>NC_140995.1:150971207-151571207 GCF_052327205.1 Somniosus microcephalus | reverse complement strand
CTTCCATCGGGGATTGATTGATCAGGCTATTCAATCCTTCTACTGGAGCAGCTGTTTCAACATTCTGCTGTTCACATTGATGTGATTCAGCGTACTTTTGGCATCCCTGTAAAATCTGTGTTGCAACCTCAGCTATTTCCATAACTTTTGAGAGCTCCGAACTCCTTCCCTTTGAAGATTGAAGCTCGTGTTCAGATTGTTCCCATTGTAGAGTCTTGTCCTTCAGCATCTGAAGGAGTTGGCTGACCGTTAACTCTTCCACGGGAACACTGTGGGTCAGAATCTTCTCCATTTCATCCACCTTTTCCTCCAATGCTTTCACCTTCTTTTCCTCTTGTACTTTGGCTTCCAGCGCTCGGAGAAGTTGCGCCTTGATGCTCTCTAGCTCATGTTCAGAGGCCATTCTTACAGTCTCTGTGTTTCTTATAGTTCCCTTTTCTTCCACTGAACGGATTCCCAGTTGAATCTGTTCTTCAAGTTGTTGAATCTCGGTCATTGCCGCCCCATATTTGTCTTGGGTTTCCTTTAATATTTTTATGAGTTCTTGTACATCTTGTCTTTCATGTTCTGCCATGTCTTTCACCTCTAATTTCTCATCTATGGATGGAACTTCTACCGATGAGTCTGTCTTGGCCTTGAGCTCATCAAGAATTTCCTGCAGCCTTTGGACTTCTTGCTCATGTTCAACCTTCAGTTGCTCATATGCTTCCACTGAAACTAGCTTTTCGGAGGTTGCCGAGTTAACCCCTTCCAGAATTGTAGCCTGGGCCTGTTCATACTGTTCCTTCAACTTCTCACACTCTGCTTGTCAGGAGTCGTAGAGAAGAACTGGAATAAAATCCTGGCTTCCTGAAGATTCCTCTTCATTTGCTTCTTCCTGCAAGTATTCTAACTCCTGAACAGCATAAGGGAGATGTGATCGGTAATTGGTCACGATGGCTCTATGGTCGCTCTCTGCTTGAGCTAGCTGCTTCTGTTGTCTTTCCAGATTCTCCCATTCGGTGTCATAGAACTTTTTCATTGTTTTCATCTCTTGTACGAGACGGTAACTCAATTGTTCTAATTGTTGTTGTAATTTGAAATAAGTTTGAGTCCGAGCTCGGTGTTCTTCCGTCATGGATATGTCCGTAACTTGAACAGGCTCAGAATTTTCTGTCAAACTAGGTTGTCGTTGTTCGGTGGCGTTCTGTTCTGAAACTTTGTTCTTCTCTGGAGCATAAGCCTTTATGCATGCCTTCATTTTTCCAACCTTCGTCGGCAAGTCCATTTCAGCCTTGTCTTTCATATTTGGGTTGGTCTTATCGTCATCCGTTTCAGAATCTGAGCTGATTGTCTGCACCGAGTCCTCACTCGTTATGGCTTTTAGATAGTGCCATTCCATGTCTATTTTCTTGATCCACTCCCGTCCTAGAAGTGGTGGTCCTCCCTCATGTAGTACGTATAAGTTCATTCTTGGGTGTTCTTTACCCCTATCTCTCACTTTGACTCTTATCTTTCCCATGGGGTATACTTTATGCCCCGTGTATGTCTGCAATACGAACTTGGTATCTCTTAAGGGTATATGTGAGAATAGCCGGTGGTAATCCCTTCGATTTATGACTGATAGAGCTGATCCAGTGTCCAACTCCATTTCCACTTGGATTCCAGCTATTTTTAGCATGACCCAGATAGTTTGTAGGTCAGCTTCCTTACTCACAATGTGAATTCTCAGACTACCCAGTTCCTTGCAGTTGGAGTGTGAGTCCGAATTCTGTTCTTCCGGACTCTTCCTAGTCACCTCATGTACCTTCCTGTACCTCTTTTGTGGTGACTCATTATTGTTGGTCTTCTTCCCTGACCGGCATACCTTAGCTATGTGACCGAGCTTGCCACATTTCCTACATTCCTGGTTTTTAAACCAGCATTGGTTCTGGTCGTGTGTTGTCTTCCCACAACGATAGCATTTTGTTGTTGTCGAGGTAATTTGATCCACACTTAGTGCTGCTGTCTTTAGCTGCATTTCCGCAGTTCCCTTCGCTGCGGCTTCGTGCGATGCTGCAATAAGGACAGCCCTGTCAAGTGTAAGGTCGTTCTCTTCGAGTAGTCGCTTTTGCGTTCCTTCCTTTGCCAACCCGCACACGAACTTGTCTCGCAATGCCTCTGTCAGATTCCCTCCAAACTGGCAGTATTTCGCTAGTCTACGCAGTTCGACCAAGTATTCTGCGTTGCTTTCGTCTTTCCGTTGCGTTCTCGCATAGAATTTGAATCGTTCCGCCAACATCAACGGTGTGGGGTTCAAGTGATCCTTCAGAACAGCCACAATATCATCGAAAGTCTGATCCGCCGGTTTAGCTGGTGATAGTAGATGCTTCAAGAGCCCGTATGTCTTCGCGCCCATCGAGTTTAGCAAGGTTATAGCTTTGTCATCTTCTTCTATTTTATTGGCCTCACAATAGATCTCGATGCGTTCCACGTACGTGGCCCAGTCTTCTACCTCGGCATTAAAATCGTTGATGTTACCACGCTTAGGCATCTTCCTCTCTTCTGATAACACCCCGAATTATTTCTTTAACTTATTTTTTTTTTTCTAAGATGGCGGTTTTCCCGCGAAAATGGCGGTTTCCCGCGCTTATCTTCTCTCCCCGCCCACTTCAATGGCGGTTTCCCGCTTCTGTCTTCTTCCCCGCCTAATGGCGGCTTCCCGCGTTTCTTCCCTCGCGGGAGGGGTACACTTTCCCCCACAGGCGACGGCCGCTGGCTTTCAGATTCACAGCCTGCGCGTCGGCTTCAGTGCTTTCCCTTTTCTCGGCAAGGCCACCGGTGCTGGGTACACCCCGTTGACGGCGAACAGGTTCAGCCGCTGGGCTGGCTCTCGCTCAGTTCCCCTTGCTCGGGCTCGGTCTCTCTCCCGCTCTCTCGGCTCTACCAACGCTGGGTACACCCCGTTGACGGAGAACAGTTTCAGCCGCTGGACTGGCTCTCGCGCAGTCTCCCTTGGTCGGCTCTGCCTCTCCCGCTCGCTCGGCTCCCAAACGCCTCTCCCAGCCGTCTCGCAGTCCGGTGCTTCCCTCCCCGGCTGCGGCTGAGTTTTTATATCTTCCCGCGCCTACGCTCCCGGTCGCAGCGCTTCGTGGCTTCGGTCGCTGCCCGGCCTTTTTCGCCGGTCGCGGTCTAGCTGTCTCACGACGCCGTTGCGTCCCCAGCCTGTCTGTACCGCGGCTTCCTTGCTCCACGCTGCCCCAGTCTCAGCGCCTCTGGGCCCGACTTCTGTCCGGCTCCTTTCCCCCTCGACCGTGGTCGAGTGCACCGCCCTTATCCTCCGGTTATTCTTTTTACTTTTCCCTTACTCACAGTCACCGTGGCCGCCTTGCTTCTCGTGCTGATCGGCTCACTCCTCACCGTGGCAGAAGGGACAGTCAGTGCCTGTTGCTGATGGAAGTCTTTGTCTCTGAATTCTTCCTCCTTTCCAGCTCTGCAGACTCGAGTTTTCTCCCAGCAGAATGACGAGGGCGGTTGCCTCTTCTCGACGCTCGTTAACTGCTTCGGAATTATTGTTGCCGCAGGGTACGATCGGACTCGTCGCCACTGTAAAGTCTGTGGGTTGTTTAGTTAATTAATACACAGACTCCAAGAGTAACTTAAAACAGGACTTTACTATTCGAAGGTCAGGGCGAATCTGCCCAATAACTCCTGGCACAACACTTATATACTGGTGTGGTCACCGTCGGTATTACCGTATACAGAAGCCAAACAAAGTAGTGCCACACCTAAAATAGTTCTCTTAAAGGTGAACGGTTACATACAATAGTTCTCTTAAAGGTAGACGGGTACATACACTACAGTTGATACAGCAGTTCAACGCAGACTTCTCAGAACGCAGCTGTGAGGAAAAGACAGAGATGTCACAAGAAGACCATCAGTTCATGGATTTGATGACAAGGTCTACACAGTTCATTGATGGCCACTATCACATTGGTTTGCCACTGAGAAGACAGACCGCGAAGATGCCGAATAATCGTTGCATAGCAGAGCAGCGCGCCATCAGTCTAAAGAGAAAGCTGAACAAGAACACTGACTTTCACGAAGACTACAAAGGCTTCATGAGAAACATCATAGCGAAAGGCTATGCTGTAAAAGTGCCCGAGGAACAGTTGAACAGAGAAGATGGAAGGGTCTGGTACATTCCTCATCACGGTGTGAATCACCCAAAGAAGAAAAAGATCCGTGTAGTGTTTGACTGCACTGCTTCATTCAGAGGAACTTCACTGAATGACCAGCTGCTTCAAGGTCCTGATCTTACTAATACCCTCATTGGCGTCTTGACGAGGTTTAGACAAGAGCTCGTTGCCATGATGGCAGATATAGAATCAATGTTCTACCAAGTCAGAGTCCCTGATGAAGATGCTGATCTTCTGCGTTTCCTTTGGTGGCCAGATGGCCACGTTAGTCAAGCTATGGTGGAATGTAGAATGGCTGTACACTTGTTCGGAGCCACATCATCTCCCAGCTGTGCAAGCTACGCTCTCAGGAAAAACTGCAGAAGATGGCAAAGGCAAGGCACCTTCAGAGGCTGTGGAGACAATCTTCAGAAACTTTTACGTCGATGACTGTCTGAAGTCCGTGTCAACAGAAGATGATGCCATTGTACTGTCAAGAGACCTTAGAACTCTGTGTTCGAATGGAGGATTCCATCTGACTAAGTGGATAAGCAACAGCAGAGCAGTTCTAGCTTCTATCCCAGAAAAGGAAAGAGCCACTGAAGTCAAAGATTTGGACCTGAGCCACGATGTCCTTCCTATCGAGAGAGCTCTTGGTGTACAATGGTGCATTGAGTCAGACACGTTCAACTTCAGAATAATGGTGAACGAAAGACCATCCACAAGACGAGGGATTCTCTCCATGGTCAGTTCCATCCACGACCCTCTTGGATTCCTGGCACCACTCATTCTGCCAGTGAAGCTGATCCTATGAGAGCTGTGTAGAGACAAGAGAGGCTGGGATGAAGGTATCTCAGAAGGTCAAGCTCAGAGATGGCTCAGATGGTTGACAGATTTGCAACAACTTTCTAGCTTCAACGTCAGTAGATGCATCAAGCCTGTGAGTTTTGGAGTTACAAAGACAGCTCAACTACATCATTTCTCGGACGCCAGTGAGGACGGCTATGGCACGGCTACTTACCTCTTGCTGACAGGTCAACAGGGCCAGAAACATTGTGCCTTCCTCATGGGGAAATCCAGGGTGGCTCCGCTGAAGCAGGTCACCATCCCGAGACTGGAGTTGATGGCAGCGGTTGTTGCAGTTAAAGTTGACAAGGTGATGCGGAAAGAGTTACAGCTCCCACTAGAAGAATCTGTCTTCTGGACGGATAACACTACAGTGCTGAAGTATATAGAAAATGAGAAGATACGCTTCAAGGCCTTCGTAGCAAACAGAATCTCATCCATTAGAGAAGCTACACAACCATCTCAGTGGAGGTATGTAAACACCTCATTAAACCCAGCAGATCAAGCCTCATGGGGATTGAAGGCTGAAAACTTCATGAGGAGCGAAACTTGGATACAAGGCCCAAGTTATCTGCTGGAAACAGAGAGATCATGGCCAGAAAGACCAGATATGCCAAGTCAGATTGCTGAAGACGACATCGAAGTTAAGAGATCAGTCACAGCAAATCTCATAACTACGAAAGAGAACTTTGACACAGTGAACAAGCTTGTTAACCATTTCTCAGGATGGCACCAGTTGAGGAAAGCAGTTGCATGGTTTCTAAGGCTGAAAGAGTTGCTGCTACACCTGAGCGGTAAGAGAAAAAAGTATCGAGCCACTATCAGTCAGTCTGAAAGTAACCCTGATAAGCAGAGAATGCTTCTACAGCAAGCACAAGACCACATTGGGTAAGAATTCATTGACCGTGGAGGATTTGGCCAAGGCTGAGATGGATATAGTTTGCTTCAGTCAAAGACAAAGATATCCAGAAGAAATCGAAGCTTTACAGCGAAATACTCCAATCAAGAAAGGTAGTCATATCTACAAGTTGGACCCTACACTGCAAGATGGAGTACTGAGGGTGGGAGGGCGACTAAACAAATCTGCTATGCCAGAGGAGGCCAAACATCCTGCTATCCTTTCTAAGGACCTCCGGGTTGCTACTCTCATTCTTCAGCATATACACCAGAGTATTGGACACAGTGGGAGGAACCACGTGCTTGCGAAACTAAGACAAAGATACTGGATTCCAGGAGCTAATTCTGTAATAAGAAAAATACTCTCTGAATGCATTGTTTGCAGACGGTTACACGCTAAAGCTGGGGAGCAGAAAATGGCAGATCTGCCTGAAGACCGTTTGTTACCAGACAAGCCCCCATTTACAAACGTAGGGGTGGACTATTTCGGGCCTTTCGAGGTAAAGCGAGGACGGAGCCTTGTCAAGAGATATGGTGTGCTTTTCACTTGTTTGACCATCAGAGCAGTTCATATTGAGGTGGCACACACGCTTGACACTGATTCCTGTATTAACGCCCTGCGGCGCTTTGTCTGTAGAAGAGGACAGGTGTCCATTATGCGTTCTGATAATGGCACTAATTTTGTCGGAGCAGAGAGAGAACTACGGGAAGCTATTGAAGGTTGGAATCAGCTCAAAATACAGGAAGCCATGATGCAAACAGGAATTAAGTGGATCTTCAACCCATCGGCTGCATCCCACCACGGAGGAGTCTGGGAAAGACAGATACGCACCGTAAGAAAACTACTCAGTTCTGTACTGAAGCTGCAAACGCTTGACGACGAGGGACTTCAAACCATTCTGTGTGAGGTTGAAGCCATCATTAATGACCGACCGATAACTAAGACATCAGATGATCCCAATGACCTCGAAGCCCTGACCCCGAACCACCTGTTGTTGTTGAAAACACAGCCAGTCATGCCCCCGGGAGTCTTCAAAAAGGAAGATCTGTATGCATGTCGGAAGTGGAGGCAAGCTCAGTATATGTCAGACCTTTTCTGGACCAGATGGACAAGAGAATACTTACCTCTGCTACAGGAGCGTCAAAAATGGTCCAAAGTAAAGAGGAACTTCATTGTCGGAGACATAGGCCCCGATTTTCGGCTTGTGTGGGAAATGGTCGGATTTCCCCGAATGTGGGGTTTCTGACACACATAACAAAGTGTCAGCCAGCCCCACGCAATTTTCCCTCAATTGGCCAATTAATTCCCAGCATGTGGGAAGCCTTGCTAATTGTCTAAATCGAGTCAGGAATCCCCACAGTATGATGTCATCATTCATGGTGCTTTCAAGGTCCATGGCAAGCACTGCATCCTCTGAAGGCTTCCAAATGAACCATACAGGATGGCATAAGGAGCCTGCAGCAGCTGTGGCCAGTGCCAGACCCCGAGCTGCCTTCAAATTCGACGAGGCTTCACTGCAGGCATTATTGGATGGGGTTAGGGCCCACAGGGAGGTCCTCTTCCCTAGGTCAGGGAGGAAGAGGCCTCCCACTGAGACCAATGCTGCATGGATGCAGGTGTCAGCAGATGCCAACTCGCTGGGAGTCACCAGAGGAACCTTGGCATTATATCTCTAACTCCTTCCTTTACTCCCCCACAGTACCATCCAGAGCCCCCATCCTCACTGTGGAGGAGGAAGAGGCTGTGCAGCCAGACTCCTCAGAGGAAGCTCCAACCTCTGAGGGTGCAGCGTCAGCAGAAGTAAGCGCACCCAGCACCAGCGCAGACACTCACACCTTGCGGGGACCTTTGGAACATAGAGTAGTGTTGTCACCTGGTGTTTCACAGCTGACAAGTGAGCCTCAGCAGATTCTGGAGACAGGGAGAGCAGTGGAGAGTCCTCGTCAGAGGGCGCAGGACTCTGCCAGCTCAGCTCAGCTGCGCTGCATCTCGACCCTCTGCCTCTGGGTCCATCCGCAAGAGAAGAGGTGATGGATCTCCATGCACAGATGCAAGAGTCTCTGGCAGGTTTTGTCTCCAGGGTTGCTGCGAGTGTGGAGCGAATGGAGGAGTCCATAGCGACCATGAGCAGAGCCTTTGTGGAGTCATTGGTGCATGAACGCAGCACCATGGAAAGGTTGGCAACCTCCATGGAGGAGATAACTCGCCAGCATACGGAAAACATGGTGAGTGCTCATAAGAGAATGACATCTCTTGAGGAGCGTTGGCCATCTGTTGAACAGAGAAACCAGATCTTCATGGAAGTCCTTCTGAGTAGGACTGCCAGTGCAGAAACGGGTCCCACTGGCCCCCTAAAGCGCAGCAAGGTGCTCTCAAGCCACTTCCAAGCGCTGGCCCCTTCTGGCTTGTGCAGCTTCAGGTGAGTGAGCAGCAGCCTGGTGCTCCTGGTAATCATCCTGCTGTTCCTGGTTCTGCTGCTGCCACCTCTGCTGTTGGAGATCCTCTAATGCCAGGAAGGGAAGGTGCCAAAGGCCTCCCATGCTTCTAGCAGATGCCTCGGTTGAGGAGGTCCTGAGTTAGGGTGGTGAGAGGGGCTTCCCAGGAGCTCACACTGAAGAAGTGTGTGAGGCTCCAACTTTCTGCAGCTGCTCCTAAGGCTTCAAATAGTTCCCCCAAGCCTTGATCAACAAGGTCCTGCAGCCTGCAAATGCTGCCTCTTTAAATATCTTCAGCCCTCAGCGACCTGCTGCTGCAAGCAAGCAAGCCAGCTGTTTTCACGCCAGCTCTCATCGGCGGGGTTCCCCGCAGGCGGGTTTCAGGTGGGGAAAGCCCCAAAGTCGCAACGGCACGGGAAAATCCACTTCAACAAGCAGATAATCGCTTGTTAGTGCTCCGACGACCAGTCCCGCCAGCGGCGGGCGGGACTGAAGCGGGGCGCGTGAAAACAGCAGTCCGAAAGTCGGACGGGGCGGGGAATCAGGCGGGGGGGGTTCCGACCCGCTTTTTCTGCGATTTTTGGACCACGGCCGCATGAAAAGCCGCCCGACAGCTGCCCGAAAATCGGGGCCATAGTCTTAATCGTGGATGATTCAGCCCCCAGAAATTCTTGGTTGATGGGAAAAATAATTAAGACCATGCCAGACTCCAGAGGCGTTGTTCGTCACGTTTGTTTGCAAACCAAGACCAGTACCCTGGAAAGACCGATCACAAAGCTTTGCCTGCTACAAGAAGCAGCGTGAAAGGTTCCTGAACAAAAAAAAGGGGACATTTATATTGTAAATATGTTGAACTCATTAGTTTATGACTCTTAAGAATGTTTGAGTAATTGCTATGCTTCATGTGCCTAGTCAATTAGGGGCCGGAATGTAAGAGTCATGAAAGTTTAAGAAAGTATAAAGAAGAAAGAAAATACTTTAAAATATTGGTTAAATATTATGGTACAGTATCTATGTACATTTGTTTATTATTGATGCATATTCTAGTATAATATAGTTAATTTACCTGACTGACTTATTGTATTGAGAAACCCCCTCTTTTCTTGTTCCAATAGTATAGTCTGAGAGACCCCCTTTATTCTTGCTACAATGGTACAGTCCTTAAGCTTGTCACATGATATCCAGCCATTTTTACAGTTCAAGCTCCACGAGGCTGAAAAAGGTAGAAGCTTTGTAGGCTGTGGTGCAATACAGTTTTTGACCGTGTGTGTTAAACGTGTTTTACTTTGAAATTCTGTTTGAAATGTATTACAGTAAACAGTTAAAAGACAAAGTTACGTTTTGGAACGTTTTATTTCGACACGCTAAAAGCCTCAAAGCTCAGTGGCTGCATATTGGAAACTACGGAGCGCCACTACAGGGGGTACCGTTATGTTTCACCATTCACTTCAGCTCACTAAGAAGGTGAGTGTGGCTTTGTACTAACGTTTCGTAATTTAATTAGATTATTGAAAGGTTTGCGCCACTGCACTCAGGTACTCCTGATCTCATCCCCACTTGTGACCTCCGCTGTAATGTGCAACCAGACTGTGTTGGTCTCCTGGGGAGGTGTCTTCTGTCCATTGGAGGGGAAAAGGACCTCCCTGTGTGCTGTTCCTCCCTCCATAAGCATATGGAGGGAGTCATGGGAGAACCTGGGTGCAGACCTGCACCTCTGTGCAGTGATTGTCAGTGTTTGCAGCACTTCATTGCTGTAGAACACTGACAGCACAAACATCAAAAGAAAGTTGGCCATGGTCACTTTAAGGAAACCGGCTCAAGACACGCCATGAATGACGTCACCAGACCTACTTCCTCTAATTGGGCTGGGAAACGTGCTGGGCAAGCTTTACAAGCCCTATTAACATAAGTTCATTTTCCAGAGCAGGATGGAGCCAGCAGTGAGGCCACAACCTGCCACTGACCTCGCCTGCCCCAGACCCGCCGAGGTAAGGAAAATCTCGGCCTTTCTAAGGTGCGGTGCCCAGAATTGTACCTAGTACTCCAGATGTGGTCTAACCAGGGCTTTATTTAGCTGCAGCAAAACTTCCTCCCCTTTATATTCTAGCCTTTTAGTTATAAAGGCTAACATTTCATTAGCCCTTTTGATTATTCTTTGTACCTGACTCCTACATTTTAGTGGTCTATTTACATGTACCCCTAAATCTCTTTGAACCTCTGCTGTTCCTGGCTTTTCACTATTTAAATAATATTCTGATCTATTCTTTTTGGTCTAAAATGGATGACCTCACACTTACCTGCATTGAAATCCATCTGCCACAGCTTTGCCCACTCACTTAATCTAACAATGTCTCTTTGTAATTTTATACTCCTGTCTACACTACTTACTATATCACCAATCTTTGTGTCTTCGGCAGACTTGGATATATGACTCTCTATTGTGTTATCTAAATCATTAATAAATATGGTGAATAGTTGAGGCTCCATCACAGATCCTCGTGGGACACCACTAATCGCTTTCTTCCAATTCGAATGCATACCCATTGGGATCGATTTTGTCATTGGGACAGGCTAGGGTCGTGTCATCCGCTTTTCGTGTTATCCACCTGATTTCAAATCGATGTGGGAGATTGATGCGATTTTCACCTAATTGGGCAATTGAGTTCCAGCGTGTGGGAACCCATGGCCCAATTAGTTTTTTCAGTCTGAAACTCGCCTCCGATGATGTCATCATTGCTGCTGCATTTAAGGTCTGCAAGAAGCCTTGCTTTTCTGCAGACTGACAACCTTTTGGCCTTTGCTGTCAGAGGGACCTGGAGGCAAAATGAGCAGTGGGAGGCCTAAATCTGCTCCCAGATTTGATGATGTCGCCCTGCAAGCTTTGGTGGAGGGAGCAAGAGCTAATAAGGCGGTGCTCTTCCCTTCTTCAGGGAGGAAGAAGCCTCCCCAGCAGACGAAGGCTTTGTGGATCCAGGTGGCCCAGGAGGTCAACTCATTGTTGCTGATCCGCAGAACCTGGCTTCAGTGCAGGAAGAGGTTTCATGACCTTCAGCGCACTGGAAAATTGAGTATGACTTTCCCATCACCCTCAATCTGATCCCCAGTGCCTCTCCTCACCAGCACTCAGCTTTAGCAATCTCTTCCTCCACATCCCACTTGACACTGACATCCCTGCATCCTTACCCATTCCCTCTCTCTCTATGGTCACATTCACCTAACTATTCGACTATACAGCCCTCACACACTCTATCACTGTGATGCTATGAAAACAACTTACAAAACACAGGGAGGGCCCTTGGTCTTTCCAGCTCACTCCATCTTTGTCTCCCTCTAAGCATCTATGCTATGGATTCTCTACACTCACTCCTTCATTCTCACTCAAACTCCACTTGTCTCCCTCATTGCAGGAAAAGAGAGTTCACAATAAGAGGGAAAGAGTGTAACATTTGCATATTGATTTATCATTGGCCCACAGGCATCTGTAAGGAATACCTATTATATTCACATGTGATCACATGCTGAGTTGTCATTGGTCTGCAGGCATCTGTAAGGACTGCTATTGTTTAGAAGACCCAGGGGTCCTAACTCCATTTTGTCCACACGGTGCTGTACTGCTGTGAGTCAGATCAGACCTGATGCTTCATTAAAAGAGTTTAAACTATAATACTCCATTGTCCTGCAATTTATTATTTTTGTACAAAGTGTGCAAAACAAGACATGGTGTCAGAACAGGGATTTGAAATGGACATCGTTGCAGCTCCCTTGCCTCGAATGAATTGGGAATCTTTGAACTTACCTAGAGAATGGAACAAGTTCAAGCAACACGTGGAGTTGATGTTTTCGGGTCCACTGAAAAGCAAAGGGGAGGAAGAAAGATTCAGTTATCTACTCCTGTGGATCGAAGAAAAAGGGAGAGACATTTTTAACACATGGTCTCTCACCGCGGATGAAGCAAAGGTACTGAAAAGTTATTTTGACCGTTTTGAAGCATATGTGATGCCCAAGACAAATACGATGTTCGCTAGGTACAAGTTTCAGGAGAAAGTACAAGGAGCTAGTGAGTCGTTTGAACAGTTCGTGACTGAGTTAAAACTGCTGGTAAAAGACTGTGTATATGCAGATAAAGATGAGATGGTCAGAGACCGCATCGTGTTTGGAATACATTCAGCTAAAGTGAGAGAGAAACTTTTGAATGTTGGGTCCGGGCTAACGCTGGACAAAGCTATGGACATAGCTAGATCGCATGAGATAGCCAAGCACAGTTGAAAACCATAACCGGCACCACGAACAGCTCGTGTGAACAGACAGTGCACGCAGTTAATCGACACACACCAAAGAACACCGCCCAGAGAGCATGTTTCAGAACAGAAAGAACGGAGAGAGTTCTAAAAATGGGTGACACAGACATAAAACACTTCAAAAACTGTGGATATTGTGGAAACAACTGGCATGGAGAAAAGGAGTACTGCCCTGCCAAAGGAAGGCAATGTACTAAATGTGGTAAATGGAACCACTTTGCTAAAGTTTGCAAGACTGTTTTCGGAAGAGCAGTACACACAGTGAGTGACAGCCAAATGCCAGATAGAGAGCCAAATGCAGAGGAACTGTTTATTGATTCTGTGTCACACAAAAAACAGATTTCAGAGACTGAGCAAGCTTATGCCGATATTGAGATAGGAAAACAGGGCAAAGAGCTTAAGTTTAAACTAGACACTGGATCTCAGGTTAATGTAATTCCTCTGAGTGAGTATCACAGCTTGAAGGATGAGTGTGAGCTACAGCCCACCTCGTGCAGACTGATCGGCTATGGGGGTGAGCAGCTCATTGTAAAAGGCACATGCGTGATGAAATGCAAGTACAAAGAAAGCGACATGCTGTTGAACTTTTACATTATTGACACTCAAGCACCTCCAGTGCTAGGTCTAAAGGCATGTTTAGACATGGACCTCGTCAAGCTAGTGCTATCATTGACAGCACCAGTTGAGAAGCAGACAGTCATGGAGGAGTTTGCTGACGTTTTCAAAGGAATCGGACTATTTCCAGGTGAATGCACTATTCACCTTGACCCAGCAGCAACCCCTGTGGTTTGCCCACCGAGAAGGATGCCCCTTGCTCTATGTAGTTGCCTGAAGGAGGAGCTGCAGAGCATGGAGAATACAGAAATCATCGTCCGGGAAACAGAACCGACAGAGTGGGTCAACGCGTTAGTAATGGTTGAGAAACCACGTACAGGCAAGCTCAGAGTCTGTCTCGACCCCAGAGATTTGAACAAGGCTATCAAACACCCTCACTACCCTCTACCAACGCTAGATGACATCACACCCAAGCTAGTGGGAGCACGTTACTTCAGTGTAATGGACGCATGATCAGGATACTGGACTATCAAGCTCACGGAAGAGTCATCTAAGCTAACAACGTTCAACACACCATTTGAACGCTACCGATTTCTGCGTTTACCATTTGGTCTTATCTCAGCTCAGGATGAATTCCAGCGGAAGATCGATGAAACCTATGAAGACCTCGACGGAGTAGTCGCAATCGTAGATGACATCCTCATCTATGGCAGGAATAGAGAGGAACATGACAGGAACCTCCGTGCGATGCTACAGAGATCACGGGAGAAAGGTATCCAGCTCAACCCAGAGAAAAGCATAATCGGATCCACCGCGATCAGTTATTTCGGGCACTGCCTCTCAACTGATGGCATTAAGCCGGATCCAGAGAAAATCTCCGCCATCAAGAAGATGGAGCCACCGAAGAACCACGCAGAGCTAGAGACAGTACTAGGCATGGTTAACTACTTAGCCAAGTTTTCCCCGAGCCTCTCCGAAATCAACGCACCCATGCGTCAGTTGCTCAAACAATCCAATGAGTTCCTGTGGGACAAACAACATGACACAGCATTTCAGAAAATGAAAGACCTAATCACCAGAGAACCAGGACCGGTTCTTGCCTACTTCGGCCCCAACAAAGAGCTCAGAGTACAAGTGGACGCGTCAAAGTACGGACTAGGTGCAGTATTACTGCAAGAAGGAAAGCCCATCGGCTACGCTTCCAGATCTCTCTCAGACAGTGAAATCAACTAAGCTCAAATCGAGAAAGAGCTATATGCAATTCTGTTTGGATATAAGCGTTTCCACCAGTACGTCTATGGCCGACAAGTCATTGTGGAATCCGACCACAAGCCCCTCGAGTCAATCATGAGGAAACCGCTAGCCACAGCCCCACCAAGGCTACAGAGAATGATGCTTCAGCTACAGAAGTATGACTTCACAATCATACACCGTCCAGGCAAAGACATTCCTGTCACAGACACGCTCTCCAGAAAGTCTCTTAGATACCAGGACAGCAGCCTCAGTGAAGGCATGAATCTGCAGGTGCACATGGTGTACAACAGCTTACCTGTGAGTGAATCAAAACTGAAGGAGATCCGAGCAGGAACAGAGAAGGATGCATAACTCACACTGCTGAGCAAAGTCATACATGAAGGATGGCCTGAGGAAAGGAGGAAATGCCCTCAGAGCATATCTGAATTCTGGAACCTCAGAGACGAAATGTCACAAATCAACGGAATCGTCTTCAAAGGGGAGAAAATCATCATTCCTACCAGTCTCAGAGAAGAGATGTTGACAAAAATTCATGCTGGACATATGGGCATGGAAAAATGCAAACAAAGAGCACGTGACATTATGTTTTGGCGCAGAATGTGCAAAGACATTGAGGACATTGTCGGAAAATGTTCCATTTGTCTAGAACGCTGCCCATCAAATGTCAAAGAGCCCATGGTACCTCACCGTATCTCAGACAGGCCCTGGCAGGTCACGGCAACGGATCTGTTCACATGGAACAACGAGGACTACATAGTGACTGTTGATTACTACAGCAGATTTTTTGAATTGGACAAGCTTCACAGCACCACATCTGCAGCTGTGATCCACAAGCTAAAGGCAGCCTTTGCCAGGCATGGCATTGTAGAGACCTTAGTCTCAGACAATGGGCCCCAATACAAATCAAAAGAGTTTGAGTCGTTTGCCAAGGCATGGGATTTCACACATGTCACATCAAGCCCACATTACCCTCAAAGTAATGGTCTTGCTGAAAAAAACTGTCCAGATTGCAAAAACACTCATGGACAAAGCCAAAGCGGACAAAAGAGACCCCTACATCAGTCTCCTTGAGTACCGCAACACTCCGGTTGACAACTTCAAGTCACCAGCACAGCTGTTGATGAGCCGCAGACTTCGCTCAATCCTTCCAAGCATCAACCAGCAGCTGCAGCCAGAGGTCGTCAGCTGCAAGCAAGTGCATGCAAAACATGTACAGAGACAGCAACACCAAAAGAGTTGCTATGACAGGTCAGCTAGACTACTGCCGCCGCTGCACAATGGAGAATCCGTCAGAATCCAGGAGCATGACTACTGGAAGCCAGCCAGCTGACACTGAGCGATCGTATCACATCCGCACCCCAGAAGGACAGGTGTACCGCCGCAATCGCAGGCACCTCCTGAACACCAAGGAACAACACCGTCATTCCGACGAGAGGATCAGTGCAACAGAGTGTGATGAACAGAGCAATACACAAAACACATCATACTTACCTGAACCTAAACCTGAACCTGATTTGTTGACCGATTCAGGAGCATGCTCAGTTCCATACCACACAAGGTCGGGACGAGAGGTCAAGCCTAGAGTTATCCTTGACTTGTGAACTGGCAAAGGGTGTAGGCGGATCGCTGCCCTAAAAAAACTGTACATCGTTATTGAAACGTTGAGATGTTTTCAGTGCTAGTTAAATGTTGAGTTTAATTATATGTTGATGCTACTGAGAACATTATGTAGAAGAAAGGTTCAAAAGTAATGCATAACATTTTTCTTTTAAAAGAAAGGGGATGTAACATTTGCATATTGATTTATCATTGGCCCGCAGGCATCTGTAAGGAATGCCTATTATATTCACGTGATCACATGCTGAGTTGTCATTGGCCTACAGGCATCTGTAAGGACTGCTATTGTTTAGAAGACCCAGGGGTCCTAACTCCATTTTGTCCACACGGTGCTGTACTGTTGTGAGTCAGAGCAGACCTGATGCTTCATTAAAAGAGTTTAAACTGTAATACTCCATTGTCCTGCAATTTATTATTTTTGTACAAAGTGTGCAAAACAAGACAAAGAGCGAGGACAGGAGGAGGACCACCCTCAGTAGCCCACCTCACCCCTTGGGAGGAGGCGGTCCTGGAGATCATGGGACTCGAGGACGATGCGCAAGTGGGGGACGGACAGACAGGTGCATCAGAAAAAGCTGGTGATAGAATAGTTTTTCATCTCTCTCATTGACATTGCATGAGTCACTGATAATGATTCTGAAGCTCTAACAGATGGACTTATGATCATCTGCAATATGCAATGTGCATGTAACCTTGGCCTCACATCTCTGACTCTTTCCTTTACTCCCCCACAGGACCATCGCAAGCACCCGTCCCCACTATCCAGGAGGAACAGCCTGAGCCTCCAGACTCCTCAGAGAAAGCTACAACCTTTGAGGGAGCAGCGTCAGCAGAGTTCAGCCAACCCAGCACCAGCGCAGACACTCACACCTCGGTGGGACCATCGCGAGATAGAGTAGTGTTGTCACCTGGTGTATCACAGCTCACAAGTGAGCATCAGCAGATTGTGGAGACAGGGACAGCAGCGGAGAGTCCTAGTTGGAGGGCGCAGGACTCTCCCAGCTCGGCTCAGCTGCATGTCGATCCCCTGCCTCTGGGTCCATTAGAAGAACAGCGGTGCTGGAACTCCAGGAACAGGTGCAGGAGTCTCTGGCAGGTTTGTCTCCAGGGTTGCTGCGAGTGTGGAGCAAATGGAGGAGTCCATCGTGAACATGAGCAGAGCCTTTGTGGAGTCAGTGGCGCATGAGCGCAGCACCACGGAAAGAATGGCAACCTCCATGGAAAGGATGGCTACAGTAGACGAGAGGATGGCTACGGCCATGGAGGAGCTAAGTCGTTAGAGCGTAGAAAACATGGTGAGTGTTCAGAATAGACTGACATCTCTGGAGGAGCGATGGTCAGCTATTGAACAGAGAAACCAGACCTTCAAGGAAGTCCTTCTGAGTAGGACTGGCGGTGCAGATACGGGTCCCCATGGCCCCCCTGATGTGCAGCACGGTGCTCTCAATCCACTTGTAAGCGCTGAGGTGGACCTGACCCATGAGAAGGATGTTGCTGGCAGAGAACAAGGAAGTGGGGGCTCCTCTCCAAGTGCTCACACTTCCATGCCACTGCCAAGTCCTCGGTCAGAGCCCTACCAGAGTCCCCACCCAACGGAGATCGGCGTCTCAACCCCTGCACAGCCGCAGGAGCAGCAGACTGTTGCCGAGCCCTCACAGGTTCGCAACCCTAGAGGACGCCCGCCAAAGGTGTCGAGACACGAGCAGCAAGAAAGTGAGCAAGGGGCGTCCATATCTGCTGATGCCAAGGGGGAACCACTACGTAGGAGCAAACGTAAGAGAAAGATAGTGCACAAATAGTCACAAGGGTAGTCACTTGGTTGAAATGTGATGTTTAATGTTGAAAAGCCATCAGTTGGTTATTGTAAATAAAAATTCTGATGGCAACTGTTGCAGTTGTGACGTGTGTCATTTTGCGAATGGGACTTCCACATTGAGGGCTTAGCATTGCTTGCAATTGTCAGTATGGTGGTCAGAGTGCTAGGAATCCGCTGGTTCTTGGCCATTGTCGATGCTCCGGTAAGAAGCTGCGAGGCAAAAGTGCTTGATTGGCTAGGCTAAGCAAATCTGGTCAAGATGAGTGCGTTCCTTGCATCCCAGGCAGCAATGTTCTCGCGTACTGCTGCTGTTGGTTGATGGGCCTCTGCAAGATGTTCGTTTTCGCTCTCCTCCTCTTCCTCCTCCTCTTCCTCCTCCTCCTCATCTGAGGTGGATATGTGAGGAGCCACTTGGTCCTCAGGAATCTGCAAGCCACGATGCTGTGCCATGTTGTGAAGTGCACAGCAAACCACGACGATTCTGGAGACCCTGGCTGCTGAGTACTGCAGGGCTCCACCTGATCTATCCAGGCATCTGAAGCGCCTCTTCAGCAAACCAATGGTTTGCTCGATTATGGATCTGGTGGACATGTGGCTGTAGTTGTAGCTCTCCTCAGTTTCGTTGGATGGGCTCCTCAACGGTGTCATTAGCCACGTCTTCAGGGGCTAGCCCTTGTCTCCAAGTAGCCATCCGTTAAGTTGGTCTGGCGGACTGAAGAGTGGAGGCACACTATACTGGCGCAGTGTTAAGGAGTCATGGCAACTGCCAGGGTACTTGACACAAACATGCAAAATTTCCTTCTTGCGGTCAGACACCAGCTGCACGTTGAGAGAGTGGAAGCCCTTGTGGTTGAAAAAAATACCTGGATTGCGATGGGGTGCCTTAAGGGCCACATGTGTGCAGTCAACGATGCCCTGCACCCTTGGAAAGCCTGCCAGATTAGCTAATCCAACCGCATGCGCCGTGACACTTGCTTGATCCTTGGAGAAATGGATGTGATTGTGTGCGATGGCAAAGAGGGCATTGGTTACCTGCGTGATGCAAATGTGTGCGGCTGCCTGGGAGATGCCGCTGATGTCTGCTGCTGCTCCCTGGAATGAGCCTGAGGCAAAAAAGTTGAGTGCGGTGGTGACTTTGACGGCCACTGGTAAGGGGTGTCCACCTGCCCCTCTGGACTCCAGGTCTTGCTGCACCATTGCGCAGATGTCACCCACTACCTCTCGTGAAAGTTGGAGCTGCCTTTGGCACTGCTGCTCAGTCATGTTGAGGTAGCTGATCCTCTGCCTGTAGACCCTGTTTGGGGGGTATCTCCTGCGCCGACAGGCTTCCATGCGCTGGTGCCTTCTGGCTTGTGCAGCTTCAGGTGGGTGAGCAGCAGCTTGGAGCTCCTGTTGTTGCTGTTGATGTTGGTGCTGCTGTTGTTCATGGTTCTGCTGCTGCCACGGCTGGTCTTCGTCCTCATCTGATGTCCAGGAGGAAAGGAAATAAATGGTTCCCATGCTTCTGGTATATGCCTCAGTTGAGGAAGCGCTCAGTCAAGGTGGCGAGAGGGGTTTCCCAGGAGATGGGTGTCAGGTTCCAAACTTCCACAGCTATGGTTGTGCCTGCTAAAAGTTCCCCCAGACCTGAGGCAACAAAGTCCTGCCACCTGCAAATGATGACTGATCAAATCTCCTATTTAATGGTGGAGCTGCAGCTGATAGTCAGCAATCCAATTGTGCTCCCGCCAGGTTTCACCGTCGTGTTTCAGAGGAGGCATGCATCACGTGGGAAAAGTGTTAAAATCAGAAAGGCCTCTCAAAATGGGATTATAGAGGCAATTCAGTGGTTGTTAAGGGCCTTAAGGGCCTATCCCGCCTCTTGGAGGTGGGACGGAGACAGGATCAGAAACCACGCATTTGGGAAAATTGCTTGGAGGCGGGATGGAGTCGGGGTTGGGCCCGCCTGCCACTTTTTGCAATTTTAACACCCCACACACCTCCATTCCCGCCTCCTCGGGCCTGGCAAAATCGAGCCCATTATCTCTACTCTCTGTCTTCTAATACCTAATCAATCACCTAACCAGGTCAATAATTTTCCTTCAATTCCATGAACTGTACGTTTAGCTAACAGTCTCTTATGTGGAACCTTATCTATTGCCTTCTGGAAGTCCACATAAACTTCATTCATAGACATTCCCCTGTCTACTACTTTAGTTACTTCTTCAAAAAATTAACTTAGGTTCGTTAGACATGACCTACCCTTTACAAATCCATGTTGGCTCTCTCTAATCAGTTCAAATTTCTCTAAGTGTTCAGTCACTCTGTCCTTAATTATAGATTCCAATAACTTCCTCACAACAGATGTTAGACTAACAGATCTATAATTTCTTTGTGCCTTCTGTTGCCTAGGCCCTAAGCTCTGGAATTCCCTGCCTAAACCTCTCCGCCTCGCTACTTCTCTTTCCTCTTTTAAGACATTCCTTAAAACCTACCTCTTTGACCAAACTTTTGGTCACCTGCCCTAATTTCTCCTTATGTGGCTCGCTGTCAAATTTTTTGTTTTATAAAACTGCTGTGAAGCGCCTTGGGACGTTTTACTACGTTAAAGGCGCTATATAAATACAAGTTGTCGTTGTTGTTTCTCTCCAATCTTTCCTAAATAATGGAGTTATATTTGCAATTTTCTAATCTAAAGGGACAATTCCTGAAACAAGAAAGCTTTGGAAGATTATGGCTCAAGCATCTGCAGATTCCTCCCTTACTTCCGTTAAAACTTCTTCTTCTTAGGCAGTCCCTCGGAGCCGAGGATGATTTGCTTCCACATTAAAAATGAGTTCTCAGGTGACTGATGAGTCCAATGCGGGACCTACAATCTCTGTCACAGGTGGGGCAGATGGTGGTTGAAGGGGCGGGTGAGTGGGGTGCTTGGGTTGACGTGCGCTCCTTGCGCTGCTTGCGCTTGGCTTCCACTTGCTCCCAGCAAAGAGACTCGAGGTGTTCGGCGCCTCGAGTCACTTTGTGCGGTCTTGGGCCAGGGATTCCTAGGTGTCAGTGGGGATGTTGCACTTTTTTAAGGAGGCTTTGAGGGTGTCCTTGAAGCATTTCCTCTGTCCACCTGGGGCTCTCTTACCGTGTTGGAGCTCCGAGTGGAGCGCTTGTTTTGGGAGTCTTGTATCGGGCATGTGGACGATGTGACCCGTCCATCGGAGCTGATTGAGCGTGGTCAGAGCTTCGATGCTGGGGATGTTGGCCTGAGCAAGAACACTGAAGTTGGTGCGCCTATCCTGCCAATGGATTTGCAGGATCTTGCGGAGGCAGCTTTGGTGGTACCTCTCCAGTGCTTGAGGTGCCTGCTGTACATGGTCCATGTCTCTGAGGCATACAGGAGGGCGGGTATCACTGCTGCTCTCACTGGGGTGGAAACCATCAGGTCCTGGGAATTTGTCAGTCTTTTGTGCCATTTTTCCTAATACTATTTTCTTGCTTATGCTAATTTTAGTGAGTTCCAGTCCTTTGTTCATGATTAACATGAATAGGACCAGCGTCTGCAGGACCTGCTCCTCTATCTCCCCTCAGTTCCCCCTACCCTGCTGACTGGCGGTCCCATTCTCCCCTTCCTGCACCTGTGCTTTACTCTGAGGTGTGGCTGTACTCTGGGGAAAACTATCCAGAAATTCCTTGCTCTCCCTTATGACTTCGGAAGACAACCAGTAAGCACCCAGCTAACAAAATTGCATTGTGTGCTATCTATTCTTATCTTGAGTAGAGGGCAAATTAATATTTTTCACTCTTTACATAACTAAGTACTAATGACTTGTTTTAATCCACAGTTGTATTATTTACCAAAGATGATAATTAGATTGATAGCGTCATGCTGCTTGCTGTGTTAGTGCTGTGTTACATTATATTTTTTCAATCAAGTTTACTGGATAATCTGCCTAGAACTTTCTATCCTTTCAGCTCAGACACTCTCATGGGTAATGTGAATAAGCAAAAATAATCAAAAAAGCTCCTTTTTAATCCCCCAAAAATATGATATTTGTAGGAATCACCAGCTTTCAAAACACATAACAAGCATTCCTGAACTGCTGAGTACAGTATATGGAAATGGAGCAGGCAGTGACTGTTAACAGATAAAGACACAGACCCATAAGTTTTATTTTTTTAATATAAAATAATGATTTTTCACAAGTCACAGAGATAAACATTAAAAATAACTGCAAGACAGCTGAATTAAGCCATCTTTTCAGCAAATTGAAGAGGGGAGCATTCTTATTACTTCTGAGGCAAGAGTTCAGGGGTTTACTTTCATATTGATGACAATGCTGACACATTGATATTCCACATTGGGTTAGAAATTCATACCAGCTCTTTGCAGCTTATTGAAATAATGTTTTTGGCAGCTGTATTCACTCACTAAAGGGATTCTGCAAAGTGGCAGTTAAATACTTGAGAATGAGAGAATTTTAAGGTACAGGAAGAGGCCATTACACCCAACAAGCCCATCCCTTCTGGAGTGATGGGAAAACCAGGTCATATTACCGTATGGGGATAAGATAACCACCATTGTTTAATAGCCCTGATTAAAATGAATAAAAATTAAAAAATGAAATACGAAACAAAATCACTTTCAGATGTTAACAGTGGAATTAGGAGACAGCAGCATTCCGTGAATCTCAGCTCTCGGTGGCACTGACGCCCTTTCTGTACTGGGGCACCCAAGACTGCACAGAGTAATCTAACTGGAGCCTAAGCCATGCCTTGTACAATTTTATCATTACTTCTTAACCTTATTTATAGCTTTATCTACCACACATTCAAGGAATTATGGGGGAGAAATTAGACCCCATCGCGCCTGTTTTTTGAACAAAAAAGGGACGTTGGGGGTCTAATTTCAGCACGCAACCTCTTGCGCCCAATCTCCCCTGGAAGTGCGTAACTTTCAAATTGGAAGCCAGTGACTTCCAAGTGTCCGAGGCTTCTGACTGAAACAGGCATTTGGTACCTTGAATATATAAATTGGGGCCAACTGCCTGTTATAGGGCCCCACTTCAAATTCGCCATCAACTGGGCAGAGCTTGTCCCGCGCATACTCCGCCCATTTGTTTCGGGTCTTCAGTGGCCTAACTATCAGTTCTTAAAATGACCACTGGAGGCCACCCACAAAAAGATAAGTGAACTTTTTTGTAGCTTAATTTCTTTGGAGCCAGGAGAAGGAATGCTCTTCCTGGTTCCACAAAAATACCGTGGACCACTGCCGGCCTGAGCTCACCCTCCTTCAGTTTCCTCCCATCCCAGGACCTGCCTGCGGGCTGGCTCCGCTTCTGAGCCAGCCGAATTTCTTAAATCCCTGACTGACGAGCTTTATTGGGACACCCAATTGGCATTTGCAGCTCACCGGTTTTATGCAGTTGAGACCCGAGGCTCAGACGGCCTTGGGCCAACTTCATTGGTCGTACATTCAATTCATGACAACTCATTTTGTGCCGGTTTCCAGCGCTACTCCAATTTCTCAGCATTTATTTTGAACCCTTAGGTCCCTCTGTTCATCCACACCCTTCAGCATTGATTATATACTCCGACTCCTTGTTTCTCTTTCCAAAATTGACTCACACTTCATCTGTCACCTGGCTTGCCGATTCCACTAACCTTTCTATGTCTTCCTGAAGTCTTTTACTGTCCTTCCCGCCGTGTGCCAAACTCTCTACTTTTGTGTCATCAGCAAATTTTGAGATTCTGCTTCCTATACCCAAATCCAAATTATTTCTACATAGCGAGAACAAAGGTGGACCCAGCGCTGACCCATGGGATACATCAGTTTCAACCGTTATTCAATTCAAGAAACGTCCATTTATCCTAACTCTTTGTTTCCTGGCCGACAAACAACTTTATCCACACTGTCACATTTACTCTAACCCATACACCTGAGTTTTTCTAACAAGCCACTTGTGAAACATTTTGGGGGAAAAATTCGGTTGCTTTGTGCCTCCCATTAGTCTTATGTTCATTAATAAATAGACATTCTTATTATGAACACAGCTAGCTTTTGCTAGACACTTTTATTGAGCACATGTGGACTAGGTACAGTATCTGTAGAGGCACCCATCTTGACTGCTGCCTTGTGGATAGCCTAGTGCCTCATGGGTAATGTAGTCTTAATATACATACAGCTGGGTAGTGTAGTCTTATATATATACAGCTCTACACAGCTCTACGGCTCCACCTAGTGTCCACTATAGAATGACATGTTATTGATCATTACATCCCCCTTTCTTTGAGGTTTAACAAAATCAATATCAATCAACTTTCAAGAAAACAATAAAGATAATATCAGTAACACTTTTGTTAGTGCTCTATAAACATAAACATTTTCAAAACAGTCAACACATTTTCAAAGCTTTACATTGTACTCAAAGATTAAGTCTATCAGGCTTTTTTACTTCACGTGTGGATCTTCTCAACACTGGTAAGTCTGATGTGTCTTCATGAGATTGTTCTGGCGGTGAATGACAAGATGCAGTTGCGGCATTGTCATCAATCTGGTCTTGAATAGTCTCTTGTGTTTTTAGGAGGGAACGACGGTTCCTCCTGAGAACCTGTCATTCCTCAGTTCTAACAGTGTATGACCTTGGTCCTACTTCCTCAAGAACTGTAGCTTTCCTGTTCCATGCATCTGGATCCTCAATCCTGACAACATCATCCCTTGTCAATGGTTTCAGAGTTTTGGATGACTTGTCATAGTATGATTTCTGTTTCAGCTTTAACAGTTGAAGTCTCTGTCTCAGTTCCTCACTTTGCTATTCTTTTGCACAGCAGGGTAGCGTGGTGCACAACTTGCGACCCATTAGTAGTTCAGCAGGTGAAGAACCACAGTCTAAAGGTGAGGCTCGGTAGCTCAGCAGGGCGAGATAAGGATCAGACTTGCTTTCTGTCGCTTTCTTCAGTAGCTGCTTGAGAACTTGAACACCTTTCTCTGCCTTACCATTTGACTGAGCATACAAAGGACTGGATGTGATGTGCTGAAAGTCATAATGTGCTGCAAACTGTTGCCACTCCTTACAGTTGAAGCACGGACCATTGTCGCTAACGGCAATCCTGGGAATTCCATGTCTGGCGAAGATGGATTTCACATGCATTATGACACTGCTTGCTGTGGTGCTTGAGAGCAGCGCCATCTCAGGATAGTTAGAATAGTAGTCAATCACTATTAGATAGTCTTTACCATTTAAATGAAAAAGGTCCATACCAACCTTTTGCCATGGTGCTGTTGGTATGTCAGCTACTATCATTGGTTCCTTTGCTTGTTTGTTTTGGTGTTTCTGACATGTCTCACATTTGCCTATCATGTTCTCAATGTCCTTATTTATGCCAGGCCAATAAACAGTGTCTCTTGCTCTCCTTTTGCATTTTTCAATTCCGAGGTGTCCCTCATGAATCCTTTTGAGCATGTCTTGACGTAGAGCCTGTGGAATGACTATTCTGTTCTGTTTTAGTAATAGTCCACTTGCGACACTCAATTCTGACCTTATGTGAAAATATTTTGGACAGGAACCTTTTGGCCAACCATGATGAATGTTCTCTATTACTGTTTGTAATACTGTATCTTTTACTGTTTCTTCTGCTATTTGCTTTGATTTTGTGTCTGACACGGGCAGCGCAGCAGTGACCATACTCACATGAACATCCACGTCTTCTTCAGTAGAGCTCACATGACTCATTGTGGATGCTCGGGATAGTGCATCTGCTAACACTATGTATTTGCCTGGTTTGTAGATCAGTTCAAAGTCATATCTTTGCAGCTTCATCATGAGTCATTGAATCCTTGGAGACATCTCATTCAGGTTTTTTTAATGATGGCAACCAATGGGTTGTGGTCTGTCTCAACTGTGAAGGTGGGAAGTCCATATATGTAGACATGAAACTTTTCTAGTCCAACTACCAAGCCTATACATTCCTTTTCAATCTGGGCGTATCGACACTCAGTATCAGTCATAGACCTGGAGGCATAGGCAAAAGGCTTCCAATCTTCACCCTCTGCTTGTAGCAAGACCGCACCTAGGCCATCTTTTGATGCATCCGTTGACACTTTGATTCTTTTTGTTGGGTCAAAGTAGGTGAGTACAGGTGTGGTTGTCAGCACTGTTTTGAGGTTTATCCACTCTTGTTCATGTCTTTCTGTCCATGCGAACTCATTTGTTTTATGTAGCAGGTCTCGCAGACAGGCTGTCTTGGCTGACAAGTTAGGAATGAACTTTCCAATGAAGTTTATCATCCCCATGATGCGTAGCACTCCTTTTTTGTCAGTGGGTCGGGGCATTTTGAGTATGGCGTTTACTTTTTCCATATCTGGCTCTATTCCTTTACCAGATAGATTATCTCCTAGGAAAGTGACTTCCTGGACGCCAAACTGACACTTGGCTTTGTTGAGCTTCAGTCCATTCCGGCGTATGCTCTGCAGCACTTTAGTCAGTCTCTCATTGTGTTCTTTCAGTGTGGAGCCCCAGATGATGATGTCATCAACATAGACCCGAACTCCTTCCAGACCTTCAATTATGTGTTCCATCGCTCTATGAAAGATTTCAGATGCAGATATTATCCCGAAAGGCATTCTGAGGAAACAATACCTGCCAAATGGTGTGTTGAAGGTACAGTATTTGGTGCTCTCTTCATCCAGTTTTAGTTGCCAAAATCCTTGTGAGGCATCGAGCTTTATAAAGTATCTGGCACCTGACATTTCACTGGTGATTTCTTCTCACTTGGGAATCTGGTAGTGTTCACGTTTTATGTTTGCATTTAAGTCCTTTGGATCCATGCATATTCTTAGATCATTGTTCTTTTTCTTTACACATACCATGGAGTTAACCCAGTCTGTTGGCTCTTCGACTTTCCTGATGACTCCTAGTGTGGTCATTCTGTCCAGTTCATTCTTGAGCCGGTCACGCAGGGGTGCTAGAACTCTTCGTGGAGCATGTACCACTGGCTGAGCATCCTCCTTTAGCTGGATCTTGTAAGTGAATGGTAGAACTCCAAATCCTTTGAACACATCCTGGAAATTATTCATTACAGAATCCACCGAGTCATCTGGTCTGCTTATGGCACAGTTTATACGGTAGACTCTCTTGACCAGTTCTAAGTCCTCACAAGCTTTGTCACCCAGTAGTGAATCAAGTATTTCAGCCACAACAGAAAACATGAGATGATGCACTTTGTCTTTGACTGTCACTTTAAGTCTGCATACACCTAAGCTATCTATTTTCTGTCCATTATAGTCCTTTAGTAGTACTGACTTTTTCTGTATTTTGGGCTTTTCTTTCATAATGTTAATGTCACTCATACTGATTAAGTTTGCTTTTGCCCCAGTGTCTAGTTTCAAGGTAACTAATGCTCCATTTACCTGCAGTGGGATCATCCATTTGTCCTCTTTTACTGCATTAACTTTATGTTCAGCATTGTCCATTTCTGAGGGCTGCACATTTTCTGTATCCTTTTTGATATTGTCACATGACACCATTCCTACAAAAAATGTCTCACTTAAATCAGTGTCCTCAATTACATTAACTTGTTGCCCTTTCTTAGTTTGTACTTTTGAAAAGCATTGTTTGGCAAAGTGATTCTTTCCATTACACTTTGTGCACATTTTTCCAAACGCTGAGCGTTGTCTTAACTGGTGTTTGTAACCACAGCGTTTACAATTAAAAATTTCATCCTCCGATTGCTTTTCATTTCTGTTCTGCCCACGTTTCTTCCCCTTGTAGGACACAGCACCGACAGCAGCATTATCACTCATTACAATCGCATCATTATTGATTTCACTGAAAGTCTTCGCGTGCTTTCGAGCTAGCTCGCTGGCTTGGCATATTTTCACCGTATTTTCCAAATTTAGTTCGGTTTCTCTCAACAGACGTTCCCTGACTTTTTTTATCATGAATACCAAACACAATCTGGTCATGAATCATGGATGCTTTGAGCTCAGAGAAATTACATGTCTGTGCTTTCAGTTTCAGATCAGTTATAAAGCTATCAAAAGTCTCATTTTGCTGCTGTGTCCAAGAACAAAAGATGTATGTTTCATAGGTCTCATTCTTTTTGGGAGAGCAATGTGCATCAAATTTTTTTAGCACATCTTCTAATTTTTCTCTGTTCTCCTCTGGATTAAATACAAATGTATTAAATACCTTTATCACCTGTGGGCCTGCAACCGTAAGCAGCAACGCTATGTTCCTTGCGTCTGGCTTCGTACCAAATCCGATGGCTGCAATGTAGAGTTCGAATTGTTGTTTAAAAGTCTGCCAATTGTAGTCGATGTTTCCTGTGAGTTTCAAACGCTCTGGTGGCTTCAAATTCTCCATGTCGCTTTTCACAATTTTCAGCAGATCTTCACCATCCTGGTACCATCTTATGTTCATTAATAAATAAACATTCTTATTATGAACACAGCTAGCTTTTGCTAGACACTTTTATTGAGCACATGTGGACTAGGTACAGTAACTGTAGAGGCATCCATCTTGACTGCTGCCTTGTGGGTAGCCTAGTGCCTCATGGGTAATGTAGTCTTAATATACATACAGCTGGGTGGTGTAGTCTTATATATATACAGCTCTACACAGCTCTACGGCTCCACCTAGTGTCCACTATAGAATGACATGTTATTGATCATTACAATTAGCACCCTAATAGGGCCCAGGGAAAGAGCTTAGAGTGCAGCCTCCATAGTCTCTTTTAAATCGATGCAAGGAAGTTCAAATCAAAATGAACCTGCATAGGGTGCTAATGGGGCGCAAAGCAACTAGCGCCCGGGCGCAGCAATGTTTGCGCCGCTCGCAAAATTGACCAGACATTTTGTGGTGGCACTAAAGACTACCACCACGATCTCCTGCACCCGCAGACCGTGACGTCAGTCGAGCGTGCGACGGCCTGGTAGCGCCCCGGACTGGATATTGAGTGGCGCCCCCTGCCTTACCGCCTGCCGCTAGCTGTTGAGGGGAACATTTTGCAGTCATGAAGGGACTGGGGGAGCAGTACTTAAAGGCAACCGCTTCCTGCCTTTTTTTGTCGGCGACATTTCTGCATCACGCATTCTGAGAGAGAGAGAGAGAGACTTCTGACAGAGATTCACCGCTATGTGAAGGAGTTTTGAGTACTGAGCAGCACTTTGCAGGTTCATTTTGATTTGACCTTCCTTGCATCGAATTAGAAGAGACTATGGGGGCTGCACTCTAAGCTCTTTCCTTGGACCTCTCCATTGTTCCTTCCAGAAGATTTGGTGTACAGGTCTCTCCAGGCCGAGATTCAAGGCTGCAATGAGCAGGATGTGGATGGAGAGCAAGATCGGCCCTCCCCTTTAAGAACTGGCCAGCGCCAATGTGTTGGTGTTCCATTGCTGACTGACATCACATGAGCTTTGCCAGTGCTCTGAGGTAGCACCTAGCTCCTCGGCGATAGCACCTTAAGAGAGGTGTGTAGCGCCTGATTTAGTGCTCCTATCACCTCCGGAGGCGATAGAAGCCAAGTTTGCAGTCGGAGGCGATAATTAGCGCCAGGTGCTAAACTTTGTGCCAGCCAATAATTGCGCCACAAACAGGGCGATACCGAATTTTTCCCCCTTTATCTTCTGAAAATCCATATACACTACATCTACTGCATTGCATTCATCAAAAAATTCTTCAAAAAATTCTATTAAATTTGTTAAACATGACTTGCCTTTAGCAAATCCATGTTGGCAGTCCTTGACTAACCCTGCATTTCAGAAAGTTTTCCAATCTAATCACAAATGATGGATTCTAAGGCTCACTTTTAACTCCTTAATAGATTAAATGAATGGGCAAAACTGTGGCAAATGGATTTCAATGTAGGCAAATGTGAGGTCTTTCATTTTGGACCTAAAAAGGATAGAACAGAGTACTTTCTAAATGGTGAAAAGCTAGAAACAGTGGAGGTCCAAAAAAACTTAGGGGTTCATATATATAGTTCGTTAAATTGTCATGGACAGGTGCAGAAAATAAGCAAAAAGAATAATGGAATGCTGGGCTTTATATCTAGCGGATTAGAATACAAATGGATAGAAGTTATGCTACAGCTGTACAAAGCCCTAGTTAGACCACACCTGGAGTACTGTGAGTATTTCTGGGCACCACACCTTAGGAAGGATATATTAGCCTTGGAGGGAGTGCAGCGTAGGTTTACCAGAATTATACCTGGACTCCAAGGGTTAAATTACGAGGAGCGATTACACAAACTAGGTTTATATTCCCTGGAATTTAGAAGATTAAGGGGTGATTTGATCAAAGTTTTCAAGATATTAAGGGGAACAGATAGGATAGATAGAGAGAAACTTTTTCAGTTGGTGGTGGAGTCTAGGACGAGGGAACATAGCCTAAAAATTAGAGCCAGGCCTTTCAAGAGTGAGGAAACACATCTACAAGTAATGGGTGGTAGAAGTTTGGAACTCTCTTCCGCTAACGGCAATTGATGCTAGATCAATTGTTAATTTTAAATCTGAGATTGATAGCTTTTTGTTAACCAAAGGTATTAAGGGATATGGGCCAAAGGCAGGTATATGGAGTTCACAGAAATCACAGAATCACAGAAACCCCACAGTGCAGATAGAGGCCATTTCGGCCCATCGAGCCTGCACCGACACATATCCCACCCGATTCCCGTAACCCCTACACCAACACATATCCCACCCTATCCCCGTAACCCCATGTATTTAATCCCAACACTAAGGGTCAATTTATCATAGCCAATCAACCTAACCCGCACATCTTTGGACTGTGGGAGGAAACCGGAGCACCCGGAGGAAACCCACGCAAACACAGGGAGAATGTGCAAACTCCACACAGACAGTCGCCCGAGGCTGGATTCGAACCCGGGTCCCTGGCGCTGTGAGGCAACAGTGCTAACCACTATGTTGGGCACAGATCAGCCATGATCTCATTGAATGGCAGAACAGGCTCGAGGGGTTAAATGTCCTACTCATGTCCCTATGTTCCAGGCAGGATGGAGACAGGGGTCAGTTAAATTGGAGCAGGGGACTTACCCATTGTTTTCTTGCCCCTATCTGGCCAACTGTAATTTTAAATTGCAGACGGCCAAGGCACCTTTACCAAGCCTGCTGAATCCTCTTTAAATATGCATATCGGGCTTCAATTATGTCATCAAGGCCTGATCTGCCATTTTAACCTAAGGCCTGAGCGGGGGAGCAGTGGTGGCTCCCTCCCAGACAAACCTGCTAGGAACAGGAGCTAGGATCATGGTAAAAATATAGGCCTAGAAATTCAGTTGCTTGCGCCAGCCGTTAGCGCCTTAAGAGAAGTGAATTTCGGGCGCTATGCGTGTAGCGTCCGGGCGCAGCGCGATCTGCGCCTCGCCCCAAATTAAGTAGACATTTAGCGCCGGCGCAAAGTTTAGCGCGCGCTCACCTGCGCGCACAGAAAATGACATCATATCCTCGTGCAACGCCCTTTGCGCGCCCCGATCCAGAACTTCAGTGGGACCGCCCCATTGTGCGGCCGGCGGCCCGCACGCTTGTTTAGTGGAACGCAACAGAGCTGACGCGGGACCCGGGGAGCGTAAATTAAAGGGCACTTACCCTGCACTATAAAGGGCAGGCATTTTGCAGCAAACACTCTAGTGCAACGGATTTCTGGAGAGAGACCAAGGAAGACAGCTTTCTAGTTTGGGCCAACACTAGCTCAGGTATTTTTGGCTTCAGGCCAGAGCGTTGCAAGTGGCCTCTTGTATATTTGACTGTTTGGCAGCATATTATGGGGGCTGCATGGGGTGCCAACGCTGAGTTTCAGCGTCATGTCCGTAGGGCTCGCAGACGCGGTGTGAGAGGGGCAGCCCTGGCTAGACGCAGAGGGGGCAACAGGTGTCGGCAACATAGGCCTTACCCAGTCAGGGCATACCGCCAGCAGCGCACCTACCTCAACATGAGTGGCGCGCGATGTGTAAAAAGGCTGAGATTCCGAAAGGAGGTGGTTGGAGAGATCTGCCATCTGCTTCGCAGAGATCTGCGTCCAAAGCTCAGGAGCAGGACGTCTCTGTCGGTGGAGGCGAAGGTGACGGTGGCCTTGAACTTCTATGCCACCGGCTCCTTCCAATCCGCTGCTGGGGACATTGCTAACATATCCCAGTTCGCCGTGCATTGCTGCATCCGCCAGGTGACCGATGCCCTTTTCAGAAGGAGACGCCAATTCATCTCCTTCCCCATGGCCCTGGAGAGGCAGCATCAGCGTGCACTGGGATTTGCAAGATTCGCGGCCTTCCCCTTGGTGCAGGGCGCCATTGACTGTACGCATGTGGCTTTGCGGGCACCTGTGGAGCATGCCGAGGATTGCCGCAACCGGAAGGGCTACCATTCCCTCAATGTGCAGCTGGTGTGTGACCACAAGCAGCGCATCCTAGCTGTCAATGCCCGCTTTCCAGGCAGCAGCCACGATGCCTTTATCCTGTGGCAGACAACTGTGCGTGACATGTTCGAGGCACAGCCTCCCCCAAGAGGATGGCTTCTCAGGGACAAAGGCTATCCTTTGTGTACCTGGCTCATGACCCCGCTCCGCGCGCCCAGGACCCCTGCTGAAGAGGCATACAATGAGAGTCATCAAGCGAGCAGGAACATAATCGAGCAAACAATTGGCGTCCTCAAGCAGCGGTTCCGCTGCCTGGATCGTTCCGGCGGATCTCTGCAGTATTCCCCGGACCGAGTGTCCCAATTCGTCGTTGTTTGCTGCATGCTGCACAACCTGGCTCTCCGCAGGACTCAGGCACTGCCACCTCACGTTGGACCACCACCTCAGGAGGAGGAGCAGGAGGAGCATGAGGAGGAGGAGCAGGAGGAGGAGGAGTACCATCCCAGGAGGGAGCGAGAAGGTCCAAGGGCCGTCCGTCGGCGGCTTATTGAACGTCACTTCTAAGCCCCCTGTCAGGGAATGACTTGTGGCCATGAAGGAACATGAACGCAGCCGCTCCGCAAGCCCTCAGCCGGCGAAGGCAACAAACACTTACAGCAACAAACATGGACACTCTCTGAATAAAGAGAAATCTTTATTTTAGACCAATGAAACCCCTTCACACATGAAACCCAGAAACATTCAACGGCCCCAAAAAACAGTACATCAAATGACTCACTCCCACAACCTGGGGAGGAATAACTGAACATTTGTTCAAAAATGGCCTTCATCCTCGGCCTTAACCCAAAAAACATCCCCAGAAACAAAACAACCATCCCCAAAAGAAACATAGGCATCGCCATATAAAATAACACTTGGCCACACCGTCTACTTATTGGGCCGCGAGGGCGAGACCTTGTCGAGCCTTTTGGGGCCCCTGCCCGGCCTGCTGCTCCTCCGCAAGCTCTGCCCAGTGGCTGCTGCGAGGCTGGGGAAAGGCTCCTGAGGGTTAGATGTCCTTCCGGCAGATGCCCTTGGGGGGCGGCCTAGACGGGGTTTGCCCCTCGAGGGGCCGGCTGGTGATTGGCGCAGCTGTGCCTGGCCAACATCATTCGCAGCCGCTTGCCGTGGAGGCGCCACTGGGGGAGTGGCGGTGACGGCTGGAGGAATGTGTGCAATCTGGCGGATGGTCGGCCCTGGCTGGTGATGTGGCACTCTGGCACTCGCACGGGCCCGCACTGCAGCATGCGCACCAATCTGCCGAAGGGCAGCCCGCTGTGCTGCTGCAGCGCGGCGGGTGTCCAGGCGATGCCTGGCTGACGCAGCGCGTGTGGCAGCAGTCAGTGCCCCTGTTGCCCTGGTCGGCGACCGCAACAGAGCAGCCACTGTCTGGACGGCATCACTGATCAGCCGGCCACTCGTGGCATGTGGGGCCCCGAACTCGCGCACACTACTAGCCAGGGACTCGATGGCCTCAGGCATCCGTGCCACTACCCCCATCAGCTCGGTGTGCCGGCGATCCGAATCCTGGGCCATTTGATCGAGGTGGCGCACCTCCTCTGAGTTGAACGTGGCCGGACTGCAGTCCGGACTCTCCCACTGGGGAGCAGGGGGCAGAGCTGGCCGACCCTTGCCACGTTGCCGGCGGCGACTGGGCCCAGCAACTGCACTCCCCTCCGATCCTTCCCCCCTCTGGGGGGAAGGCCGCGGACCAACCGCAGCCCTCCTGGGTTGCTGGACGCCACTGGTCCCAGCAGCTACACGCCCCTCCGACACTTCCTCCAGGCTCTCCTCCAGGGAAGACGTGTCCACTACTTCGGCATCTGCAGCCGCACCTGACTGCTGCCCTGATGGTCCGCCTTCCTGTTCCTCCTCCTCCTCCTCCTCGGAGGGGCTGTCACTGGCAGCTTCAGGGAGCTCCTCGTCACCAGCTGAAAGCAGGAAGGCACAAGAGTAGCTTTAGAGTGAGGAGAGGGCATCAGCGAGGGAGGCATGACTGGTGGCATTCAGCGCATTGGTCGGACAATGGCAAAGGAGGTAGATCGGATGCGCAAGTGCGACGAGAGAGGTCCAAAAGGTGATGTCCATACCATTGTGGCCCAGAAGAGGGTCGGCATCTCCACAGGCGACGGGCCCAATCACCCGGGGTCCCATGAGGCGACTCACGCACTCCTCCAGGGGAGTGAGCTCCTGGATCTGGGGGTGGCCTCCCCCGGTCTGCTCCTGGTGCCTTCGGTTGTTGGCAAGTTTTGCCTGCAAGAGAAAGGACGGCCTGTAAGTATGGTGTGTAGCCCTGATGTGGTGTGCACTGCCTCCCATGGTGGAATAGCTTGGCCAGTGTGTAGCCCTGATGTGGTGTGTGCTGCCTCCCATGGTGGAATAGCTTGGCCAGTGTGTAGCCCTGATGTGGTGTGCGCTGCCTCCCATGGTGGAATAGCTTGGCCAGTGTGTAGCCCTGATGTGGTGTGCGCTGCCTCCCATGGTGGAATAGCTTGGCCAGTGTGTAGCCCTGATGTGGTGTGCGCTGCCTCCCATGGTGGAATAGCTTGGCCAGTGTGTAGCCCTGATGTGGTGTGCGCTGCCTCCCATGGTGGAATAGCTTGGCCCGTGTGTAGTCCTGATGTGGTGTGCACTGCCTCCCATGGTGAAAAGTGCAGAATGTGCAATTGATGTTCATGACTGTCCCATAGCTGCTGGCTGAGGGCTGGCCATTAGGGCTTTCAGGTCCCTTTGCCCATCATGTCAGGTGTACATGCAAGGATGAGGAGGAGACTGGAAAGGGTACTCACCCTGACAATCCTGGTCAGGTCATTAAACTTCTTCCGGCATTGGACATTGTCCCTGGGGGCATCGCCGGTGGCCGACACCCAGCGGGCGACCTCCCTCCAGGCTTTCCTATAGACGCTGGTGGGAGGCTTCCTGCCAGTGTCCGGGAACAAGATGTGCTGTCTCTTCTCCAAGGCCCTCACCATCACCTTCAAGTCATGGGCTGAGAAGCGCAGGGCACGCTCACGGGCCTTCTGTACCATTGCCATGGCTCCTTCTGATCACCAGCAGTGTTCAGGTCTAGCTGGAAGGCTGCAGTGTGCAGGCCGTTGCAGCAGAGCAAGTCGACCCTTCCCCCTTTAAGAGCTGGCCGGCGCCACGGTGTCTGCTGTCAATCAAGAAATGACCACACCTGCGCTGCGCCCGGCCTCGGCGCTATCCCTCAGCACCGCCAGCTTAGCGCCTAAAGATAGGCGTGCATCGCCAGTTTTAGCGCTCAAGCAACCTCTTAGGGCGAAGCTACTGAATATCGGCGAAGTGCCATCGACTTTGCGCCGGGCGCAAACTTTAGCGCCCGTCCGACTTTACCGCCCCAAAAGTGGCTATACTGAATTTCTAGGCCATAGTTTCCTTGTGGGGCCTGGAGGAACCCTTCTGTGGAGGACTACTCCTCTGGGTCCCCCGAGGAAACCTTGGGCCTCCTTTGCACTGGATTTCCTCTCCCTCCCCCCGAACGGGATTTCCCTCCCAGAGCACTTACCTTGTGCTGCAGAATGTACCCCTGGGTTCCTTGCGGTGGCCTCCTGCCACCTGATTTTAATGGCCGGGCAGGCACCTCCCGTCAACTTCCTGGATTTTGTCTGGGAAGTCCGCCAGCTGCGTGCTAATGACACCCCAGCGTTAAAATTGTCCATTTCTGCCCGTTGCCCGTCCCGGACGAGCATGCTACTTGCTTTGCCGCGTTCTCGCCCGGGAGTTAAAATCGAGCCCTTTTAGACTAACTCATCTATAGTTACCTAGTTTATCTTTCTCCTTTCTTGAACAAAGGTGTTACATTAGCTGTTTTACAGTCCATTTGCACTAAGGAGGATTGAAAAATTGTGGCCAGAGCCTCTGCTACCTCTTCTCTGACTTCTTTCAACAGTCTAGGGTGCATGCCATCAGGGCCCTGTAACTTAACCACCTTGAGTTTTGCAAGTCTTGCTCGTCATCTAGCACAATTACATTCTCATTACCATGATCATTTGTAAAAACCGATGCAAAATATTTATTTAATATCTCCACCATATTGCTGTGCTCCAAAATTAGACCCTACATTCATCCCTGAGCAGTCCTACCCTCTCTTTAACTATTCTTTATAGAATAAGTAAAGTCGGGCAACAGCTCTTTAAGAGCCGCTTCTTGGCTCGATTTCCTGCCTGTAAGTCAGGATTCCTGTACCTGTTTTCCCTGAGTAGGGAGCTTATTACAGGAGGAGAGGAAGCCTCACAATGAGGCGTTCTCCTGCTTGCTCCTGGCATAGGTGCATCCCCACCATGGGCAAGCACAATTTTGCCAGCCTCACAGAATCAGGGCTTTATATAATGTCACCTGTCATGTATGTCTACCGCCTCCAAATTAAGAACGTTTGATTGATGGTATAAATGTCAAGAATAAATGAAATGTTCACATACCTAAATGAATGAAAATAATTTGGTTCTTATTGTTGTCCAAATTACAAGATTTCTTATGCTGAGGGTGGATATTTGGCTTGGCATAATAGTTACAGACAATACCTGAAGCACTTTAGCAAACAGGTTGGTCACAGGATTGACCTTATCCTTAACATGTCGCTTAAATCCCCCACTGCTTCTGTCAGTGCTGTACTGTAATCTCCAAAACATAGAAACATAGAAACTAGGAGCAGGAGTAGGCCATTCGGCCCTTCGAGCCTGCTCCTCCATTCAACGAGATCATGGCTGATCATCCAAACCCTTAGCACCCGGTCCCTACACCGACAGCCATCCCACCCAAGCCCTATCCCCGTAACCCCATAACCCCACGTATTTAATCCCCCCTAACACTAAGGGCCAATTTTTTTATCATGGCCAATCAACCTAACCCGCACATCTTTGGACTGTGGGAGGAAACCGGAGCACCCGGAGGAAACCCACGCAAACCTACAACTAATTGCAGGATTCACTTTCATATATGCCTGCCTGCATAATTCTGCTAGAGTTTCTTTCCAAGTGTTATTTTGGCGCTGCCTGCTGATTTCAATGAGCGCAGTGCAGAACCTTCCATGCAACACGCTCTTTCAGGCAGTACGATCAGCAGGAGGCCAAAGGTCGGGTCTAAACTATCTGTGCGGCATTCTCATGGAAATCGCGATATATGAAAGTGAAGTGGAATGTTCCTGGTTATGTTACTCGTGTGTTGTAGGTTTACAGAGAGAGTATGCAAGATAAATCAAAGCCTAAAAATACACTAAGCTGTCAGATTTTAAACAACGCAACTTGCAGTTTAGCTGAAATCTATGTTTAATTCAATGGCTGAAGCTCTCAAATCTTTAGCCGGCTAATTTGTCAAGTACAATTATTAATCAAAAAAAGTCATCATTAACTGATTAAATGACTGCAATTTGGGTGCAATTATTCTATCAGTTTGAGGTTATAAATACTTGAAGTTATGAAAACTCATGCTGCATGTGTCATCAAGTTCCTGATTACACGATCTAGTTGCAAACAATGTCAAAATTATTTGAAACAGTGATCAGTTTCAATGCAAACCTGTCACAGAGCCTGGGTTAGGTGGGGCTGCATAGTTCTTGAAGACTTCTCAGAGATCTATAGATCTCCTCTGCTTACTCCCGGGTCTATGCGCTAGCAACGGCTGAACATATGGATGTGCTTTGGAGAGGGCGTTAAAAGGAGCGGCAACGTCCAAAATCGCTCAGCGTGCATCAATTCGCCATTGCACGCTGATTGACATCATGCTCTTGATCAATAAAATATTTGAAGTGAGAGCAGGCAATGGCGGCACTGCCACCCTGCCCAATATGGCGGCTGTCGTGTTCTGCGGCGGAAGTGGGTGGAAGCGAAGTGGCCGCCATTTTTTGTTCAAAACCGGCCTTAATGGCCGGCGCTAAAGGTTCCAATTTCTAGGCTGATCACTTTTTGAATTGTTGTCAAGGCTAAGCCATGCATGATAGGCTATATGGCCTTTTGCGCTCTAAAATTCTATGAGGGGAATTTTAACCCCGAAAAACGGATGCGTTTGAGTCGATTGGGATGTTAAAATTTTTAAAATTTCAAACCCGAACCAACCTCAGAAAGACATCTTCCACCAGATGTACAGGTTTCGCCGAACACTGGAGTTAACTCCACAGCATGAGTGTTTTTTTTTCAACAGGATCCTCGCCAGGACAGACTTGGCTCCCTGTCGGGCAGGGAACACTGTAGAAGAGGCACAGCCTAGAAGCAGGTAGGTTTCCTGTTGCTGAGGTGGAGATCACAAAGGGTAGGTGGGTACGGTGTGGCTTGAAGGGTCGTGGACAACGTTCACTATAAGGTGCGCAGCCACCGGTCCCGCACAGCCTGGGGCCGGCTTTTTCAATGTAAAGGTTCACTGTGAAGGGACCGCGCACCCCCCAAAAAAATAAGAGGGAACATTGGTTATGGGGTGATCGCAGGAAGTCGGAGAGAGAGATCGGGGGCAAAGATGGGGGGTCGGGGGTGGTCAGTGATCGTGGAGGAGGGGTGTCCGATCTCGGTGGTCAGGGTGTAGGTGATCACGAGGAGGGGGGATCCAACAACGGAGAGGGAATCAGGTTAGAAGGTTAGCCCGAGACCCGGGAAACCCGTCCGGCCAGTGCTAAAGCTAGAAGAGAGATAAAATCTGAGGCACGCAGCCTCATTAAAATATTTAAATGAGTGACCTGCCTACTGGGAGCGGCTTGGTTGTCCTTCCCCCTGTCCCGCCTCTGTTAAAACCAAAAGTGGGCAAGTTCAATGAGGGTTGGTTTGGGTTTGAGATTTTTTAAATTTTAACATCTCACCCAACCCAAACCCACCCATTTTTGGGGGTTAAAATTCCCCTTATAGAATTTTAGAGCACAGAAGATGGCCACGTAGCTTATCATGCCTGTGCAGTTCTCTGAAACGGCCTAGCCACTTAGTCTCATTTCCCTGCCCTTTCCTCATACCATGGCTACTTGCATTTGTGACACATTCCCAGCTAACTGTTATATGCTGAACATATGAGTTTATTCATGTGGTTTATGTTTGAGTTAGCTGTTTAGTAGTTTCAATTTTGCATGGGATAATATTTTCAGCTGTTTGACTGTACGGGGTTACAGAATAAAAGTTCCTTAGTGAGATTATAATTTCCCATTTAGTGCTGTTATAGCCACTAAGGACCAACTCATGCCAGCTAGTACTGATTTGATTTGTGATTCATGAAAGCTATGAGTCATTTCTCATAGTTGAGCCAGATGCAGCCAATCTTCCATCATTGAAAAATGTTGCTTGGTAGGGATAAGCAGCGAATTGCATGTCACAAGTGACATGAATGTAATGATTTTTTGTGATTCAACAAACTTTTTTAATTAACTTCACTTCAGTTTTGTATAGACACATAGGGCTGAATTTTAGCACACAATCATGGCTGGATTGGGTTCGGGTCAGATTTTAAGTTTTAAAAATCTGAACCTTGATCCAAACCTGCCTCCGACCCGGTTTAACTTTTGTGTTTAACGGAGGCTGGACACAAGGGGCGGGCAGCCAACCCGCTCCCAAGAGGCGGGTTGGCAATTTAAATATGACAGCCTCTGCTTTAACTTGCTTTTCCGGTTTTATAGTGGCTGGCCGGTTTCCCAGCCTTCGGGAAAGCCGACAGCTGAAGTGAGGCGAGGACAGCTTCAGGGAGAAGGTAAGTGCCTTCACAGCACTGCTTGTGGGCCAGGATGAGCATGAGTACTTCCCTAGGTCCCCCAATTTCCCCCCTCCCATCAGACCCCTCCCCCCCCCCCCATACAAAGACTCTCGGGGTCGGGGACCGGACAACCCCTGGGGTCAGGGATCGTACCACTCTCCTGGGATCAGACAGGCCCCCCCCCCCGAGGTCAAGGATCACCTCCCCCCAGGATCGGACCCTCCTGAGGTCAGGGATCAGACCAACTGGTCCTGCGGCCTGTTCTGGAGTGCACCCTGCCTGACTGGAAGCCAAGTCTGTCAATCAGGCTGACTTCTGGGTGGCGAACCTGTCAGGGCCAAAAAACTCCACAGCATGCGAGGACTTCTGGGTTATCCGTCCAAAGCTCTGCCCCCGCCTATGTAACCCGCCCCTGTTAATATCCAGGCTATACATTTCAAAAACATGGCTGTCATTTTTACAAATAATATAATGTCTTTGCAACATAACAAAAACATTAAGGATATGTTTTACTATTCACTAATTTATGTGAAAAAGTAGATGTGTGAGTAAAGCAGCAGTCCTTGTTTTATCATCTATTTTGATTATCCCACCCTTATATGCAGGTATCTTCCATTTTTAGGCTCTGACAACTGGATTAAGGGTATGAATTATTTTTATTTAAAATCATTAGTTCTGAGCCATGCAGATCAGTTATGCACATATGGTAGAGAATAAACAAGACATAATGGAAGTATAATTCAGATCAAAGACAGATAGTTCCTTTAATTTAGGATTTGGGTTGTATAGATACCAAAAGTCATCAGTTTCTCCTTAAACTAGATGACAGTTCTTAGCATTTTACAATGCAAGCTGTCCAGCTTCACTCCTGTAAACCTCTTTGTCTGCTTATTGTCAGGTTCCTTCATTCCTGCACTCTCCAATGTTATTCTCACTTGAGAATGCTACTAGTGCCAAGGAGCTTGGGATACTCAGCCACCATAACATTCTATGAGGTAAACTTTCACTTGCTGACCGGGTGTAAAACTGGCATTGTGGATCCGCTGCCCATTATAGAAACCACCCGATTTTCATTACCATTGATTTTACGTCCAGGACGGCAAGTTGAAAATCTGCTCCATTAATTGATGGGGGATATCAGAGACACAGTTTAGAAGATGAGTTGTGAATTTTGGTGCCAGCTTGTTTCCATCGATCGAAACAAGCTGACAACACAGTGCTGGGAGAAATAATTGCCAGATATTGTAGATTCAACTCCCCCTAGAAATCTGAGCAAAGTTTTATGGGCCATTTCTAATACTGACAATCCCAGTGAGAAATGTTGCCCTATCGTTCTGAACAATACCTTACCAAACTAATTGTAATAATACCAAACATTTATCTGATCATTTCACCAACTCTCACTATCAGCACCGCTATCCCTCTCCAGTCAGAATCTGCCTCAGGAAAGCACAATACTGTGGGCACCAATTGGAGGGCAAGAGGAGTGCTGAGGCATCATTTCATGGGTAGACCAATTTGTTGGGTGGGCCGGATGAAATTAGGAAGTGGGCCAGATTTGGCCTACAGGCTGTCAATTGGAAATGCCAGCCTTGGGGCAAATGTTAGGAGTTTATCAGGCTTACTGCCCTGCTCATAGTATCACACCATATCACACCAATGTGAAGCGATCAGCTACTCTGTTCTGAAGGGGAAGAATGAGTCTAATTCTCTGTATAAAGGCCTCATGTACTTGTTGGGAGTGGTCAGCTTTATAGAACCTTAAGTTCCATAATTCTATAGCAGGAAAGTGGAATTAGAGTAGATAATTCCGATTTGGCGCTAGCACTAGAACAGGCATAATGGGGCGAATGAAATTTACATGATTCTATGCAGCTGTTCAAGGCTGCATATCCTTTCTGCCAATCTGTTTTGAGGGAATGTTTCTTTAGAAAAGTGAAGCAACTGTGTTCACTGGCAAGTTTATTATCTGTGGAATGTCAAAGGTATGTTGTTCAGTAGTTGCAAATAATGTAGATATCTGCTTAACCTCTCTGATACTTCAAATCTTAGCAAATGAGGAACTAATGCCTGATTTGGAATCTGTTGGCACTATAAACATTGCAAGTGCCAAAAAGCTGAGTTCATAAGTGTCAAGATCAGGAAAATGGGTGAGATTTATGATCAAAAAGTGAGACCAATTGCAAATACATTAGCAGTATTTATTTTTTTACGGGTGAGTTACATGAAATAAGTAACATTTTAAACCAAGGTGAGTGACAGCTTGCATGTTAGAGGCTTAAACAAAACTGACCATGTTAGTGAATTTTCTGAAAAGTCAGAAGCATGAGACATCCCTTCAGACTTTGTTTTTCTGCCACTTCAAACTGTAACAATAGCAAAGTCAAAGTTGGAGCAGCTGGCACAGCCACACTGCCCCAAACCCTCCTGCTCCTCCCCTTAATGGAAGTGGAATTTTTTTTAGCCACTTATGAGCTTTGGCTGCCTTTTGATACTGATTAAATCTGTGGTAAAAGTAAATGAGAGCTTGGCGCAGCTTGGCTGGTGCTGATCATGATTATTGGCCTCTGCTTTCAACCTTTAGTGAACCTACACCGCACTACAAACTAAAGGATCTCACCAGTGGGAGGATGGAACTTCAAATGCACACAGCCTCATACAAGTACAACTCTCTACTATAAACACAGTATAGGATGTCAGACAAATAAATACCAGCTGTTTGTCCTGCTTTTAAACCTCCTCTTTTGTGGGTCTATTGTGGGTCTTTAACTATGCCATTACACTACAGATACCAGTCTCAAACTTGTGCGGTACAATGCACAACTGGCAGACCAGAGTTACATTGTCGGTTGCATCTCTTATAGAGTTCAGTGGTGAAGCAGTATGTGTTTGCATAGGTGGACTCTGCTACCTTGACAACTAATCCTTAATATTGTGAAGTATAGCTTCTTTCCTAACAACAAATGAGTCAAAAATAAGTTTATAAAGTTCTCATTATGTCCAATGGACTACCTGAGGACTTTAAAATGGAGCTTTGCACTGGACTATAGTTATACTACACCGGGCGTGCACCCTGAATGGTATGAGATTACCACAGCTCTTATTTCAGTGTTTTTGGGAGTCAGATGTCCAACCTGATTCCCATGTTATACTGCCACCTTTGCTTTGATGTGCACCCACAAACCATTTTACATCAACACAGAAGTAATAGTACAATGGCAGCCTTAACTAGATTACTGAGTGCACACATAAGTATTGACAATAAATATTTATGAAACACACAGTACCACATGTGAAGCATTTTATGTACTAGTTATGTACTATAAACCATTACCCTTTATCTTTTTAAAAATGTAACATATTATTAAAATTATGGTTAAAAACAGAAATTCTGCATTTCACTCATAGTTTATATATATTATAATAAATATTTTAGAAATTCAATTTTTGCATCGTCAAAGCGACTCATGTTCTATGAAAAAGGAGGGAAAACATCAGCTTTAATGGCCAAGCTTGATCACTGAGATTTTAACAACGATTCAGTGCCTGTTTATAATAATCTGCCACCTACCCCAAGAGGGGGCAGCTGCCTTGTGAGAATAGGATGTGTTACCTGCAACAATGACAATTCCAATACAAATGAGGAAAACAAGAAGATACAGGACGGCTATCGCACACTTGATTCCTGCCATTGAGTTCCAGTGGTTGCAAAAATTGCTTGTTATCCCTCGCCTTCCAGCTGGTCCTTAACAAAATGAAATGAACAGTTAGAGGCTCTTCCTTTTCTCTCTTGCCACAACTCGTTTCTATTTACACGGTGACACGTTACCAAAAATACTGCATAAATCCTGTTATGAGTGTGAAATTATATGCATATAAAAATCCCTTTACAAAACCACCATTACAGAATGAACCTTAAGTATGTAGTTCTCCTTCCAAATACTGAACCTTCCCAATGCAGCATGGCCTGTGTGGGTCAATGGCCATTCCATCTTCACATTGTGAAAAAAAATACATTTATATTAAAAATTATTAATTAAATTTTACAACAGGTTTAACAATTGGCAGATTTTTAATTAAACAGTTATTTTGAGTCAATTTATATAAGGTTAGTTGCTACAATGGGTAGAATTTAAGCAGAGGTTTCCCGATTTCCACCCCTGTAAGTTCAGCAGAAGATCAGCGGACACCCTGGAGCGATGGGAGTAAACCGCTGTTTATGCTGTTTCTCTGGGGTTTCTCCTGATCTTGCACCAAAGTTACGCCGGACGATTGCGGAAACTAATGGTAAATATGTCAAATTAGTCATTCAGGTTTATAAGAACAACAGGCATTTTTTTCCATAGCCCTCCTACGTGTGGTAAACTGCGGTCTTTTGAGATCCACCATTGGTGGGGAAAATTGCCGACCACACAGCCAAGGGGTTAAAAACATGTGCATTTGCATAGAGCTTGTGCTTCTGCCTATGCCCTTGAAGTCAGTCATAGACAGCTACAGAAATAGCACTAGTACCAGAACTGTGTTCTAAACCCAGGTTCCTGAACCCCAGAGTTAGAAAGAAAGAACTTCCATTTTCAGAGCGCCTTCCATGACCTCAGGACTTCCCAAAGCGCTTTACATCCAAGGAAGTACTTTTGAAGTGTAGTCACTGTCGTAATGTAGGAATCACGGCAGCCACTGTGCACACAGCAAAACACAGAGGTCAGGAGTACACTGTGAAGCTGCTGCAGAGACTCTTTGCACTGTTCAGTTTTACAACAGTCCTTTATGAAATAGTCTACTTCTGATAATTCAAAGTTGTCTCTTCGCACTAAAAAAAATTAATTATCCAATAATTTGAATTAAGCTACATGGAATAACATGACAAATAATAATTTTGTGCTAAAAAATTGAATTATCAGATAATTTGAATTAAGTGACTTTGAACTAAGAGTAGACTGTATTCGATACTACACAGAATTACATAAAATTTACAGCACTTTCTGCCCAACTGGTTTATGCCGACGTTTATACTGCACACGAGTCTCCTCCCATCCTACTTCATCTAACCCTGTCAGCCTAATGGGCCAGAACATCAGGTCCCCAGTGCGTACTCACGTGTAGGCCCAACGAAAGTGGCGGTTTTGTGCATGCACTGCGCATGCGCGGGAAACCGGAATTTCCGTTCCCTTAAAGGAAGGGGTTCACAGGTCACAGAGGCAGCGCGTACGCCTGGAACTTACATTTTTTTTGCAGGTTTCTCCGGGAGGGTAAGTCTCCAGGAGCTACACTTGTAAAAAGCAGTCGCAAGGCCTACTTTTAACAAGGTAAGTGGTGAATTAAGTTAATTTAAAACATTTTTTCCACAGGTTTATTATTTTTAAATACTTTAAAGAAAGGTAAGTTTATTTTTAGCCCCGTTAGAAACTGTAATTAATTTTTTCAAAAATTTAAATTATTGTTTAAAATAGTTATTTTATGTAACTTATAGTTATTTTAAAAATGTGATTTAAAAAAATGTATTTGAAGTTTTAGTGATGTTTTGGGGCTGAATTGTATTCATAGATTTGACAGGCCTTCCTGTCAAATCCATGAATACAGATTCCCTGCTACCATTGGCTCTCCATGGCCCATGTGATCCCAGGGGACGCTTCGAACTAACTGCGCCCCTGGGATATGCAAGCACTGCGCGCCGGCAGTTGGAGCAGGCCCAGGATCGGAATCCCACGTGGGCCCACAGCACAACGGCCGGCGCGCTAGGTAAGTGCAGGGCGGAGGCTTGCACCCGCGGGAAGCCTCCGACCCAAATTTCTGGCCCAATGTTCTATTCCTTTCTCCCTCATGTGTTTATCTAGCTTCCCCTTAAATGTATTTATCCTAGTCACCTCAACTACTCAAATTGGCAAATGGTGGGAAGTGGTATTCCACAAGGGTCGGTGCTGGGACCACTGTTGTTCACCATTTACATAAACGATATATGGACTCAGGAAACGGAAGTACAATTTCAAAATTTGCAGATGACACCAAATTGGGTGGGCATAGTTATTATAGAGGAGGACAGCGACAAAATACAGGAAGACGTTAATAAGCTTGCTGAATGGCTGTGTAATTGGCAAATAAACTTCAATATAGATAAATGCGAGGTAATACATTTTGGTAGTGTTGAAGTCACTAGAAATCACCAGGCTCTGAGACTTTTGTTGCAGCAAAGGGAAAATGTGTGTTACTTTATTCACTCTCCATGAGGACTGAGGATCTCAGCCTCGTTGCAGGGCTATGACATCATCACGCTACCGACGCATGCTCTTAAAGGGACCCTGCCCCGATAACCCAACCCAGTACGTATATATAACAACATTGGCTATACATAGTGAATTGTGTTTAGGTACATATAACAATATTGGCTATACATTGTGCTATTGTCCCTATGTGGTCTCATTGTGTTATTGTCCCTATGTGGTCTCCGCCACATATGTCCCCCCAGAATTCACTAGCACTGGCAATGTCAGTCATTGGGGGGGCCGGATCACACGGTCGGAACGGCTCCTCAATTCCGGGGCGGGGACCAGGGGGGTTCGTCGGAGGGACCTCGGGCGCTCGGTGGTGGACTGAGGGTGCAGAAACCGGAGGTCGGCCCCACCTCGGGGGCTGTGCCAACTCAACGGGTCGGTCCAGATCCAGGTGGGCCGGCTTAAGACGGTCCATGGAAATGCAGTCCGGCTTACCGCCGACATCCACTACAAAGGTCTTGTCCTCGGTTTCCAGGACCCGGAATGGTCCATCATAGGGTGGCTGAAGAGGTCCCCAGTGGGCGTCGTGGTGGACAAAAACGTACTCCGCCGCACGAAGGTCGAGCGGAACATGGGACTGCGGGAGGCCGTGCTGCGACGTGGGAAACGGCACGAAAACCTTGGCGTTGCCCAGAAGGTCGGACCACTGACGGGCTGCGGACCAAGGTTCCGTTGCGTTGGGGACGAAATCCCCGGGTACCCGCAGCGGCTGTCCATAGACGAGCTCGGCGTACGAGGACTGGAGGTCCTCCTTGGGGGCGGTCCTGAGTCCCAGCATGACCCACGGGAGTCTGTCGATCCAACTGTCGTCCCGGAGGCTGGCCCGGAGCACGGCCTTCATGGAGCGATGAAACCATTCGCACAACCCCTTAGCCTGAGGGTGGTAAGCTGTGGTGCAGTGGAGTCTCAACCCGAGGCCTCGGGCGACAGCGTTCCAGAGCTCCGACGTGAACTGGGGCCCCCGGTCGGAGGAAATGTCAGATGGGGGCACCAAACCGGGCGACCCAAGTGCTGATGAACGCCCGAGCCACATCGGCGGACGTCGTTGAAGACAGCGGGACGGCTTCCGGCCATCGGGTGGCGCTGTCGACCATTGTGAGGAGGTGGGTGAACCCGTGGGAGGGCGGCAGGGGCCCCACCAGGTCCACGTTAACATGGTCGAACCGCCTCTCGGGCACCGCAAAAGGCGCCAACTTAGTATGGCGATGCACTTTCGAGCCTTGGCATACCACGCAGGTGCTGGCCCAGTTGCGAACGTCTTTCCTGAGCCCGTGCCAGACGAACTTAGCCGCCACCAGCTTCTGTGATGACTTCCTGCCCGGGTGTGAAAGATTATGGACGGCGTCGAAAACTTGCCATCTCCACCCGTCGGGCACGACGGGACGTGGCTGCCCAATGGAGACGTCGCACAGGAGTGTGGTGCCGGCATCGTCGAACGCGACATCCGCTAGTTGAAGGCCCGTGACCACCGTCCTGTAGGCCTGGACGTCCGGGTCGGAGGCCTGGTCGGCCGCCATGCGGGTGTAGTCGATGCCGAGGTGTACGGCGCTGGCGACGGCTCGGGAGAGACAGTCGGCAACGGGGTTGTCTTTCCCAGCCACATGCTGGATGTCCGTTGTAAACTCTGAGATGAAGGCCAGCTGGCGTTACTGATGGGCCGACCATGACTCGGAAGCTTTGGCCATGGCGAAGGTCAATGGTTTGTGCTCCACGAACGCTGTGAACGGGCGAGCCTCCAGTAGGAAACGGAAGTGTCGGACGGCGAGGTGGAGGCCGAGAAGCTCGCGATCGAAGGTGCTGTACTTCCGCTCGTTGGGGCGGAGCTGCCGGCTGAAGAAGGCGAGCGGCTGACAGGTGCCGTTGACCCCACTGTTCATGGACGGCGCCGACCGCATAGTCCGAGGCGTCGGTGGTGAGAGCGATCGGCGCATCAGGTAATGGATGCGCCAGCATGGTCGCGTTAGCCAGGGCCCTTTTCGTGTCTGTGAAAGAATTGGCCATCTCCTTGGACCAGTCGACGGCGAGCTTGTCGGGCTTGCCTTTGAGGGCCTCGTAAAGCTGGGCTGCTCGGGGGACGAAGAGATGGTAAAAGTTCACAATGCCCAAAAACTCCTGCAGGGCCTTCACGGTGAGGGGTCGCAGGAAGTCCATCACGGCCTCCACTTTCGATGGCAGTGGCACCACCCCATCCTTCGTGATGCGGTGCCCGAGAAAGTCGATCGAGGACAGCCCGAACTGGCACTTGGCCGGGTTGACGATTAGGCCGTGCTGGCTGAGGCGTTGGAAGAGAGTCCGCAGGTGCGACACATGCTCCGTCCTGGAGGCGCTGGCGATGAGGATGTCGTCCAGATATACGAACAGGAATGGCAGGTCCCGTAACACAGTGCCCATTAGGCGTTGAAAAGCCTGGGCGGCGTTTTTGAGGCCGAATGGCATGCGGAGGAATTCGAACAGCCCGAACGGGGTGATCACCGTGGTTTTCGGGACATCCTGCGGCCGAACAGGGACCTGGTGGTAACCCCGGACGAGGTCCACTTTCGAGAATACCACTTTCCCGGCCAGGCGGGCGGAAAAGTCCTGGATGTGTGGAATCGGGTAGCAGTCAGGGGTCGTAGCGTCATTGAGGCGCCGGTAATCGCCGCACGGGCGCCACCCACCGCCTGGTTTTGGGGCGATGTGGAGGGGCGAGGCCCACGGACTGTTCGGCCGGCGATGATGCCGAGGCGCTCCATGGTGTCGAACTCGGCTTTAGCGATGGCGAGTTTCCCTGGGTCGAGGCGCCGAGCGCAGGCGTAGACGGGCATAGACGGGCGGACTGGTGGTCGAGATGTGGTGTTCTACCCCGTGTTTCGTGGCGGCGGACGAGAACGTGGGCTTTGTGAGGTCCAGGAACTCGGCGAGGAGGTGGGAAAACTCGTCGGAGGCCGAGAGTGCGCTGGGCAACTTCGTCGTGCTGGACCCGCTGAGGAAACACGGGAGCGAGCTGAAAGTCTCAGCGTTGATGAGATGTCGGTTCTTGACGTCCACCAAAAGGCCATTGGCGCAGAGGAAGTCAGCACCGAGGAGGGGGGTGGACACTTTTGTCGTGACAAAGTCCCAGGTGAACCGCTGCCCGCCAAAACAAAGTGCCACGCTCCGTTTCCTGAAGGTGCGGATGGAACTACCGTTGGCAGCTTCGAGGACGGGGCCGTGGTTCCCCCCTTGTATGTCTATGGTTGACGCGGGCAGGACGCTCACCTGGGCACCCGTGTCGCAAAGAAAACGACGTCCGGAGTCGGTGTCCATAATAAATAACAAACTGCCTGAACGGCCGACAGCCATAGCAGCCGACGAGTGGTCTTTCGTTTGTTTCGACGCGGGAAAACTGCACGGGGGCCGGCACTTCCTGGCTTTGGGGCCGAACTGCGCGTGGTAGAAGCAGAGGCTTGGGAGCTGCCGCCATTGGGCTGTATCGGTGGGGGCAGGGCTCCGCGTGGCCACGCAGTACTGTTGCCCAGCGGAGAAAAATTTGTCGGCCTCCTTGGCCAGGTCGCGGAAATCGGTACTGGAAGAGTTGGCTAAAGCCGACCGTACCTGACCTGGCAGCTGTTGAAGGAACAGTTCCTTGAAGAGGAAGCATGGCCTGTGTGTGCCCAGGAGGGCCAGCATGTGGTCCATCAGCTCTGAGGGCTTGGAGTCGCCAAGCCCGGGTAGAGAGAGAAGCCGGCGTGCGTGCTCGGCTTCGGTGAGTCCAAAAGTTTCTAAGAGGTGCGTTTTCAGCGTTTCGAATTTGTTGAGCTCCGGGGTGTTCTCGAGCAGGCTCACGACTCTGGCTGTGGTGGAGCTGCCGAGAGCAGAGACGACGTAGTAGTACCTCGTGTCGTCCGCGGTGATGTCCCGGAGTGCAAATTGAGTCTCGGCCTGGGCGAACCAAGCAGCAGCCTGTCGTTCCCAAAACCTGGGTAATTTCATGGAAACGGTGTTCGTCGCCATTTCGGATGAGGTCTTTGGAATCATCCAAAAGAGCAGCGGGGTCACCAATGTTGGAGTCGCTAGAAATCAACAGGCTCTGAGACTTTTGTTGCAGCAAAGGCAAAACGCGTGTTACTTTATTCACTCTCCATGAGGACTGAGGATCTCAGCCTCGTTGCAGGGCTATGACGTCATCACGCTACCAACGCATGACGTCATCACGCTACCGACGCTCTTAAAGGGACCCTGCCCCAATAACCCAACCCAGTACGTACATATAACAACATTGGCTATACATAGTGAATTGCGTTTAGGTACATATAACAACATTGGCTATACATTGTGTTATTGTCCCTATGTGGTCTCCGCCACAGTAGGAAGAATAAGGAAGCCACATACTCCTTGGAAAATAAGGGGGAAATTTTAACCCCAAAAAACAGGTGGGTGGGAGGTTGGAGGTTAAAGTGTTATAAAACTGAATACCGATGCCAACCCGCCTCCAACCCGCGCACTTCCAGTTTTAGCGGAGGCAGGATGGGGGGGCGGGCAGTCAACCCGATGCCAGGAGGCAGGTCGCCCATTTAAATATTATAATGAGGCCGGCTGCCTCATGGTGATCCACCACTACAAATTTAACTCTGGCTGGTCGGGTTTCCCAGGCCTCAAGGAACCCACCATCTAAAGTAAGGCGAGGACTGCTGGATCCCCAGGAGGTAAGTGCTTTTACACTTACCTCCTGGATCCAGCGTCCCTCCTTCACTGCCCCCCTCTGATCCCCCTCCTAGGCCTCTGCTCCCCCACCCCCCAGGCCTCCGATCCCACCCAGGAGGCCTCTCATCTGCCCCATGAGGCCTCCGATCCCCCCAGGCCTCCGATCATTCCCTCAGGCCTCTGATCACACGGCCAGGCCCCTGATCCCCTCCATGATGCCTCCAATCCGCCCCACGAGGCCTCCGATCCCCCCCATGAGGCCTCCGATCCCCCCATGAGGCTTCTGACCCCCCTACCATCTTCAACAAGGCCTCTGATCCCCCCCTCTGTCCCCTGATTGCCTTCTCAGCCTCCCACGCCAGCCCTGACCAGCCAGCCCCCCTCCCCGATGCTTCTCCGGCTCACAAGTCCTGACCACGGCAGGGCCTGCAGGGAACCCATTCTCCTGGGTTTCCCGACCACTTTCTAGCACCACCCACTCCAAACCTGCCTCTAGATTAAAATTACTGCCTAAGTGTGGTAGAGGAACACAGGGATCTTGGAGTACAGATACACAGATCACTAAAAGTGGTGACACAGGTTAATAAGGCCATAAAAAGGCAAACAAAGCACCGGGGTTAATTTCTAGAGGGATAGAATTGAAAAGCAGAGAAGTTCTGTTAAACTTGTATCGAACCTTGTATAGACCACAGTTGGAGTATTATGAACAGTTCTGGTCTCCATATTATAAAAAGGATATAGAGGCACTGGAGAAGGTGCAAATAAAATACTAGAACAAGACCAGAACTGAGAGGTTATACTTATCAGGAAAAATTGAATAACTGGGGCTTGTTTCTCTAGAAAAGAAAAGGCTGAGGGGTGAGGGGTGACCTGATAGAGGTCTTCAAGATTATGAAGGGGATTGATAGAGTAGATGTGGAGAAGATGTTTCCACTTACAGGTGAGACCAGAACTAGAGGACATAAATATAAGATTCTCACCAATAAACCCAATAGGGAATTCAGGAGAAACTTCTTCACCCAGAGAGTGGTTAGAATGTGGAACTCACTACCACAATGAGTAGTTGAAGCAAATAGCATGGATGCATTCAAGGGGAAGCTAGAAAAACACATGAGGGAGAAAGGAATAGAAGGGTATGTTGATGGGGTTAGATGAAGAGGGGTGGGAGGAGACTCGTGCGGAGCATTATCACTGGCATGGACCTGTTGGGCCGAATGGCCTGTTTCTGTGCTGTAAATACTTTGTAATAATTTGTAATACTTTGTAACTATTACATGTCGTAGCATGTTCCACATTCTAACCACTCTCTGGGTAAAGAAGTTTCTCCTGGATTCCTTATTGGATTTATTAGTGACCATCTTATGTTTATGACCCCTAATGATATTGATGGTTTAGTTTTGAAAATGTGTATTTTTTGCAGAAATAGGATGATTACTTAATCTTGTAATGTTTGGTACCCATTTTTTTAGGTATCAAGATAATTATTTTATGTTGCTATCCTTTTGGAGGGTCTATTGAGTACATTTGGTGTAAATTAAATTGCTGCCATAGCAACTAGAAAGATTCCTTTCTTTGTTCAACAGAAAAATAGCATTACAGTGAAGTTGTTAATGAATGACACATTGCAAGTCTTTTATAAACAGGAGTTCCAAATCATCAAATAAACCTGTCAGCCAGAACACTTCAGCATCAAAACAAAGTAAGGTTCCTTCACTTAGCAACTAGAAACATATCCTAAGTAATGACAAACTGAAATACACCTTGGTAGGAAAAAGCTTCAGGATCTATAGGTTTCATGGACTTCAAGGCAATATAAACAAATAGAATTTTTCACCTTCTGAAGGTGGTTTAATCTTTGCTTGAATTAATTTCCAAGGGTTTGGCATATCACCCAAATTGCTATTGTTCATGTTTGGGTTTTACCATGGCCTTGACATGATCAAGGTTGGCAGGCTATTGAATCACAGGTGTTACCACAGCCAAGCTTGATTGTGTCTTCACCTGATGTTCACATGTTATTGGATAGAAATGATTGTTACTGCCCAAGGTACAGCTACCTGACAATGAGAAACCTCTGCAGGGAGTTAACTACAGAGCTGTTCCATTAGCTCCAAGCACATCTGCAGCCAATTTTATATATCAGAATGGCCCTGCCAATGGCTATCAAGGTGACTACATCCCTGAATTTTAGCCAGGGGACATCAGCAGTACCAGTCAATTTACTGTCCATTGATGTATCAAACAGAGGCCTCTCTCTGCTTTATTCAATAGAGCCAACCCCTTCCATTCCTTTTCCACCGAACAGCAACTACAACGTGACAGGACTGGCCAAATGTTATCAGACTGCTGGATTCCTGAAAGTACAGTGATTGATTGTAGCCCATGTTACCACCTGAGCTCTGTGATGCAATGCAATGGCCTACATAAACAGAAAGGGATTCAACTTGCAGCTAGAAGTGACCAACAGTACCACATCATGCAGGCCAATAGCCATTCCCCAGGCAACATCAATGGTGCTTTCATTTTGCAACAATCAGTTGTGCCAGGCTTATTTGAAGGCAAAGAGAGATTGGGAAGATAGCTGTTCAGATAATATAGTAATCTGCGATGTAATGCTTAAGTTATCCACCAGATGGAGACAAATATCAAGGGATCATAGTTACCAGTATGATCTTGGCACACCACTTATTAAGGTAGTGGCATTGCATTCTGGGTATGACTCAGAGGTTGATCCTCCATCTCTGTGATCGCACAGTAAGAAATAGAGTGTGTTTGCTGCAGCCTGCAAGAGCTAGTTTCTCGGCTACATATGTATAATTAAACAGTTAAAGTTTTGGTTCCTGAAGCCTGGCTTATCTCAGTTTCTGACCTTACCACTCGGATATCACATTTGACGACGAGGCTGAACAGATCTCATCTTGAAAAAGGAAAACTAAAAGAAAAGCACTGAATCAAGGAATCATGGCTGCTATGGTAGGACAGCTCTCTGCTTTTGATGTTCAGACGCAGACCTGGAACGAATACTGTGAGTTGCTGGAGCATTTCTTTGTAGCAAATGATATAGTTGATGTCGGAAAAAGGAGAGCTATTTTGCTCACTTCCGTGGGAAGTCAGACATATAGTTTGATGAGAAACTTATGCAGTCCTGAAAAGCCTGGAGACGTACCATTTTCTAACTTAGTGGACTTGCTAAAGGATCATTTCAATCCCAGACCGAGTGAGATTGTACAGCGTTTCAAATTTAATTCACGGAACAGGAAACCGGGAGAGACTGTATTGGATTATGCAGCGGTGTTGAGAAAACTGGCACACGATTGCAATTACGGGAACAGTTTGAAAGACCTGCTGAGAGATAGGCTTGTTTGCGGGATAATGGATGCTTGAATGCAGAGGAGATTATTGTCCGAGACTGGGCTTACGTATGAAAAAGCATTGGAACTTGCTCAAGCCATAGAGACAACTAACAGTGATCTAAAGGAAATACAGGGTTCAGACTGGGCTACGACAAAGCAAGTTGGAGGTCCGGTTGTGCACAAGTTAAATATGAGTCAGAAACCACAATGTGAGCATGTAAAGGCATGTTATAGATGCAATGGAGATCACCTGGCAAGGGAATGCAGGTTTCTGGAGGAAAAGTGCCACAAGTGTGGGAAAAAAGGACATGTAAAACGTGCATGCAGAGCAAAAGCTACCGTGGAGGGTTACAAACCTAAAGGGGGAGAAAAGCAAAACTTAGTAAGAGAAGTGAAAAAACAGGGAGCACATCGCATCAGCGGAGAAGCTGAGAAAGAAGACGACATGTTCATATTGCATAGTATGGTAGAGGACATTCCAAAAGTGGATCCTATCACTTTGCAACTGATAGTAAATGACTCTAAGGTCAACTTTGAGGTGGATACCGGATGTGGTGTTACCATAATGAACAGGGAAGAGTACTCAAAATTGTGGAACTGTGCAAAAGTTCCAGAGTTAAAGTCTTGCTCTATGCAGCTTAAAATATATACCGGTGAATGAGTGGTGACATTGGGTACAGCTCCTGTGACTGTGAAACACAGGGACACCGTGGAACAGCTACCTGTAGTTGTAGTATCGGGTTCTGGACCAAACTTGTTAGGTCGGGGCTGGATACGAGAACTTAAATTAGATTGGGGAGCAATAAATCAACTAGAGGGAGGCAAACAATTGTCTTTGCAAGAAGTGTTGATTGAACATGAGAACGTGTTCAAGGAAGAACTTGGAACATTTATTGGCCCCCCAGCTAAGATTTATGTAGACAAGGAGGCACTGCCAAGGTTTTTTAAACAATGACCTGTGCCGTATGCCATGAAACCAAAGGTAGAGGCTGAGCTTGACCGTCTTTTGAGAGAGAACATTCTGGAACCCGTAAAATGTTCAGAATGGGCAGCTCCCATTGTACCTGTTTTAAAACCAGACAATTCGGTAAGAATCTGTGGAGATTATAAATTGACAGTAAATAGGGTGTCTAAACTTGAACAGTATCCTATTCCTAAAACTGAGGATCTTTTTGCAAACCTGGCTGGAGGGAAGAAATTCACGAAGCTGGATATGAGTCATGCATACTTGCAGATTACACTAGATGAGGAATCCAAGAAGTATGTAACCATAAATACACACAAGGGTTTGTTTACCTATAACCGCTTGCCATTCGGTGTCTCATCTAGTCCAGCTATCTTCCAGAGGACTATTGAGGGTGTACTGCAAGGGATTCCACATGTTTCAATCTATCTGGATGATATTCTGGTGATGGGAAGAACCGACCAGGAGCAGCTGAGCACTCTGAGAGAGGTACTACAAAGATTGGATAAGGCTGGGTTACGGCTCAAGAGGAGTAAGTGCACTTTCCTTGGGAATGAGGCCGTGGTCCTGGGACCTAGAGTGGATGCCACCAGGCTCCATCCAATCAAGGAGAAGGTACAAGCACTGCAGGAGGCCCCAGCTCCTACTGAGTTAAAAGCTTACCTGGGACTGCTAAACTATTATAACAGGTTTTTACCAAACTTGGCAACAGTGTTAGCACCTCTTCACAAACTTCTGTGCAAGGAGACACAGTGGCAGTGGAAAGAGGAACAGAGGGTTTCATTTGAACAGTCCAAGAAACTGATACTGTCCTCGGATGTGTTGGTTCACTACAATACAGAGAAAGACATCATTCTCTCTTGTGACGCTTCACCTTACGGGGTGGGGGCAGTTCTTTCACACAGCTTGGAAGATGGAACAGAAAGACCGATAGGGTTTATGTCTCGAACTCTGACCCCAGCAAAAAAAAACTATTCCCAGTTGGATAAAGAGGGATTAGCAGCAATGTTTGGGTTACAGAGGCTTCACAAGTACATATATGGCAGGAAATTCACCATATGCACCGATCATAAACCTCTTCTATCTCTTTTTAATGAGATGAAAGCAGTACCACAGATGGTGTCACCCTGGATCCAGAGGTGGGCAGTGATGTTAAGGGCATATGAGTATGTCATCGTCTACAAGGCGGGCAAGTACCATGGGAACGCAGATGCCTTGAGCCATCTTCCACTACCAGGTACACCTATCCATGCAGCTCCAGAGGACAGAGATTTGATGTTGGAGGACACGGACATGGCAATTGTGACCGCAGAACAAGTAAGGACTTGGACTGGTAAAGATCCAGTACTGTCTAGAGTCCGAGAATATGTAATGAGGGGTTGGCCACAACATCCGGAAGGGACTGATTTCATACCTTACAGTGTCAGGAAGACAGAGCTGAGTGTGCAGGATGGTTGCGTGTTGTGGGGAGCTTGAGTGATTATTCCACAGCCAGCACGACAGTCTATCCTAGTGCAACTACATCAGTGTCATCCTGGAGTTTCGCGAATGAAAGCCTTGGCAAGGAGTTACTTGTGGTGGGCAAAGCTAGATGAGGAGATAGAAAATCTTGTCAAGACATGCAGCACTTGTCAAGTACACAGGAAGGCACCAGCAGCGGCTCCACTCCACCCCTGGGAGTGGCCGGATAAACCATGGAGAAGATTACATGTAGATTATGCGGGTCCATTCATGGGAAAGATGTTCCTCATAATCATTGATGCACATTCCAAATGGATGGATGTGTATCCTGTAAATTCTGCTTCATCTACTTTTACTATAGACTGCCTGCGTAGGAGTTTTAGTAATCAAGGGATACCGGAGATCATAGTAAGTGACAATGCCACGTGTTTTGTGAGTACAGAAATAAAAGAGTTCATGAGAAACAATGGCATAGTGCACGTGATTTCAGCTCCATATCATCTGTCTTCAAATGGACTTGCGGAGAGAGCCGTACAAACATTTAAAGAGATGATGAAAGAAAGTGCGGAAGGGAGTTTGGCAGCAAAAGTGTCACGAGTTCTGTTCAGCTACAGAATAACACCTCAATCTACCACAGGACTCGCTCCTGCTGAGCTGTTGTTAGGACGTCGACTACGCTCCACTCTTGACCTGGTTCACCCAGATCTAAAAAGGAAGGTGGAAAACCGACAAATCAAACAAAAGGAGAACCATGACAGAAGGACAAAGAGCCACAGTTTTGGAGAAGGAGATGCGGTCCTTACCAGGAATTTCAGTTATGGTCCAAAATGGATTCCTGGCGTCATAGACTCAATGACCGGTCCAGTTTCATATACGGTCATGGTGGGAACTGGTCAGGTAGTACGCAGACATGTGGATCAGATACTGACCAGACAAAGGGAAATCGAACTGAAGGTTCCAGAGGAAATGTTGGCCCCCAGTTATCCAAATGCATTGGTGGTACCAACACCACAAACAGAGACAATTATACCTGGACCCCTTCGTCAAGATGAAACCATCGTAGCAGAGTCAGATACTCTGAGTACTGCTCAGCAGCAGCAGGTGGCTCTACCACAATCAAGCAGGGACTTGACTGTAAGATGTTCACCAAAGACTCACAAGCCGCCAGAGAGATTGATCACGACCTGCTAGATTAGTTCAGTATGGACTACCGTTAAAGGAGTTTCCTTATGGACTTTTTAAGAATGTTGTTAAGAAATTATTGTAAACATAAGGGGGGGGGGATATAGTAATCTGGGATGTAATGCTTAAGTTATCCACCAGATAGAGACAAATATCAAGGGATCATATTTACCAGTATTAAGGTAATGTCCTGGCACACCACTTATTAAGGTAGTGGCATTGCATTCTGGGTATGACTCAGAGGTTGATCCTCCATCTCTGTGATCGCACAGTAAGAAATAGAGTGTGTTTGCTGCAGCCTGCAAGAGCTAGTTTCTCGGCTACATATGTATAATTAAACAGTTAAAGTTTTGGTTCCTGAAGCCTGGCTTATCTCAGTTTCTGACCTTACCACTCGGATATCACATTTGACGACGAGGCTGAACAGATCTCATCTTGAAAAAGGAAAACTAAAAGAAAAGCACTGAATCAAGGAATCATGGCTGCTATGGTAGGACAGCTCTCTGCTTTTGATGTTCAGACGCAGACCTGGAACGAATACTGTGAGTTGCTGGAGCATTTCTTTGTAGCAAATGATATAGTTGATGTCGGAAAAAGGAGAGCTATTTTGCTCACTTCCGTGGGAAGTCAGACATATAGTTTGATGAGAAACTTATGCAGTCCTGAAAAGCCTGGAGACGTACCATTTTCTAACTTAGTGGACTTGCTAAAGGATCATTTCAATCCCAGACCGAGTGAGATTGTACAGCGTTTCAAATTTAATTCACGGAACAGGAAACCGGGAGAGACTGTATTGGATTATGCAGCGGTGTTGAGAAAACTGGCACACGATTGCAATTACGGGAACAGTTTGAAAGACCTGCTGAGAGATAGGCTTGTTTGCGGGATAATGGATGCTTGAATGCAGAGGAGATTATTGTCCGAGACTGGGCTTACGTATGAAAAAGCATTGGAACTTGCTCAAGCCATAGAGACAACTAACAGTGATCTAAAGGAAATACAGGGTTCAGACTGGGCTACGACAAAGCAAGTTGGAGGTCCGGTTGCTGCAGCCTATAAGAGCTAGTTTCTCGGCTACATATGTATAATTCAACAGTTAAAGTTTTGGTTCCTGAAGTCTGGCTTATCTCAGTTTCTGACCTTACCACTCGGATATCACAGATACCATGGCTATCCTCTTTAATGCTGACTAATTAAACCCTTGCTGCAGCCACAGGCAGAGATAGAGTGCAAAAACAACAAGGCCCATACAACCAGCAGGATCATTACTGAGCATGCCATTGGCACCTTGAAGCAGTACTTCAGATAGCTCGATGGCTCATGGCGCAACTTATAGTGCGGCCCCCTCTCCTCCTAGGTTGTCAAGATCACTGTCATCTGCTGCAGGCTCCACAACTTTTCCACACATAAAGTTCTAACTATAAGGAAGGAGGCCAATCTGGGAGCAAGGCCAGAGCAGGCCGCAGACATTGATCATGAGGATGTGGCTGTAGGCAGCCAAGAAAACTGGTTAATCAGGCATTCATCCAAGATTAATTCAGCGAAGTACCTGAACTACCACTGAAAGCAAGCTTTCTGTCCACATGCAAACAAGAAAGTGCCTCAAAGCACCTTCTGCAATACAATCCTTTGTAATTCAGAAAGAAAATTTCTAGACAAAGTTAAAATACAGTGCAACCTACTTTATCTTGCATGAATAATGTCTTTTCCCACAGATCTTCCCCTTAGTACTGGTGTATTGTGTACATCATCTAAACTTAAGCTGTGATTTCTTCTAAGTAATTCTCCAATGGAAGTGAAAAAATATATACAGAGTACTGGCTTGTTTCAGGGCTTCAGTGTGAGGCAGTTGGAATTGAAGGGGCCTTGTACCTTTTTCTGTCAGTTCCGAAGATGGCCGTGCAACTGATTCAGCAAAGCTCACTGGTCCTGGCTATTTTTTGCCTCATCAATTGTCACTTGCACAGGAATGATGGGTGGAGTGAAAGTGGTATTGTTCTGAGAGACAACAGCCCCATTCATTCATGGCCTCTGCTGTAAATTCCTATCATTCTATGATTCTATGCCTACTCCAGTCATGCTCCTGCTGCTGGACATTCCATCAGCATTTCGCCTGACCTATGTGAGAGCAGACAAGAGAGCAGCAGTGAGGTCCCTGCCAATGAGGCCTGTGGATCCCTGCCCGAAGCCTGTCTTCATTTGATTTCCCCAGCACATTGAAGCTACTAAAGAGGGTCTCTTGTATGCTGGAGTCAAGCCCTTTATAACATCAGTGTGAGCATTCATGGGTGATACTCTGACTGTGATTACTACTTGTGCCAGTGAAGTCTCCACTGCAGATGCCCTGGAGTTGTCAAACACTTTGTGGTAGACAAGCATGGGCATCAATGACTGCACAGATGTGACTGTTGGTCTCCTCCTTACTCCTATCCAAACCTTGTAAATGTCTTAGGTAGATTCAAGTGACTCCTGTAGATAATTCTGCTCAGAAAACAATCTCCTTTTATAAGAATGTCCTGTGTAGTCAGAATAAATCGGCACTGAGGAAGGAACAGAGTTGGCTCTCTGACAGCAAGTCTCTGCTGCTCATTTACCATCACTGCTTGCTCCTCATGTGTGCACTCTATTGGTTTGTATGTGGGTTCAATGACGACACATTCATGAAAGAGAATGACTTTTTATCTAAAGTATGTTCAACTCAGTTAACAGCATTACAGGAGACACCATCTTAGAGATCCATCTAAAACAAAACTGCTTGTCTCTCACATGCCCTCTGCTGGTCAGGCATAAATAATCAATCAGGCAAATATGCTGGTAAGGCATAAATAATCAAACAGGCAAATACCATCACTATTTGCTGATATCATTACATCTCCCTTTCTTAAAACAAAAGTATTTTACTTTTATCTAACAACATGTTTTCTTTGTATTACTCTGCATTTTAACTGTAACAATTAATGAACTTACATTATCATTATCATTATCAAGGTTTTTTAACCTTGTTTTGTGTGTTCACATAAAATATGTAAATACACTAGAACTTGAAGAAAGAATAAGATAACATTACTTCCTTCTATAACAAGAGTCCTTAAACTTGCTCAATGAGTCTCTCAGGAGGCTTCACGCGTCTTGAGGATTTTCTGATTGATTGTCCTTGAATCTGAGTTGTTGCCTCAGATGATGATTTCTCAGCTGTGTGATCAGGTTGTTCAACAGTATCAGTCTTTTGACCTGCTATATGATCAGGTTGTTCAACAGTATCAGTCTTTTGACCTGCTGTGGCTGGTCCCATGAGAAGATCTCGACGATTTCTTCGCAGAACAGCACCCTCATCTGTCTGAATGGTGTATGATCTTGGTTGGACTTCACTCAGGACAGTTCCCTTCTGAGTCCATATGTTTGTTTTGTCTTTGAACCTTACTTGGTCACCAGTGTGGAGTTCAGGTAGGTTTTGTGTTCCTCTGTCATAGTAGTACTTTTGCTTTTCTTTCTGTTGTTCTTTGAACTTCCTCACTTTCTCCCCCTCTTTTGTTTTCAGGAGGTTCTCCGGGATGGGTAGGTTTGACCTTAGCAGACGTCCCATAAGGAGTTGGGCTGGTGACATACCACACTCGAGCGGCGTTGTGCGGTATACAAGCATGCTCTGGTAGAAGTCAGTTCCACTGTCTTTTGCCTTGTACATCAGTCTTTTCACTGTCTGGACCGATTTTTCCACTAGTCCATTGGACTGTGGAAAGTGAGGACTTGACGTTGTGTGGACAAAGTCCCACTCTTTGGCAAAGTGTCGGAAACTTGCATTGTAAAACTGGGGTCCGTTGTCTGTGAAGACCTCGCTTGCCACGCCATGTCTGGAGAATATGGCTTTCATACATGTTATCACAGCATCTGCAGTGGTGGTGTACAGTCTACAAACCTCTGGATACAGGGAGTAATAGTCTGTGACTACAAGATAGTCCTTTCCTTGACATACGAATAGGTCAGCGCCTACCTTCTGGTAAGGTCTGTCTGGCGCTGGGTGTGGCTTTAGTGGTTCTACCGGATTGCTTGCTCGATATTTTAGGCATATTGTGCAGTTTGACACCTCATTTGTCACATCTTGGTTGATTCGTGGCCAGTACATCACCTCTCGTGCTCTTTTCTTACACTTTTTGATTCCCAGATGTCCTCCATGGATCCTTTTTAGCACCTCTTTTCTCAGACTCTTTGGGATAACTATTTTACTTCCTTTGTAGATGATGTCTTCGACCACTGATAGTTCCGCCCTGCAGTTCCAGTACTCTGCCATGTCAGGTGAGCAGTCTTGCTTCATGTTGGGCCATCCATCCAAGATGCTTTTCCTCAGTCGTCTCATTGTTTCATCTTTGTTTGTCTCAGTCTTTATGAGCTCCATTTTTGCATCTGCTATGGGCAGTGCACTTGTGATCATGTCCACGTAGGCGTTCACTTTTTCATCCATTTTGGTGTTTGCGGGCTCACTTGGGTCAACAGCTCTGGACAACGTGTCTGCTGTATACATCAGCTTACCCGGTGTGTACGCAACATTCAGTGTATAGCGTTGCAGCCTGATCATCATTCTTTGTATTCTAAGCGGACAGCTATTTAGTGGCTTTTGGAACAATGCAATCAAGGGCTTATGGTCAGTCTCTACACTGATTGCTTGTCCTGCCACAAACTGGTGAAATCTTTCACAGGCGTATGTGATGCTGAGCAGCTCCTTTTCTATTTGAGCATATCGCGCCTCCGCGTCTGTCATTGAGCACGATGCATATGCAATAGGTTGCCAGTAGTCATATTTTTGCAGAAGAACAGCACCGAGCCCACTCTGTGATGCATCTGATGATATCTTGATGGGTCTCGCTGGGTCATAAAACCTCAGAACTGGTTCCTCTGTGAGCAGTTTCTTTAGATCGCTCCATGACTTCTCATGCTCATGATTCCATTCCCATTCTATGTTCTTTTCAGTTAGTCGTCTCAGTGGCGCCATCTTTTCTGAGAGGTTGGATATGAATTTATCCATGTAGTTGATCATTCCATTAAACCTCTGCACGTCCTTTTTGCATTGTGGCTTTGGCATATTCTCAATGGCGGACACCTTTCTGGGATCTGGTCTGATGCCCTCACTGCTAAGGATATCTCCCACGAATGTCAGTTCTGTCACCCCGAGCTGGCATTTCTCTCTATTCAGCTTCAGGTTTGTTTTCCTTGTTGCTTCCAGCACTTTTTTCAGTCTCTCGTCATGCTCAGTTCTCGTGGTTCCCCATACTATGATGTCATCCATTGATGTATCAACTCCCTGCAGGTGCTCATAGATCATATGGATAGTTTTGTGATACACTTCAGGAGCTGAGGCAATGTCAAATGGTAACCTTAGGAATCTGTATCTGCCAAATGGACTGTTGAACGTGCACAGTCTTGAACTTGCCTCGTCCAGTTTCATCTGCCAAAATCCTGATGATGCATCTAACTTGCTGAAATACTTTGCATTTGCAAACTGTGACATGATTTCCTCACGTGTAGGAAGCTTGAAGTGCTCTCTCTTTATTGCTCTGTTTAGATCTCTTGGATCCAGGCAAATTCTGAGCTTTCCATTCTTTTTGTCCACAACGACGAGGGAACTCACCCACTCAGTTGGCTCATCTATCTTCTGAATCACGTTCAGGCTTTCCATCCTGTCCAACTCTGCCTTCAGTTGCTTTTGAAGAGCAAACAGAACTTTTCTGCATGGATGTATGACCGTTGGCATACTTTTATCTACTCTGATCGTGTGTTCTCCTGGAAGGCAGCCTAGACCCTTAAATAGGTCATTGTACTCTTTCATGAGTTCATCATAGACTGTCTCTCCTTCGCTTTCCACAACGAGGACTCTCTTTACCAGGTTCAGTCTCTCACAGGCTATTAAACCTAGTATGGCTTGCACATCCTTTGGCACCACGATTAATGCTAGCGTGTGCTCTCTGTCCTTGTGTGTCACTTTGACAATGCTTCTTCCTTTCACTGGTATATCAGTACCTGAGTATCCTGTCACTTTCACTTTTGTTCCATGTATCTTTGGTCTGGGTCTAATTTTCTTAAAATCAGTCTCTGATATCACATTAACTTGTGCTCCAGTATCCAATTTAAATGGAATGTGTATGTCATTCACTTTTAGTGTCAACATCCAGTCTCTTTTTTCTTTTTTGTTTTCAGACACGACATCCACATAGAACGCCTCTATCTCGCTTTCATCTACTGTATGGACCTTGCTTTGTTGCGCTTGGTTCTTGCAGCAACGGGCATAATGGTTGTTTTTGTTGCAACTATTGCATGTTTTACCATATGCTGGACACTTTTTTGGTGGATGCTGTGTACCGCATCGACTACATGACTTTTGATTGCCCCTTTCATTTTTGTTCGCTGGCCACGCCTCTTTTTTCACATTGGCGCTCTTTTTGTTAAACGGTTTGTGTCCGTTCTTTCTCACTGCATCCACGTTGCAGCTACTGTCACTGAACAGCTCCTTTGCCTGTGACTTCACAGTCTCTGTAGCCCTACACAGTTCTATGGCTTTTCCCAGGTCTAGATCTTGCTCTCTTAGCAGTCTTTCCCTTAGACCATTATCTGGAATACCACACACCAGTCTGTCTTTTATCAGCGAGCCTGTCAGCCCCCCAAATTCACATGTTTTGCTTCGGTTTCTCAGTTCAGTCACATACTGATCAATAGTCTCTCCCGTTTTCTGTACACATGTGAAAAATCTATTCCTCTCAAATGTCACGTTATGTTTAGGTATGCAGTAGGCCTCAAACTGTTCCATTATTTTATCCAACTTCATTTTGTCTCCATCAGCAGCGAATGTGAAGTTATTATACACCTCCAGCGCTTCATCACCCACGACATGTAAGAACACTGACGCTTTCATTTTATCACTTTTCTCGTCAGCTCCGATTGCCGCTAAATACAACACCAAATGTTGTTTGAACCTCCTCCAATTTTCAGCCACATTACCTGTCAACTGAAGCTTCGCCGGTGGGTGTAATCCTACCATTTTTCACTTCGTTAGCTATTCTCCAATGGTAAGTAACGATGTTCTCTTTTGGCTTGCTAATATGTGGAGAGCTGATTTAACTTCAGATTTTTCCTCTTCATCTCTTTCAATCACTTCTGACACCATGTATTGGTTTGTATGTGGGTTCAATGACGACACATTCATGAAAGAGAATGACTTTTTATCTAAAGTATGTTCAACTCAGTTAACAGCATTACAGGAGACACCATCTTAGAGATCCATCTAAAACAAAACTGCTTGTCTCTCACATGCCCTCTGCTGGTCAGGCATAAATAATCAATCAATCAGGCAAATATGCTGGTAAGGCATAAATAATCAAACAGGCAAATACCATCACTATTTGCTGATATCATTACATGCACTGTGACTCATCCAGTGCTATCTGCACAAGCTCACTATCTATATTCTCTCGACTATGTGTAACTGTATTGGTGCATGCTAAATTTTGTGAGAATGACACAGAGTTGCTGTCTTGCTCAGGGACACAACAGTGCTGGCAGTCGGCTCTCGCTGGACTATAAGCAGAAAAGGAACATATGTTTCTCTCTCCACGGATACTGCCTGGCCTGCTGAGCTTTTCCAGTGTTTTCTGTTGTTATATGTAGTAATGCTGGCTCCAACCAGCGCCTTCAAACAGTGTTTTCATTGCAATACACTGGTGTGTGATGTTTTTGTGGCTACGGCCTAGAATTTCCTCAAAATAAGTTAAATCACTGTTGCCCCTTTTTTAAAAATATTGCACCGTCCAGTAGACTGCAGAGGGAGTTACCAGCAGATTTCCTGGGCCTGCTCATTTGCATGCCCATTGGTGCAGTCATTGGAGGAAAACCCCATGTAAAACTACCTGAAAGCTTCTGTGCAGCCTTTAATAATACAGCGCAACCCGCACTCTTCAGCAACAGACTGGGGAACAAACAGGTGAGCGAGGAACAGTGCTTGGCTCTTTCACTGTAGCTGCGGAAATCTTTACTCAAATGCTCCAAACTCTTCTGTGGCAGGAACCTCTCACTTTCTGGCATATCTTAAACTCAGTTGCCCAGCATGCATTAACAGTGCAAAACCAGGAAAGTCACAGCTGCTACACCACTGGCTCGCACTGCAACATATGCAAATGAGACCTGTTGCGAATGGGCTGTAGTCCCACACCAACTCTTAACTGCCTGCTGAAGTGGCCATAGAGATGGGCAATAAATTCCGGCCTTGCCAGTAATGTCCACATCCCAAGAATAGATTTTTTTTTAAACTGCAGCCTTGTTAGAAATAACATAACTGAAGGAATGTACTGTGGCTTCAATCATTAATAACAGGACATGCACTGTTCTAAAGCAGCACTGGAGGTTCAGGAAATGGTGAACTTGGGTACTCTTTCAACCAACCACATTTACAGAAATCACCCAGGGCTTCAAAGTCTTAACCGTCAAATAATAATTAGAATAACAGCAAATACTGGAGAATGGAAAATGATTAATCCTTCTATGAAAACAATGATCTTTTGCAATAAAATTCCAGTTCTCTTCATAAGAAAATATACGTACTTTCTTCACAGAGGTTCAGCTTTGAGAGGTTCCTTCCATCAAACTCATCAAATGATTCTTCGTGCATTGACCCATTCTCCTGAAACTCATTTGGGATGAGAGGCAGATCTTTGTTATCCATTTATTCTGAACAATGAAGACTTCACCTGAGAAATGCATAGCTCAATTACTCAGCTGCAGAAATAAAACTTTTGCTTCAGATATTAAGTCAGTAATTAATTTTATAATGAACACTTTTAATAAATCAGCTTCTGTTCATGCTGTGAGTGTATTTTCTTAGCCTTCAGTAAGAGAAAATTTCAGTCCCTTTACTTGCGTGTGCAATGGTCGACAGGTTCAAAACCATGATTCCGCAACTACAACAGGCATTTATATTACACCTTTAATGTAGAAAAACATCCTGCAGCACTTTATAGTGGTGTGATAAAAAAAAAGGAAGGGTGACCAAAAGCTTGGGCAAAGAGATGATTTTAAAGGAGAAGATGTTAGTGGAGAGGCGGAGGGGTATATAGAGGGAATTCCAAAGTGTAGGGCTTCAGTGGCTTTAGGCATAGCCATCAATTGTGGAGCAAATGGTGTGGTGGGGGGGGCGGGGGGAGGAGGGGGAATGTCCAAGAAGCCAGAATCAGAGGAACAGAGATGTCAGTAATATGGGGTTTATCAGGCTGTAGGTGGTTACGGGTATACAGAGGGTCAAGGCCATGAAGGAATTTAAGCCCAATGGAAGTGCCGGTTTCCTGTATGCACTGCGCATGCGCGGGAAACCGGCACTTCCATTCCCCTGAAAGAAGGGGTTCAGAGTTCGAACGCGTGCGCAGGAGAGGCTGCACGTGCGCATCGAACTTACGTTTTTTTTGCAGGTTTTCCTGGGAGGGTAAGTCTTCAGAAGTTACACATATAAAAAGCAGTTGCAAGGCCTGCTTTTTACAAGGTAAGTGGTGAATTAATTAAAATTAAAACATTTTTTCTACAGGTTTATTATTTTTAAATACTTTAAAGAAAGGTAAGTTTATTTTTAGCCCCGTTAGAAAATAAAATTATTTTTTTCAATAATTTTAATTATTGTTTAAAATAGTTATTTCATGTAATTTATAGTTTATTTAAAAAATGTGATTTAAAAAAAATTTATTTGAAGATTTAGTGATGTTTTGGGGCTTATAGTATTTATAAGTTTGACAGCCCTTCCTGTCAAACTTATGAATGAAGCATTCTCTGCTCCGATTGGCTCCCCATGGCCCACATGATCCCAGGGGACGCATCGAACTAACTGCGCCCCTGGGATACGCAAGCACTGTGCACTGATAATTGGAGCAGACCCAGGATCGCAATTCCACAGGGGCCCACCGCACAATGGCCGGCATGCAAGGTAAGTGCAGGTCGGGGGCTTACACCCGCAGGAAGCCCTCGACCCGAATTTCTGGGCCAATGTGTGCACATTAGTAAGAAAGCAAATACATTCATTCTCATGCTTATTCTTTGGATGCTTGGAAGTACAAGCCTCTCATTGCTGATTGAGCTGAGTTTGCATAGGAATATCTAATTGTTTTTGTAATTCATAGAATCATAGGGCTGGATTTTATGAATGGAGACGTGTTGGAGGCGGGACTGCTGCTTGCCGCGTTTTAGTCCTGCCTCCAGCGACGTCTGGCCAACCCACGCTATTTTCCATTGATAGGCCTTGTTAAGCCCGCCAATTAATGGAAAGCCGGTGACAGATGATGTCAGCAAATGACGTTTCATCTGTTGAGATTTTTTGACAGATGAATTGTCAGCGTTTGACAGCTCTGTGACGCTGTCAAACACTGACAATCTATCTTCTAAGGTGAGACCTTGGACACAGGCTCACTTAGAAATCTCTCTTGAGCAGAAAGCAGAAGGCTACTGCATCTGAGAATGCAGCGGCCATTCTGCATTCTCTGCCATCGAGATGAGTCAGCTCCGCAGCCTAAAGGGTTGAAGCCTGGAGGAAGAAGCAAAGGTAAGTAAACTTCTTAGAACACTTTACACACACCTCACACACTTACCTCTCCACCCTTGCACCCATCACTCACATCCACAGTGGACATCTCGGCCCCTCAGACCCCCGTAGACCCACTGCTCGCCTCACTGACCCTGGTGAGGTTCGGAGCCGTCGGGAAGCCCACACTTCAGGGCTCAAAATAGGGAAAAGCCAAAAAAACTGTCTGTTAACTACCTGTTAACAGGCAATTAATTGCCACTAATCCCCTTCCCACATCGAGGAGATGAGTCCCTGCGCAAGTCAGGGACCCGCCTCCTGGGAAGATGGCACGGAGGTGGGTTGGGAGCGGGATGGGTACCCCCCTCCCAGGTTCTGCCATTTTCCAGACAGTCCCGCCTCCATTCCCACCTCCCCAGGGCTGGGAATGGTTACAGCACAGAAGGCGGCCATTATTATCGCATTTCTGCCATTTTCATGCAGATATTATGCAGCTTATTTAAAAATTCACACTGGGAGAATCCAGAAGAAATGAATAAGACTAAAATGAGACTGGTTAGGCCATAACTGGAGTATTGCATCCAGTTCTGGTTACCACACTGTAGGAAGGATGTGAAGGCCCTTGAGAGGGTGCAGAGGAGATTTACCAGAATTGTTCCGGGGATGGGGGATCTTAGCTACAAGGACAGGTTGGAGAAGCTGGATTTGTTTTCATTAGAGCAAAGGAGGTTGAGGGGTGATTTGATAGAGGTGTGCAAGATTATGACGGGTTTGGATAGGCTAGACGGGGAAAGGTTGTTCCCACTAGTTGATGGTACAAGGACTAGGAGACACAGATTTAAGGTTTTGGGCAAGAGATACAGGGGGATGTGAGGAAAAAAATTTTTACGCAGCGAGTGGTGATGACCTGGAACTCGCTGCCGACGGAAGTGGTGGAAGCGGAGACACTCCGGCCTAAAAATGAGGTTGCTTTGCGACTCCGGGGCACAAAGCAACTAGCGCCCGGGTGTGGCGCCGCCAACGCAGTGGGAGATTAGTGCCAGCGGTAACCGTTAGTGCCCAACGGCGCTGCGCCGCCAGCAATGACATCATCGCCATGCGCAGTGCCCCGGCTGCGATCTTCGGTAGCGCCCCCTGACTTACTGCCGGACGCTATGTCCGACGGGGTCAGGGGGGCCTACCTGCAGCTGGGGCGGCGCTAATTAAAGGAGAGGTGCTGGGCGGCCATTTTTGTTGGCCGCCTACGAGCACCTGCCCCTGTTGCTGTCCCCGGCCTCCTGACCAGCACCCCCGCGGAGTGCCAGCTCCGCTCCATGAGCCCAGCACTTCTCTAGAGTGCCGGGCTCATTTGCCGGCATTCCAATCCCTGGTGGCCCAGCTGGGCCCTGGGTCGCGCTGCGCAAGGCCCCTCGCCTTTAAGAAGCGGAGGAAGGCCTGCAACACCGCGGCACGTAGCACCGCGATATTCCCTCGCAGCGCCCCAAGAGGGAGGCGGGGCGCTTCCAGTAGCGCCCCGCTTCCCTCTTGGGGCACTACCAATGAATTTCACCTGCGGGGCGCTAATTTTTCCGGGGCACTAAAAGTAGTTCCCTGGCGAAGTTAGCATCCCAAAGGGGGTGCAACTCAAATTTTCCCCTGTAACCTCCTCCAGTCCTACAACCCTCTAAGAACTCTAAGGCCTAGAAATTCGGTGGAGCCCCAAACGGGGCGCCAAGCTCGCCTGGGCGCCGGAATTACCGCTGCGATCGGAGCCGTTGCGCCCGCCGGAAATTCAGCTTGAGCACCCCAAGAGGGACGCGGGGCGCTGCTCGAGGCGCCCCGCGTCCCTCTTGGGGCGCTGAAACTGAATATCGCAGCGCAACGTGCCGCAGCACCACACGCTGCGGCACGGCGTGCTGCGGTACTGCAGGCCTTCCTCCCCTTCTTAAGGGTATGGGCCTGCACCAGCGCGATGACCGATCGCGAGTGCCGGCTAAAGAGCCCGGCACCGAGGAGAAGTGCTGGGCTCTCGGGACACAGCCGGCACTGCCTGGGTGGGGGGGATCAGGAGGCCGGGGACGGAGGTGCTGACAGGCGGCCACCGAAAAAATGGCCGCCCCGCACCTCCACCTTAATTTGCGCCACTACTGCCACAGGTAGGCCCCGTGAACCGGGCGTGATTTGCAAACGGCGTTACAGATGCGGGCGCTACCAAATATCGTGATCGGGGCGGTAGTGGGGCTCTGCGCACACCGATGATGTCATCGGTGGCGGCGCAGCGCTACAGGCTAACGCTGCCATTAGCGCCCCGCTAAATATCGCGGGAGGCGCGGCCAGTGGCGCAAAAGCCACTGAGTGCCCTCTTTAGGTGCTAACTGGTGGCGCAGCCCACCGAATTTCTAGGCCTAAGTTCCTCCAACTCTAGCTTCTTGTGCATCCCTCACTTCCTTCGCCTCACCATTGGCGACTGTGCTTTCAGCCGTCTAGACCCTAAGCTCTGGAATTCCCTTCCTCTCCACCTCTCTTCCTTTAAGACTCTGCCTCTTGTGTTTGGTCAACCGTTCTAATGTCTTTGGCTCGGTGTTAAATTTTACTACATTAAAGATGCTATATAAATGCAACTTGTTATTGTTTAAAATGACTATTAAAAAACGTGCAGTATGAAGACAAACATCATGATATTTTGATATCACATTTGTTTGCTAAATACATAAAAAGGTTTTGATGTTTATTTAAAACCAGAATTTCAGCAAATATAACTTATTTTTGGGAAGAGTTATTTTGTACATTCTCTTTTTCTCACGGACCATTCCTTAGCTAAAAAGACAGTCCCAATACACCAATGGGTTGAGTTCCATACGAATGGAGGCAGAACTTATCCATCTGCTCAGCATGAGTAGAATCAGCATAAACTGCAAAACTTTTCACATTCCTTAGAAACACCTTAGAAACACCATTGCAATTTCATTTACTTAGAGTCATTGCTGTTGACAGCAAAGAAAATAACAAAATTGGAACTGTGCAGAGGAAATTTAAATCAATTAACAAATAAGAAAAGAAACAAAATGTTGGAATTGCTTTTTGTTAGAGGGTATCAGATTTTTTATACAAGAGAAATTTGCTGTGTTTTCCCGCATAAGTATATGTGATGGTATTATTATGTCACTTCACACATTCACATAAAAGAAAAAATACAATCTGTCAGTTAAAATAAAGATCACTTGTAAAACTACACAGTGGGAGAAGATTTCATGTCATCCACTGGGATAAAGTATGCACTGCAGCAGAGAACATCTGCTTCATGGCAATCTTTACCCCAGCCGCTGACATGCAAGGGTTTACTATAAACTGTGCCTGCCTAATCGAAGAACAGTTCACGGCAAATACTCCCATAAATAACAATGGTGCCCCTTCAACGGAAAGGTTTTAGTGAGGATTTCAGCCTAATCTAGACATTGTCACGTAAATAGCATAAAAGTTTGATACATGTGAAAGTCAGAGGCCCCCACCACTGCCATGAACACTGCAGAGGAATATTTACTCTTGCTGAACAGGCATATGGCCATTTTCCAAATCCTGCCATGGGTCCTCCGCTGTTCTGGTAAACATTCAGTTGCTAGAGCTACGACAAAGATGTTTTTCCTTTTTTTTGCAAAAACATATAGCTGTCAATTAGTTCTTGGCAGTCGAGGAATTTGTGTGCATGATCTTTGATAATCAAATGTTTTTCTTGCCAGTTTTGTTGGTAGGGAGAGATTTTTTCATATTTTCCCAAGCAGCACAGTGAGCGGATCGCATCTGTGTTCCCTAATGGTTTAAAGATGTTATGGGCTTAAAGGTGGGATTATGATTGGATTTTGGACACTGGCTCAGAAATACCACAGCTTCTTGGTCTCCAAAGCCACTACTCCCCTCTCCCCCCTCAAAATACATTCCCAAGTGGAAGAGCCTTCATGATCATCAGGATACTCTGAACCTAATAAACCGATTTATAGGTTTACATTTCATGCAGTTCAATGAATGAACCAAAACTGTGTATCATACTCGTACAAGGGAATATTTTCTCTTGACCAATATTCTGTTATATTCAATAGCCTTTACTTTATTTTATTTTATGGGTTGGTTCACAGCCAGCGACAACAACTTGCATTTATATAACGCCTTTAACATAGTAAAAACATCCCAAGGCGCTTCACAGGAGCGTTATCAGGCAAAATTTGACACCAAGCCACATAAAGAGATATTAGTATGGATGACCAAAAGCTTGGTCAAAGAGGTAGGTATTAAGGAGCGACTTAAAGGAAGAGAGAGGTAGAGAGATGAAGGCCTAGAAATTGAGTTTGCGCTGCGCCGGGGCTTAATGCCGGAAATTTAGCGCCGGTGCTAAGTCGCGCTGCGCGTGCCAAAAATTCAGTAGCGCCGTGCCCAAACGGCTGCCGGCGCTACTGAAGGCTGCTTGCGCCTGAAAACTGGCGCTACGCGCCGCATTGCGGCGCTATTCCGGCGCTGCGGCGCCCGATGCGGTGCAGCAGGCTCGGGAAGTGCAGGCCTCCTCCTTCAGTTAAGGAGGAGCTGCCTGCACCCGCCCGCTGACCGGTTAAATCGCCACAAAAATGAGCCCGGCACCTCGGGGAAGTGCCGGGCTCGCAGCCGAGAAGCATCTGTTCCGCGGGGGGGGGGGGTGGGGGAGTCCGGGGAGGGAGGTGCGGGCAGGCGGCCGGCGGGAAAGCGGCCGGCCGCCGCTCCACCTTTATGCGCCGACGCAAAGTCGTGTAAGACTCTGTTGCCAGAGTCTTAGTTGTGGCTGCCACGGGTGAGGCGGCCGCAACTGAATTTCGGCGCTGGGGCCCATCACCACGGCAACCGGGACGCTGCGCACACCGATGACGTCATCGGTGCCGGCGCAGCGCTACCGGTGTAACGCCAATGTTGGGCCCTAGTCAATTTCAAAACCGGCTGTAAGTCCAGCGCAATGCCCTCTAGCGCCGCAAAATGGGCGCTAAGCCCACTCAATTTCTAGGCCGAAGAGTTTTAGGGGGGGAACTACGGAGCTTAGGGCCTAGACAGTTGAAGGCACGGCCGGTGATGGTGGAGTGATGAAACTTGGGGATGCTCAAGAGGCCAGAATTGGAGGAACGCAAAGATCATGGAGAGTTGTAGGGCTGGAGGAGGTTACAGAGATAGAGAGGGGCAGACTTGCCTTTCTTACGCCACATTCCTGGAGCATGGGAGCCTTCTCCGCTTTGTCAGATTTTCCATCCTTCCCTCTCTACTATTCTGCAACCATTTACACCTCCACTGGACACCTTTTATTTCTCTAATTTCTCTCATTATCACATCCTTTTGCCTTGTACCATCATCTCTTTTGCCATTTAATCATCTGTTGTCTCTACCCAATAACTGACCTTTTCTTTTTTCTTTATCCTGGCCCCTTTTGCCTGGCTCAGTACCTATTTAAAAGGTGTCCAGCTGTAATATCTTCCAGTTCTAATGATAGGCCATTCACCTGAAACGTTAACCCTAAGTTTCTCCCTCCACAGATACTGCCTGACCCTGGCTAATTGTTTCCAGAATTTTCTGTTTTAATTTTTGAGTTTCATTTTTCCTAGCCCAGGGGCAAATTCAACACAACTGCTATCCAACTGAGATCAGCTAAGCACAGGCCAAGGATCACACCTTGGACCTTCCTGGGGTTAAGCATTCCTCTGGTCACTCGCTGCAGTGACATTTTAAATGTGTTTGTGAAGATTTCCTGTGCTCAGTATTTGTAGTGAAACTGTAAACATGCCCTTTTAGAACACGTTGGAACTAACTAGCAGAGAAAACATCAGAAACATTTTTTAAATGTCGCTATGCATAACATTCAAAGGAATTCTTAAACCTGGTTCGAATGGCTCAGTGCCACCACATGTGGTGCATTTACCCACTAGAGTGATTCCAAGATCCCGTGCTTCCAGCAGGGAGCCACATTCACAGTAATTGCAGGCTACAGTGCTGCAGCCCAATTTCCAACGCTTGATCCCTACGAGTACGACTTCCCTGCTGGGAAGCACAAGATTACGGAAGGATCTCAGCGTAGAAGCCTGTATTTTAATTGTTATAAGTGTGCAAAAATCTTATAGTACTTTTTAATTGTAATATCTATATTTTTGAACTATAAGAAGCTGCTATTCATGTCCTGTGTTTGCATAATTTTAGAGCAATAACTAAAGTTTAGACACTGATTTCTGTTTTTACCAAGTTTATATAAAAACACAGCACATCATTTATTGAAAGTTAAAATGACTTACCTTGTGTTAAAGAATCTTTTGTGTTTTTTCCTTGCAGTTATAGTTAAACCAATGTTGCGTCATTTAAACTGAAGCACGGTAAATGTTAAAATCATTAGGCTGATTCACATTATTTTAGTTTTGAATGTTTTCGTATTTCCATAAAGTGACATGGACATAGTCTGCCATTAAACACAGTGCATGATCCTACAACAACATTGCACCAGTGTTGTCACTAGAATGGTCCTGTTCTTAATCCAAAAAAACTCTTCCCAGAAAGGAAATTGTGAAATAATGGGAGGTGGAAAGGATTTAAGGGAGGAGATGGAATCTGCATCAGGCCTGCGTTCCAAGAGTTCTGTAACTCAAGCAGTTGTTATTACTACAAATGTTAAAACGTCTGCCCTTCTGACTGGGAAGTGTATTGGTGCTCCCTGCTGATGCTGTTTGTCATAGATGTTTTATAATCGTTTTAAATGTCAATTAAAATACTACTTAATTCAGGTATGTCCATAATAAAATGCTGCTGCATTTCTCTGTTGCTGGAATGTTGGCGCCAACTAGCGTTGCTGGCAAAAACAGAGCCTAATATTAATACAGGCTGTGATGTTAACCTCACAGCTTATCGTGTTCCAACCTGTTGCCGTTTTCTTCATGTATGAGGATTGTTCGCGATTACTTTTGTGATACAATGTTCTCACGTAGTTAGAGTAGCTTTCATTGTATATTATTTCACCACGGCTTAATGCTTTTTCGTTTGTAGCCTGAGGGCGGTTGGTTCTGTCTTTAACCTTCACCGTCTACTAATTATTTTTCTTTAACACTTTGCAGTCATGAATTTGAAATAGATTTCTAACAATTTTGATGGCAGCAGTCAATCATAAAGCATATTTTCATCAGGTGAGGTTAAAACTGCGCTTGTCAGCTAGGAGAGGGTCAGCGTATATTACACTGTATATATAATATTACTATGGTTTGTAAAATATGTTACATGAACTTGTTCACATTTATAAGCGTACTTATTTACCATAATGTATCATCTGCTCTGTTCACAGAGCAAGGAAAATGGAACCATCCTCCTGCTGAATCCAAGGTGCATCACTCACTGGACCATCAACTGTTACTACTTATCAGGAATTGATACTCAGTACTGATACAGAACTTTGATGGAAGTAAATTGTGGTGTTCAGGAATCACAGGGTAGGCACTAAGCATTGGTGATGATGGGGCAGCAATATCAGTGACATCTTCAGTAAAGACTTCACATAAATAGACCATAATCACAGAAGGAGCATCTGTCGTTGCTATGGAGGCTCTGGAGTTCAAACTCCAAGTTGTAATCATAGCTGGCTTCAGTTCACTTGTGATCAGATGAAGGCAACAACGAGGGCAGGAATTCCAAGGTGCCCACTGTTCTATGCTTGGACAGATTAGTGGGCAATTGGAGGCGATGCCTTGCAGCAGTAGCTTGCAGAACGTAGCACTGGATCAGCAAGTTGGCATTCATGTCAGTTCTGTGCCACCATGTGCCACAGTAGGTGCCAATTCTGAAAGCAATGAGCCCACAGCGATTCAAGCAAAGAAAATTTTCACCACTGGTGCAGATGCTTCAGGGTTAGTTGCAAGTTCAGGTAGTGGGCCTTTTGTACCTGCTGCAACACATCGGTTTTGTATCTCCACCAGCACACCAGTTGCATCTAAAGTAACCTACTACTGCTACTCCATTAGCTATAGAAGCTTGTAGTAGTATGATCCGTGCACAGCCAGCATCGAGAGATTTATCCACACAAGAGATAAATGCATCCGCAAAGCACATTAACCTCATAGACTGTTACCATTGCACAACTGAATAAAATTAATTCATTTTTACTACATCTTGCAGCTTATCATTCTTTTATTGGGCAGTAAAGAAATTACCAGTTGCACAAAAGGCAAACAAAGTAATGTTTCCTGAAAGGTTCCTGTATTATTAAAGTTGATGCCGGTGGCACCTTCTTTGTCACTGATGATGCATTACAGACAATGGACTGTCCATAGAGGACGTTGTAGACTATGTGGTACATCTCAGTCACAGCCACCTGAGTAAGCCGGCCTCCTCATGCTCTGCCCTCCATGATGCTCAGGTAGCTGGCTCTTTTCAGATAAGCTGCCTAGATTAGCATCTGCTGTGAATTGCTCACCTCCTATGCGCTCTGTGCTCCCAGATCACACTCTCCTCCTCCTCGTGGCCTACCGTGATTTATCCACTGATAGTTACTACACCCATATTCACTGAGAAAAATTCCCGTGTACTATTAATTTCTGACACTGCTGTAGTGATACTTTAAATTCCCCAGTTTGTTAAGCCCACTAATACCAATCACTGGAGTAAAATACTTTTTGTTTTGATTGTGCATCAACGAAATACTGCACAAGCTTCTCATTAATAACCTTAACATAACCTCGATAAGCAAAAATTCTTTCATTTTCTCACTGTTCGCTAACCTTTGGTAATACATATTTAAATGAGTAGAAATACTTAAAGAGACACTAAACATGGAAAAATAGCTTGTTAATCCTTTCTACCCACATTCCACCACTTTTGGATTCTAACCTATTTTTTCTGTTAAAATTGGCAAAGTCTGGAATATCAACCTCTTTATGACTTAACTACAAAGAATGACAGGTATCACCTGAACACTTGTACCAGTGAACATGTTCTATGTTTATTCCAGTACAAGACAGAATTTTGACTTAACTTTATAACGGAGTTAATCCAACCATGCACATACCAATATGATGGTGATAGTATAAATGTACTTTAATTGAATCAGTGTGTGTGGCTAGGGAGAAAGGCAGCTTCGTCTAATTGAGCTGCAGCTGGTTTTTGTACTGAAAAGAGAAACGGCAAGCCAAGCCTTGCAGATACTGACTTTATTTAACTCTTTTGTTGCCCTAATGCATTTTGTTTTCATTCCAATTAGAGTATGACAAATCCGTGTTTGTTTTACTAGATTAATTGAAGGGTCTTACCTCAGTTCTAATGTTGTATCCTGGAGGCTCCTTCAGCTCAGCAGTTCTTGAACCATCAGCTGTAGTTGCAGCTTCAAATACTTATGCCTATTTTCTGCTTAAAATCACACAAGGCAAAAGATGACTATTGAGAAGGGGCCTACTCACTGTTGCGAGACACCTCCTTCCAGATGAACTCCTTTCTGGCCAAAGCAGTAAAGTTGTTGTCAATTGTACCACATTTAATTGAAGACAGGCTTGTTAAACTACATCTGGAAAATCTGATGTTGATCCAATCTATAATCTGGATGTTTGCCCTTTGGCCATAGGATGAATGAATTTCACCACGTTATTATCTCTTAGGCAGCAGGTGTTTAGTCTCCTGGTGAGAAGCAAAAGCAGACTTTTGTTGTCTGGTTTGATTTTAATTCAAATTCAATGGTTTGAGGCTTTGTTCTTGACAGGAGTCTGCACATGTTCAAAAGAACCACACTGTAACTAACCAGAAAATAACACCACTAGCTTGAACACCAGCTCCTTTTATTCCTTCCCAAAAGGGAGAAGATTCTTCAGCTTCTGTTGTGAGCGAGTGAGCACATCTGAGAAAAAAAGGAAGTGACATCTTCACCTTCCTCATCTGGAATGTTGGATTGAAGTCTCAAACTCAAGATGGGAGGAGGGCGAAATGGCAATGAAAACAAAGGGAACTACAGTGGATAATAACATAAACTCTCAGAAGATGTATCCCCAGAGACAAGGAAACAGCAAGTGGACAACAAAAATATAACACCATCTGCACTTGTCTTTTTTGCTCACACTGTGAGCAACCCTGAGGTTCCAGGACTAATGTGTATTATGTATGTGTGTTAAGCCCTACGGAATTTAATATAATGTAGTCTGGATTGCTAAAGTACCTTACTTCAGTTTTCATATTGTATGGAAACGTTACTGTCAACTTGCTGCTGAATATGGTATGCTCCCATACCAGTAAGTTTTCACTTCAGCTCAGTTTCACCACTCGGCAAAGCTATGCTGGTAAAACGAGAGCAGCTCCGAAAAAATTCTCAGCCATAGTGTCTTATCACATCCCCAGAACATCCCAAAGGGCTTCACTCCCAATGCATTAGATTTTTTTTTAGATGTAGTTACTGTTGACCTATAGCAAACAAAGTAGCCATTTTTTTGCATAGCAGGGCCAACAGCAAATGAGATGAATGAGAGTTAATCTGTTTTCAGTGTCTCTTGGTTGAATGGTGCCATGGGCTCATTTACATCCACCTGAACCACTAAAACAGGCAAAGCCTTGGTTTAACATCTCATCTGAAAGGTGACACTCCCAACAATGCAGCACTCCCTTAGTAGTGTACTGAAGTGTCTTCCTAAATTAAAAACAGAAAATGCTGGAAACACTCAGCAGGCCAGGCAGCACCTGTGGAGAGAGAAACAGAGTTAACGTTTTAGGTCGATGACCTTTCAACCGAATTTCCTAAATTACATGCTTAAGCAGGACTTAACCCCATAGCATTTTAGCTCAGAGTTCAGAGCGATACTAACTTAGCCAAACTGACACTTTATGGAATTTTTGAATGTTACAGCCAGAAACAGGCTATTTAGTCTATTAAGTCTGCACCAGTGTTTCTCACCATGTAATCCTACTCTCCTGCCCTCTTCCCATGCCCTTTAGTATTTCTGTTTTTCAACCAATTATTTAAATCTCTTTTAAAGAATTTGTAGACTGTCTTTCAACAATATTTTGTGGCAGACAATTCCATATTCTAGCCACCCTCTCTATAAATACATTTTTCTAGCCTCCCCTTTAATTTGTTTCGTATCATAAATTTGTGAAAGAAAAAATGTAAGAAGGAGCTCGCATTTACATAGCGCCTTTCACGAGCTCAGGCATTCCCAAAGCATTTTACAGCCAAAGAAGAGTAGTCACTGTTGTAATGTAGGAAATGCGGCAGTCAATTAGTGCACAGCAAGATCCCACAAACAGCAATGAGACAATGACCAGATAATCTGTTTTTAGTGATGCTTGTTGAAGGATAAATATTGGCCAGGGCACCGGGGAGAAAACCCTGGGGGCAAAATTGGGCTCGGTAGTGCCTGTTTTTTGCGCACTACAAGGCTCCTTATGGTTCCAAAATGGCAACCTTGACCCACACGCACTCTTCCGACACAAAGGGCTCAATTTTGCCAGGCCCGAGGAGGCGGGATTGGAGGCGTGTGAGGTGTTAAATTTGCAAAAAATGGCAGGCGGCTCCGATCCCACCTCCAGCCCGCCTCTGAGCAATTTTCCAAGAATCGGGGTATCAGACCCCGTTTCCATCCCACCTCCAAGAGGCGGGATAGGCCCTTAAGGCCCTTAACAACCAGTTAATTGCTTCTATAATCCCATTTTGAGAGGCCTTTCTGATTTTAAAACTTTTCCCCCGTCTTCTCTGGAACACACCAGTTAATCCTGGCGGCCTCACAAGTGGATTGCTTACTAACAGCTGCAGCTCCACCATTACAAAGGAGTTTTCACCAATGATCATTTGGTGGCAGAACTTTGTTGTCTCAGGTCTGGGGGAACTTTTAGCAGGCATACTAATTGTTGTGGAAGTTTGGAGCCTGATACCCATCTCCAGTGTGACCTCCTGGGAAACCGCTCTCCCCACCTTGACTGAGCGCTTCAACTGAGGCATATACCAAAAGCATGGGAACCATTTATTTCATTTCCTTTCCTCCTGGACATCAGATTCGGACGAAGACCAGCCGTGGCAGCAGCAGAACCATGAACAACAGCAGCACCAACAGCAGCAGCAACAACAGGAGCGCCAAGCTGCTAGTCACCCACCTGAAGCTGCACAGGCCAGAAGGAGCCAGCGCGCGACCACATTGCTGCCCAGGATGCAAGGGACGCACTCATGCTGGCCAGATTTGCTTAGTCTGTACAATCAAACACTTTTGCCTCACAGCTTCTTACTAGAGCATCGACAATGGACAAGAACCTGTGGATTCCTATCACTCTGACCACCATACTGACAATTGCAAGTCGCTCTAAGCCCTTAATGTGGAAGTCCCATTTGCAAAATGACACAGGCCACAACTTCAACAGTTTGCCATCAGAATTTTTTATCACAACAAGCAACTGATGGCATTTCAAAAATAAACATAACATAACACCCAAGTGACTACCCTTGTGACTACTTGTGCATTACCTTCCTCTTACGCGTGCTCCTACGTGGTACTTCACCTGTGGCTTCAGCAGATGTGGAGGCCCCTTGCTCACTTTCTTGCTGCTCCTTTCTCAACACCTTTGGCGGCCATCCTCTGGGGTTGCGAACCTGTGAGGGCTTGGCAACAGTCTGCTGCTCCTGCGGCTGTGCAGGGGATAAGATGCCCAGTTGGGTGAGGACTCTGGTGGGGCTCTGACTGAGGGCTTTGCAGTGGCATGGTCATGTGAGCGCTTGCAGAGGAGCCCCCACTTCCTTGTTGTCTGCCACCAACATCCCTCTCATGGGTCAGCCCCACTTCAGAGCTAGCAAGTGGCTTGACAGCACCTTGCTGCACTTCAGGGGGGCCATGAGGACCAGTTTCTGCACTGGAAGTTCTACTCCAGAGGACCTCCATGATGGTCTGGTTTCTATGCTCAATAGCTGATCATCGCTCCTCAAGAGATGCCAGTCTATTCTGAACAATGACCATGTTTTCAAAACTCTGGCGACATAGCTCCTCCATGGCCGTAGCCATCCTCTCCTCTACCATAGCCATCCTTTTCACGGAGGTTGCCATCCTTTCCGTGGTGATGCGTTCATGCGCCAATGCCTCCACAAAGGCTCTGCTCGTGTTCGCGATGGACTCCTCCATTCGCTCCATACTCGCAGCGACCCTGGAGACAAAATCTGCCAGAGACTCCTGCACCTGTTCCTGGAGTTTCAGCACCGCTCTCCTTCTGGATGGACCTGGAGGCACAGGGTCGACATGCAGCTGAGCCGAGTTGGCAGAGCCCTGCGCCCTCCGATGAGGACTGTCACTGCTGTCCCTGTCTCCACCATCTGCTGATGCACACTTGTGAGCTGTGATACACCAGGTGACAACACTACTCTATCTCACGAAGGTCCCACCGAGGTGTGAGTGTCTGCGCTGGTGCTGGGTGCACTGAATTCTGCTGATGCTGCGCCCTCAGAGGTTGCAGCTTCCTGTGAGGAGTCTGGAGGCTCAGGCTGTTCCTCCTGGACAGTGGGGACAGGGGCTGTCGATGGTCCTGTGGGGAAGTAAAGGAAAGAGTTAGAGATGTGAGGTAAAGGTTGCATGCACATTGAATTGTGCAGATGATCATAAGTCAATCTGTTAGAGCATCAGAATCATTATCAGTCACTCATGCAATGTCATTGAGAGAGATTCCAAACTATTCTGTCACCAGCTTGCTGTGATGCGCTCGTCTGTCCGCCCCCCACTTGCAAATCTTCCTCGACACCAGTGATTTCCAGGGCCGCCTCCTCCGAGGTGGTGAGCTGGGCTACTGAGGCTGGCCCTCCTCCTGTCCTCGCTCTTTGCCTGTTATTGTGGGCTCTCTTTTCCTGCAATGAGGGACACAAGTGGAGTTTGAGTGAGAATGAAGGAGTGAGTGTAGAGAATCCATAGCATAGATGCTTAGAAGGAGAAAAAGGGCCCTCCCTGTGTGTTGTAAGTTGTCATTGCATCACAGTGATAGGGAGTGTGAGGGCTGCATGGTAGAATAGTTAAGTGAATGTGACCATAGAGAGAGAGGGAATGGGTAAGGGTGCAGGGATGTCAATGTCAAGTGGGATGTGAAGGTTGGCAAAGCAGAGTGCTGGTGAGAAGCGATGGGGATCAGATTGAGGGTGATGGGAAAGTCATACTCACTTTTCCTGTGCGGAGAAGGTCATGAAACCTCTTCCTGCACTGCAGCCACGTTCTGCGGCACAGAGAGATTGAGTTGACCTCCTGGGCCACTTGCATCTACACAGCTTTAGTCTGCTGGGGAGGCTTTTTCCTCCCTGAGGAAGGGAAGAGCACCTCCTTATTTGATTTTGCTCCTTCCACCAGAGCTTGGAGGGAGGCCTCATTGAACCTTGGAGCACACTTTCGCCTACTGCTGGACATAGTTGCTGAATGAAGCGATCACAACAATGGGCATAAAGTTTAAAGTCTCCAGAAGAAGCAAGGCTGCTTGCAGGCCTTAAATCCAGCAGCATTGATGACATCATCAGAGGCAACTTTCTGTATGAAAAGACTCATTGGGCCAAGGGTTTCCACACGCTGGAAATCAAGTGCCCAATTAGGGAGAAATTGCACTTTTTTCCCACTTCACATCAGAGTCGGGGTCCTGACACGAAAACCACCTGACACGCCCCAGCCCGCCCCCAATGGCAAAATCGAGCCCAAAGTTTGATGGACACTAGATGGGTGAGGGTTTTAGCACGCGCGCACTTAATGTCCGCCGGAAGCATGCAGAGCAGGCAGATCATGATGTCAATCAGCCTGCAGGTTAGTTGCTGTTTTATTTCTTCTGGCTGTTGCTGGAATTCTACATGTTTTGTGCACTTTCTATAGTTGTTTAAAGTTTCAAAAGTCTACAGGGATTGGTGTGGCAGCTGTTGAAGTACATTTGCTGACTTCAAGGGGGAGAAATTGAGTCGCGCCCCCTTTGGGGTGCTAACTTCGCCGGGGTGCTACTTTTAGTGCCCCGGAAACATTAGCGCCCCCGCGGCCAAAATGAAGTGGTAACACCCCAAGAGGGAAGTGGGGCGCTACTGGAAGCACCCGCCTCCTTCTTGGGGCGTTGAGAGGGAATATCACGGCGCTACGTGCCGTGGTATTGCAGGACTTCCTCCCTTCTTAAAGGGGAGGGGCCTTGCGCAGTGTGACCCGGGGCCCAGCTGGGCCACCAGGGATCGGAGTGCCGGCAAAAGAGCCCGGCATTCAAGAGAAGTGCCGGGCTCATGGAGCGCAGCTGACACTCTGTGGGCGGGCAGGTCAGGAGGGCAGGGACGGCAGCGGAGGCAGGTGCTGGCAGGCGGCCAGCAACAAAAATGGCCGCCCAGCACCTCGCCTTTAAATAGCGCCACCCCGGCCACAGGTAGGTCCCCCTGACCCCGTCGGACACAGCATGCAGTGGTAAGTTAGGGGGCGCTACCGAAGACCGCGGCCGGGGCGCGAGTGGGGCGCTGCGCACGGCAATGACGTCATCGCCGACGGCGCAGCGCCGCGAGGCACTAATGGCTACTGCCAACGGTTACTACCACCGCTAACCTCATGCTGAATTTCGCGGGATGCGTTGGCGGTGCCGCGCCCGGGCGCTAGTTGCTTTGCGCCCCATTAGCGCCCACTTGGGGCATTAGCGGGAGGTGCAAAGCAACCGGATTTTGTCCCCCCAAGGCTTCTGCACAGACCAGTTGCTCCTAGACATGGATGCACTAGTAGGTCTTCCTCTTAGAATCGAGCATGACTGGGAGAATGAGCAGAGACTACGCAGAGCACGACAAGCTGCTGGAAGGAGGAGGAGGAGGTGGGGTGGAGAAGGGCTGTCAGCAGGATGCCATATCCGCCCAGGGTGTTTAGGGATCAATTCTCCTACCTGAACTTCAGCAACACCCAATGTTTGAGATGTCTGAGTTTCACTAAGGAGGTCGTCACTGAAATCTGCCAACTGCTGCAGCCACAACTCCAACCTCAGAGCAGGGCAAGGACAGCATTGCCAATGGCTGTGAAGGTGACTGTGGCTGAAAAGGCGACTGTAGCAATGAACTCTTATGCATTTGGCTCCTTCCAGGCTGCTGCTGTTTGCAGCGCACTGCTGCATAAGGGAGGTCACTGAGGCTGTCTATTCAAAGAGAGAAAACTTCATTTCATTCCCTCTTGTCAGAGAGAAGCAGGCAGAGTGAGCACGAGGGTTTGCAAGGATTGCACGCTTCCCCATGGTGCAGGGTGTCATTGACTGCACGTATATTGCTTTGCGTGTGCCACATGTCAACTCTGCCATGTACCTGAACCGAAAGGGATTCCACTCCCTCAACATGCAGCTGGTGTGTGACCATAGGCAGTGCATCATGCAGGTCAATGCCCGGTATCCTGGCAGCAGTCACAATGCATTCATTCTGCGGCAGTCCTCTGTGCCAGCTGTATTTCAGCCACCATGGCAAACCAAAGGGTGGCTACTGGGTGACAAGGATGCGCAGCAGTCATACAATGAGAGCCATGCTACCACAAGAAATCCGATAGAGCAGTTCTGATTCCATTGCCTGGACTGCTCTGGAGGAGCCCTGCAGTACACGGCTGAGCGGGTCTCAAGATTTGTCGTGCTATGCTGCATGCTGCACAACCTTGCCATCATGAGGAAACAGCCCTTGCCACCACATATCAGGTGAGAAGCTGAGGAGCAGGAGCAGGGGGAGGAGAAGGAGGCAGAGGAGGAGGAAGAGGAGGCGGAGGAGAAGAAAGAGGATGAGGAGGAAGAGGAGAAAGAGGAAGGGAGGCTGCAACCTAGACAGTCTCTTTCTGCCCGGGCTGTACGTGAACAACGAATTCAAGAGCACCTTACCTTCCCTCTGTCATTGACCATCACATTGCCCTCTTGCCCACAATGCAAAAATAAAAGCCAACACAAAATACACATTCCAAAGAAAATTTATAAATGAAATAATGCCATCTTGCATACAAATATAAAATAATCACCCTTGTGCATTCCCTTAGTGCCTATCTTCCGTGTGCCTTTGCCTGTACTAGTGCTCTTACCCCAGTGGCTGCAGCATGGCTGATGGAAGTGCTGCTGACTTTTAGTGGAGGAGACGGCAGATGGCCTTGGAGGATGACCTCGAGCAACTCTGGGTCTAGAAGGCCCCACTTCAGACTGCACCTTCTCAACATGGGCGGCAGCAGTCTGGGCTGGCTGACTGACAGGCAACATCAAGGTCACTGGCAACGTGGCAGGGGTGGGAGCGCAAATGCTGTCATCCTGAGAGAGGACAGCAGGTTCATGCTCCAGGGAGCCACCGCACTCTCCTGGAGCGATGCCTCAACAATCCTAATAATCTGTTGGAGAACAGATTGCTGTGATGCTGTGACAGCCTGGAATCCCCTTTGAACTCTGGTATCCAGAACCATGATGGCAGCAGGTGAGCTTCCACTAGCACTCAGACGTTGGGTGGCTCCTGCTTGTGCTGCAATGGAAGCTGAGACATTGGCCATCAGACGCTGCATCATGGTTGGGTCCACAAGTGTATTGATGGAGTTGGCCATCTGTTCTATGCTGGAAAGGATGGACTCCAAGCTCTATGAAAAGCCCGGTGCCAGACTCCTCCATGCTCCTTGACATTGTACGCAGGCTTTCTGCAGGCTTCCCAGTGCACCAAGCATTTCAGTGTGTACACCCATCAACCTTTTTCTGTAGTCTAGCCCATCAAAGTCCTCATCTGAGTCCTCTGCAGCAGAACTTGTGCGTGACCTCTCCCTCCGGCGAGCTGCGCTCTCCTTTCCCCCTGCTCTGCCGCAGCACACTTATACCTGGTGTTTCACCACATGCAGATCCCATCTCTATGCTATCCTCTAAGTTACGTGCAGTGTCAGTATCTGAGTCGGCGAGTGTGAAATCGAGTGACGGTGTGTCTTCATCTTCACTGTCTTCCTGCTCTTCCACCACTAGGCAGGTTGCAGTTCTTGGGTATCTGAAATGTAAAAGGGACAAGGGTTGGTTTGTGGTGAGTGGCAAGGAGAAAGTAAGAAGTGCATGTTTACACCATCTGCACCTTATAAGTCAGAAGAGAGTTAGGGATGAGGGAGAAGTGGGATGTCAGAAGCAGGATTAGGTATGAGGATACCATCATCTTTGTAGTGGCGCTTCTTAGTTTCCAAACAGGCAGGCCACTGGGCTGTGGGGCCTTTAACATCGAGTAGACGCGTGTCGAAATAAAACGTTCCCAAACGTAGCTTTGTCTTTTAAACGGTTTACTATAACACTTAACAAACAGAATTACAAAGCAAACACGTATAAACGAACACGGTCAAAAACTGTACTGCTCCAAACCTCACAGCTTCTGCCTCTTCCACCACGTGCAGTTTAAAACTGTAAGATGGCTGCACCCATGTGTGGCTTAGGGACTGTTCCATTGTGGCAAGAATGAAGGGGGTGTCGGACTATACTACTGGAGCAAGAAAATAGGGGGTTTCTTAATACAATAAGTCGTTCAGGTAAATTAACTGTATTATGTCATTTAGCCACTATTTTAAAGTATTTTCTTAAGCTTTTATGGCTCTTACATTCCGGCCCCTAATTGACTAGGCACATGAAGCATATCAATTACTCAAACATTAAGAGTCATAAACTAATGAGTTCAACATATTTACAATACAAGTGTCCACTTTTTTCTTTCGTTCAGGAGCTTTTCACGCTGCTTCTTGTAGCAGGCAGAGCTTTGTGATCGGTCTCTCCAGGGCACTGGTCTTGGTTTGCAAACAGACGCGACGAACGACGCCTCTGGGGTCTGGCATGGTCTTAATTATTTTTCCCATCAACCAAGAATTTCTAGGGGCTGAATCATCCACAATTAAGACAATGTCTCCGACGATGAAGTTCCTCTTTATTTTGGACCATTTTTGACGCTCCTGTAGCAGAGGTAAGTATTCTCTTGTCCATCTGGTCCAGAAGAGGTCTGACATATACTGAACTTGCCTCCACTTCCGACGGGCATACAGATCTTCCTTTTTGAAGACTCCCGGGGGCATGGCTGGCTGTGTTTTCAACAACAACAGGTGGTTCGGAGTCAGGGCTTCGAGGTCATTGGGATCATCTGATGTCTTAGTTATCGGTCGGTCATTAATGATGGCTTCGACCTCGCACAGAACGGTTTGGAGTCCCTCGTCGTCCAGCGCTTGCTGCTTCAGTACAGAACTGAGTAGTTTTCTTACGGTGCGTATCTGTCTTTCCCAGACACCTCCGTGGTGGGATGCAGCCGGAGGATTGAAGATCCACTTAATTCCTGTTTGCATCATGGCTTCCTGTATTTTAAGCTGATTCCAACCTTCAATAGCTTCCCGTAGTTCTCTCTCCGCTCCGACGAAATTAGTGCCATTATCAGAACGCATAATGGACACCTGTCCTCTTCTACAGACAAAGCGCCGCAAGGCGTTAATACAGGAATCAGTGTCAAGCGTGTGTGCCACCTCAATATGAACTGCTCTGATGGTCAAACAAGTGAAAAGCACACCATATCTCTTGACAAGGCTCCGTCCTCGCTTTACCTCGAAAGGCCCGAAATAGTCCACCCCTACGTTTGTAAATGGGGGCTTGTCTGGTAACAAACGGTCTTCAGGCAGGTCTGCCATTTTCTGCTCCCCAGCTCTAGCGTGTAACCGTCTGCAAACAATACATTCAGAGAGTATTTTTCTTATTACGGAATTAGCTCCTGGAATCCAGTATCTTTGTCTTAGCTTCGCAAGCACGTGATTCCTCCCACTGTGTCCAATACTCTGGTGTATATGCTGAAGAATGAGAGTAGCAACCCGGAGGTCCTTAGAAAGGATAGCAGGATGCTTGGCCTCCTCTGGCATAGCAGATTTGTTTAGTCTCCCTCCCACCCTCAGTACTCCATCTTGCAGTGTAGGGTCCAGCTTGTAGATATGACTACCTTTCTTGATTGGAGTATTTTGCTGTAGAGCTTCGGTTTCTTCTGGGTATCTTTGTCTTTGACTGAAGCAAACTATCTCCTTCTCAGCCTTGGCCAAATCCTCCACGGTCAATGAATTCTTGCTCAATATGGTCTTGTGCTGATGCATATACTTCTGTAGAAGCATTCTCTGCTTATCAGGGTTACTTTCAGACTGACTGATAGTGGCTCGGTACTCTTTTCTCTTACCGCTCAGGTGTAGCAGCAACTCTTTCAACCTTAGAAACCATGCAACTGCTTTCCTCAACTGGTGCCATCCTGAGAAATGGTTAACAAGCTTGTTCACTGTGTCAAAGTTCTCTTTCGTAGTTATGAAATTTACTGTGACTGATCTCTTGACTTCGACGTCGTCTTCAGTAATCTGACTTGGCATATCTGGTCTTTCTGGCCATGATCTCTCTGTTTCCAGCAGATAACTTGGGCCTTGTATCCAAGTTTCACTCCTCATGAAGTTTTCAGCCTTCAATCCCCGTGAGGCTTGATCTGCTGGGTTTAATGAGGTGTTTACATACCTCCATTGAGATGGTTGTGTAGCTTCTCTAATGGATGAGATTCTGTTTGCTACGAAGGTCTTGAAGCGTATCTTCTCATTCCCTATATACTTCAGCACCGTCGTGCTATCCGTCCAGAAGACAGATTCTTCTAATGGGAGCTGTAACTCTTTACGCATCACCTGGTCAACTTTAACTGCAACAACCGCTGCCGTCAATTCCAGTCTCGGGATGGTGACCTGCTTCAGCGGAGCCACCCTGGATTTTCCCATGAGGAAGGCACAATGTTTCTGGCCCTGTTGATTTGTCAGCAAGAGGTAGGTAGCCGTGCCATAGCCGTCCTCACTGGCGTCCGAGAAATGATGTAGTTGAGCCGTCTTTGTAACTCCAAAACTCGCGGGCTTGATGCATCTACTGACGTTGAAGCTAGAAAGTTGTTGCAAATCTGTCAGCCATCTGTGCCATCTCTGAGCTTGACCTTCTGGGATATCTTCATCCCATCCTCTCTTGTCTCTACACAGCTCTCGTAGCATCAGCTTCACCGGCAGAATGAGTGGTGCCAGGAATCCGAGAGGGTCGTAGATGGAACTGACCACGGAGAGAATCCCTCGTCTTGTGGATGGTCTTTCATTCACCATTATCCTGAAGTTGAACGTGTCTGACTCAATGCACCATTGTACACCAAGAGCTCTCTCGATAGGAAGGACATCGTGGCTCAGGTCCAGATCTTTGACTTCAGTGGCTCTTTCCTTTTCTGGGATAGAAGCTAGAACTGCTCTGCTGTTGCTTATCCACTTAGTCAGATGGAATCCTCCATTCGAACACAGAGTTCTAAGGTCTCTTGACAGTGCGATGGCATCGTCTTCTGTTGACACGGACTTCAGACAGTCATCGACATAAAAGTTTCTGAAGATTGTCTCCACAGCCTCGGATGGTGCTTTGCCCTTGCCATCTTCTGCAGTTTTTCTGAGAGCGTAGCTTGCACAGCTGGGAGATGATGTGGCTCCAAACAGGTGTACGGCCATTCTACATTCCACCATCGCTTCACTAACGTCGCCATCTGGCCACCAAAGGAAACGCAGAAGATCAGCATCTTCGTCAGGGATTCTGACTTGGTAGAACATTGATTCTATGTCTGCCATCATGGCAACGAGCTCTTGTCTAAACCTAGTCAAGACGCCAATGAGGGTATTAGTAAGATCAGGACCTTGAAGCACTGGTCATTCAATGAAGTTCCTCTGAATGAGGCGGCGCAGTCAAACACTACACGGATCTTTTTCTTCTTTGGGTGATACACCCCGTGATGAGGAATGTACCAGACCCTTCCATCGTCTCTGTTCAACTGTTCTTCGGGCACTTTTACAGCATAGCCTTTCGCTATGATGTTTCTCATGAAGTCTTTGTAGTCTTCGTGAAAGTCGGGGTTCTTGTTCAGCTTTCTCTTTAGATTGATGGCGCGTTGCTCTGCTATGCAGCGATTGTTCGGCATCTTCGCGGTCTGTCTTCTCAGTGGCAAACCAATGTGATAGTGGCCATCAATGAACTGTGTAGACCTTGTCATCAAATCCATGAACTGATGGTCTTCTTGTGACATCTCTGTCTTTTCCTCACAGCTGCATTCTGAGAAGTCTGCGTTGAACTGCTGTATCAACAGCTCTTCAATGCTTGCGATAGAGATGCGATTAACTGTGACGTTTTGTCGTTCCTCCTTGTTCGACTTGTGGCCATCATCTCTCCTTACCGGTCCATTGATTACCCATCCAAGGGCTGTCCTGACGGCGTAGGGTCCGTCATCCTTGCTGTTTATCACCTGCCATGGCTCCATAGTTTTGTAGGCATTGGTTCCAATTAATAGGCCAATTTCTGCTTCAATGTATGGGAGACGCACCTTTTCTAGGTAGGGCCATCTATCCACATCCTTCTGCAGGGCTAGGTTCCCTATTCTAACAGGAATCTCCCTCTGTGTGAAAACATTAGGCAGGTCTATGAAGTCCTTCTCTTCAAGTCCACACACTTCTAGGTCTGACAGGATATAGCTTTGCATTGACTTCTCATGACCCATGGTGCGTAATAGGATTTCTGTTCTTCTGCCTCTAACGTTCAGCTGTCGCATGAGTGATTCTGTGCAGAACGTTGCTGAACTACCTGGATCCATGAAGGCGTAAGTCTCCACAACCTTCTCACTACTCTTAGACTTGATCCTTACTGGTACGATGGCAAGAATACAGTCACTGTCACCGGCCCCAGTGAGTCCACAAGTCTCTGGTTCTAGCGACACCAGAGCACTTGAAACAACCTTCTCGTCGGTATTGTTTTCTTCACTCTTCTTAGAGACTTGTTCTTCTTTATGGATATGCAGCAGACTGGGATGTTTCCGAGTGCACTCTCTGCATGTTGTTCTTTGCTTACAGTTTCTACTCAGGTGCCCCTGAGAGAGACATCCAAAACATAGGCCGTTGTACTTCAGGAATTCGATTCTGTCCTTATGTGGCTGTGCTTTGATGTCGCTGCAGAAATCCAATGTATGATTCTTCTGGCAGAATAAGCATGGCTTCTGAAAGGCATTAGCAGGCGTCACTGTGCTGCTCTTTTTGGGAGATGAGTTCTGGGGCCTTTCTTCCTTGGCCTGAGTGACGATAGTTGCAAAGCTGCTTCCCCTGGAACCACCTTTCCTGAGAGTCTTTGATTCAGCAGGCTTGGCTTTCACTCTTCCATCGGTGGTCGGGCTGACATCCTGGATGTTTCCAAACAATGGGTCCCTAGCAATTTTAGCCTGTTTGTCTATGAAATTCACTAAGTCTGCAAACCTGGCTCTACTTTTCCGTCTCTCCATTATCTCAAAGGCTGTTCTTCTCCATTGTTCTCTCATCCTGTAAGGAAGCTTAGAGATGACGATTCTCATAGTCGTAGGATTGTCCATCTCTTCCATGAATTCAACATCCTCCATGGTGTTGCGACATCCTATGAGGAAGAGAACATATGCGTTCAATGCCTCTCCGTCTTCCGATCTGATCTGTGGCCACTTGGTAGCCTTTTCGATATATGCAGTGGCTATCTTCAGCTCGTTACCATAGTGCTCCTGCAGCAACTTCCTGGCTTCTATGTATCCCCGGTCCGGTCTCATGTGTTCACAGCTTCTGACCAGGTCTTGTGGTTTACCACTGGTGTACTGTCCCAGGTAGTACAACTTATCACTGCTGCTCTCTGTCTTGGAGTCAATGGCTTGTTCAAAGGATCTGATGAAGGGCTTATACTTGAGTGGGTCGCCTTGGAACACTGGTATGTCTCTTTGAGGGAGTCGAAACAGATTCTGTTGTTTTACAAGCATCTCTGTAATTTCGTTCTGGCGTTGCATCACTCGGTATAGGCTTCTCCCTGTGTCTTCAGGCCTCTGGTGGTCATCAGCAGGGTCTAGTCTAGACCGTCTGACGTCTGGGGTAGCATCACGTGCTCCTGTTAGTGGAGAGGCCACTCTTCCACGCTGTAATGCCGGGGAATTGCTTTCGGGCTCTGTTGTAACTCTTGAAGGTGCCCTGGATCCAACTCTATGCGGCAACGTTGACTGGCAGTGGCTCCCGCCGTCCCGTGAGCCTTCATAATCTTCGTACGCACTCAACCTGGCATCTGAGACCTCGATAGCTGTTTTCATCTCCAGCCGTTCTTTCTTTGCCTGCACCTGGGCCCGCTGGGCCTGCACTTGGGCCTGTTGGGCCTGCACTTGGGCCTGCACTTGGGCCTGCAGTTGAGCCTGCAGTTGGGCCTGTTGGGCCTGCAGTTGGGCCTGCAGTTGGGCCTCTTGGACCTGCAGTTGGGCCTCTTCCCGTTCAAGAGTTTGCTTCTCATCTAAAGATGCTGCGCGCGCCATCAACGCCGCCCGTTCAGCCTCCGCTCTCATGCGTCGCGCCGAGCTTGTGGTAGAAGCGACTGACCTGCGTCCAGAAACAGAGCTACCTTCTTTTCGATTTTTGCTCGGTCTGGCGGAAGTCTCTGAAATGCTATCGTCTGGTCCGACTTCATCGTCAACCTTATCTTTCTCTGCTGTATCAGCATCTTGACGAATTTTTAACATCCACTGCTCCGTGGCCTTGATATAGTCCTTAATGCTGGTTGATTTAAGATCAAACCAGTCGTGCTGATCAGTGTTTCCCTCTTCTTCAGACAGAAGTGCTAATACATCGTCATTGAGTATATTAAATTCTTCATGCAGCTTGGAGAAATCGTAATACATCATGTCTTCAGCTTTCTTAATATTAGCATTATCTTCCATGAGACGATCAATTATCTTCATTTTTCCAGTTATCTGAACTAATTTAGCCTTCCTTGCACCTATGCTTCTATGTAACTTCTCTTCCCTTGCCTTTGGGGTGAGCTTTATTTCCCTCTTTTGGCCAGCAATCCTTCTGGCTGGGGGAAGCTCCTGGCTCCGTAAGGCCTCGGCCATTTTACCCGCAGCTCTTATTTAGCTTCTCAACAGAATGAACAAAGCAAGTAACAGGCACTGTACCTTCGCTTTCTTAAATTGTCGTCTGGCTCCGTGACCATTCATGTATACGTTCGCCGACGATTCCGTCCCTTCCTTCTTAGGGAGCTAGTTTTTGACTAATGTAGTGGCGCTTCTTAGTTTCCAAACAGGCAGGCCACTGGGCTGTGGGGCCTTTAACATCGAGTAGACGCGTGTCGAAATAAAACGTTCCCAAACGTAGCTTTGTCTTTTAAACGGTTTACTATAACACTTAACAAACAGAATTACAAAGCAAACACGTATAAACGAACACAGTCAAAAACTGTACTGCTCCAAACCTCACAGCTTCTGCCTCTTTCACCACGTGCAGTTTAAAACTGTAAGATGGCTGCACCTATGTGTGGCTTAGGGACTGTTCCATTGTGGCAAGAATGAAGGGGGTGTCGGACTATACTACTGGAGCAAGAAAATAGGGGGTTTCTTAATACAATAAGTCGTTCAGGTAAATTAACTGTATTATGCCATTTAGCCACTATTTTAAAGTATTTTCTTAAGCTTTTATGGCTCTTACAATCTTCAATGGCTTCAGTCTTGCTGGTGGCTACGGTCCAGCAATGGCCCTTCCCATAATGGCCAGCAGCGTCTCCTCCATGGGGGTTAGAACATGCAGACGCGCCTCTCCCCCAGTAACAACAACAACAACAACTTGTATTTATATAGTATCTTTAAAGTAGTAAAACATCCCAAGGCGCTTCACAGGAGTATTATAAGACTCCTGATGCCTCTGGTTGTGTGCCGCATACTCCTGCAAGAGAGAGGGAAGCGTGTCAGTGAGTGTCATGCAATCTGTTTGAGTGATGTGGCTGTCACGGTTGAATAGCTGCCAGTGTATGAATGCTGTGAGATGCGGGTATGCGGCTTCCAAAAGTGCTAGGTGTGTGAGTGTGAGGTGAAGCTTATGAATGTTAGTTATGAGTCCTGATTGATAGAGATTGTTGGTAGGTGAGTGATGGGGGTGTGCAGCATTGAGCAGCATGTGAGGCTATTGGTGTAGTTGGTAGTTGGTAGGATATGGCATTTGAAGATGCATTCATTGAACTTGACCATTGAACTTCTTGTGGCACTGCATCCAGGTCCTTGGGGCTACACTCCTGGCATTAATCTCCACGGCTATCTGTTCCCACTGCCTTCTCATCATGTGTCTGGAGGCCCTCCTGCCCTCCTGAAGATACAAGACATTTTGCCTCCTCTCCAGCTCCTCCACCAAGACCCGCAGTGCAGCGTCCAAAACGCTGGGAGCCCGTTCTCGCCCATGGTCAGCCATTCTTCTCTCTTTCCCAGTTCCGATTCAGTTGCAGAATGATGCTCAGCACATGCTCCAGCCACAATGCCCCTCCCCTTTAAGACGTGTTGGCTAGCTTTAGGTAGTGCAGATTAGCTTTAAGTAGTGCAAATTAGTAACGATATTCAGCCCCCTACTGATGTGAGCAACAAATGAACAGTGCGTGTAATGCTGACTGCACGCAGAAATCATAATAATTAGCAGGCAGCATGAACATCCCAGAATCCTCCATCACCATCCTTGGGTATATTCTGTCCCACCGGCAGGACAAACCCACCAGGGGTGGCGGCACAGAAATATACGGTCATGAGGGAGTGGCCCTGGCAGTCCTCAATTTTGACTCTGGACCCCATGAAGTCTCATGTCATCAGGCCAAACATGGGCAAGGAAACCTCCTACTGATTACCACCTACCGCCCTCCCTCAGCTGATAAATCAGTACTTAGAACATAAGAACATAAGAAATAGGAGCAGGAGCAGGCCATTCGGCCCCTCGAGCCTGCTCTGCCATTTAATGAGATCATGGCTGATCTGATTTTGGTCTCAACTCCACTTTCCTGCCCGCTCCCCATAACCCTTGACTCCCCTGTTGCTCAAAAATCTGTCTATCTCAACCTTGAATATATTCAATGACTCAGCTTCCACAGCTCTCTGGGGTAAAGAATTCCAAAGATTCACGACCCTCTGAGAGAAGAAATTCCTCCTCATCGCCGTCTTAAATGGACGACCCCTTATTCTGAGACTATACCCCCTCGTTCTAGATTCCCCCACGAGGGGAAACATCCTCTCAGCATCTACCCTGTCCAACCCCCTCAGAATCTTAAATGTTTCAATAAGATCCCCTCTCATTCTTTTAAACTCCAATGAGTATAGGCCCAACCTGCTCAACCGTTCCTCATAAGACAATCCTTCCATCCCAGGAATCAACCAAGTGAACCTTCTCTGAACTGCCCCCAATGCAAGTATATCCCTCCTTAATTAAAGGGAACAAAACTGTACGCAGTACTTTAGGTGTGGTCTCACCAGCGCCCTGTACAGTTTTGGCAAGACTTCCCTACTTTTATAACCCCTTGAAATAAAGGCCAACATTCCATTTGCCTTCCTAATTACTTGCTGCACTTGCATGTTAACTTTTTGTGTTTCATGTATGAGGACACCCAAATCCCTCTTTACCGCCGCATTCTGTAGTCTTTCTCCATTTAAATAATATTTTTCTTTTCTATTCTTCCTACCAAAGTGGGTAACTTCACATTTTTCCACATTATGCTCCATCTGCCAAATTCTTGCCCACTCACTTAACCTAGTTATATCCCTTTGCAAACTTTATGTCCTCCTCACAACTTGCTTTCCCACCTATTTTTGTATCATCAGCAAATTTGGCAATAGTACACTCAGTCCCTTCATCCAAGTCATTAATATAGATTAAAATAGTTGAGGCCCCAGCACTGATCCCTGTGGCACCACACTAGTTACAGATTGCCATCCTGAAAATGACCCATTTATCCTGACTCTGTTTTCTGTTAGTTAGCCAATCCTCTATCCATGCTAATATATTACCCTCAACACCATGAGCTCTTATCTTATGCAATAACTTTTTATGTGGCACCTTGTTGAATGCCTTTTGGAAATCCAAGTATACTACATCAACTGGTTCCCCTTTATCCATCCTGCTCATTACCTCCTCAAAGCACACCAATAAATTTGTCAAACACAATTTCCCTTTCATAAAACCATGTTGACTCTGTTTGATTGTATTTTGATTTTCTAAATGCCCTGCTACTACTTCCTTAATAATGGATTCGAGCATTTTGCCAATGACAGATGTTAGGCTAACTGGCCTATAGTTTCCTGCTTTCTGTTTCCCTCCTTTTTTGAATAAGGGCGTTACATTTGCCGTTTTCCAATCCGCTGAGACTTTTCCACAGTCAAGGGAATTTTGGAAGATTACAACCAATGCATCCACTATCTCTGTAGCCACTTCTTTTAAGATCCTAGGATGCAGGCCATCAGGTCCAGGGAACTTGTCAGCCTTTAGACCCATAAGTTTGCCTAGCACTTTTTCTTTAGTGATAGTGATTGTTTTAAGTTCATCCCTTCCCTTTGTCCCTTGATTTTCTCCTATTACTGGGATGTTTTTAATGTCCTCTACTGTGAAGACAGATTCAAAATATTTGTTCAATGCCCTGCCATTCCCTTGTTTCCCATTATTATTTCCCCAGTCTCATCTTCTAAGGGACCAATGTTTACTTTAGCTAGTCTCTTCCTTTTTATATACTTGTAGAAGCTCTTACTGTCAGTTTTTATATTTCTTGCTAGTTTACTCTCATAAGCTACTTTCTCCCTCTTTATTATTTTTTTAGTCATCCTTTGCTAGTTTCTAAAATTTTCCCAATCTTCTGGCTTACCACCAATCTTTGCAACATGGTATGCCTTTTCTTTCAATTTGAGTCTGAGCGAGCAGACCTGCGGGAGGAATGGAGTCGGAGGCCGGGGATAAAGGCAGCACAGAGCAGAGACCTGGGAGTCTAAGCAAGCGGACCTGTAGGAGGAACGGAGTCGGAGGCCGGGGATAAAGGCAGCACGGAGCAGAGACCTGGGAGTCTGAGCGAGTGGACTACCTGTGAGGGAGACAGTTGGCAAGCGACACAATGAAGGTGTGACGTCAGAATTCAAAGGTGTCGCTAGCACAAGGGAGCGAGAGGTGAGTATAGGGTGAGTATTTGTGGTAACTTTTTTTTGTTCTGTTTTCAGTATATTTCTGCTAAGTAGTTCATAGCCTATCTAATAGAGGGAGGTGCTGATTGGTGGGTAGCTGTTGAGTGTTTCTTGTTCAGTTTATTTCTGCTAAATTACCTCCATAGTCTGGTAAATAGAGGCATGGGAGGGTAGCTCAGTCCCGTGATTTGCACATCCTGTGCCATGTGGGATATCCTGGACGCTTCTTGTGGCCTGGACGACCACGTGTGCAGGAAGTGTCGCCAACTGCAGCATCTCGAGCTCCGGGTTTCAGAGCTTGAGCGGCAGCTGGAGTCACTACAGTGCATCCGTGAGCCTGAGAAATACTTGGAAAGCACGTTTCTAGAAGTGTTCACTCGGCAGCCTCAGATTGTGCAGGCAGAGAGGGAATGGATAACCGCCAGACAGAGAAGTAGAGCAGGAATCCCCAGAGTGCATCTCGCTCGCTAACCAGTTCACAGTTCTGGAAACTAGTGGTGGTGATGGCTCCTCTGGGGAGAGCAGCCAGAGCCAAGGCCACGGCACCATGGGTGTCTCAGCTGCACAGGGGGGGAGGAAGAAGAGTGGAAGAGCAATAGTGATAGGGGATTCATTGGTTAGGGGAACAGATAGGTGTTTCTGTGGATGCAGACGTGACTCCAGGATAGTATGTTGCCTCCCTGGTGCCAGGGTCAAGGATGTCACTGAGCGGCTGCAGGACACTCTGAGGGGGGAGGGTGAACAGCCAGAGGTCGTTGTCTATATTGGTATCAATGACATAGGCAGAAAGAGGGATGAGGTTCTGCAGGCAGACTATAGGGAAAGAGATTAAAAAGCAGGACCTCAAAGGTAGCAATCTCCAGATTACTCCCAGTGCCACGTGCTAGTGAGTACAGGAATAGGAGGATAGAACAGATGAATGCATGGCTGGAGAGATGGTGCAGGAGGGAGTGCTTTAGATTCCTGAGGCATTGGGACCATTTCTGGGGAAGGTGGGACCTGTACAAGAAGAGGTGTTACACCTCAACAGAGCCGGGACCAATATTCTCGCGTGGGGGTTTGCTAGTGCTGTTGGGGAGGGTTTAATCTAGCTTGGCAGGGGGATGGGCACCAGCATTTAGGAGTGGAGGGGAGGAATGGGGTGCATGGAAGAGTGAATGTGTTGGATGGTACTGGAGGGCAAGGTAGTGATGGTGGCAGAAGTAGTACCATATTAGATAGGAGCAGACTAAGAAAGGCTACGCACAAATTATGGTGAATAAGGTTGGTGAGCTACAAGCACAATTAGCTGTGTGACAATATAATGTTGTGGCAATAACGGAAACATGGCTTAAAAACGGTGAGGATTGGGCACTTAATATTCAAGGGTACAAGGTGTTCAGAAAAGATAGGGAAGGAAAAAAGGGAGCTGGGGTGGCAGTGCTGATTAAGGAAGACATTGTAGTGTTGGAAAGGGAGGATGTTCTTGAGGGGACAAGAACAGAATCCATTTGGTTAGAGTTAAGGAGCAAAAAGGGTTTGATCACGCTATTGGGGGTATTCTACAGGCCTCCAAATAGTGAGAGGGAGGTAGAGGAGCAAATCTGCAGGGAAATCGCAGAGACATGCAAGAGCTATAGATAGAGTGGTGATATTGGGGGGGACTTTAATTACCCAAATATCGATTGGGATAATGCTAGGGTAAAGGGAAAGGAGGGGGAGGAATTTCTGAAATGTGTTCAGGAGAATTTCCTTGACCAGTACATTCTTGGCCCAACTAGGAAGGAGGCATTGCTGGATCTGGAACAATGGGTGATCTTTAAGAAGGAGATGTTCCAAGCACAGGCTAGGTACATTCCAACAAAAGGGAAGGGTAAGGGAACCAAAGCAATGGTTCCTTGGATGACGAGGGAGATTGAGAAGATGATGAAACAAAAAAGAGGGTGTATGATGAATGTCAGGTGAATTCTTCAAGGGAGAACCAGACCAAACACAATAACTTGAGAGGGGATTTGAAGATGAAAATCAGATTTGCAAAGAGAGAATATGAGAGTAGAATGGCGGTTAACATAAAAGGGAACCCAAAAATCTTCTACCGGCATGTGAACAGTAAACGGGTAGTAAGAGGCGGGGTGGGACCTATTAGGGACAAAGAAGGTGATATATGCTTAGAGGTGCAGGGCAAGGCTAGAATACTCAATGAGTACTTTGTATCAGTGTTTACTAAGGAGGTGGATGCTGACGAAATATCGGTAGAAGTGGAAAAGGTAGAAGCAATAGAAGGGGTGAAAATTAATAGACAGGGTGTACTAGAGAGACTGGGTATGCTTAGAGTGGATAAGTCGCCTGGTCCAGATGGCTTGCATTCCAGATTGCTAAGGGAATTGGGGGAGGAGATAGCAGAAGGGCTTGCCATAATTTTCCAATCTTCCCTAGATGCAGGGGAGGTGCCTGAGGATTGGAAAGTGGCAAATGTGACACCATTGTTCAAGAAGTGGTGTAAGGCCAATCCTAGTAGCTACAGGCCAGTCAATTTAACATCAGTGGTGGGTAAAGTTTTAGAAACAATAATCAAGGAAAAAATTAACGGGCACTTGAAGAGGTTTAAGCTAATTAAGGAGCGCCAACACGGATTTGTAAAAGGCAGATCGTGTTTGACTAATCTAATTGAATTTTTTGATGAACAGGAATGATTGATGAAGGGAATGCAATGGATATTGTCTACATGGATTTTAGGAAGGCGTTTGACAAAGTACCACATAGAAGACTGGTTAACAAAATTGAGGCTCATGGAATAGGTGGGGCAGTGGCAGCTTGGATAAGGAATTGGCTTAAGGACAGAAAACAGCGAGTTGTGGTAAACTGCTGCTTTTCAGACTGGAGGAAGGTAGACAGTGGTGTTCCCCAAGGGTCAGTGCTGGGGCCACTGCTTTTTTTCACATATATAAATGACCTGGATATTGGAATACAGAGTAGAATTTCTAAATTTGCCGATGACACCAAACTTGGAGGTGTGGCAAACAGTGAGGATGATACCAATCGACTGCAACAGGACATAGAAAGGCTAGCAGAATGGGCAGACAAGTGGCAGATGGAATTTAATACAGAAAAGTGTGAGGTGATGCATTTTGGCAGAAGGAACAGGGAGAGGCAATATACACTCAATGGCACAGTTTTAAAGAGTGTGCAGGGACAGAGAGACCTGGGAGTGAATATGCATAGGTCCCTGAAGGTGGCAGGACATATTGAGAGAGTGGTTAGCAAAGCATATGGGTTCTTGGGCTTCATAAATAGCGGTATTGAGTACAAAAGTAGAGAAGTTATGCTGAACCTTTATAAAGTGCTGGCTAGGCCACAACTGGAGTATTGCGTCCAGTTCTGGTCACCACACTTTAGGAAGGATGTGAAGGCACTTGAGAGGGTGCAGAGGAGATTTACCAGAATGCTTCAGGGATGGGGGATCTTAGTTACAAGGACAGGTTGGAGGAGCTGAATTTGTTTTCATTAGTGCAAAGGGGGTTGAGAGGTGATTTGATAGAGGTGTACAAGATTATGATGGGTTTGGGTAGGCTAGATGGGGAAAGGCTGTTCCCACTAGTTGATGGTACAAGGTCTAGGGGACACAGATTTAAGGTTTTGGGCAAGAGATACAGGGGGGACGTGAGGAAAAACTTTTTTACGCTGCGAGTGGTGATGACCTGGAACTCGCTGCCGATGGAAGTGGTGGAAGCGGAGACACTCAATGTTTTTTAAAGGGGAGACTGGATAGGCACTTGAGGGACTCACACTCTCGGCTGCAGAGAACAGTATTTATCCCCCTAACGATACTGTACTGTCTTCCCTACGTGTATGTGTCTGTACGCAGTTAGACAGCCAGCCAAACGCCTTTCAATAACGACATGGGAGTCAGGATGTAGCGTCCAAGCTCCGGTGTTTAATTATGCCACACTTGCATGAGGTCAATGAAACAATACAAATCAGTTGTATTGGGTTGGAGTAAAACTGAGAAAGAAAAAAGAAAGAAATGCACCTTTGTTACATACATGAGATATAACTAACATCTAAACATGAATATATAATGAAACCATTCGACTCACAGGCAATACTTTTGAAGGCGTAACAATGTAAGATTACAGCAGATTAACTTGCAGCACACTTCATGCTGATGTGACCTCTTTGTTTGCTTATCACTATACTACTTCCTGTTCCTGTTGCGTGACCCTACTGGCCATTACCATCTACTGCCACCTACTGGCAGCAACAAAACATAACACCTGCAATTATAAGGCAGAACAGATACTGTCTCCTACCACTACGACATTCCGTTTTGCACCCCCACTTGAATGGCCCCCTGTACTACGGTGGTATGGTCAGTTTGCTCATCCTCCCTGCAGTTCCTGTTCTCGTCCACACAGGTTGCAAGAACCTCGTAACTGTTGGACAAGGGCAAGGGTTGAAGCTCCCCAATGCTACCTCCTGGATCCCCATACCTGCCTCACTCGCATTCACACACTCCTGTCCCTGACCACGGGTCAAATCTGAAGTATTTAACCTAAGGGGTGTTTCCTGGAACAAAGTGTCCAGGTAACTTTCTCCCTTCCTGATGTATCAACTCTGAGCCGAAGTTCCTCGAGCTGCAGACACTTACTGCAGATGTGGTCGCTCTGGACCACACTGGTGTCCATCAGCTTCCACATGCTACAGCTGCAACACATCACCTGCCTTGCCATCTCTGTTGTATTTTATTTAATTAATTATGTCAATATCAATCAATCGTCTATTTATAGTTTTAAATCTAGGTAAACTAGGTAATAACCTTGTTTAATTTATTAAAATAAGTTTAATTAGTTATAAATTTAGTTATATTGTGGCGGAGCCACCAAAGGACTCAGAGCGGTTGTACATAATTCCTTTAACAGCAATGTAGTTACTGTCTGTGCCTGTACCTTTAATTACACTGTTTGACTGTACAATGTCTAGTTACCTTTACAGCACGGTTTAAACGTGATGACATCATGCCGTTAGTCACGTGATGCCCCAATGGCGGGAAGAACGTGATGACGTCATGACGTCAGTCTTCGGACCAGAGGATCAGTCCTCGTGGAGCCCTCAAGGAGAGAAGACCTGTTATTGATGTGTTCTAACAGTTTCCAGTTTAAACTCGTTTGATTTCATTAAAGTTCATTAATTTAATTACCTGAGTCAAATTCAGTCTTTTTGATAGGAACCTTCATTCCTACATTGGTGACCCCGACTTCTACGAACAATTTTCGTGGAAGATTCGACATGGACACGAACGCCGTCACGCTGAAACTGCCACAGTTCTGGGAGCACCAACCAGATGCCTGGTTCATCCAGGCTGAAGCCCAGTTCGCCATTCGGAACATCATCGTGGATCAGACCCGTTATTATTACGTGGTCTCCGCCCTCGACAGCGCAACTGCATCACGGATCATCAGCCTCATCGGTAGTCCTCCTACTGACAGCAAGTATGATGCAATTAAGGTGCGGTTGCTTCAGGTTTTCGGGCTATCAAAGTCGGAGCGTGCTCGCCGGCTCATCACGCTGCCCGGCCTCGGGGACTCCAAATCGTCCGAGCTCATGAGCCAAATGCTCACGCTCTTGGGTGCTGAACCGGAATGTTTCATCTTCCGGGAGCTTTTCCTCTATCAACTGCCTCAACAGGTTCAGGCTGCGCCAAGCTTGCGGCCAAAGCTGATAAGATTTTCACGGTTACCCAGCAGTGCTGCGCGGCCACGAGGCGCCCACCCCCCACAGACGCGGTCCCGGCTTCTCCTACAGCGGGCTGGTGTTCCTACCACACCCGTTTTGGCGCGAAAGCACGATGCTGCCGTTCCCCCTGCAGTTTTTCGCCCCAAAAAAACCCAAGAAGGCGCAGGCGGCGTCCCTGGCGACAGATGACCAAGTCTAATGGGCGTTCCACGGTGGCGATGGCCGTCGGTTCTACGGGGAAACTCCTCTATATCACCGATTCCCTCTCAGGCCGCCGTTTCCTTTTTGACACTGGGGCGCAGTGTAGCATTCTACCCGCGTTGAAGCTCGACACGCAGACTGGGAACCTCGGTTTTTCCCTCGTAGCAGCTAATGGTGCAGCTATTCGAACGTTCCGAAAGCGGCGGGTCGAAGTCTGTTTCAGCGGTCAGCGCTTCTTTTGGGATTTCGTCACGGCTACAGTCTCACAGCCTATGCTAGGGGCAGATTTTCTGTGTGCCAACAGCCTACTAGTCGATGTCCGGCACCGCCGGCTGATCAACACAGCCACCTTCCACTCGATTCCGTGCTTTCCACGGTACCTCCGTGGCGCGCTCCATTGCCTGTGCTTTCCCTCCTCCAGATGACTTCATGCGGCTCCTCGGGGAGTTTCCGGAGCTGACAAGGCCCACCTTCTCCTCTTCGGCGATGAAGCATGGTGTTGAACATCACATCACCACTACTGGCTCCCCGGTTTATGCGCGGGCTAGAAGGCTCGAACCCGGCAAGCTTGCAGCTGCGAAGGTGGAGTTCGCCACAATGGAGCGGCTTGGGATCATTAGGCGATCGAAGAGTCCCTGGTCCTCGCCTCTCCACATCGTGCCGAAACCAGGCGGTGGCTGGCAGCCATGCGGTGACTACCGACACCTCAACGATGCCACCACTCCGGATCGGTACCTGATCCCGCATATCCAGGACTTCTCGGCCCACTTGGCGGGAAATACTATCTGCTCTAAAGTCGACCTCGTCCGTGGATATCACCAGGTTCCAGTGCACCCACAAGACGTCCCGAAAATCGCAGTCATCACCCCTTTTGGCCTCTTTGAGTTCCTGCGGATGCCGTTTGGCTTAAAGAACGCAGCACAGGCGTTCCAGCGTTTAATGGACTCCGTTCTTCGAGACCTGCGTTTCCTTTTCATCTACGTTGATGACATACTCATCGCCAGTGCCAGCAAAGAGGAGCACATCTCCCATTTGCGTTCCCTCTTTACGCGCCTCAGCCAACACAGTTTAATCATCAACCCGGCCAAGTGCCAGTTCGGCCTGCAACAAATCGACTTCCTGGGACACCGCATAACATCGGACGGCGCCGTCCCTTTGGCGACGAAGGTCGAGGCAGTTACTTCTTTCCCGTGGCCATCGACAGTCAAGGCCTTGCAGGAGTTCCTGGGGATGGTCAACTTCTACCACCGTTTCGTCCCCAAGGCGGCTCAACTCATGCAACCCTTGTTCGGGGCCCTCAAGGGCAAGTCCGGTAAAGACCCAATCAACTGGACAGCTGAAATGATCCAGGCATTCGGTGACACCAAGAACGCTTTGGTCAACGCTACCATGCTGGCGCACTCACTTCCAGGTGCTACTATCGCCCTTACCACCGACGCGTCAGACTACACCATCGGTGCAGTGCAAGAACAGTGGGTCAACGGCATGTGGCAACCGCTGGCGTTTTTCAGCCGTCAATTGCGAAAAAATGAACAAAAGTACAGCACCTTCGATAGGGAACTACTGGCCCTTTTCCTCGACATTCGCCATTTCCGGTTTTTATTGGAGGGGCGCCCCTTCACGGCTTTTGTCGACCACAAACCCCTTACGTTCGCCATGGCCAAGACTGCCGAACCGTGGTCCGCTCGTCAACAACGTCACTTGACGTTCATTTCCGAATTTACCACAGACATTCAACATGTGTCTGGTAAGGACAACCTGGTGGCAGATTGCCTCTCCCGTGCGACGGTCCACGCGGTGCACCTGGGAATCGACTACGCCCTCATGGCGGTAGATCAGGTTTCGGATTCGGAGGTCCAATCATATAGAACTGTTCCCTCTAGCTTCCAAGCGACCGACGTCGTCTTCCAGACCACAGGTGCCACACTCCTTTGCGACGTTTCCATGGGAGTTCCTCGTCCCATCGTGCCAGTCGCATGGCGCCGGAGGGTTTTTGATGCCATACACGGGTTGTCGCACCCAGGGATGAAGGCTTCACAACGGCTTATGTCAGACAAGTTCGTCTGGAAAGGTATGCACATCGATGTCCGTGACTGGGCTAATACCTGCGTCGTATGCCAGAAGGCCAAAGTCCAGCGTCATGTCAAGGCTCCAGTGGCTGCGTTCACTGTTCCGGAGCGTCGTTTCAACCACGTGCATGTGGACCTCGTGGGGCCGCTTCCGCCTTCTCAGGGTTATACTCATCTCCTCACCATAGTGGACCGCACTACTAGGTGGCCAGAGGCAATTCCTTTGGTTTCCACCACGTCGGCAGACGTCGCTAGAGCTTTCATCTCCTGTTGGGTTGCCCGTTTCGGGGTACCGGCGGACATCTCCTCTAACCGCGGGCCACAATTTTCCTCGGATCTTTGGAACGCTGTGGCTCAGGGGCTCGGTACCAAACTTCATCGCACCACCGCCTATCATCCGCAGGCAAACGGCCTTTGCGAGCGATTCCACAGGTCGCTTATAGCCTCTCTTCGGGCCAGTCTTCAAGGCGCAGGATGGGTGGACAGACTCCCATGGGTCCTGTTGGGTCTCCGTACGGCGCCCAAAGACGATCTACAATCGTCTTCGGCTGAACTCGTCTATGGCCAGCCGCTCCGTGTACCAGGAGATTTCCTCCCTTCTCCCACAGAGCCATGGTCCGCCTCCCGGCAACTCGTTCGCCACCAAGAAGCGGCCAGATGCTTTGCTCCGATACCTACGTCCAATCACAGTTTGCAGACCTCCTACGTGCCACTGGGACTGAAGAATGCGGAATATGTCTTCATCCGCCATGACGCTCACCGGGATCCGCTCAAGCCCCCTTACGCTGGTCCTTTCCACGTCATCGAACCGGGAGACAAATCCTTTTTGGTCGACGTCGGAGGGAAACCGGATCACATCTCGGTGGACCGCTTGAAGCCGGCTCACCTGGACCTGGACCACCCTGTCATAGTCGCTCAACCACCCAAACGTGGCCAACCGCCCGTTGCCGCCGCACCAGATCAACCAAAGCCGCCTGACAACTCAACCGCGCTCGCCGCGCCTACTCAGCCGCCACCGACTGCCAACTCAACCACCGGTCGTCAACTTCCCCTACCAGGGTATCGAAGTCGATCGGACAGGCTCATCAGGCCTCCTCTTCGCCTCACCTTTTCTGTTAAAGACAATTCTGGGGGGGCGCATGTGGCGGAACCACCAAAGGACTCAGAGCGGTTGTACATAATTCCTTTAACAGCAATGTAGTTACTGTCTGTGCCTGTACCTTTAATTACACTGTTTGACTGTACAATGCCTAGTTATCTTTACAGCACGGTTTCAACGTGATGACGTCATGCTGTTAGTCTTTGGACCAGAGGATCAGTCCTCGTGGAGCCCTCAAGGAGAGTAGACCTGTTATTGATGTGTTCTAGTAGTTTCCAGTTTAAACTTGTTTGGTTTCATTAAAGTTCATTAATTTAATTACCTGAGTCGAATTCAGTCTTTTTGATAGGAACCTCCATTCCTACAATATGCTATATGTCTTTACTGCAACTTAGACCTCAGTCTGAAGATTAAAGAAATACTCACCACCAATCACCTATCTGCTTACCTGTGACGTCACACGTTGACTTTTTTTTGTTATTGAATTGGAGTCTTGCTGCACCTCCCCTGCTGGCTTTGCTCTCAGGCCTCCTCTCACCGCACTCTTTATTTTGCTCCCGCTGCTGCTCCTGTTCTGCCCAGGTCTGTTGGCTCTGCTCCATGTTGAACATCACTTGGCAGAAGCACTGAGGGTAGCAAGGGCACAGAATGTACTCTGGGTGGGAGACTTCGATGTCCAACACCAAGAGTGGCTCGGTAGCACCAGTAATGACCGAGCTGGCCGAGTCCGGAAGGACACAGCTGCCAGACTGGGCCTGCGGCAGTTTGAGACAATCAACATGAGGGAAAAGCCTACTTGACATCGTCTTCACCAATCCACCTGTCGCAGATGCATCTGTCCTTGATAGTATTGGTAGCAGTGACCACCGCACAGTCATTGTGGAGACGAAGTTCTGTCTTCACACTGAGGACTCCCTCCAATGTGTTGTGTGGCACTACCACCAAGCTAAATTGGATAGATTCAGAACAGATCTAGCAGCTCAAAACTGGGCATCCATGAGACGCTGTGGGCCATCAGCAGCAGCAGAACTGTATTCCACCACAATCTGCAACCTCATGGCCCGGCATATCCTTCACTCTACCATTACCATCCAGCTAGGGAACCAACACTGGTTCAATGAGGAGTGCAGAAGAACATGCCAGGAGTAGCACCAGGTATACCAAAAAATGAGGTGCCAACCTAGTGAAACTACAACACAGCACTACATGCATGCTAAACAGCAGAAGCTGCATGCTATTGACAGAGCTAAGTGACCCCACAACCAACGGATCAGATCAAAGTTCTGCAGTCCTGCCACATCCAGTCATGAATGGTGCTGGACAAGTAGACAACTAATGGGAGCAGGAGGCTCCATGAACATTCCCATCCTCAATGATGGCGGAGCCCAGCACGTGAATGCAAAAGGCAAGGCTGAAGCATTTGCAACCATCTTCAGCCAGAAGTGCCGAGTGGATGGTCCATCTCAGCCTCCTCCTGAGGTCCCCACCATCATAGAAGCCAGTTCACTAGTGATTAACTCCACGTGATAATCAAGGAGCGGCTGAGCACACTGGATACAGCAAAGGCTATGGGCCCTGACAACATCCCGGCTGTCGTGCTGAAGACATGCTTCAGAACGAGCCATGCCTCTAGCCAAGCTGTTCCAGTACAGCCACAATATTGGCATCTACCTGATAAAGTGGAAAATTGCCAAGGTATGTCCAGTTCACAAAAAGCAGGACAAATCCAATCCAACCAATTACCGCCCCATCATTCTACTCTCAATCATCAGCAAAGTGATGGAAGGTGTCATTGACAGTGCTATCAAGGTGGCACTTACTCACCAATAACCTGCTCACTGATGCAATGGTTCCAAACCTCATTAGAGCCTTGGTCCAAACATAGACAAAAAAGCTGAATTCCAGAGGTGAGGTGAGAGTGACTGCCCTTGACATCAAGACAGCATTTGATCAAGTGTGGCATCAAGGCGCGCTCATAAAATTGAAGTCAATGGGAATCAGGGGGAAAACTCTCCCCTGGCTGGAGTCATACCTAGCACAAAGGAAGATGGTTGTGGTTGTTGGAGGCCAATCATCTTAGCCCCAGGACATGGCTGCAAAGCAATCCGACACACACAAATCCCTTGAATGAATAAAAAAAAACTCACAGCTGAGCCTGATCCTGCCACATCTACATACTTCCAGTAGGGGTCACTGTGTGATAATTATGAGTGACAAACCTGCACCAACTGGATCACAGAAAAGTTGCAGAAGGATCAATTAGTGATTTTGTGCCAGGGTTCAGATTGCTTTGCAGCTGGAAGATGGATCCAGGCTTCAGCATCTCTTTCAGTCTAGTTTGACTCTGTGGGATCTTCTTCCTTACTTTCCTCAGACCAGGGTTTCTGAATAACAGCTATTGGAAGCTATTCCAGCCTGTGTTTATATGAGAGATGAGATAACTGGAGAATCTGCGTTAAAGAAAACCACTCTAAGTCATAAAAGTCAGCATTCCTCCGCGGACCTGAGTGGCAGCGGAGGTAGTGGCAGCAGCATAAAGGGAGAGGCGGAGAAGGCCCAGGACAGAGCACGGACCTGAGTGGGAGTGGCGGCAGCATAAAAGGAGCTGAGCGGTGAATCAAAAAAAACACAAGGAGTGACGGCATAGGATAGCTGGTAACTGATTGGTTGGTAAAGTTCACACTGCTTACTTTCCCTTCAAGTTAGGGGCCGGGGTTAACTAGCTGGTTTGGGATAAAGCAGGAGCTTGGAGATTAGTAACTGTAAATACTATATTAAATTAGTAACTCTTAATACTATATTAAATTAGTAACTGTTAATACTATATTATATTAATAACTTGAATTAGATACATCTTAGTCTTAAGTTTCTGTAAAGTTAGTTAATAGTTAAGTAAATAAAGGCATGGCAGGGCAGCTCGGTCCAGCAGAATGCACATCCTGTGCCATGTGTGAATTCCAAGACGTTTCCCGTATCCTGGACAACCACGTGTGCAGGAGGTGTCATCAGCTGGAGGAGCTCGAGCTCTGGGTTTTGGAGCTTGAACAGCAGCTAGCGTTACTGCGGTGCATCCGTGATACTGAGAGCTACGTGGATAGCACATTTCAGGAGATGGTCACCCCGCAGCTAAGGAGTGTGCAGGCAGAGAGGGAATGGGTGACCGCCAGACAGAAGAGGAGGATCAGGCAGGTAGTGCAGGAGTCCCCTGAGTGCATCTTGCTCTCCAACCAGTATTCTGTTCTGAGTACTGGTGAGGGCGATTGATTATTCTTCTGGGGAGTACAGCCAGAGCCATGTCCACGGCACCATGGGTGGCTCAGCTGTACAGGGAGGGAGGAGGAAGATAGGGAAAGCAATAGTGATAGGGGATTCGGTAGTTAGGGGAGTGAACAGGCATTTCTGTGGCCGCAGATGTGACTCCAGAATGGTATGTTGCCTCTCTGGTGCCAGGATTATCCTCGCAGGGAGGTTTGCTAGTGCTGTTGGGGAAGGTATAAACTAAGTTGGCAGGGAGATGGGCACCAGGATGTAGCATTAGAAAGGAGAAACAAGGTGCACAAAGGATTGTGACAGACAGATAGCACTAAAGTAAGATATAGTAAGGTATTAGGTGGGGTCAGACTAAGAGAGAGCACAGGATGGTCTAAAATAGGTGACTGCACAAAGCATAGTAAACAAGGTTGGTGAGCTGCAGGCGCAAATAGCCACATGGGAATATGATGCCGTGGCAGTGATGGCGACCTGGCTCAAAAAAGGGCAGGATTGGGTATTATATATTCCTGGATATAGGGTGTTCAGGGAAGATAGGGAAGGAAAGACAGGAGGTGGTGTGGCAGTATTGGTTAAGGAGAATATTACAGTGCTGGAGAGGGAGGATGTCCTGGAGGGGTCAAGGACAGAATCTATATGGCTAGAGTTAAGAAACAATAGAGGTGCCATTACACTACTAGGTGTATTCTATAGGGTACCAAATAGTGGGAAAAATATGGAGGAGCAAATTTGAAGAGAAATTACAGAGAGGTGCAAGAACTATAGAATAGTGATAATGGGGGACTTCAACTATCCTAATATAGATTGGGATAGTAATAGTGTAAAGGGCAGGTAGGGGGAAGAATTTCTGAAGTGTGTTCAGGAGAACTTTCTTGATCAGTATGTTTCCGGCCCAATGAGGAAGGAGACATTGCTGGATCTGGTTCTGGGGAATGAGATAGATCAAGTGCAGCAAGTGTCAGTAGGGAACAGTGATCATTGTATCATAAGGTTTAGATTAGCTATGGAAAAGGACAGGGAGCAATCTAGAGTAAAAATACTTAATCGGAGGAAGGTCAATTTCATTGGGATGAAAACAGATCTGGTCCGGGTAAATTGGAATCAAAGATTGTCAGGTAAATCTGTAGTGGAATAATGGGATGCCTTTAAAGAGGAAATAGTTCGGGTACAGTCGAGGTACATTCCCACAAGGGGGAAAGGTAGGGCAACTAAAGTCGGAGCTCCCTGGATGACGAAAGAGATAGAGTAAGATGAAGCAGAAAAAGAGTGCGTATGACAGATGTCAGATCGAGAATACATCTGAGAATCAGGCTAAATATAGAAAGTTCAGAAGAGAAGTGAAAAAGAAAATAAGAGGGGAAAAGAGAGGATATGAGAATAGAATGGCAGCTAACATAAAAGGTAATCCAAAAGTCTTCTATAGGCATATAAATAGTAAACGGGTAGTAAGAGGAGGGGTGGGGCCGATTAGGGACCAAAAAGGAGACCGACGCATGGAGGCAGAGGGTATGGTTGAGGTATTAAATGAGTACTTTGCATCTGTCTTCACCAAGGAAGAAGATGCTGCCATAGACATAGTGAAGGATGAGGTAGAGGAGATACTAGATGGGATAAAAATTGATAAAGACGAGATACTAGAAAGGCTGGCTGTACTTAAAGTAGATAAGTCACCAGGACCGGATGGGGTGCATCCTAGGACTCTGAGGGAAGTGAAGGAAGAAATCACGGAGGTACTGGCTATAACCTCCCAATCCTCCTTAGAAATGGGGGTGATGCCAGACGACTGGAGAATTGCAAATGTTACACCCTTGTTCAAAAAAGGGTGTAAAGATAAACCCAGCAACTATAGGCCAGTCAGTTTAACCTTGGTAGTGGGGAAGTTTTTAGAAACAATAATCAGGGACAAAATTAACAGTCACTTGGGCAAGTGTGGATTAATTAAGGAAAGCCAGCACAGTTTTGATAAAGGCAAATCGTGTTTAACCAACTTGATCACATTTTTTGATGAGGTAACTGTAGTGTATGTACCTTTAAGAGGAACTATGTTTTTGAAGCCCCTGTATACTGTAGTACCAGTAGTGACCACTCGGGTATATAAGCCTGTGTAGCGTCTTGTGTAGTTAGTTCACCTCCAGACTTTGTTCAGTAAACACTTGTTAAATCAACTCCTGCATTCCGTGTCTCCATTAACACACGGATCTAACAGTGGCGACGAGTTAGAAACGAACTTACCTGCAATTCGGCAGCACCTCAAGGGGATCGATTCATCAGACGAAGGTCAAAGCCAGAAGCAAGAAAAAAAACAAACTGTGGTTTCACCAGCTAAACGGGCTGGTGGCAGGTAGTGCACTGATCCTTCCTGGGCTGCGGCGGGCTAGAGCTCGATCGGGTGGCTCTGCAACGGGGCCGGGCAGCGAGTCGGGAAGCAGAAGCAAAGAGAGAGAGAGGGTGGAGCACTCAGGGCGCGGCCGGTGCTGCAAAGCAGGTCGGCGTTCGGACCGAGCAGAGGGAGGGGAATGTCCCAGAGGGTCCGCTCCACGACGGGAACGGTTCTCCGAGTAACGGAGAAACTATTGAAGCGATATATAAAAAAAAATAAAAAATAGAAATACCGCGAATAGCTGCAGGTCGCAACGGGAATCGCGGAGAACAGCGTTGGCAGCAGCGGCAGCGGCGGGAAAGCGCGGGAGGCGCCATCTTAACTCGGCGGGGAAGAAAGAAAAGCGCGGGAGGCGCCATTTTGATCCATCGGGGACGGAGGAAAAGCGCGGGAAGCGCCATTTTAGATTTTCAAGATGCTGAAGACTGGCAATATTACTGCTTTCGATAGTGATATAGAAGATTGGACCACATATGTGGAAAGAGTGGAGGTATATTGCAAGACGAATGAAGTAGCGGATGATAAAAAGGCATCGGTACTTCTAAATCTGATGGGTGCAAGGACATACGGGCTGTTACGAAACTTGATCACTCCGCCAAACCGATGGACAAGAATTTTAAGGAAATTGTTGATACCTTACAGGAGCACTTAAACCCAACACCGCTGCTGATAGCGGAATGATTCAAATTCTTCAGGAGGAATCAGCACAAGAATGAAAGTAACGCTGATTACCTCACCGAATTACGAAAGCTGTCCAAGCACTGCCAATTCGGGGCAGGACTGGCAGATTCTCTACGAGACAAATTCGTCTGCGGTCTCCTAAGCGAAGGAACACAGCAAAGACTACTTTCTGAGAAAGATTTGACACTGGACAAGGCTTTCAGTGTGGCTGCATCATACAAAGCAGCAGCAAGAGGAGCTGCAGAGATACAGCAAAAGCCACAGGACTTTGGCACCCATGAAATGACACGGGGTTTCGAGAGATGTTATCGCTGCGGCAGATCCACCCATGACCAGAAGGACTGCTGGTTCAAGGACAAAGCATGCAGGCAATGCGGAAAGATGGGACACATTGCACGTGTATGCAGATCTGGAAAGAAATCCGCTGACAGTAAAAAGGTCAATAAGGAAAAGTACAGAAAGGTACAAATGATGACGGACAGTAGCTCCGAAGACCAGAAGAGTGATAGAGACTCCGGAAACAAGAGACTAAGCTGTCTCAAATTACATAATGTAATTGCCAAAGAAGATTACCAGACCATTTGGGTTACCCTCACGATAGCGGGGTCCCCAGTCAAAATGGAGCTAGATACAGGATCAGCTCTGACCGTCATGAGGCGACGGGATTACGAGCGGCTATTTTCGCATATACCTTTGAAAGACACATCCATTATTTTGAAGACATATACGGGGCAGAAAGTATACCCCAGAGGGAAAATAAGGGTGCCTGTTGTATACAACGGCAAGGGAATACAGAAGTTGTATTTATACGTTCTGCAAGATGGTGGTCCACCATTGTTGGGATGTGAATGGATCAGAAAGATACGTTTAGACTGGCACTCCATTCAGGCACTGACGGTGACCAGTAAGAAAAAAAATGATGATGACGTCATACCTGGACGATTAAAAGAAATCTTGGCTAACGCCAAAGAAGTGTTTCAACAGGAACTAGGAACCCTGAAAGGCGCCACCGCCTCAATAAAAGTGGAAGATGCGGCAATTCCCAAGTTTTTTAAGGCAAGGCCGGTGCCATACGCAATTTGTCCAGCCGTCGAGGCAGAGCTGGAGAATTTGGAAAAAGCAGGCGTGTTATCCAAGGTAAATTGGAACGAGTGGGCAACACCCATTGTCCCAATCATGAAGAAAACGTTGAATAATGATAAATCTGAAGAACAGAGAAAAGTTCGCATCTGTGGGGACTTCAAGGTGACTGTAAACCCGGTTCTTCACATGGTACAGTATCCTCTTCCGAGGATAGAAGATATTTTCGCCTCACTATCCGGAGGGAAATGTTTCACCAAAATTGACGTAGCACAGGCATATTTACAGATGGATGTTGAGGAGGCCTCTAAAAAGTATCTCACGATAAACACACACAAAGGCCTGTACCAGTACAATCGACTGGTTTTCGGAGTGGCATCAGCTCCGGCTATCTGGCAAAGAGCTATGGAGCAAGTCCTGCAAGGGATTCCGGGGACTCAATGCTACCTAGACGACATCCTTGTAACAGGAGAAAATGACAACGAGCACCTTGCCAACTTGGAGCAGATGCTCACGAGGCTGAGAGAACGGGGCCTACGAGCAAATCGCCCCAAGTGCGAATTTTTCCAAAAACAAATATCATATTGTGGCCATGTCATTAATGAAGAAGGGTTGCATAAGTCACCTGAAAAAATTGAAGCGGTCGTAAAGGCCCCAGCGCCTGAAAATGGCTCACAATTAAGGTCGTTCCTGGGATTAGTAAATTTCTATCATAAATTTTTACCAAACTTGTCGACGGTTCTGCACCCGCTTAATGCACTGCTACAAACGGGAGTAGTTTGGCAATGGAGCAAAGACTGCAAACGTGCCTTCTATAAATGCAAAGGCTTGATCATGTCCAGGGAAGTGTTGGCTCATTACAACCCATCACTGCCAATCAGACTGGCGTGCGATGCATCCCCTTACGGCGTGGGAGCGGTATTATCGCATAGATTCCCTGATGGCTCGGTGTGGCCGATAGCATTTGCGTCACGCTCATTGAACTCAGCTGAGCATAACTATGCCCAGATCGACAGGGAGGCATTCAGCCTGGTGTGGGGGGTGAAGAAATTCAACCATTACCTGCACGGACAAAAATTTACCTTGTTGACTGACCATCAACCCCTCGTCTCCATATTCAACCCTAAAAAGTGCGTTCCCATTATGACAGCGCAAAGGCTACAGAGGTGGTCCCTTTTCCTAGGGGCACACCAATATGACATAGAATACAAAGGAACAAAACAGCATGGGAATGCTGACGGGTTATCGCGCCTACCGTTGCCAACGGTGGAAGAGGCGCCTACAGTGGACCCAGTGGAGATGTTCCACTCGACCATAGTGGAATGTCTACCGGTGACAAATTCTACCATTGAAAAGGAAACGCGAAATGACCCGACTCTCTCACGAGTCTACGATTTAACGGTGAAGGGATGACCAGCACATGGCGAACCACTGTTGCCAGCATTCTCGCAAAGAAAAGAACAGCTGTCAGTGTGCCGAGGAACCTTGATGTGTGGATCCAGAGTGGTGATTCCACCCAAACTCAAGGATAGAGTGCTAAAGGAGCTTCACGAGGGGCATCTGGGTGGAGTGAAAATGAAGAACTTAGCCAGAGCGTTTGTGTGGTGGCCAGGTATCGATGGAGACATCGAAGAAATGACCAAAAGCTGTCTAGGATGCCAGAAGGTCCAAAACGCCCCACCACAAGCCCCTCTACATCCATGGGAGTGGCCCTCATCTCCATGGCAAAGGGTACATATCGAATTTGCTGGTCCATTTATGGACTCAATGTTCTTAATCGCGGTGGATGCACACTCCAAGTGGCCGGAGGTAATAAAGATGTCCTCCACCACCACGGAAAAAACCATCACAGTATTAAGGACCATATTCGCCAGGAATGGGCTGCCTGAACAGATCTGTTCTGATAATGGACCGCAATTTGTATCCGAAGAATTCAGGAAGTTCTTAAAAAACAATGGGGTTAAGCACTACACGTCCGCCCCATACCATCCCGCCACCAATGGATTGGCTGAAAGGTTTGTCCAGACCTTCAAGAAGGCCATAAAGGCCATGGGTAACGAAGACATAAATCTACAACATAAGGTAGATAACTTCTTGTTTGCGTACAGGAATGCAACACATGTGGTTACAAACCAAACCCCCGCCATGATGTTTTTCAATCGAAGCCTAAGATGCCGGCTGGATTTGGTCAAGCCAAACGTCAGAAGGGACGTAGAGAACCGGCAATTTCAAAGCATGAATGAAAGGCCAACTAGAACCTTCCAGATAGGTCAACCAGTTTTGGCCCGGGACTACCGTACCGAGAAATGGCAGCCTGGAACTATTTGCACACGACTAGGACCGCTGATGTATACCATGGACATTGGAGAAAGCATAATAAGGCGCCATGCTGACCAGATCATAGAGTCATCTGAAAAAGGACAACCTACACCACAACTCTATACGCCTAGTGATGAAGCAGAGATACCCATAGTATCTACCTCCGATCCGGTGATACTGGAACCAGATGAACCCGACACTGGCATTGAAGCCAAATCGACCTTGCCAAAAGAACCTACTACACCACCGAGGCGTTATCCGGACCGAGTCAGGAAGCCTCCAGAGAGACTGAATTTGTAATTGATTAACTTCAGCAAATGTGTATATTATTGTTCTTGTAAAAATGTTATTTAATGATTACTTAAAATGTTATGTACTATTTATCTAAAAGGGGAGGAATTGTAGTGTATGTACCTTTAAGAGGAACTATGTTTTTGAAGCCCCTGTATACTGTAGTACCAGTAGTGACCACTCGGGTATATAAGCCTGTGTAGCGTCTTGTGTAGTTAGTTCACCTCCAGACTTTGTTCAGTAAACACTTGTTAAATCAACTCCTGCATTCCGTGTCTCCATTAACACACGGATCTAACAGTAACAGAGAGGGTTGATGAGGGCAATGCGGTTGACGTGGTGCACATGGATTTCCAAAAGGCATTTGATAAAGTGCCACATAATAGGCTTGCCAGCAAAGTTGAAGCCCATGAAAATAAAGCGACAGTGGCTGCATGGATACGAAATTGGCTAAGTGACAGGAAACAGAGAGTAATGGCGAACAATTGTTTTTTGGACTGGAGGAAGGTATACAGTGGTGTTCCCCAGGGGTCGGTTCTAGGACCACTGCTTTTCTTGAAATATATTAATGACTTGGATGTGGGTGTACAGGGCCCTATTTCAAAATCTGCAGCTGACGCAAAACTTGGAAGCATAGTAAACAGTGAGGAGGATAGTGGTAGACTTCAAGAAGATATAGACAGGTTGGTGGAATGGGCGGACACGTGGCAGATGAAATTTAACGCGAATTGATACATTTTGGTAGAAAGAATGGGGAGAGGAAGTATTAACTAAAGGGTACAATCCTGAAGGGGGTGCACAAACAGAGAGACCTAGAGGCATATGTGCACAAATTGTTGAAGGTGGCAGGACAGGTTGAGAAAGCAGTTAAAGAAGCTTAAGAGATCCTGGGCTTCATGAATAGAGGTATAGGGCAGGATTTTCATTGAGCCGTGGAGGCGGGATTGGAGGCATGTGGGGGCTTAAAATCTTGAAATCAGGGGGCACGAACCCATCCCGCCCCAACCCACCTCCATGCCAGTTTCAAAGGAGGCAGGTACCCGAACTGCGCTGGGACCCACCTCCCCGAGGCGGGAAGGGGATTAGTGCCAATTAACTGCCTGTTAACAGGTAGTTAACAGGCAGTTTTTAGCCTAATCCCTCTTTTTATTGGTGTAGTGTGGGATTCCCGATGGCTCCAAACCACGCCAAGTTAGCGAGGCGGGCCATCGGGATGAAGGGTTTGGAGGGTTCAAGATGTCCGGTGTTCAGGTGAGTGATGGGTGCATGAGTGCATAGGTAAGTGTGTTTGGTGTGTTTAAAGTGTTTAAATAAGTTTTACTTACCTTTTCTTACCTTTACAGCCTTCCTTCCTTCAGGTTTCGGGAGTCCCTCATCTCACTGGCACAGAAAGCAGAATGGCCGCGATCTGTCAAAATCTGCAGCATTCAGCTTTCTGTTCCGGAGAGATCTCTAAATCATCCTGAGAGGAAGGAATTAACTTAGAGTACAGATTGTCAGTGTTTGACAGCTTCAAACAGCTGTGAAACGCTGATATTTCATCTGTCAAAAGCTCTTGACAGAGGAAATGTCTGTCTGTGACGTCACCTGTTGCCGGGTGACCCTTAATTGGCCTGCTGAGCCCGCTGGGTGGGCTCAACAAGGTCAATCAAGTGAAAAGCGCGTGGGCTGGCCAAAACTCGATGGAGGCGGGACTACAACCCCGAAAGTTGTAGTCCCGCCTCCTACACGCCTCCTCAATGAAAATCCAGCCCATAGTGTACAAAAGCGTTGAAATTATGATGAACTTGTATAAAACACTGGTTCAGCCTCAAGTGGAGTATTGTGTCCAATTCTGGGCAACGCACTTTAGGAAGGATGTGAAGGCCTTAGAGAGGGTGCAGAAATGATTTACGAGAATGATTCCAGTGATGAGTGACTTCACTTACGTAGATAGACTGGAGAAGCTGGGGTTGTTCTCCTTAGAGCAGAGAAGATTGAGAGGAGATTTGATAGAGGTGTTCAAAATCATGAATGGTCTGAACGGAGTAGATAGAGGGAAACTGTTCCCATTGGCAGAGGGGTCGAGAACCAGAGGACACGGATTTAAGGTGATTGGGAAAAGAACCAAAGGCAACATAAGAAAAACCTTTTTTATGCAGCGAGTGGTTAGGATCTGAAATGCAACGCCTGAAAGGGTGGAGGAAGACTCAATCATGGCTTTCAAAAGGGAATTGGATAAGTACCTGAAAGAAAAAAAATTGCAGGGCTACGAGGAAAGGGTGGGGGGAGTGGGACGAGCTGAAGTGCTCTTGCAGAGAGCCGGCACAGGCTCGACGGGCTGAATGGCCTTCTTCTGTGCTGTAACCATTCTATGATTCTAGTGCTGAGTGAAGCCAATGCTACATGCAGCTCCTGCTGACAACATACAGGAAACTCTTTATTATCCGGCACCAACGGGGCCAGCGTGGTGCCAGTTTATCAAAAAGTCCGGATTACAGAGAGGTATAGTTAAAAGGTACGAGAGCTCCGTACACAGCAACAAATCCAGGCTTCCCTGTTGCTTAGCAACATGTGCAGGAACTCCGGCCACAGACCAAGCATCTCTGTTGCTTAGCCACAAGTGCACGAACCCCAGTTACACAGCCACAGATCCAGGAACTGCCACTAATATGAAGTAAAACTTACCTGAACCTACTCCTGAATTTTGCCGGTTAACAGAGATTTCCGGTTATTTAGGTATCCTCAGAGATCACAGAAAGATAAAGACAAAATGAAGGACACCAACTGAGCAGCTGTGCTTTGGTTTCACAGCATTCCACCAAGTTCTGGCTCTGACTCCTTCACAATTAGACCCTCCACATACTGCAGCTCTACAATTCTGTTCTCTGCCAGAACATGAGTATGCTAAGGGAATAGAAAAAAAGCTAAATAAAATCTGGAAATGGACAGAACAATGGCAGAAAAAATTCAGCACAGATAAGTGTAAGGTACTGCACAATGGCAGAAAAAAATGGCTTACCTATATCCTCTATGAATGTTGTTGAACTGTGACAATGGTGAAGTTGAAAGATCGAGGGGTTGTGATAGACATGGCACTGAAGATGTCCAGTCACTGTGTGGTAGCAATCAACAAAGCAGACAGAATGTTACACTGAATGGCTAAATCAGTAGAATACAAGTCAGAGGATGAAACTGTCCAGTTCTCTGATCAAACTGCAGCTTGAGTATAGTATCCAGTCTTGATTTCTCAGACAAAAGGAAAACATTCAAACCCTGGGGGCAGTACAGAGAAGAGCCACAAGGCTGATACCTAGAGGATAATTTTCATCTTCAGCCCTTGGGCAGTGAACTGGCAGAGCAGATCGCCCGCCCTATATAGAACCTGCTCGATTTTCACTTCTATTGCAATTGGGTTCAATACCAGATGGAGATCCACTTCACCAGTTTATTTTCCCAAGCGGTGCCCTCCTGGTGTCAGAAGTGAGGAAAGTCTGGAGAAACAAGAGCTCTTCAGCTTAGAAAAGAGATAGTTGAGGATGAACCTTATGAAGGTTTATAGAAGGGATGTAGAAGTGTAATGTTTATGTTATTTTTCTAGTGATCTAGAGGCCTGGACTAATTCAAATCCCACCATGAGAATTTGAATTCAGTTTAAAAAATCTGGAAATATAAAGTTTGTATCAGTAAAAGTGATGGCGAAGCTGACATATTCCCTTTAGGGAAGAACAACTATCCTTACCTGCATCCAGCCTATATGGGACTCCAGCCCTACACCAATGTGATTGACTCTGGCTGGCCTCCCACATTCCACCCTACATAAACTTGAAGTCATCCAAAACTGGGTTGCCCATATCCTAACTCGCACCAAGTCCTGTTCACCCATCACCCCTGTGCTCGCTGACCTACATTGGCTGCCGGTTAAGCAGCGCCTCGATTTCAAAATTTTCATCCTTGTTTTCAAATCCATCCATGGCCTCGCCCCTTTCTATCTCTGTAATCTCCTTCAGCCCCACAACAACCCGAGATATCTGCGCTCCACGAATTCTGCCCTCTTGAGGATCCCTGATTATAATCACTCAACCTTTGCTGGCCGTGCCTTCTGTTGCCTAGGCCCTAAGCTCTGGAATTCCCTGCCTAAACCTGTCTGCCTCGCTACCTCTTTTTCCTCCTTTAAGACGCTCCTTAAAACCTTTCTCTTTGACCAAGCTTTTTGTCACCTGCCCTAATTTATCCTTATGTGGATCGGTATCAAATTTTTTGTCTTAAAATACTCCTGTGCAGCGCCTTGGGACGTTTTACTACGTTAAAGGCGCTATATAAATACAGGTTGTTGTTGTGGTTGTTGTTGTTGACTCTTAACTGCCCTCTGAAGTGCCTTAGCAACTCAGTTATACCAAACCCAGAAGAAGGCTCACCACCACTTTCTTAGGGCAACTAGGGATGGGCTGTGGCGACACGCCACCATTGGACATAATCCGCTCACGGCAGCACGGACAGTTTACGCAGGTGCACTGCCGGCAGCAGCCGCCCCCAGCCGGGGGCCCTTTCCTCCGGCAACTTGTTTCCCGCAGGGACAGGCTGCCGGGAGCACTTCCTGTCTGGGGAGTATTTAAGTGGTTGCGCGGGCTTTTCAAGCTCTCTTCTTGCCATGATGTAAATTAAAGCAGTTGTGTTCCATCAACTCTGGTCTCGACTCCCACGTTTGCCACGGTATCTCAACACTGGTGACCCCGATGCTTAGGACGAATCCTAAGCTAGCATGGCAGATACAAACGCAGTCACGGTTAAACTACCGGACTTTTGGGAGAACCTGGCCGAGGCCTGGTTCGTTCAAGCTGAGTCCAGATTCCGGCTGAGAAGCATTACAGTCGACGCCACGAAGTATGACTACCTCGTCGCCTCTCTCACCTATGCCACAGTCCTCAAGGTTTGGGCAGCGCTGCAGGATCCACCAAAGGAAGGCAAGTACGAACACCTGAAGGCCACGCTTCTTAAAAAATTTCAGGCGTCCTCTTACCAGCGCAACTGCCAACTCCTCGACCTCCCAGGCCTTGGTGACGCTTCACCATCAGACCTGCTTTCCCACATGCTGTCCCTCTCGGACGACAAAATTCCCGGCACCCTCTTTTGCACGCTTTTCATTCGGCAGCTCCCCGCCAGCATCCGCCCGCTCATTGTGGAGTCTGGCTCCATGGACCTGAATGAGATAGCCGAAAAGGCCGACCGGCTGCTCTCCGCGCAGACCGCCTGCGACGTCGCGCCCGACCTCACGGCAACGACCACGCGGTCCCCCTGGCCCACTAGGCCCGACGCCCTTCCACTCCGGGTCACTGCTACTACCACACCCGTTTTGGCACTAGGGCCCAACGCTGCACGCCACCGTGCACTTTCAACCCCCCCCCCCCGCACCGGCCCCCACGATGGCCGCGGGGCAAAAGGGGCCCCTACTGTACGTCACCGACGACAGCACCAACCGCTGATTCCTGTGCGACACAGGAGCCCAGCACAGCATCACCCCCGCCTCCGCCCTCGAAATCCAACGCGGCACACGGGATATCACGCTGGCCGCAGCCAATGGCTCTGACATCCGCACATACGGCACCCGCATGGTCACGCTCGACTTCGCAGGCCGCCGCTACCGCTGGGAGTTCCTCACAGCCAAGGTCCTCTGCCCACTCATCGGCGCCGACTTCCTACGTGCCCACGGCCTCCTTGTCGACATTCCGAGGCACCGCCTCGTCGACATCAACACTATGGCCCCCATCCCTGGCGCATTCACCCCGGCCCGTTCGGCCAGCCTGATGACCTACTGCCTCACCAGAGCCACGGACGACTACTCGGCACTACTAGCTGAGTTTCCCGCCCTCACTAACCCGGCCTTTTCGGCCAAAGCCGCCAAACACGGTGTGGAGCACTATATCCCCACCACTGGCCCCCTGGTCTCTGCCCACGCCCGCAGACTCAACCCGGCCAAGCTGGAAATCGCGCGGGCCGAGTTCACCACCATGGAGCAACTTGGCATCATCCGCCGCTCCAGCAGCCCTTGGACCTCGCCCCTCCACATCGCCCCCAAGCCCGGCGGAGGCTGGCGCCCCTGCAGGGACTACCGCCGCCTCAACGACGTCACCACCCCCGACCGATACCCGGTGCCGCACATCCAGGACTTCTCGGCCCGACTGGCCGGGCGAACCGTCTTCTCCAAGGTCGACCTGGTGCGCGGATACCACCAAGTCCCCGTACACCCCGCGGACATCCCCAAAACGGCCGTCATCACCCCATTCGGCCTGTTCGAGTTCCTGAGGATGCCCTTCGGCCTCAAGAATGCAGCCCATGCTTTCCAGCGCCTTATGGACTCAGTCCTCCAGGACCTGAACTTCCTATTCGTCTATCTAGGCGACATTCTCGTGGCCAGCTCCTCCAAACAGGAACACCTCGAACACCTTCGCATCCTGTTCGGGTGCCTAGCCCAACACGGGCTCATCCTCAGCCCGGTGAAGTGCCAATTCAGCCTAGCCGAGATCGATTTTCTCGGCCACCACATCACCCCTGCTGGGGCCGTCCCCCTGCCCAACAAGGTGCAGGCCGTCCAGCAATTCCCCCGCCCCAAAACCATCAAGGGCCTCCAGGAGTTCCTCGGGATGGTAAACTTCTACAACAGGTTCATCCCCAGAGCTGCAGCCCTCATGAAGCCCCTATACGACTCCCTCCGAGGTAAATCCGGCAAGATGGCCGTAGCCTGGACCGCTGACACGTCAGCCGCCTTCGACGCCACCAAAAACGCGCTCGCCGACGCCACCCTGCTCGCGCACCCGAGGGCCGATGCCCGGGTCGCGCTCACCACCGACGCCTCCGACCATGCGGTCGGAGCCGCGTTCGAGCAGTGGGTCAATGGCGCGTGGCAGCCACTTGCCTTCTACAGCCGCCAACTGCGCCCCCCGGAGGTCAAATACCCTGCTTTCGACCGCGAGCTCCTCGCGCTCCACCTGTCGGTCCGCCATTTCAGGTTCCTCCTGGAGGGCCGCCCCTTTACCGCGTACGTGGACCACAAGCCGCTCACATACGCGATGGCCAAGAACACCGAACCCTGGTCCGCTAGGCAGCAAAGCCAGCTCACGGCCGTGTCTGAGTTTACCACGGACATCCAGCACGTCTCCGGTAGAGACAACGTTGTCGCTGACTGCCTTTCCCGTCCCGCCATCTGCGCGAATCACCTAGCGGTCGACTACGCGCAACTAGCAGCGGCCCAGCTCACGGACCCAGACCTCCTCTCGGCGGCTACCAGCCTGCCAGGGCTACGCCTAGCCAAGGTCACGCACGGGCCCGAAGCCACGGCAGTCACTTGCGACGTCTCACTCGGCCAACCCAGGCCGGTCGTCCCTGCAACCTGGCGCCGCCGCATCTTCGACGCGCTCCACGGGCTCTCCCATCCGGGTTCCCGCACATCCGTCAAACTCCCCTCCCAGCGCTTCGTCTGGTGCGGCCTCAGCAAAGATGTTCGGACTTGGGCCACCTCCTGCCTCGCCTGCCAATGGGCTAAGGTACAGCTGCACACAAAAGCACCCCTGGGAGACTTCGAGGTACCCAGCCGCCGTTTCGACCACGTACACGTCGACATCGTCGGTCCTCTGCCGCCATCGCAAGGCCAAACTTATCTCCTCACGATGGTCGACCGCTACACACGCTGGCCTGAGGCAGTGCCGCTGACCTCCACCACCACAGCCGACATCGCCAGGGCGTTCGTTAACACCTGGGTCGCGAGGTTCGGCGTACCGGCCGACATAACCTCCGACAGAGGCGCCCAGTTCACCTCCGAACTCTGGACGGCCACAGCACGCAACCTTGGGGTGACGCTCCACCGAACCACGGCGTACCACCCGCAGGCCAACGGGCTGTGTGAACGCTTCCACAGGTCACTCAAGGCCTCACTCCGCGCCAGCCTGCAGGACAGTACCTGGACTGACTGCCTACCATGGGTGCTACTAGGCCTACACACCGCGGTCAAGGAAGACCTCCAGTCCTCAGCAGCGGAGTTAGTCTACGGACAACCACTGTGCGTACCAGGCGAATTCCTCCCGGAGGCTACCACGCCTTGGTCGGCCGAACAGCAGCGGCTCAACTCTTTCTCTTCCGCTCAACAGTTCGCCAGTCAACCGACACGGCGAACTCGCACCTCACGTCCCGCCAAACTTACAGCAGGCACGCTTCATCTTCGTGCGACACGACGCGCACCGCGGACCCCTGCGACCCCCATACGACGGACCGTACGAGGTATTACAAACCGGGGACAAGGTCTTCAAGCTGCAACTCGGCGACAGGGTCGAAACAGTCTCCATCGACCGACTCAAACCAGCACACACAGAACCAGGGGAACAGGTCCCCGTGGCCCGACCTCCAACTAGAGGCCGTCCCGCCAGCACAGCCGGCGGCGAACCGCCCGGCCCCACCAACTAGACCGGCGGCCACTCAGAGCCGCTCCGGCAGAACCATTAGACCACCGTCACGACTCGTCCACTCCTCCTAAGCGGATTCTGGGGGGAGCTCTGTGGCGACACGCCACCATTGGACATAATCCGCTCACGGCGGCACGGACAGTTTACGCAGGTGCACTGCCAGCAGCAGCCGCCCCCAGCCGGGGGCCCTTTCCTCCGGCAACTTGTTTCCCACAGGGACAGGCTGCCGGGAGCACATCCTGTCTGGGGCGTATTTAAGTGGTTGCGCGGGCTTTTCAAGCTCTCTTTTTGACATGATGTAAATGAAAGCAGTTGTGTTCCATCAACTCTGGTCTCGACTCCCACGTTTGCCACGGTATCTCAACAGGGCAATAAATGCCAGGCTTGTCAGCGATGCCCACATCCTGAGAATGAACAAAGAACAATTTCATACAGTATAGAAAATGTAAATCAGAGCAAACCTGGATTGTAGGGCAAGGCGTCTGATGCCTTCTTCAAGAATGAGTAATACTCACTGATGCGCTATCAATTACTCATAAAAGACTGAGAGTTAGAAGAGTAACTAAAGGCTTTTATTAACAACAGAATGGAGGTCTGCCTCGCGTGGTCGACCGGTCCATGATACTAAGGGCTGGGGAGCAGTCACCTTTATACTAGGACCTGTGGGAGGAGTCAGCCGAGGCATGTCCAGGCATGTACACAGTGGAATACAAACAGGACAAACAGGAATACAAACAGTGGTTTACCACATTCACCCCTTGTTTAAAATTGAGTCCGGCGGGGTGAAGTGTATTAAAAGTTAGTGTATTGGAGTCTCTCCGGAGGTCTTGTCTGCCGCTGTGATCTGCGTGGCGACGGCAGGGGTAGTGGAGCTTCCGGCGTCGAGTCCTGCGTAGGCTGTGGCACAGGCGTGTCGTCCTCGTAGATGTCGAGCGGGTCGCGGGGCACAGGCCTGCCGTCTGCTGGGGCTGGATATCGGATCGTGGGGGGGGGTGGTAGTGGGTAGTGGGTTACTGCGGCCCCCGAGGGTGCAAGGTCTCTTATGGAGACTGTGTCCTCCCGCCCGTCCGGGTATGCGATGTAAGCATACTGGGGGTTGGCGTGGAGGAGGTCGACCCTCTCGACCAGGGGGTCCGTTTTATGGGTCCTCACGTGTCTTCTCAGTAGGACCGGCCCTGGGGACGTCAGCCATGGCGGTAGCGATGTCCCCGATGTGGACTTCCTTGGGAAGACAAACATTTTCTCATGAGGGGTGGCGTTAGTGGCAGTGCAGAGCAGTGACCGAATAGAGTGGAGCGCATCGGGGAGCACATCCTGCCAGCGGGAGGTTGGAAGGCCCCTAGACTTTAAGGCTAGCAGGACGGCCTTCCAAACTGTCGCATTTTCTCTTTCCACCTGTCCGTTCCCCCGGGGGTTGTAACTGGTGGTCCTGCTTGTGGCAATACCCCTAGTTAGCAGGTACTGACGGAGTTCGTCGCTCATAAACGATGAGCCCCGGTCGCTATGGATATAGCTGGGGAAGCCGAACAGGGTGAAGAGGTTGTTCAGACATTTAATGACCGTGGCACTGGTCATGTCCGGGCAGGGGAAGGCGAACGGGAAACGGGAGTACTCATCAATAATATTGAGGAAGTACACATTGCGGTCGGAGGAGGGGAGAGGCCCTTTAAAATCGACGCTCAGGCGCTCGAAGGGGCGAGTGGCTTTTATCAGGTGGGCCCTGTCTGGTCTATAAAAGTGCGGTTTGCACTCAGCGCAGACTTGGCAGTTCCTGGTCATGGTCCTGACCTCCTCAATAGAGTAAGGCAGGTTGCGGGCCTTGATGAAGTGGAAGAACCTGGTGACCCCCGGGTGGCAGAGGTCATTGTGGAGGGCCCGCAGTCTATCGATCTGCGCGCTGGCGCAGGTGCCACGCGATAGCGCATCCGGGGGTTCATTTAGCTTCCCGGGCCGGTACAAGATCTCGTAGTTGTAGGTGGAAAGTTCGATTCTCCACCTCAAGATCTTGTCATTTTTGATTTTGCCCCTCTGCTTGTTGTTAAACATAAAAGCAACTGAACGCTGGTCAGTGAGCAGGGTAAATCGTTTTCCGGCCAGGTAGTGCCTCCAATGACGCACAGCCTCCACAATCGCCTGGGCCTCCTTCTCAACAGCGGAGTGTCTGGTCTCCGGGCCTTGGAGGGTTCGTGAAAAGAAGGCCACGGGTCTCCCCGCCTGATTGAGGGTAGCAGCCAGGGCAAAGTCAGACGCGTCGCTTTCCACCTGGAAGGGGATGGATTCGTCCACTGCGTGCATGGTGGCTTTGGCAATGTCCTCCTTGATACGGTGGAAGGCTAAGCGGGCCTCTGCCGTCAAGGGAAAAGAGGTGGACTTGATCAGCGGACGGGCCTTGTCCGCATAGTAGGGGACCCACTGGGCGTAATAGGAGAAAAACCCTAGGCACCTCTTCAGGGCCTTGAGGCAGTGGGGCAGTGGAAGTTCCATAAGGGGACGCATCCGGTCGGGGTCGGGGCCGATGACTCCGTGTTCCACAACACAGCCAAGGATGGTGAGGCGGTTTGTGCGGAATATGCACTTCTCCTTGTTATATGTCAGGTTTAGGAGTTGGGCGGTGCGGAGGAATTTTTCGAGGTTTGCGTCATGGTCCTGCAAGTCACGGCCGCAGATGGTCACATTGTCCAGATATGGGAAAGTGGCCTGCAACGCATTTTGATCTACCATCCGGTCCATCTCCCTTTGGAAGACGGAGACCCCGTTGGTGACGCCAAAGGGAACCCTAAGGAAGTGATAGAGGCGGCCGTTTGCCTCAAAGGCAGTGTACTGGCGGTCCTCAGGGCGGATGGGGAGCTGGTGGTACGCTGATTTCAGGTCAATGGTCGAGAAGACGCGGTACTGCGCGATCTGGTTGACCATATCAGCTATACGGGGGAGTGGGTAGGCGTCCAGCAGGGTGTAGCGATTTATTGTCTGGCTGTAGTCGATGACCAGGCGCTGCTTCTCGCCGGTCTTAACGACCACAACCTGGGCTTGCCAGGGGCTGGTGCTGCCCTCAATAATCCCTTCTTTCAGGAGCCGCTCCACTTCGGTTTTAATGAAAACCCTGTCCCCGGCACTGTATCGCCTGCTCTTTGTGGCGATGGGCTTACAGTCGGGGGTGAGGTTAGCAAACAGTTGGGGGGGGGTGACTCTGAGTGTGGAGAGGTTGCACCTGGTGCGCGGCGGGCAGTTTGGAAGCTGCTGGCTGCGGACTGTGAGTGGGGGTAGGGGTCCACCGTACGCCATCGTAACACTTTTAAGGTGGCACTGAAAATCTAACCCCAGCAGGACGGCAGCGCAGAGGTCAGGCAGGACCAGAAGTTTAAAATGATCGTACACGGTCCCGTCTACTACGAGTGTCACCACGCAGTAGCCGCCGATGTCCGCCGACTGGGACTCGGAGGCCATAGAAATCCGCTGTTGCGCAGGCAGGACTGGGAGAGAGCAACGCCGCACCGTGTCGGGGTGGATGAAGCTCTCCGTGCTCCCAGAGTCAAAAAGGCAGATTGTATCGTGACCATTTACCTTAATGTCCATTGTGGAACTGGCCAGTTGGTGCGGTCTCGCTTGGTCCAGTGTAACGGATGCCAGCGTAGGGGTCGGTGTGTCGCTGCGGGTATCAGATGAGGCGGTGTCGGGGGCCTGCTGCGTCCCGGCTGTCGTCCAAGATGGCGGCGTCCATGATCCCCATGTGGCTGGAGGCGTCCAAAATGGCTGCTGTACCGGTGATTCGCACATGGCCGGGGAGGTCCAAGATGGCGGCCCGCATGGCCCACACACGGCGCTGCTGGGGTTCGGGGTGGCTTTGGCCCTGCAGATGCTAGCGTAGTGTCCCTTCTTCCCGCAGCCCGAGCAGATCGCGTTTTTCGCCGGGCAGCGCGCTCTGGGGTGTTTTGCCTGGCCACAGAAGTAGCATTTCTGGCCTTGGGGCACTGCTGTCTGGCCTTGGGACACTGCTGCGGTAGTTGGGCCGTTGTTGGGGTGTGGCTGGGGTGGCACGGCGCTATGAGGCGGTCCTACCGTGTCCCAGGCTGTCATTCCCCGCGGCGTCCACAGTGCAGAGGAGTAGGCATCCATGCCCTGGTAGGCTGCATCCAACGATAGTGCGAGTTCAGAGGCCTTGTTGAGGTCGAGGTTACTCTGCTCCAACAGTCGCTGTCGGGTGTAATTGGATCTGTGGCCCACTACAAAAGCGTCCCGGATAAGTTCCTCTGTGTACACGGCGGCCTTTACATCCTTACAACCACAGGCCCGGCCAAGCACAGACAGTGCCTGAAGGTATTCCACGGTCGATTCCCCAGGTTGTTGTTTACGACTCCCCAGGAGGTGCCTGGCGTACACTTCGTTCACTGGGCGCGTGTACTGGTCCTTGAGGAGCTTGATAGCGTCCGCGTACGAGGTCGCGTCTTGGATGACCGAGTACACTCGGTGGTTCACTTTGGAGGTCAGGACATCCAGTTTGTCCTCGTCCGATTTGATTGCTTCGGAGGCGGTCAGGAATTTTTCGAAACACTTAAGCCAGTGAGTAAACTTGGTGGATGAGTCCGCCTCCCGATGATCTAAGTCCAGGCATGCTGGTGTGAGGATCTTCTCCATTATAAAAATGTTGTTAATAAAATTGATGCGCTATCAATTACTCATAAAAGACTGAGAGTTAGAAGAGTAACTAAAGGCTTTTATTAACAACAGAATGGAGGTCTGCCTCGCGTGGTCGACCGGTCCATGATACTAAGGGCTGGGGAGCAGTCACCTTTATACTAGGACCTGTGGGAGGAGTCAGCCGAGGCATGTCCAGGCATGTACACAGTGGAATACAAACAGGACAAACAGGAATACAAACAGTGGTTTACCACACTCACAATGGACTTCCTGGTATGCTAGTTGGAGGCAAATACCTTTAAGTCATTTCTATTTTACTTAATAGTGTATTGCATCCCTGAATAATGCATAGTGCAGCTGGAGGCAGCATGAGTACAGTACTGCTGAGTCATTTGTGTTTTGTATTTGGAACATTTGACATTTTGAACATTCTTTTCACAACGAATTTTTTTAATTGTTCCAGAAATAGAATGCAATGTTCTCACTTTCTTTGCTGTTTGACAAATATTTAATAATGAAAACACCATAATATAAAAATCAAGTAGTCAACCTGACTCCCAATATTAAACACTGTAGCCGGAATCATATCTTGGTATCATGGTGCACTGTGCATTTCAATCCTGAATGGTAATGCGGTGAAAGATGGGCAGGACAGAATTGTTGAAAATATAGAAGATCAAAAGCTTTCTTGGTGGTTCAGTTGGTGAGAATCTACCCCTTGTTCACATGTCCTTTCTGTTTTCAGATGTTGATGGACCTGTTTTATATTTCCAGTTTTATTACCAGCAGAGTTTGTTACATTAAGGACATTTGAACCGGTTAAGGTCAGTAAGTAAATTGAGCTCTTTCTGCTTGATGTGTTTTTAAATTTAGATTTGGAGTTCGGTTCTTTTTGAGAGTCAATTGTGGACATTAACAATTGCACACTCTTACCTGGTGTAAAACTTGGATATGAAATCTGTGACACATGTGCTGATGCATCATGGCCCGTGACGCAACAATGAGGTTTCTCACTACAGGAAACTCTTTTTTATCTGGCACCGACGGGACCGGCGTGGTGCCGGTTTATGAAAAAGTCCGGATTACAGAGAGGTATAGTAAAAGGTACGAGAGCCCAGTATACGGCCACAGATCCAGGCGTCCCTGGTGCAGGAACCCCAGTTACATGGCCACAGATCCAGGAACGGCCACTAATATGAAGTAAAACTTACCTGAACCTACTCCTGAATTTTGCCGGTTAACAGAGACTTCTGATTATTTAGGTGTCGATAAATCGAGAGTTTCCTGTAGTTCAAATTTCTCAGGTCGCCTACAACCATGTTGAAATAACAACAGAAAGCGCTGGAAAAACTCAGCAGGCCAGGCAGCATCCGTGGAGAGAGAAACAGAGTTAACTTTTCAGGTCGAAGACCTTTCGTCAGAATGTTGATGTGCTCAGTGATTACACCAATTATAAGGGTGTGTCAAACCAGTCTTTGGAGGAGACTTATATGAAAATTCTATTGCAGTTAGAAGGAGGCTCAATCTTTATCTTGTGCCTCAGGTAACATTTGAAATAATGGCATTTACTCCATTATTTGTTTTTTTTGTTGTTCTGTTATTTTTGATATATAAACCCCGAAACTTGGGCCAGAGTCTCACTTGATGGGATCAATTTACTGCACTTCTGATTTTCCAGCCATTAACATTCATTTCCCCTTCCCCCACTTCCTTCATTGCCTCCAAACCCAGACTCTGCAGAGCAGATTGCTCAAGGGTGTTATGCTTGCTGAGCCCTTTCCTGTCTTGCATTTGTATTGCACCTTTAATGTCAAAAAACATTCCAAGGCACTTCACAGAAGTGTAAGAAAAAATAATCGACAATGAGCCAAAGGAGAGATTAGGAGGGGTGACCAAAAGTTTGGTCAAGGAGGTGGGTTTTAAGGATGATCTTAAAGGAAGAGAAGGAAATGGAGAGGCAGAGGGATTTAGAGAACAAATTCAAAGTGTGTGACCTAGGCAACTGAAGACATAGCCACCACTGATGGGACAAAGGAAGGGAGGATGCACAATAGACCAGAGTCAGAGGAATGGTGAGTTCAGGGAGTGGTGCAGGACTGGAGGTTATAGAAGTAGAGAGAGGTGAGGCCATGGAGGGATTTAAACACAAGGATGAGAATCCTAAGCTTGAGGAGTTCAGGGTCTGGGAGCAAATGTAGGTCAGCAAGGACAGAGGTGATGGGCAAGCGGGACTTGGAGTGGAATAGCATACAGGCAGCAGAGCTTTGGATGAGCTGAAGCTAAAGGATAGTGGATGATGATAGGCTGGCTAGGAGATACTGGAGTAATTGAGTCTGGAGGTGATGGAGGCATGGATGAGGGCTTCAGTAGCAGAAGTTGGAGCAGGGATGGGTGATATTACAGAGGTGGAAGTAAGGAGGACTTTGTGAAGGTGAGGGTAGAAGCTCATTTCAGAGTTGCACAGGACACTGAGTTTGCAAACAGTCTGGTTCAGCCTGAAACAATGGTACAGAGTTTGTGTTGCCAGCGCCCTTGCAGTTTGAACCTTGCCACATTTCAGGGCCACAGTAGCATTTCAGAGTGGGCAGTAGAAATATGGGCAGGTGTGCGCATTTGGAAAGTAGGTGAGCAGTTGGCAGAGCTGGTCATTTTCCCTCTATGACAATTCCAATGAAGTGCTGTGAGCAGGTGTTGTATGACAATATTGTAGAACTTGTGATGAAGCTCACCTTGAAAACTCTGCAGATATCTACAAATTTCTTGCATACCTGCTCCCACAATCTGTGGACAGGTGAAATGGCATTGGCCTTTTCTGCCACCTTCATGCATGGCACTCTCGCACAGCAGGATGCCTCTCACCACCATAAAGTAATACTCTTCTGACCAGCACCTTCTGTAGCCTAACCGCTAGAGGTGTATCTGGAGATATGACCGCTCTACCGCTTGACCTTGCTGCAGCCATTCCCCCCCCCCCCCCACCCTCAGCAGCAGCCTTCTGATAATCAGTTTGATACGCTGATTGTTCACTGGGGTCAAAGGTGGGTTATCTGCTGCCAACCGCTATTAAAACAGCCTTTTCCTAGCTGCCAACAGCAGGTATGCTGATAGGGTTAGAAGAGAAGAGATGAAGTAGGGTGGGAGGAGGCTCGTGTGGCCGAATGGCTTGTTTCTGTGCTGTAAATTCTATGTAAACTCACCTTTAACCTTAGTGTTCAACCACTGAGTCAGGCATGATCTGCAGCACCATGAGAGTATGCAAAACAATTGATCCCACATTATGGGGCTGCAACATGTGCAGTGCCCAAAAAGTAGAAATCTCAGTTCCACAGCATGGGGGCCACACTATCGGTCCCATAGTTACCATAGGAATTTCTACTATATAACATGTTAATGGGATTGCTGCATGCTATTTTCAGCAAAGACATGGTGGGTGTGCATCTTGCAGCTTCTGTTGCCAAATGCTTTTAAGAAAAATTGCAATAGTGATCTAAAAGTTGTGCCAACAATACCTCATTGATATTGGCCCAGTAATTCCTCTCCCAATGCGTGAGTACGGATGGGGTACTCACGCGTGTGCCCGGAGGAATTGCCGGTTTTCAGCATGCACAGCGCATGCGGGGAAAACCGGCATTTCCTCTCCTCTGACCCAAGGGGTTAAGAGGCTGAACACGTGCGTGCAGGAGTCTGCACGTGCGACTTGGATTTCCTTTATTTTTAGAGAGTTGCGCATGTGTAAAGGCCTCCGGTTTTTATGCATTGAAAAACCACACGTAAGTACTTAGTTTTACAGGTAAGTGGTCTATTAATACAATTTATAAAAATTTTTTCCACAGGTTTATTATTTTTAAAGAATTTACAGTAAGGTAAGTTTAGTTTTAGCCCCGATTTTTTATATAATAATTTTTTTCAAATGTTAAAATTATTGTTTAAAATAGTTTTTTACAGTTATTTATGGTTCATTTAAGTAGTGCAATGTATTTTTTAATTTTCTTTCAAGTTTAAGTAGTGTTTTGGGGCCAGGAGTTTTCATGAGTTTGACAGCTCTTACTCTCAAAGTGATGAATGAACTTTTGCAACCTCCCATTGGTTGCCCTGTGCTCACGTGATCCCAGCCGGCTCATCGCACTAAGTACGCCGCTGGGTCACGCACGCACAGCGCGGCAGGACCTCAAGCGGGCCAGTGAGAGGAAATGCAATGCGGGCCAGGATTAAAATGTCAGCGCGCCGGGTAAGTGCACATCGGGGGCTTGCACGCGTGGCAAGCTCCCGATCCTAATTTCAGGGCCATTATAAGTGAAATACAAGTTCTTGCACAGCTGACTTGAGAACTCCATGCCATGCTAATTAATGAAAATCTTTACGTTAGGACATTGTTACCTTTGGAAAGTTATTTTGCTTCCCTCTTTAAAATTCAGAATATCTTTTTGACCGTTTGCCGTCAATGTATCAGAGATTGACATGGTGTGATAAAAACAAAGCCAAAGAGACAGTTTAAAGACCACAGCTCCTTACAAAAGAGCCATGTTTTTCTTGTTAAACTGATCTGTCATGTATGTCAGCCTTCCAGAACTGTTTGAAAAGAACTTTTAAAATAACATGTAGGGGAAGTGCAATCTTTCACAGTGAAAAATCCCCCAAAAGACATGCGTACTCCCTCAAGCATTTTTAAAATCAACTCTCTAGTATAAATCTTTACATTCCCTCAGAGTCCCATTAGTTAAAGGTACTGACGCTAATAGCTCAAAAGGTGAGAAAACTGTAAATAATCTACATTAAATATATTAGTAGAGGGGTTCATTGTGAAGCTGATTTACTTTGAATACTTTTTCAGGTTGCTTATTCTTCATCTGCTGCGATTCTTAATGGCAAGTTTAAATTTGCAGCATTTGTAAGAACCATTCCAAATGATCTTTACCATAGTAAAGCAACGGCCAGGCTTGTTCAAGATTCCCAATGGGACTGGGCTGAAGCAATTGCAGCTGATGACGAGTGTGGTCGGTCTGGAATTGATCATTTCATTGCAGAAGTGGAGGAGTATGGTGTGTGCGTTTTCTGTAAAGTCTGTGGGTTGTGCAGTTAATAAATACACAGACTTCAGAAGTAACAAACAAACAGGTCTTTACTATTCGAAGGTCCGGGCGAATCTGCCCCAGCAATCATGCCACAACACTTATATACTGGTGTGGTCACTATCGGTATTACAGTATTGTGGTAAACCACTTTTATCGTTCACTATCGTTACACTATAGTTATCACTGTTGTATTGTTATCACCGTTCTCACTGTTGTATCACTATACGAGGTCGCCTCTTGTCGCGCTGTTATACCTGGGCTGACCACCTCCGACTCCGCCCATGGCTCCACCTACCTGCCCAGGTATAAAGGTAGTCGACTGGCTGGTATTCCTCCTTGTTGGACCCGATCACCCACGAGGGTGGGCTCTGTTATTTAGTCAATAAAAACCTTTAGTTACGTTCCTAACTCGTCGCTTTTTATTGAACGAATTGATAGGTATATCAATTTTATTGACTAAATTTTAAAGATGTTTGCTACTGACCAGCCAGAAGCCCTCCCAGAAGCACAGCCACAGCAGCCTTCAGACACCGGGCTACACCAGCCACGCCAGCCGGCTTGGCTGCAAGCCCTCAAACCACCGTACCTGGATCTAAACCCACAGGCAGCAAACTCAGCCCTCAACTTCAAACACTGGCTGGACTGCTTCGAATCCTACCTGGAAGAATCCGGCGTCCCGCAGAGATCCAAACTAAGACTTCTGAACGCCCAAGCGAGCCCGAGAGTATACGCACTCATCCAGGATACGACTACATACGAGGCCGCTATCAACCTACTGAAACAGCAGTACCGGAGCCCGGTAAATTACATGTACACCAGGCACCTCCTAAGATCCCGCCCGCAACAGCCAGGAGAGTCTGTAGCTGAATTTTTACGGGCGCTAAGAGCACTCGGCAGGAACTGTGACTTTAAAGCGGTGACGGCTGTTGAAAATACGGAAGATAATATCCGCGATGCCTTTGTGAAAGGCCTACGGTCCGACTACTCACGGCAAAGACTGCTTGAAGCTAAAGACCTCGACCTGGACAAAGCTGAAGCCCTCGCTCTCTCCCTAGAGGTGGCCCATCAGGACCAGGAGGCGTTTTCCAGGTACTGCTCGCGACCCTGGGACTCGGGCCCGACCCCTACCGCAATACCCTTCGCAGCGCCGCCCCCGGGACCTACCTCAGCGTCGGCGTCCCGGACCCGACCGGGCCCGCCACCCCCGGTACCGGCTCCGACATCGGGCACCCGCGATCGGGCCGCCGGCTGCTTCTTTTGCGGCCAGGAGAAGCACCCGAGGTCGCGCTGCCCAGCCAGGAACTCTACCTGCTCAACCTGCAGGAAGAAAGGCCACTTCTCTAAGGCCTGCAGGAGCGGATCTTCAGAGGCCAGCAGTGCCTCATGCGAACTGTGGGGGCGGCCATCTTCTTTCACGGCAACTGAGGCCAGCATCCCCACACGTGAGTCATGGGGCGGCCATCTTTGATCAAGGCAACCGACCCCAATAGTGCCTCATGTGAGTTATGGGGGCAGCCATCTTCTCCGCCATTTTGTCCTACCTCGTGGGAGACGCCATTTTACCCACCACGCCCGACTGCCACCGAGCCCCCGGACCTGACGACCGCCTCGCCCGCAGACGACAACGACTCGCTTACCTACACACTAGCCTCCGTCACTCTGGATCAAGCCCGCTCACACCACCTGTCCAAGTTGATGATGGACATCAAAGTAAACGGCCACGCCACGACCTGCCTGTTCGACAGCGGAAGCACGGAGAGCTTCATCCACCCAGACACGGTGAGCCACTACTCCCTCCCTGTCCTGCCAACGCGCAACCGAATCTCGATGGCATCGAGGTCCCACGCCACGGACATTAACGGCTACTGTGCTGTGACCTTGTCGGTTAAGGGCACAGAGTATAAAAATTTTAAACTCCTCGTCCTCCCCCAGCTCTGCGCTGCCGTCCTACTAGGGCTGGACTTCCAATCCCACCTCCAAAGTGTAACCCTAGCATACGGTGGACCCCTCCCCCCTCTCACAGTTGACAACCAGCGAATGTTAAACCGCCCACCGCGTAACACCTGCAGCCTATCCACCCTCAAGGTGCCGCCACCTTCCCTGTTCGCTAACCTCACCCCCGACTGCAAACCCGTCGCTACCAAGAGCAGGCGGTACAGCGCTGGGGACAGAGCTTTCATTAGCTCTGAGGTGCAGCGTCTCCTGAAGGAGGGCATCATCGAGGGGAGCAACAGCCCCTGGCGTGCCCAGGTCGTGGTCGTTAAGACCGGCGATAAAAATCGCCTGGTCATCGACTACAGCCAGACCATAAACAGATACACCCAGCTGGACGCATACCCCCTTCCCCGCATATCTGACATGGTCAATCAGATTGCACAATACCGCGTATTCTCGACCATCGACCTTAAGTCGGCCTACCACCAGCTCCCTATCCACCCCGAGGACCGCCAGTACACCGCCTTCGAGGCGAATGGGCGCCTATACCACTTCCTTAGGGTCCCCTTCGGTGTCACCAACGGGGTCTCGGTCTTCCAAAGGGAGATGGACCGGATGGTTGACCAGAACGGACTGCAGGCCACATTCCCCTATCTAGATAACGTCACCATCTGCGGCCGCGACCGGCAGGACCACGACGTGAATCTGGAGAAATTCCTCCGTACAGCCCAACGGCTGAACCTCACCTACAATAAGGAGAAATGTGTGTTTAACACCTCGCGCCTTGCCATCCTTGGCTGTGTAGTAGAGAACGGACTCATCGGCCCCGACCCCGAAAGAATGCGTCCCCTCATGGAGCTACCCCTCCCCCACTGCCCTAAGGCACTTAAGAGAACCCTGGGGCTCTTCGCCTACTATGCCCAATGGGTGCCCAATTATGCGGACAAAGCCAGACCCCTCATGAAGTCCACATCCTTCCCCCTCACGGAGGAAGCGTGCGCGGCCTTCTCCCTCATCAAGGGAGACATAGCCAAGGCCACATTGCACGCAGTGGATGAGTCCATCCCCTTCCAAGTGGAGAGCGATGCATCCGACTTCGCCCTAGCCGCTACCCTTAACCAGGAGGGGAGGCCGGTGGCCTTCTTCTCGAGGACCCTACAGGGCCCCGAGATCCGACACTCGTCGGTCGAGAAGGAAGCCCAGGCAATTGTGGAGGCGGTACGGCGCTGGAGGCATTACCTGGCAGGCAAACGATTTACCCTCCTCACCGACCAACGTTCGGTTGCTTTCATGTTTAATTACAAGCTGAGGGGCAAAATCAAGAATGACAAGATCTTGAGGTGGAGAATCGAGCTATCCACCTACGATTATGATATCTTGTACCGGCCAGGTAAGCTGAACGAACCCCCTGATGCTCTTTCACGAATTACATGCGCCAGCGCGCATATTGATAGACTTCAGACCCTCCACAACGACCTCTGCCACCCCGGGGTCACCAGACTCTACCATTTCATTAAGGCCCGCAACCTGACCTACTCCATCGAGGAGGTCAGGACCATGACCAGGGACTGCCAGACCTGCGCCGAGTGCAAACCGCACTTCTATAGGCCGGACAGAGCAAGCCTGATCAAGGCCACCCGCCCCTTCGAGCGCCTGAGCATCGACTTTAAGGGGCCTCTACCGTCATCTGACCGCAATGTGTACTTCCTCAACATCGTTGATGAGTACTCCCGTTTCCCTTTTGCCTTCCCCTGCCCAGACATGACCAGTACCACGGTCATCAAGTGCCTGAACGACCTCTTCGCCTTGTTCGGGTTCCCGAACTATATACATAGTGACCGGGGCTCCTCCTTCATGAGTGAGGAACTCCGTCAGTTCCTACTAGCGAGAGGTATTGCAGCAAGTAGGACCACCAGCTACAACCCCCGAGGGAACGGCCAGGTGGAAAGAGAGAACGCGACGGTATGGAAGGCCGTCCTCTTAGCCTTAAAGTCTAAGGGCCTCCCAACCTCCCGCTGGCAGGAAGTCCTCCCGACAGCGCTGCACTCCATCCGGTCACTACTTTGCACTGCCGTTAACGCCACCCCCCATGAACGAATGTTTGTTTTCCCCAGGAAGTCGACTACGGGAACCACTCTACCAACCTGGCTGACCTCTCCGGGGCCCGTCTTGCTGCGAAAGCACGTGAGGGCCCATAAAACAGACCTCCTGGTCGAGAGGGTGAACCTCCTGCACGCCAACCCCCAGTACGCCTACGTGGCTTACCCAGACGGGCGGGAGGACACTGTCTCCTTACGAGACCTCGCACCCTCGGGCACTCCGGAGACACCACCTTTACCCCCCCCCCACCACCCCCCCAATTCCAGCCCAGGTAGACGGCATGCCGGAACCCCACGAGCCTTCGCCGACCACGCAGACACCAGCACTAACACCGGATAATGCAGCACCGCCGCTGCGACGATCGGAGAGGCTTACGAGGCCTCCGGACAGACTGACATACCAGAACTGGTAGTACACTTCACCCCGCCGGACTCAAATCTAAACAAGGGGTGAATGTGGTAAACCACTTTTATCGTTCACTATCGTTACACTATAGTTATCACTGTTGTATTGTTATCACCGTTCTCACTGTTGTATCACTATACGAGGTCGCCTCTTGTCGCGCTGTTATACCTGGGCTGACCACCTCCGACTCCGCCCATGGCTCCACCTACCTGCCCAGGTATAAAGGTAGTCGACTGGCTGGTATTCCTCCTTGTTGGACCCGATCACCCACGAGGGTGGGCTCTGTTATTTAGTCAATAAAAACCTTTAGTTACGTTCCTAACTCGTCGCTTTTTATTGGACGAATTGATAGGTATATCAAGTATACAGAAGCCAAACAACTAGTGCCACACCTAAAGTAGTTCCCTTAAAGGTGAACGGTTACATTCAATAGTTCCCTTAAAGATAGACGGGTACATACACTACAATCCTCCCTTTTTAGCTTATTACTTACAGAGTCCCCGTTAAACATACATATCTTCAAATTCCTATAAAACAAATTACAGATATAATCTCGGTGGAGTCAATGTCATATAAAACAATTTACAAATATAATCTCGGTGGAAACAGTTCACAGGTTCAGTCTCTGCGGAAACAGTTCATAGATTCAGTCTCTGATCTTGACTCGTTCCGAACAACATTTCTTTGGTGTAGCCGGTTCACCTGGCTAGCGTGACTCCTCCATAGCCTTTTTCTTGACGTAACAGCTTGAACTTTCGTCCTGTTGAACCAGCAGTGCGGACTTTTACAACCAACTGGCTGTCTTGACATTTTCCAGTTTTTCAACTAATTTAGCTCCTTTCGTAATGTCCCGCCTGGAATGGTAGAAGTGCTAATATTTTAGACAGTTATTATCTTCTGCTTCTTCTTTTTCTTTTCTGCCTTTTTGAAACTCTCGGAGCTCCTTTCTCGGCTGCCAGCTGTAGCGCCACCAACTCTCTATGTTCCTTAGACCTTAAGTGCTTCATCCGGATTTCAGCACTTTGAGAGTTTTCATCACAAGCTGGGCAGACCACATCCTCGTAATATTCAGTGTCACTCAACAGGTCATGGTAATATTCAGGTTCGTCCTGAGTTAGGCCAGCGAGAGAGACTTCTTCTTCCTCCTCACCCGTCTGGACGTTAGCTGACGGTGGTTCCTTCCCTAAACATCTTTCTTGAAAAGCCTTCTTCATGCATTCATATTCATCCCGCTCTTCCTGGGTTATCTGCCATTCCTTCACGACGGACCTCATTTGTGAGTTCAATACCTTCCTTTCCATCGGTAATTGCGTTATCAGGCTATTTAACCCTTCTACTGAAATAACGGTTTCCACATTCTTCTGTTCACCTTGACGTGATTCAATGTACTTTTGGCATCCTTGTAAATTTGTGTTGCCACCTCAGCTATCTCCGTGACTTTTGAGAGCTCCGAACTCGTTCCCCCTGAAGATTGAAGCTCGTGTTCAGATTGTTCCCCTTGCCGAGTCTTGTCCTTCAGCTTATGAAGGAGTTGGCCGACTGGGAACACGGTGGATCAGAGTCTTCTCCATTTCATCCACCTCTTTCTCCAATACTTCCACCTTACGTTCCTCTTGAACTTTGACTTTCAGCGCTCGGCAAAGTTGCGCCCTGATGCTCTCTAGTTCATGTTCAGGGACCATTCTTACAGTGTCCTGTTCTTCCACTGAAAGGATTCCCAGTTGAATCTGTTCTTCAAGTTGTTGAACCTCGGTCATTGCCGCCTCATACTTGTCTTGGGTGTCCTTCAATGTTTTTATAAGTTCTTGGACATCCTGTCTTTCATGCTCTGCCATGATTTTCACCTCTAATTGCTCATCTATGGATGGAGCTTCTATCGATGAGTCTGTCTTGGCCTTGAGTTCATCAAGAATTTCCTGCAGCCTTTGGACTTCTTGCTCATGTTCAACCTTTAGTTGTTCATATGCTTCTACTGAAACTAGCTTTTCGGAGGCTGCCGAGTTAACCCCCTCCAGAATTGTAGCCTGGGCCTGTTCATACTGTTCTTTCAACTTCTCACACTCTGCTTGTAAGGAGTCGTAGAGAAGAACTGGAATAAAATCCTGGCTCCCTGAAGATTCCTCTTCCTTTGGTTCATTCTGTAAATATTCTAGTTCCTGAACAGTATCAGGGGAATGTGATTGGTATTTGACCATGATGGCTCTATGGTCGCTCTCTGCTTGAGCTAGCTGTCTCTGTAGTCTTTCCAGGTTCCCCCATTCGGTGTCCCAGAACTTTTCCATATTTTTCATCTCCTGTACGAGACGGTCACTCAACTGTTCTAATTGTTGTCGTACTTTGACATAAGTTTGCGTCCGAGCTCGGTGTTCTTCCGTCATGGATGAATCCTTTGCTTGAACAGGCTCAGAATTCTCTGTCAACCTGGAGTTCTGCTCTGCAGCTTTATTCTTCTTGGTACCATAAGTCCTTCTGCATGTCTTCGTTTTCTTTCCCATCGTCGGCAAGTCCCTTTTAGCCTTGTCTTCCATTTCCGACTTGGTCTTATCATCATCCATTTCAGACTCTGAGCTAATAGCTTGCACCGAGTCCTCCCTCATTATGGCTTTTAGGTAATGCCATTCCATGTCTATTTTCTTAATCCACTCCCGTCCTAGAAGTGGTGGTCCTCCCTCAGATAATACGTACAAGTTCATTCTTGGGTGTTCTTTACCCCTATCTCTCACCTTGACTCTTATTTTCCCCACGGGGTATACGTTATGCCCCGTGTATGTCTGTAATACGAACTTGGTATTTCTTAAAGGTATGTGAGAGAATAGCCGGTGGTAGTCCCTTCGGTTGATGACTGATAGAGCTGATCCAGTGTCCAGCTCCATTCTTACTTGGACTCCAGCTATTTTTAGTATGACCCAGATGGCCTGTAGAGCCGTTGCTTTACCCACATTGTGGATTCTCAGACTACCCAGCTCCTGGTTGTTTGGGTCTGAGTCTGAATTCTGTTCGTCTGAACTCTTCTCAGCCACCTTGTGTACCTTGTTGTACTTTTCTGGTGGTGGCTTCCTTTGATTATTGGTCTTTTTCCCAGACCGGCATACCTTCGCGATGTGACCCAGTTTGCCACACTTCCTACACTCTTGGTTCTTAAACCAGCATTGATTCTGGTCATGCGTTGTCTTCCCACAACGGTAGCATTTTGTTGTGCTTGAAGTAATTTGGTCCACCCCGAGTGCCGCCGCCTTTAGTTGCATTTCCGCCGTTCCTTTCGCTGCGGCTTCGTGCGATGCAGCTATAAGGACAGCCCTGTCCAGTGTGAGGTCGTTCTCTTCCAGTAGTCGCTTCTGCATCCCTTCTTTGGACAATCCGCATACGAACTTGTCCCGCAGCGCTTCTGTCAGATTCCCTCCGAACTGGCAGTATTTCGCTAGCCTACGCAGTTCGACCAAGTATTCCGCATTGCTTTCGTCTTTCTTCTGCGTTCTTGCGTAGAATTTGAATCGTTCAGCCAGCATCAGCGGTGTGGGGTTCAAGTGGTCCTTCAGCACAGCCACAATCTCTTCGAAGGTCTGATCCGCTGGTTTATTTGGTGCTATTAGATGCTTCAAGAGCCCGTATGTTTTTGCCCCCATCGAGTTTAGCAATGTTATCGCCTTGTTGTCTTCCTCTATTTTGTTGGCTTCGCAATAGATCTCTATGCGTTCCACGTACGTGGCCCAGTCTTCTATTTCAGAATTAAAGTCGTTAATATTCCCTCGCTTAGGCATCTTTCTTCCCTTGGGAGCAGCACCAGTATTTCTTTAAGTATACTTATTTATTTGTTTGTTTCTAAGATGGCGGTTTTCCCGCGAAATCGGCGGTTTCCCGCTCTTTCCTTCTCTCCCTGCCCACTTCAATGGCGGTATGTCAATCAAGATGGCGGTTTTCCCGCGAAAATGGCGGTTTCCCGCTCTTCCTTTCTCGCCCCGCCCACTTCAATGGCGGTTTCCCGCTTCTGGCGTCTTCTCCGCCTAATGGCGGCTTCCCGCGTTTCTTCCCGGTGGAAGGGGTACGCTTCCCCCACAGCGGACAGGTTCAGCCGCTGGCTGGCTACCGCACAGCTCCCCTTACTCGGCTATGTCTTTTCCTCCCGCCCGCACGGCTCTACCGGCGCTGGGTACGCCCCGTTAACGGAGGACAGTTCAGCCGCTGGACTGGCTCTCGCGCAGTCTCTCTCTCCATACCCGGCTCTGTCGCTCTCTCACCCGCACGTTCGGTGCTACCGGCCCTGGGTGCCCCGTTGGTGGAGAACAGCTCAGCCGCTGGACTGGCTCTCGCGCAGTCTCACACCCCGTTTTCGGCTGTGTCTCTCACCCACTCCCGCACGTTCGGTTTTGCCGGCTCTGAGTACCCCGTTGGTGGAGAACAGCTCAGCCGCTGGACTGGCTCCTCGCAGTCTCTCTCTCCGCACCCGGCTCTCACCCGCACGGTTCCCGTTCGCCTCCCCAGCCCTCTCGCAGACCGGTGTTTCCCTCCCCGGCTGCGGCTGGGTTTCTCTTCCCGCGCCTACTCGCAGGCTCAGCGCTTCGTGGCTGCGGTCGCTGCCCGGATTTTTCCCGCCGATCGCGGTCCGGCTGTCACCCGACGCCGTTGGACCCGACTTTTGGCCGCACAGCTCCCCCTCGACCGAGGTCGAGTGCTCTGCCCTTATCCTCCAGATACTTCTACACCTTCCCCTACTCACAGTCTCTTCGGCCGCCTTGTTTCTTGCTGGTCGGCTCACTCCGCACCATGGCAGAAGGGTAGTCAGTGCCTGTTGCTGATACAGCTTTTGTTGTTCGTCTTCCTGCTTTCTGTTGTTGCAGCCTCGTGTTTTCCTTTGGTAGCACGACGAGGGCGGTTGTCTCTCTTCGACGCTCTTCGTTGCTTTTGGTAATCTTGCCGCAGGGTATGATCGGACTCGTTGCCACTGTAAAGTCTGTGGGTTGTGCAGTTAATAAATACACAGACTTCAGAAGTAACAAACAAACAGGTCTTTACTATTCGAAGGTCCGGGCGAATCTGCCCCAGCAATCATGCCACAACACTTATATACTGGTGTGGTCACTATCGGTATTACAGTATACAGAAGCCAAACAACTAGTGCCACACCAAAAGTAGTTCCCTTAAAGGTGAACGGTTACATTCAATAGTTCCCTTAAAGATAGACGGGTACATACACTACATTTTCTGAGAACTGATCCCTGTACACTTACCCAACAAAGGCACAGATGGCAGACTTAAAGAAATAGCCAACACTATTGTGAATTCAACAGTTCAAGTCATTGTTCCCTGTTGAACAGGAGCCCAAGTTGTTAAACATTATGGGGAATTATTTCCTTACAAAATAAATAGGACAAGGATTGCAAGTGATGCATGGTCTACAAATAAAAATGTGGCTACACTGCTTAACAGTTTTTGGATAGGTTGTTGGGATTTTGTGTAAGAAGGGAAATATTTCAAAATTTAATAGCAACTTAAGAAGATTATATCCTGATCCAACTGCAAAGAAACATTAAAAAAAAAAATTCAATCTTTGTTCAATGTGCCTGAGCAATGACAGTGAATCAATACAATTGTATATTAGAAGCATGCCACTAAGTGAGGAGAAACATCAGTTCCTGGAGCAGTCATAGATATCAAACTATAGCGTGAAGATGATGATTCATTAAGATAATATCCAGTCAGGTGATGTTGGTAGTGTTCATCTTGTGATTACAGCTGTAGCTTATGCTCTGAGGACCAAACAACAACAACAACTTGCATTTATATAGCTCCTTTAACATAGTAAAATGTCCCAAAGCACTTCACAAATGTGATGAAAAAACATGCAACAAAAACTTATACCATGAGGGGGGCCTGGGTCAGTGATCGGGAGGGGGCCTGGGTCAGTGATTGGGAGGGGGGCCGGGGTCAGTGATTGGGAGCAGGGCCTGGGTCAGTGATCGGGAGCAGGGCCTGGGTCAGTGATCGGGTGCAGGGCCGGCGTCAGTGATCGGGAGGGGGCCTGGGTCAGTGATCGGGAGCAGGGCTTGGGTGATGTGCCAAATAACTGCCCGAATCCGAAGTTAAAGCTTAAGACAGAAGCCTTTTATTAAATAAGAATCATGGCAGAGTTAACAGAGTCCATCATCGACCGAGCCCTTGGTAGAACATACCAGAAGAGGGGCGGGGCCAGGGAGGAGCATTAGTGGTTCCCCCTAGTGGAACATTCCAGACATTACAAGTGCAAGTACAAATATCAGAACACAGTTATTTCATCACATTCACCCCCTGCTATAGATTCAGTCTGTCAGGTGGTCTGATAATCCTCTGGGAACGACGTAACTCTTGCTGACGCTCCTCCCGGAGTACTAACTCCGGTTCATTCGAATTCCCAGAATCATCAGTATTTTCCACACTGAGGGTTTGTGTCTCTGAAGGTCCAATACCACGATTGAAAACTCTACTCTCAGAGTCGAACTCTTTTCGAGCTCCAGCAGGTGCAAGGTCTTTAATAGAGACCGTATCCTCTCGCCCATCCGAATATTGAATATACGCATACTGGGGATTAGCATGGAGGAGTTGTACTTCCTCCACCAGTGGATCAGTCTTGTGGCCTCTCACATGTCTGCGCAACAACACAGGGCCCGTGGTCGTCAACCATGTGGGTAACGATACTCCATTAGTAGCTTTTCTTGGAAAACTAAACATCCTTTCATGAGGGGTGGCATTCGTCGCTGTACACAAAAGAGACCTTATGGAATGCAGCACATCTGGCAGGACATCCTGCCAGTGAGAGGTCGGCAGGGCTCGCGACTTCAGAGACAGTACGATAGCCTTCCACACTGTCGCATTTTCTTTCTCGACCTGCCCATTACCACGAGGGTTATAGCTGGTAGTTCTACTCGTTGCAATCCCCTTCGATAGCAAAAACTGTCGTAATTCTTCGCTCATAAAGGAAGAACCCCTATCACTATGTATATAGTTAGGCATGTCGAACAAGGAAAACAGTTGGCAGAGGCATTTAATTACAACAGCACTAGTCACATCCGGACAGGGGATAACAAAAGGGAACCGAGAGTACTCGTCTATAATATTAAGAAAATAGACATTACGGTCGCTCGATGGAAGGGGACCTTTAAAATCGAGACTCAAACGCTCAAATGGTCAAGTTGCTTTAATAAGATGAGCTGGCTCGGACGGCTTATAGAAGCGGGGTTTGCATTCAGCACAAACATGACAGGTTCTGGTCATTGTCCGGACCTCCTCAATAGAGTAGGGTAGATTGTGGGACTTAATGAAGTGGTTCATTCTGGTAACCCCAGGGTGGCAGAGTGCATCGTGGAGACTTTGAAGCTTATCTGTACCTAGACTAGCACATACTCCTCATGACAAAGCATCCGATGGCTCATTAAATACTCCAGGCCTGTACTGAATATCATAGTCATATGTTGACAGTTCTATTCGCCATCTTAAAATCTTATCATTTTTGATCTTGCCTCTCTGCTTAGTGTTGAACATAAAGGCCACAGATCGCTGGTCAGTAATGAGCGTAAAACGTTGGCCAGCGAGATAATGTCTCCAATACCTGACTGCTTCAATAATTGCCTGTGCCTCCTTTTCCACTGAAGAATGTCGAACTTCTGGTCCTTGCAATGTACGAGAGAAGAAGGCTACTGGTCTACCAGCTTGGTTAAAAGTTGCTGCCAACGCAAAATCAGATGCATCACTTTTCACTTGAAATGGGATCTTCTCATCCACGGCACATACCACTGCCTTCTCAATGTCCCGTTTGATATTAAGGAAAGCCTCCTGAGCTTCCGCCGATAGCGGAAAAGACGTCGACTTAATAAGAGGTCGGACTTTATCTGAGTAGCTAGCCACCCACTGGGCATAGTACGAGAAGAATCCCAGACACCTTCTTAAGGCTTTTACAGTGTGAGGTAAAGGTAATTCCTTAAGTGGGCGTAATCTTTCAGGGTCTGGCCCGATTACCCCATTCTCCACAACGCAACCAAGAATACACAAACGTGTAGTATTGAAGGTACACTTGTTTTCGTTGTAGGTCAGGTTTAACCTCTTTGCAGTCTCTAGGAACTTCACGAGATTTTGATCATGCTCCCGTTGGTCACGCCCACAGATGGTAACATTGTCCAGGTACGGGAATGTTGCTTCCAACGCGTATTCATCCACCATACGATCCATCTCCCGTTGGAAGACGGATACCCCATTCGTCACTCCAAAGGGCACCCGAAGGAATTGGAACAGGCGCCCATTAGTTTCGAAGGCCATATAAGGTCGGTCTTCTATTTTGATGGGGAGTTGGTGGTAGGCAGACTTTAAATCAATGGTGGAGAACACGCGGTACTGAGTTATCTGGTTCACCATCTCAGAAATACGAGGCAAAGGATAGGCGTCTAATTGGGTATACAAGTTTATAGTCTGGCTATAATCGACCACAAGTCTTTACTTCTCATTAGTTTTAACCACCACCACCTGGGCATGCCACGGGCTACCACTGTGTTCGATGATTCCCTCCCGTTGAAGCCTTTCCACTTCCTCTTTTATAAATGTTTTATCTTCTGAACTATACCGTCGACTCTTAGTCGCTATAGGTCTACAATTAGGAGCAAGGTTCGCAAACAAAGAAGGCGGGCTTACGTTTAAAGTAGAAAGGCCGCAGACTGTGAGCGGAGGCTGGGATCCACCATACTTAAGGGTAACGCTCTCATGCTGACACTGGAAGTCCAAGCCTAATATTAAGTTCACACACAACTGAGGTAATATGAGGAGTTTAAAATCCTTATACTCCGTATCCTTAACGGTCAATGTGACTTTACAATATCCAGTTACCTCCGAAGTAAGGGATTTGGACGCCATCACAATTTCACTTCGAGTAGGATACACCTTCAATGAACAGGAGTTAACAAGGTTGGGGTGTATAAAACTTTCAGTACTGCCACAGTCTATCAAACACCCAGTAGGACGACCATTAATCTTAATGTCCATCATAGATTTTGACAAGGAACACGGTATGGTCTGGTCAACCGTAGCCGAGGCTAGAGTAAAACGATAGGCGGCAGCAGAGAAGACATCGGGTACAGGATTACCCTTACACACTTTACTAAAATGTCCCCGTTTCTTACATTTAAAACAGGTAGCCTCTCTGGCTGGGCAACTTTGCCTGGGGTGTTTAGATTGGCCACAAAAATAACACTTAGACCCATGGGGCACAGCCGCAACAATAGGATTAAGTGGGGGCTCCATTGGTGTTATGGATGCCTCCATACTCGAAACACACGAGGCTGAGAGAGATGCATGGGCTGATGCATACACTTCTGAATTCTTCTGGGCTACATCTAACGATCGAGCAGCAGCGACAACCGTTTTTAAAACTAATGAGTCATTCTCGAGGAGTCTCTGCCTAATATAATTAGATCGGAGGCCAGATATGAAAGAATCGCGGATGGCTTCTTCCTGATACAATATGGCAGAGACAGCCATGTAGTTGCAACCCTTAGCCAAAGCCTTAAGGTCCTGCAGGAAATCGTCCAGAGATTCCTCAGGTAATTGCCTGCGAGTAGACAGGAGATACCTGGCGTATACTTCGTTAACCGACTTAAGGTACTGGGCTTTAAGAGCTGCGAGGGCCTCTTCATATGTAGTAATATCTTCAATTATAGAGTAAGTTTGATGACTTACCAAGTTGGTTAGAAGACCCAACTTGTTAACCGTCGGATCGGTTGACGATGCGATGAAGTGTTCAAAACATCAGAGCCAATGCGTAAATTTCTTCGACGCATCTGCCGAATGGGGATCGATATCCAGACGCTCTGGCTTCAAAAATCGATCCATCTTCCAAAAGTTGTTATTTAATAAAATTGATGTGCCAAATAACTGCCCGAATCCGAAGTTAAAGCTTAAGACTGAAGCCTTTTATTAAATAAGAATCATGGCAGAGTTAACAGAGTCCATCATCGACCGAGCCCTTGGTAGAACAAACCAGAATAGGGGCGGGGCCAGGAAGGAGCATTTGTGGTTCCCCCTAGTGGAACATTCCAGACAAGCAGGGCCTGGGTCAGTGATCGGGAGCAGGGCCTGGGTCAGTGATCGGGAGCAGGGCCTGGGTCAGTGATCGGGAAGGGGGCCTGGGTCAGTGATCGGGAGGGGGGCCTGGGTCAGTGATCGGGAGCAGGGCCTGGGTCAGTGATCGGGAGGGGGCCTGGGTCAGTGATTGGGAGGGGGGCCTGGGTCAGTGATCGGGGGGGGGCCTGGGTCAGTGATCGGGAGCAGGGCCTGGGTCAGTGATCGGGAGCAGGGCCTGGGTCAGTGATCGGGAGGGGGGCCTGGGTCAGTGATTGGGAGCAGAGCCTGGGTCAGTGATTGGGAGGGAGGCCTGGGTCAGTGATCGGGAGGGGGCCTGGGTCAGTGATTGGGAGCAGGGCCTGGGTCAGTGATTGGGAGCAGAGCCTGGGTCAGTGATTGGGAGGGGGCCTGGGTCAGTGATCGGGAGCAGGGCCTGGGTCAGTGATCGGGAGGGGGGCCGGGGTCAGTGATTGGGAGCAGGGCCTGGGTCAGTGATTGGGAGGGGGGCCGGGGTCAGTGATTGGGAGCAGGGCCTGGGTCAGTGATTGGGAGCAGAGCCTGGGTCAGTGATCGGGAGGGGGCCTGGGTCAGTGATCGGGAGCAGGGCCTGGGTCAGTGATTGGGAACAGGGCCTGGGTCAGTGATTGGGAGCAGGGCCTGGGTCAGTGATCGGGAGCAGGGCCTGGGTCAGTGATCGGGAGGGGGGCCGGGGTCAGTGATTGGGAGCAGGGCCTGGGTCAGTGATTGGGAGGGGGGCCGGGGTCAGTGATTGGGAGGGGGGCCTGGGTCAGTGATCGGGAGGGGGGCCGGGGTCAGTGATAGGGAGGGGGGCCTGGGTCAGTGATCGGGAGGGAGGCCTGGGTCAGTGATCGGGAGCAGGGCCTGGGTCAGTGATCGGGAGGGGGGCCGGGGTCAGTGATTGGGAGCAGGGCCTGGGTCAGTGATCGGGAGGGGGGCTGGGGTCAGTGATCGGGAGGGGGGCCGGGGTCAGTGATTGGGAGCAGGGCCTGGGTCAGTGATTGGGAGGGGGGCCGGGGTCAGTGATCGGGAGGGGGGCCTGGGTCAGTGATCGGGAGGGGGGCCGGGGTCAGTGATCGGGAGGGGGGCCGGCGTCAGTGATCGGGAGCAGGGCCTGGGTCAGTGATTGGGAGCAGGGCCTGGGTCAGTGATTGGGAGCAGGGCCTGGGTCAGTGATCGGTGTTGTGTCGGTACCTTTCTACCTAGACACAATTTAGGACTCAGAACTCAGAGATTCAAACATGAAGTGCTTTATTGGAAGGAAAGGAAGTTCCGAACAAAGAGAGCTAAACTTAGCCGAGAGAATACCCAGCCATTTATCTCCTGTGACAGCGCCACCACAGGTGGGAGGAGAACACACAATAGAACACACAATACATAACATTTCCTCCCCTCTTAAATGGAAGGTCCACATTATTCCTCAATAGGTAAGTTACTTTCAATACACTCAACTAACCTGGGGTAGAGGTAGACTGTCTCAAACCCTGACTTTACCCTGGGGTTTATTCTGCCCCAGTCTTGTGGGTAAGTCACTAAGCCTACAGATCCAAGCGTCTTGGAGGCCGCCGCTCTCTGACAGGAAACCGGCGGTCATCGCTGGCTTCCACAGCAGAAGGCATTGACACAGGCCTGGATGGAGAAGGTGCCTGTGTCAGTTGAAAGTCAGGAGTTTGCACAGGTGGAACAGTCTCTTTGACTTCCTGTGTTGGAGAAGAGCACTGTGGCAAAGGGTGCTGGTTTGCGGTATCATTCGGAAGCAGTTCAGGCCAACCAGCCATTGGAGCCTCTGTGGCTGTCTCTGCTCCTAGCAACAGTTGATCTGTGTGTTTTCTCCAGACGACGTCCTCAGTAGTCTCAACCGTGTAAGACACAGGGCCCGTCTGTGCGATCACCGTAGCAGGAACCCATTTCGGTCCAGTGTTGTAGTTTCGAGCTAGGACGTGCTCTCCCGGATGAAACCGTCTCTCCTTGGCTCCCTTCTCTCTCTTTTCAACTTGAGCTTGTTGTTGACGATGGACAACCTGCTCTGCCCTTGGAGGTTTGAGTAAGTCAAAACTTGTCCACAACTGCCTCTTCATCATGAGCGAAGCAGGGGAAGTTTTGGTTGTGGCATGCGGCTCGTTCCTGTAGGACAACAGGAAGCTGTTCAGACGTTGGTGGATTGAGCCCTGACCTTGCGATGCCTTCAAGGCGTGCTTCAAAGTTTGCACGAACCTTTCTGCCTGGCCGTTAGTAGAGGGATGATAGGGCACAGACCTGATGTGTTGGACACCATTCACATGCAGGAAGGTTGCAAACTCCTGTGATACAAATTGTGGACCATTGTCACTTACGAGTTGTTCCGGTGAGCCATAACGGCTGAACATCTCACCAAGTTTCTCAATTGTTTTCTCTGCCGTGGTAGACCTCATCACAGCGACCTCCGGCCACTTGCTACGAGCGTCCACAACCACCATAAACATCTTCCCTTCGAAAGGACCGGCGAAGTCCACATGTACTCGCTGCCACACTTCTGCAGGCCAATCCCAGGGGTGTAGGGTTGCCAGCTGTGGAACATTCCGGACCCTTTGACATGGGGAACATGTTTTGGCTTTCTCCTCAATATTCCCATCAAGACCTGGCCACCAGAAGTAGCTTCTTGCCATTTCCTTCATCCGAACCATCCCACTGTGGCCTGTATGAAGTTGTTGCAGTATAGGTTCCCTCAGAGGTGGCGGAATGGTGACACGGCGTCCCCAAAGAAGACAACCTGCCTGGACGGAGAGCTCATTTCTTTTTGAAACGTAAGGTTTCAAACTAGGAGAATCTCCTATCGCTCTCCCTCGAATGACATCATCCATTACCTCAGACAGGACTGGATCGTTGCGGGTGTACCTTCGCACCTGAACTGCAGTGACAGGTGCTCCCTCCACTTGTCTAAAGTAGAAGATGTCTATCTGACGAGGCTCTGGGGGAGTAACAGGCAAGGGTAGCCTCGAGAGACCGTCTGCGTTGCCGTGCAAGTCTGATTTGCGATATTTGATGTCGTATGTGTGTCCTGACAACAGTAAAGCCCACCTTTGCATCCTGCTTGCAGCGAGAGACGGAATTCCGGTGTGGGGCCCGAAGATTGAAGTCAATGGACGGTGGTCTGTCAGGAGCGTGAACCTTCTCCCAAACAGGTACTGATGAAATTTTCGAATTCAAAAAACGATTCCCAAGGCCTCGCGCTCGATCTGCGCATAGTTACTCTCGGCTTTGTTCAAGGTGCGTGATGCGAAGGCGATAGGTTTCTCTTCACCCGAAGGCATGATGTGGGATATGACTGCTCCCACACCATATGGTGATGCATCACATGCTAGCTGCATGGGTAGCTTTGGGTTGAAGTGTGTCAGGACCTCCGAATTCAGCAATGCTTTCTTTGCTTGGGCGAAAGCTTCGTTGCACAGTTCAGTCCATTTCCATGTTTTGCCTTGACATAGCAATTGATGTAACGGCTTCAGCAATGTTGCTAAGTCTGGAATAAACTTCCCATAGTAGTTAAGTAGCCCCAGAAATGAACGTAACTGGCTCACATTCTGGGGTGCTGGGGCCTCCACGATCGCCTTGACCTTTGGCGGCGCCTTATGCAGGCCAGTAGCATCAATCACATGCCCCAGGTACTCAACTGAAGACTGAAAGAATTCACATTTGTCTTTACGAACTCTGAGTCCGTACTCTTTCAGTCGTTGTAGTGTCGCATCCAAGTTCAGTGGCATAGTGGTTAGCACTGTTGTCTCACAGCGCCAGGGACCCGGGTTCGAATCCGGCCTCGGGTGACTGTCTGTGTGGAGTTTGCACATTCTCCCCGTGTTTGCGTGGGTTTCCTCCGGGTGCTCCGGTTTCCTCCCACAGTCCAAAGATGTGCGGGTTAGGTTGATTGGCTATGATAAATTGACCCTTAGTGTTAGGGGGATTAAATACGTGGGGTTACGGGGATAGGGTGGGATATGTGTTGGTGTAGGGGTTATGGGGATCGGGTGGGATATGTGTCGGTGCAGGCTCGATGGGCCGAAATGGCCTCTATCTGCACTGTGGGGTTTCTGTGATTCTGTGATTCTGTGATTTGTCCCAGTGACAAGGATGTCGTCCAGGTAGCACTGGACTCCTGGCAGTCCACTCAAAATCTGATCCATTGCCCTTTGGAATAGAGCAGGGGCCGACGTAATTCCAAACGGAAGGCGGCAGTACCTGTATAGCCCCTTGTGTGTCACAATTGTGAGCAGCTCCTTTGATTTGTCATCGACATGCACTTGTAGATAAGCCTGGCATAAGTCTATTTTGCTGAACTTTTGCCCTCTGGCCAGGCCCGTAAAAAGATCATCAATGAGGGGAAGAGGGTACTGTTCAACAGACAGCACCGGGTTAATAGTCACTTTAAAATCCCCGCAGATTCAAACAGATCCATCCTTTTTCAGGACAGGAACAATGGGTGTGGCCCATTTGCTCACGCTCACAGGCTCCAGGACTCCATTCTCGACTAAGGCCTCCAAGTTAGCCTCAACTTTTGGCCTAATTGCACAGGGTACAGGTCGGGCTTTGTGAAACTTCGGCTTGCTGTCAGGTTTAATGTCCAGTCTCACGCTGATCTTTTTCATGCTCCCAAGTTCCCCATTGAAGAGTTCTGCATGTTTGTTTAACACTGCAGTCAGACCTGACTCCCCTTTTGACATCATGCGGACTGCAGGCCAGTCCAGCGTGATTTTCTCTAGCCACGCACGTCCCAGTAGCGATGGGTAATTTCCCTTTACCACATATAGTGGCAGTTTTGCAGTCTGTCCGTTCAATTTAACTGTCACCTCAATGACGCCTCTCATGGCCACAGGTTCGCCGGTATACGTCTTTAGCACAATGTTTGTTGGCTGAAGGGTAAGATGCTTTCGCATTTTGTTGCAGACAGTGTTTGAAACAAGGGACACAGCCGCGCCTGTGTCCACCTCCATCCGCACTGATTGTCCCTCCACCAGTGGTGACACCCAGTAGCCATTTGAACCACCTGCAACCGTCAGTATATGCACCTCTTCCTCCTCAGAGGTGTCGCTCCCCTCTGTTTTGCTTGTTCCATCATACTGCACTGAATGAACACTCTTTTTCCTCTCTTGTCCAAATACAGACATTTTGCTTCCATGCTTCCCAGCTCTGTCTGTTCTTTTTTTACCTCTACAGGTGCGTTCAATGTGACCCTTTTTGCCACAATTTCGGCATTCTAGCTCCGTACACCAGCAGTCATTAGCGTGATGGCCCGTTTTCCCACAACGGTAACATGTGCCGTTCCGCGCACCTTTAGGCTCAGACGACACCTTGTGAACTCTCCCTGTTGAACTCAACTGGTGAGCCTCCTTTTCCGCCATCCCCATGGAGACACTAACTTCAATGGCCTTTTCAAGAGTAAGGTTGTCATCAGTAAGAAGGCGCTTCAGTGTGGCTGCATTTTGCAGACCACACACAAGTCTGTCTCTAATGGTGTCATTCAGCACCTCCTTGAACTGGCAGTGTTCCGACAACCTTTTTAAAGCAGCAATAAACATCGTCACTGATTCCCCCTCCTCTTGATTCCATTTGTGTAATCTAAATCAACAATAACCAGAGGTTTTGGTGAAAAATGTGCTCCAAGAATTTCCACTAGTTGCTTATATGTTTTAGTTCCTGGCTTATCTGGCTGCACAAGGCTGCGAAGTAAATTGAAAGTCTTCGGCCCGATTACACTCAAAAAGGTAGGCACGACCTTTTCATTTGCCACCGCATTCGCCAATACAAAATAGTCAAAACGTTCCGTATATGCGCTCCATTGCTCCACATTTTCATCAAAATCACCGATGTTTCCTAATATAGTAGCCATCTCACATTTCAAATTAAATTCTCTGTTTACTCACTGCACCCATAAAGTACGCAGATTCATCCACTCCTCATTGCCACTTGTTGTGTCGGTACCTTTCTACCTAGACACAATTTAGGACTCAGAACTCAGAGATTCAAACATGAAGTGCTTTATTGGAAGGAAAGGAAGTTCCGAACAAAGCGAGCTAAACTTAACCGAGAGAATACCCAACCATTTATCTCCTGTGACAGCGCCACCACAGGTGGGAGGAGAACACACAATAGAACACACAATACATAACAATCGGGAGCAGGGCCTGGGTCAGTGATTGGGAGCAGGGCCTGGGTCAGTGATCGGGAGTGGGGCCTGGGTCAGTAATTGGGAGGGGGGCCTGGGTCAGTGATTGGGAGGGGGGCCTGGGTCAGTGATTGGGAGGGGGGCCTGGGTCAGTGATTGGGAGGGGGGCCTGGGTCAGTGATTGGGAGGGGGGCCTGGGTCAGTGATTGGGAGCAGGGCCGGAGTCAGTGATTGGGAGCAGGGCCTGGGTCAGTGATCAGGAGGGGGGCCTGGGTCAGTGATTGGGAGCAGGGCCTGGGTCAGTGATCGGGAGGGGGGCCTGGGTCAGTGATTGGGAGCAGGGCCTGGGTCAGTGATCGGTAGCAGGTCCTGGGTCAGTGATCGGGAACAGGGCCTAGGTCAGTGATCGGGAGGGGGCCTGGGTCAGTGATCGGGAGGGGGGCCTGGGTCAGTGATCGGGAGGGGGGCCTGGGTCAGTGATTGGGAGCAGGGCTGGGGTCAGTGATCAGGAGGGGGGCCTGGGTCAGTGATCGGGAGCAGGGCCTGGGTCAGTGATTGGGAGCAGGGCCTGGGTCAGTGATCAGGAGCAGGGCCTGGGTCAGTGATCGGGAGGGGAGCCTGGGTCAGTGATCGGGAGGGGGGCCGGGGTCAGTGATTGGGAGCAGGGCCTGGGTCTGTGATCGGGAGGGGGGCCTGGGTCAGTGATTGGGAGCAGGGCCTGGGTCAGTGATGGGGAGGGGGGCCTGGGTCAGTGATCGGGAGGGGGTCCTGGGTCAGTGATCGGGAGCAGGGCCTGGGTCAGTGATTGGGAGCAGGGCCTGGGTCAGTGATCGGGAGCAGGGCCTGGGTAGTGATTGGGAGGGGGGCCGTGGTCAGTGATCGGGAGGAGGCCTGGGTCAGTGATTGGGAGCAGGGCCTGGATCAGTGATCGGGAGGGGGGCCTGGGTCAGTGATTGGTGTTAAGTCCGTGAATGATTGAGACACAGACCAGCAGGAGTGAAAACAAACAAGTCTTTACTGGTGGAAGTCAATAGTGAAACTAACAAACAGAGGCTCTCTAGCGCCTTTTATACAGGGGTGGTCACTGCCGGTACTGCAGTCTGAGACCAGTTATTCTCTTAAAGGTGCATACACAACAATTCCTCCCCTTTTAGATAAACAGTACATAACATTCATTTAACAACTAAATGATAACTAATTACAATCACAATTACGGTTGCTAGATACATTGGTTAAGTTTAAGCAATTATAAGTTCAGTCTTTGAGGAGGCTTCCTGATTCTGTCTGGATAACGCCTCTTTGGGGTATCAGGTTCTTCTGGCAATGTTGAGTCGAGGTCAATGTCGTTGTTTGGTTCATCTGCTTCCAATATCACCGATTCTGCGGTAGCTGCAATTGGTACGTCGATTTCATTGCCAGGTGTATCAGATCGTGGTGTGGAGTTGACGTTTTCCAGTGACTCTAGAATCTGGTCAGCATGGCGTCTTACAATGCTCTCTCCAATGTCCACGGTATACATGAGAGGTCCTTGCCGTGTACAAATCGTTCCTGGCTGCCATTTCTCAGTGCGGTAGTCCCGGGCCAAAACTGGTTGACCTATCTTAAAACTCCTGGTCGGCCTTTCATTCATATTCTGAAACTGCCTGTTCTCCACATCTCTTCGGACGTTTGGCTTAACCAAATCCAAGCGGCATCGTAGTCTTCGATTGAAGAACATCACGGCTGGGGTTTGGTTGGTAACCGCATGTGTCGCATTCCGGTAGGCAAACAAGAAGTTGTCCACCTTGTGTTGTAGGGGTATATCTTCATTACACATTGCCTTGATAGCCTTCTTGAATGTTTGGACAAACCTCTCGGCCAATCCATTAGTGGCTGGATGATATGGGGCAGATGTGTAATGCTTAATGCCATTGTTCTTTAAGAACCTCCGGAACTCTTCAGACACAAACTGTGGTCCATTGTCAGAGCAAATCTGTTCAGGCAGCCCATTCCTGGCGAATATGGTTCGCAAAACTGTGATAGTTTTTTCCGTGGTGGTTGAGGACATTTTTATTACCTCTGGCCACTTTGAATGTGCATCCACCGCAATTAAAAACATCGCATCCATGAAGGGACCAGCAAAATCAATGTGCACCCTTTGCCATGGAGATGAGGGCCACTCCCATGGATGCAGAGGAGCTTGTGGTGGGGCGTTTTGGACCTTCTGGCATCCTGCACAGCTCTTGGTCATCTCTTCGATTTCTCTATCGATTCCCGGCCACCACACAAACGCTCTGGCTAAGTTCTTCATTTTTACCCCACCCAGATGACCCTCATGAAGCTCATTGAGCACTCTATCCGTCAACTTAGGTGGAATTACTACTCTGGATCCACACATCAAGGTTCCTCTGCACACTGACAGCTGTTCTCTTCTCGGCGAGAATGCTGGCAGCAGTGGTTCGCCATGTGCTGGCCATCCCTTCACCGTTAAATCATACACCCGTGATAGTGTCGGGTCATTCCGTGTTTCCTTTTCTAGGTTTGCATTCGTCACAGGGAAACATTCGACTATGGTCGAGTGGAATAACTCCATTGGATCCACTGCAAGGTCTTCTTCTTCCACCGTCGGCAACGGTAGGCGTGACAATCCATCAGTATTTCCATGCTGTTTAGTACCTTTGTACTCGATGTCATATGGGTGTGCCCCTAGGAAAAGGGACCATCTCTGCAGCCGTTGTGCCGTCATTATCGGTACGCCCTTCTGAGGGTTGAAAATGGAGACAAGAGGTTGATGATCGGTTAGTAGAGTAAATTTTTGACCGTGCAGATAGTGATTGAACTTCTTCACCCCCCACACTAGGCTGAGGGCCTCTCTGTCAATCTGGGCGTAGTTACGCTCGGCAGAAGTTAACGAGCATGACGCAAAAGCTATCGGCCTCTCGAAACCATCAAGGAATTTATGTGACAGTACCGCCCCAATGCCGTAGGGAGACGCATCATACGCCAGCCTGATTGGCAGTGCTGGGTTGTAGTGAGCCAATACTTCCCTTGAAGTGATTAAGTCCTTACTCTTCCGAAAAGCACGCTTACAATCATCGTTCCATTTCCATGCTACCCCCGTTCGTAGCAGGGCGTTCAGTGGGTGCAGAATTGTCGACAAATTCGGCAAAAACTTTTGATAGTAATTCACCAATCCGAGGAATGACCTCAGTTGCGACACATTTTCAGGTGCTGGGGCCTTAACAACCGCTTCAATTTTGTCAGGGGACTTATGTAACCCCTCTTCATCAATCACGTGGCCACAATACGATATCTGTTTCTTAAAAAATTCGCACTTGGGGCGGTTGGCTCGCAGCCCATGTTCCCGTAGTCTAGTGAGCACCTGTTCTAGGTTGTTAAGGTGTTCACTGTCATCTTCACCTGTTACAAGGATGTCGTCCAAGTAACACTGAGTCCCCGGAATCCCTTGCAGGACTTGTTCCATCGCTCTTTGCCATATCGCCGGAGCCGATGCTACTCCGAATACCAATCGATGATACTGGTAAAGACCTTTGTGAGTGTTTATCGTGAGATACTTCCTAGAGGACTCTTCAACCTCCATCTGCAAATATGCTTGTGTTAGGTCAATTTTTGTAAAACGCTTCCCTCCAGACAGTGAGGCGAAGATGTCTTCTATCCTTGGAAGAGGATATTGTACTGTGTGAAGGACAGGGTTCACCGTCACCTTGAAATCCCCACAGATGCAAATCTTCCTTGGCTCTCCGGACTTATTGCTTAACGTTTTCTTCATGACAGGAACGATGGGTGTCGCCCACTCGCTCCAGTCGACCTTAGACAACACGCCCGCCTTCTCCAGATTCTCCAGCTCTGCCTCGACGGCTGGGCGAATTGCATATGGTACCGGTCTTGCTTTGAAAAACTTGGGAACTGCATTCTCTTCTATTTTTATCAAGGCGGTTACGCCTTTAAGCGTGCCCAGTTCTTGTTGAAATACCTCTTTGGCGTTAGCTAAGATTGTTGACAATCGTCCAGGAGTGACTTCTTCATCTTTTTTACCGTCCACCGTCATTGCATGAATGGAATGCCAATCTAAGTTTATCTTCCTGATCCATTCCCGTCCCAATAATGGTGGTCCACCATTTGGCAGTATGTAGAGATACAATTTCTGTATTTTCTTGCCATTGTATTCGACAGGCACCCTTATTTTTCCTCTGGGGTATACTTTTTGCCCCGTATACGTCGTCAAGACAATGGATGTCTCTCTCAAGGGTATGTGTGAAAATAGCCGCTCGTAGTCTCGTCGATTCATGACGGTTAGCGCTGATCCTGTATCCAATTCCATTTTAACTTGGGACCCTGCTATCGTGAGGGTGACCCAAATGGTTCGGTGATCCTCTTTTGCGATTACATTGTGAAGTTTGAGACAGCTTAGTCTCCTGTTTCCGGATTCACTATCGCTCATCTGGTCTTCGGAACTACTGTCCGTCATCTTTTGTACTTTCTTGTACGGTTCCTTAGTAGCCTTTTTATTGTCGCTGGTCTTCTTCCCAGACCTGCAAACTTGTGCAATGTGTCCAATCTTCCCGCATTGTCTGCATATTTTGTCTTTGGAGCAGCAGTCCTTCTGGTCATGGTTAGTTCTGCCGCAGCGATAACATTTTGCAAATCCCCGTGTCATTTCGTGGGTGCCGTATTCCTGTGGTTTTTGTTGAATTTCTGCAGCTCCCCTGGCTGCTGCTTCATACAATACTGCCACCCTGAAAGCCTTATCTAGCGTCAGCTCTTTTTCTGAGAGTAACTTCTTCTGTGTTCCTTCACTCAGGAGTCCACAGACAAATTTGTCCCGTAGGGTATCTGCCAGTCCTGCTCTGAACTGGCAGTGCTTTGATAGCTTGCGTAGTTCCGTAAGATACTCAGCATTGCTCTCATCTTTGTGCTGAGTTCTCCTGTGGAATTTAAATCTTTATGCTATCAACAGCGGTGCAGGGTTTAAGTGTTCCTGTAGGACAGCAACAATTTTGTTAAAACTCTTCGCCTTCGGTTTGGCTGGAGTAATCAGGTCCCGCAATATGCCGTACGTTCTAGCGCCCATTAAGTTTAGCAATATCGATGCCTTTTTCCCCTCCGCTATTTCGTTTGCCTCGAAATATACCTCGACTCTTTCCACATACGTGGTCCAGTCCTCTAATGTATTATCAAAAGCAGTGATACAGCCAGTCTTCGGCATCTTGCAAATCTAAAATGGCGCCTCCCGCGCTTTGCCTTCTTCCCCGATTTAACAAAATGGCGCCTCCCGCGCTTTGCCTTCTTCCCCGCTGTTGTTAGCGCTGCTTTCCATGGTTTCTTGCGCGTTAAGTATTGATTCTTTTTCTTTTATTATTTTCCCGTCGTGGAGCGGATCCTCTGGGACACTTCCCTCCCTCTTCTTAGGTCCAAACGCTGCCCGGCTTCGAAGCACCGGCCACGCCCTGTATGCTCCACCCTCTCTCTCTCTCTTTGCTTCCCGACTCACTGCCCAACCCCGTTGAAAAGCCACCCGATCGAGCTTCAGCCCGCCGCAGCCCAGGAAGGATCAGAGCACTACCTGCCACCAGCCCGATTAGCTGGGAAACCACAGACCGAGGAACCCAGCCTGGCTCTGGACAGTCTCTCCTGCAAGTTTGCAAACCGATGATTGACGGTCGACGCCCGTTTCCCGAGTTTCTTTGGACTCTATTTTTTTTTCTTTCTTCTGGCTCCGACCTTCAACAACGTCGTCTAAGGTGCTGCCGAGTTGCAGGTAAGTTCGTTTCTTACTCGTCGCCAGTGTTAAGTCCGTGAATGATTGAGACACGGACCAGCAGGAATGAAAACAAACAAGTCTTTACTGGTGGAAGTCAATAGTGAAACTAACAAACAGAGGCTCTCTAGCGCCTTTTATACAGGGGTGGTCACTGCCGGTACTGCAGTCTGAGACCAGTTATTCTCTTAAAGGTACATACACAACAATTGGGAGGGGGGCTGGGTCAGTGATTGGGAAGGGGGCCTGGGTCAGTGATCGGGAGGGGGGCCTGGGTCAGTGATTGGGAGCAGGGCCGGGGTCGGTGATCGGGAGCAGGGCCTGGGTCAGTGATTGGGAGGGGGGCCTGGGTCAGTGATCGGGAGGGGGCCTGGGTCAGTGATTGGGAGCAGGGCCTGGGTCAGTGATTGGGAGCAGGGCCTGGGTCAGTGATTGGGAGCAGGGCCTGGGTCAGTGATCGGGAGCAGGGCCGGGGTCAGTGATCGAGAGGTGGTCCTGGGTCAGTGATTGGGAGCAGGGCCTGGGTCAGTGATCGGGATCAGGGCCTGGGTCAGTGATCAGGAGGGGGGCCGGGGTCAGTGATTGGGAGGTGGTCCTGGGTCAGTGATTGGGAGCAGGGCCAGGGTCAGTGATCGGGAGCAGGGCCTGGGTCAGTGATCGGGAGGGGGGCCAGTGTCAGTGATTGGGAGGGGGGCCTGGGTCAGTGATTGGGAGTGGGGCCTGGGTCAGTAATCGGGAGGGGGGCCAGGGTCAGTGATTGGGAGCAGGGCCTGGGTCAGTGATCGGGAGCAGTGCCTGGGTCAGTGATCAGGAGGGGGGCCTGGGTCGGTGATCGGGAGGGGGGCCTGGGTCAGTGGTCAGGAGGGGGGCCTGGGTCGGTGATTGGGAGGGGGGCTTGGGTCAGTGATCGGGAGCAGGGCCTGGGTCAGTGATCGGGTGGGGGGCTTGGGTCAGTGATCGGGAGGGGGCTGGGTCAGTGATTGGGAGGGGGGCCTGGGTCAGTGGTTGGGAGGGGGGCCTGTGATGTGCCTCAATGAATCCGAGACTCGACATTAACGGAGCAAAGCAAGGCTTTTATTAACTCAGAAAGTAATACACATTGGAGAAGTGTCTCTCATCCAGAGATCTGCTGTACTGCTGTGAGACACGCTGGGGCTTGCTTAAGTAGGGGCCAGGTATGGGCGGAGCCCTACACACAATACAATACAGGTAAGGAAATGAAACTGAAACTAAACTAAACACAGGGAATACAGTGCCTGATGAATGGCATATTTCATCACATTCACCCCTTCTACAGATTTAGTCTGTTTGGGGGTTTGATAGTCCTCTGTGACCGACGTAGCTGTTGTGGTGCCGTGGGTGTCGGCTGGGTGTCCCCGGTGGCCTCCTGGGTCTCTGCCGGGGGCGCCGCCAGGGTTGTTGAAGGGGTAGTTGGTGGGGGCACCGTTGGTCGATGTTCTTCCGGGGGTGGTGAAAGGATAGTGGGTGGGTAAGAATTGCTGTGATCGTTGTTGCTGTTGTTGTCGTGGTTGTTGTCGTTACCGGCTGGGGCGACGTCTTTTATGGACACGGTGTCCTCCCTTCCGTCAGCGTGCCGGACATACGCGTATTGGGGGTTGGCGTGGAGTAGGTGCACTGACTCCACGAGGGGGTCCGTCTTGTGGCCCCTCACATGCCTTTGTACAAATACCGGACCTGGGGTGGAGAGCCATGATGGCATGGATACGCCTGAGGTGGATTTCCGGGGAAAGACAAACATTCGTTCATGAGGCGTGGCATTAGTGGCAGTACACAATAGCGACCGTATCGAATGGAGCACATCTGGGAGAACTTCCTGCCAGCGGGAGATAGGGAGGCCCTTGGTCCTTAGAGCTAGAGTGACTGCTTTCCATACTGTCCCGTTCTCTCGCTCCACCTGGCCGTTACCCTGGGGGTTGTAGCTGGTGGTACGGCTCGTGGCGATCCCCCTGGACAGCATGTACTGGCGTAGCTCTTCACTCATGAAGGACGCCCCCCTATCCGTATGGATGTAGCTCGGTATACCGAACGGGCAGAACAGGCTGTTGAGGCATTTAATGACCGTGGCGCTGGTCATGTCTGGGCAGGGGAAAGCGAATGGGAAACGGGAGTATTCGTCCACAATGTTCAGGAAGTAAACATTGCGGTCGACTGACGGGAGGGGGCCCTTGAAATCTAAGCTGAGCCGCTCAAAGGGCCGTGTAGCTTTGATTAAGTGGGCTCTATCTGGGCGGTAGAACCGAGGCTTGCACTCAGCGCAAGTGCGGCAGTTCCTGGTCAGAGACCGAACTTCCTCAATCGAGTAGGGTAAGTTGCGGGACTTTATGAAGTGGAACAGCCGTGTGACCCCTGGGTGGCAGAGGTCGTTGTGGAGGGTCTGTAGCCGATCCCCGGTGGCGCTGGCACACATCCCTCGTGAGAGGGCGTCGGGGATTCGTTAAGGGCCCCTGGCCGGTAAATGATGTCATACTCGAAGGTGGAGAGCTCGATCCGCCACCTAAGAATCTTATCATTTTTAATCTTCCCCCTCTGTTTATTATTGAACATAAACGCTACCGACCGCTGGTCGGTAAGTAGGGTGAAGCGTTTGCCGGCTAGGTAGTGCCGCCAGTGGCGCACTGCCTCCACGATGGCTTGGCCTCCTTTTCCACGGAGGAGTGTCTGATCTCGGGCCCTTGGAGGGTCCTTGAGAAGAAAGCTACGGGCCGCCCCGCCTGGTTGAGGGTGGCCGCCAAGGCAAAGTCAGACGCATCACTTGCCACTTGAAAGGGAGTGTTCTCGTCCACTGCCTGTAGCGTGGCCCGCTCAATATCCCGCTTAATGCTTTTGAAGGCGGCGTGGGCCTCAGCAGAGAGCGGAAAAGAGGATGCTTTCAAGAGGGGGCGGGCTTTGTCGGAGTAGTTGGGGACCCATTGGGCATAATAAGAAAATAACCCCAGGCACCTTTTCAGGGCTTTGGGAGTGTTGGGCAGGGGGAGCTCCTGTAGGGGGCGCAATCGGTCGGGGTCTGGTCCGATTTCCCCATTCTCCACCACGCTGCCTAGTATGCAGAGGTGCGTGGTGTTGAAAACGCACTTGTCCTCGTTGTAAGTGAGGTTGAGTTTTTGTGCGGTTTTCAGGAACCTCTCGAGGTTCGAGTTATGATCCTGCTGGTTGTGACCGCAGATGGTGACGTTGTTGAGGTAGGGGAAGGTTTCCTGCAAGTGGTGGTCATCGACCATGCGGTACATCTCCCTCTGGAAGACCGAGACCCCATTCGTCACCCCAAAGGGGACTCTGAGGAATTGGTAGAGGCGTCCGTTCGCCTCGAAGGCGGTGTACGGGCGGTCCTCTGGTCTGATAGGGAGCTGGTGGCACGCTGACTTGAGGTCGATGGTGGAGAACACCCGGTATTGGGCGATTTGGTTCACCATCTCGGATATGCGGGGTAGCGGGTAGACGTCTAGCTGGGTGTATAGATTAACCATCTGGCTATAATCTATCACCATCCGCTTCTTCTCGCTACCCCTCACCACCACCACTTGGGCGCGCCACGGGCTGTTGCTGTGTTCGATAATGCGCTCCTTCAGGAGCCTGTCTACCTCGGTCGCGATAAACCGCCTGTCCTCCCAGCTGTACCTCCTGCTTTTGGTCGCTATTGGCCGGCAGTTGGGAGTAAGGTTCGCGAATAGCGAAGGTGGCTTTACCTTCAGGGTAGCCAGACCGCACACTGTGAGGGGCGGCTGGGACCCACCGTAATTGAGCGTGATGCTTTGGTGGTGGCACTGGAAATCCAGGCCCAAGACCACGCTCGCACATAGATTCTTCATGATTAGTAATTTAAAATTATCGTATACAGTTCCGTTAATGGACAATTGTACCGCGCAGTAACCCATAATGGTCGATGTCTGGGTTTTATCAGCCATAGAGATGGTGCCCCGAGCAGGGACCACCGTTAGAGAGAGTTGTTGTGCTAGTTCAGGGTGGATAAAACTCTCAGTGCTTCCACTGTCAATTTAACATTTAACCCCGCACCCGTTTACCTCGATGTCCACCATTGATTTGGATAGCGGGTGCGGTCTGGTCTGGTCCACTGTGACCGATGCCACTGTAGGGCCCTGATCGAGACAAGATGGCGTCCGCGCTGTCTGCTCACAAGATGGCAGACCCCACGAGGTCGGGCAAGATGGCGTCCAAGATGGCTGCTCCCACGGCGCACACGCGGCGGTGGTGGGTTTTCCAGCAGGGTTCCCTCTGCACACCTTCCCGAAGTGCCCCTTCTTACCGCACTTAAAGCAGGTGGTGCCTTTCGCCGGGCACAGGTTTCTGATGTGCTTCGGCTACCCGCAGAAGTAGCAGTTGGGGCCCCGACGCGTCGCGGCTGTCGTAGGGCTTCTGGGGGGAGAGCGGGGCCCCGACGGTGTCGGGCTGCCGGGCGGGGAAGATGCCTTCCAAGATGGCGGCGCCCTTGGTGCACATGTGGCGGCGTGGGTGGCGCGGGCTGAAGAGTAGGCGTCCGAGTTTCTCTGGGCCACATCCAGGGATCGCGCTGTGTCCACAGCCTGTTCCAGGTCCATTCCCGTTTTTTCCAGTAGTCTCTGCCGGATGAAAGTGGAGCTGAGGCCTGCGATAAAGGCATCATGAACAAGCTCGTCAGTGTACACTGCGGCTTTTACATCTTGGCACTTGCAGTCTTTGCCAAGCATTTTCAGGGTGACTAGGAACTCATCCAGCGATTCCCCCGGTCACTGTGTGCGAGTAGCGAGCAGATGCCTAGCGTACACCTCGTTCGTAGGCTGCTGGTAATGCGCCTTTAGGATGTCACAGGCGGCCGGGTACGTGTCGGTGTCTTGGATGAGGGGGTAAACCCGGTGGCTTACCCAATTCTGCAGGATTCCGAGTTTCATACGCTCAGCGTCCGTAGTGCCTGTGATGGCTGCGGAATTGTCCAGGAAGAATTCCATACACTTAAACCAGTGTCCGAATCGTGCCGATGCGTCCGAAGCATGCGGGTCCAAATCCAAACGTTCGGGTTTCAAGAGTTGGTCCATTGCGTTGAAAATTGAGTTAATAAAATTGATGTGCCTCAATGAATCCGAGACTCGACGTTAACGGAGCAAAGCAGGGCTTTTATTAACTCAGAAAGTAATACACATTGGAGAAGTGTCTCTCATCCAGAGATCTGCTGTACTGCTGTGAGACACGCTGGGGCTTGCTTAAGTAGGGGCCAGGTATGGGCAGAGCCCTACACACAATACAATACAGGTAAGGAAATGAAACTGAAACTAAACTAAACACAGGGAATACAGTGCCTGATGAATGGCATATTTCATCACAGCCTGTGTCGGTGATCGGGAGGGGGGCCTGGGTCAGTGATCGGGAGGGGGGCTTGGGTCAGTGATCGGGAGCAGAGCCTGGGTCAGTGATCGGGAGGGGGGCTTGGGTCAGTGGTCGGGAGCAGGGCCTGGGTCAGTGATCGGGAGGGGGGCCTGGGTCAGTGATCGGGAGCAGGGCGTGGGTCAGTGATCGGGAGCAGGGCCTGGGTCAGTGATTGGGAGCAGGGCCTGGGTCAGTGATCGGGAGCAGGGCCTGGGTCAGTGATCGGGAGGGGGGCCTGGGTCAGTGATCGGGAGCAGGGCCTGGGTCAGTGATCGGGAGCAGGGCCTGGGTCACTGATCGGGAGCAGGGCCTGGGTCAGTGATTGGGAGCAGGGCCTGGGTCAGTGATCGGGAGGGGGGCCTGGGTCAGTGATCGGGAGCAGGGCCTGGGTCAGTGATCGGGAGCAGGGCCTGGGTCAGTGATTGGGAGCAGGGCCTGGGTCAGTGATCGGGAGGGGGGCCGTGGTCAGTGATCGGGAGGGGGGCTGGGTCAGTGATTGGGAGGGGGGCTGGGTCAGTGACTGGGAGGGGGGCCTGGGTCAGTGATCGGGAGGGGGGCTGGGTCAGTGATCGGGACGGGGGCCTGGGTTGGTTATCGGGAGGGGGGCCTGGGTTCTGGGATAGAGTTCGGGAGCAGCAGCGATTGGGAGAGGGATTAAATGTGGGGTGGGAAGGAGCTGGAGTGCTTAAATTCAGGTAAGTCAGTTAATTTCTTTGTTGCTGGGAATCCCTAGGCTGGGCTGCCTCAGGGAAAACCAGTCTTGGCATTAGGCCCCTCAGGCATGGGTAAAGGATGCCTCTTGTTTGTCATAACTCAATATGGTGGATGGCACAGTTCTGTGCTCTTCATTGTGTGAATCTCTAATCGTCTTCCCTTCAGCTCATATGAAATGGATGCCTTTAAAGCAATTGCAGCAGTGCTTTAAATGTCTTTGTCAGTATGTGTGAGCTCCCACAGGCAGCCCCCTGTGTGGATGTCCATATATAAATGGCACGTAAAGAAGAAGTTCTGATGGGGACAGCCGTGCACTACAAGCCAGTGGGATCTCCTGCTGTGCACTGTTCCGCCAGCAGCCCACACAATCAGGAAGAAGGAGCTACAGATTTCTGTTTAAAAAAACTTTCTTTTTTAATGAAATGTTGATTTTTGAGGGCCTCGGCCTTGCGGGAATTGGCAGCAGCAGGCCTAAAAAGGACAGTGCCATTACTTGCTGCCCCGGTCCCACTCCCAGGCGGACTGCTTTCATTTTCATTGGGACTTTTGCCCCAAGATGGCCCAGATGCTCGCTTGTTTCAGGCAGGAGCCTACTTGTAATATGCTAATCAGGATCATATGATCCCAACACAATTTGGAGTTACCAAGGGGCTGCTGCAGACTGCTCAAAAAACAGCCCAGATAAGTTTTTTAAAGAGCAGGATTAATGGCCCCACAAAAATCTTCTAGCCACTGCCAACCTCTCTGCACCCTCTCTCTCCCATTGTTAGGGAGGAGGAAATTGTGGTTTCACCACGATTCCTTCCTCCCAAACGTTGATCTTTCGGCTTGACTCCTCCTGCTGCCCATCCAAAGTCTGCCTGAAGTGACAACCTACCCTCTAATATCTGATTTATATTTTAGAAATTGCAAGCCAATCCACCGAAGTGCCATTCTGTGTATGGACTAAAGTCAAATTGGTGGCAACCTTCAATATGCATTGCAATCATGTGAGCCTGTGATCAAAGTTTATCGTATGCACGAATGCAACCTATTTAGGACAAGCCTGGCTCTGTACACACCATCCTTGATAGTGTATCATTATTGTTTCAGGAGCATGTACTTATCTGAAGTTTTGCCCTTCATGTAACATATCTATGACTTACTCCAAGAACTGCAAAGACCTTCAGTTGTGAGTAAAATGACAGTTACTCAGTGACATGTTAATTGTGACCATCAAAATGCTGGGGGTTTTTTAGCAATATTTAAAGCAATCAAAAATAAGCTAAAGATTGGATGGCATAATATGTTTTGCACTGCCCTTTCAAATCTGGAATCTGAGTTCAACTCCAGAACAGACTAATGGAATGAAAAGCTTCTCACTCCTCTGTTAACTGTAGGATCTTATTAGAATTGAATTTGCGCAGTGCTAATCCAGGACCCGGTGAACCTAAGTTCATAGCACAAAATCACCCTTAATTCAGCAATAATTGGCACTAGGTTGAAAATTTCAGTCAGAGTGATCATCAGGATAACTGGTTTGAGAAACAAAAAAAATCATATGGGTCTAGCAGGATTAAGACATGTAATTTGAAGGCCAATTCCACAATCTGTCCAGAAAATGGTCCGCGCTGCCTCCATTCATGTGCACAATGTAAGATACCCTAGTCGTGTATATATATGTACATAGGATTAGGATTGGGTGCAATCTCATATGATTAAGGTTTTTGCTTTCTTTTTACTTCTAAATATAGAAACATAGAAGATAGGAGCAGGAGTAGGCCATTTGGCCCCTCGAGACAGTTCCGCCATTCAATGTGATCATGGCTGATCATCCAAATTCAGTACCCGGTCCCTGCTTTCTCCCCATACCCCTTGATCTCTTTAGCCTTAAGAAATATATCCAACTCCTTCTTGAATATATTTAATGAACTGGCCTCCACCGCCTTCTGTGGTAGAGAGTTCCACAGGTTCACCACTCTCTGGGTGAAGAAATTCCTCCTCATTTCTGTCCTAAATGGCCTACCCTTTATCCTTAGACTGTGACCCCTGGTTCTGGACTCCCCGGCCATCACGAACATCCTTCCTGCATCTAGTCTGTCCAGTCCTGTCAGAATTTTATAAGTTTCAATGAGATCACCTCTCATTCTTCTAAACTCCAGCGAGTACAAGCCCAATCGACACAATCTCTCCTCATATGTCATTCCTGCCATCCTAGGTATCAGCCTGATGAATCTTCGCTGCACTCCCTCCATGGCAAGAACATCCTTCCTCAGATAAGGCGACCAAAACTGCACACAATACTCAAGATGTGGTCTCACCAAGGCCCTGTACAACTGCAGCAAGACATCCTTGTTCCTGTACTCAAACCCTCTCACTACGAAGGCCAACATACCATTTGCCTTCTTAACCACCTGCTGCACCTGCATACTTACCTTCAGCGACTGGTGCACATGGACACCCAGGTCTCTTTGCACTTCCCCTTCTCCCAATCTATTGCCATTTAGATAATAATCTGCCTTCCTGTTTTTGCCACCAAAGTGGACAACCTCACATTATATTGCCATGCTTTTGCCCAATCACCCAACATGTCCAAATCATCCTGGAGTTTCTCGACATCCTCCTCACAGCACACACGCCCACCCAGCTTTGTGTCATCTGCAAATTTGGAGATATTGGCCTAGAAATTCAGCTGCGTTCGCCAGCCGTTAGCGCCATAAGAGGGGTAGATTTCGAGCGCTAGGCACTTAGCGCCCGGGCGCAGGCTGATCTGCGCCTACGCCCAACTTCAGTTGACATTTAGCACCGGCACAAAGTGTTTGCGCCCGCTCAGCTGCGCGTGCAGCTTGTGACGTCATTTCGTCGTGCAACGCTGTTTGTGCGCCCCAAACCGGAAATTCAGTTGCGCCCGCCCAATGTGGGCGTGGCGCTGTTAAGAATTGTGAAGTGGAACGCAGCAGAGGCCCTGCGGGCCTCGGGGAGCGCTAATTAAAGGGCACTTAGACTGAACTATAAAGGCCAGCCATTTTGCTGCAATGACTTTAGTGCTTTGGATTTCTGGACAGAGACCAAGGAACAGACCTTACTGATTTGGGACAACATAGGAGAGGTATTTTTGGCTTCTGGCCAGAGCTTGGAAATTTGACTCATTGTGATTTCACTGTTTGCAAGTTTATTATGGGGGCTGCATGGGGTTCCAACCCTCAGTTCCAGCATTATGTGCGAAGGGCTCACAGACGCCGTGTGAGAGGGCCAGCCATGCCTAGACGCAGAGGGGCCATCAGGCGTCGGCAACGTAGGCCTTACCCACTCAGGGAATACCGGCAGCAGGTGTCCTATCTCACCATGACTGCCGCGCATTGTGTTAAGAGGCTGCGCTTCAGAAGGGAGGTGGTTGCAGAGATCTGCCAGCTGCTTCACAGAGATCTGCGTCCACAGCTGATGTGCAGGACGTCTCTGTCGGTGGAAGTGAAGGTCACGGTGGCTCTGAACTTTTATGCAAGCGGATCCTTCCAAGCCGCTGCTGGGGACATAGCGAACATCTCCCAGTTCGCCGTGCATCGCTGCATCCGGCAGGTCACCGATGCCCTTTTCGCAAGGAGACACCAATTCATCTCCTTCCCCATGACCCTAGAGAGGCAGGAGCAGCGTGCAGTTGGATTTGCCAGGATCGCTGACTTCCCCATGGTGCAGGGCGCCATTGACTGCACGCATGTGGCTATGCGGGCACCTATCGACAATGCCGAGGATTACCGCAACCGGAAGGGCTACCATTCCCTCAATGTACAGCTGATGTGTGACCACAGGCAGCGCATCCTAGCTGTCAATGCCCGCTTTCCAGGAAGCAGCCACGATGCATTTATCCTGCGCCAGACTACTGTGGCTGACATGTTCGAGGCACCACCAAGGGGATGGCTTATTGGGGACAAGGGCTACCCTTTGTGTACATGGCTCATGACCCCGCTCCGCGCGCCCAGGACCCCTGCTGAGGAGGCATACAACGAAAGCCATCAAGCCACAACGAACATCATAGAGCAAACGATTGGCGTCCTCAAGCAACGGTTCCGCTGCCTGGATCGTTCCGGCGGATCTCTACAGTATTCACCGGATAGAGTCTCCCAGTTCGTCGTCGTTTGCTGCATGCTGCACAACCTGGCTATCCGCAGGACTCAGGCACTGCCACCTCACGTTGGACCACCACCTCAGGAGGACGAGCAGGAGGACCATGAGGAGGAGGAGGAGTACCAGCCTAGGAGGGAGCCACAAGGTCCAAGGGCCGTCCGCCGGCGGCTTATTGAACGACACTTCTAGGCCCCCTGTCAGGGAATGGCTTGTGGCAATGAACGCACCTGAATGCAGCCGCTCCGCAAGCCCTCAGCCGGTTAACGCAACAACCACTTGAAACATGACACCTGGACAAGCTGAATAAATAAAAAGCTTTATTTAACAAACTCAGGGCCCTTCCCACATGAAACAGAAAAACAGACAAGACCCCCAAAAAACAGTCAAAAACATATCTCACTCCCACAACCTGGGGAGAAATAACAAAACTTGTCCATCCAATTGGCCTTCATCCTCGGCCTAACCAAGACAAACCCCCCCATACAGAACACAAACATCCCCATATAAAAAAACAGTTGGTAACACACTCTACTTGGTGTGCCGAGAGGGCGAGTCCTTGTGCAGGCTTCTCCGGCCCCTGCCCGACCTGTTGCTCCGCCTCAACCTGGGCCCTGTGGGTGTTGCAAGGCTGGGGGAAGGCTCCTGAGGGGCACAATGTGTGACGGCAGATGCCCTTGGGGGTCGGCCTAGACGAGGTCCGGCCCTGGAGGGGCCGGCTGCTGACTGCTGCAGCTGTGGCTGGGCAGCATCAGTCTCACCAGCAGCTCGTCGCAGCTTGGCTGGGGGAGTGGCAGTGGCGGCTGCAGCAATGGGGGCAAGCTGGCTGATGCCAGGCGCTCGCTGGTCACCAGAGACACTGGCACTCGGCCGGGCTGGCACTGCAGCAAGCGCAGCAATCTGGTGAAGGCCAGACCGCTGTGCTGCAGCAGGGCGGCGGGTGCCCTGGCGATGCGTCCGTGACACAGCGAGTGTGGCAGAAGTGAGTGCCCGAACTGCCCTGGTCTGTGCCCGCATCAGACCAGCCAGTGTCTGCACGGCACCACTCAGGAACTCTCGACTCACGTCCTGTGCTGCCGCGAGTTGGTCGACACCCCTGGCCTGTGAGTCCCCGAAATCGGCCACACTATGAGCCAGGGACTCAATGGCCTGAGGCAACTGTCCCACAACCCCCATGAACTCGGTGTGGTGCCGCTCCGAGTCCGCGGACATTTCATCAAGGAGGCGCACCTCCTGGGCGAGGACCGTCTCCGGACTGGAGGCCGGACTCTCCCTCTGGGGAGAAGGCCGCCGAGCTGCCCGACCCTTCCCGCGTGCCTGGACGCCACTGGGCCCAGCAACTGCCCTCCCCTGCAACACTTACCCCCTCTGGGGAGAAGGCAGCCGTGCTGCCCGACCCTTCCCGCGTGCCTGGACGCCACTGGTCCCAGGAGCTACACCCCCCTGCAACACTTCCCCCTGGCTCTCCTCCAGGCAAGGCGTGTCCCCTCCATTGCCATCCCCTGGCGCAGATGAGGGTTCCCCCGATGTGCCGCCTTCCTCTTGGTCCTCGTCGTCCTCCTCTTCCGAGGGACTGGCACTCTCAGCTTCAGGGACCTCCTCCTCACCAGCTGAAAGCAGGAAGGCACAAGAGTAGCTTTAGAGTGAGGACTGGGCATCAGCGAGGGAGGCATGAGTGTTGGCATTATGCGCATTGATGGGACAGTGGCAAAGGATGTAGATCTGAATCGCAAGGGGAACGAGGGAGGTCCAAACGGTCATGTCCTTACCATTGGGGCCCAGCACAGGGTCGGCATCTCCAATAGCTACGGGGCCAACCACCCTGGCACGCATGAGTCGAGCCACGCGCTCCTCCAGGTCACTGAGCTCCTGGAACTGGACACGGCCTCCCCCGGTGACAGTCCGGCTCTTCAGATTCTGCGCCAGCTTGGCCTGCAAGAGAAAGGACGGCCTCTAAGTACAGTGTGGTGCCCTGTTGTTGTGTGCACTGCCTCCCATGGTCGAATAGCTTGGCCAGTGTGGTGCCCTGTTGTTGTGTGCACTGCCTCCCATGGTCGAATAGCTTGGCCAGTGTGTAAAGTGCAGAAAGTGCTATTGATGATCATGCCAGTGCCATAGCTGCGGGAGGAGGGCTGGCCATTAGGCCTTTGAGGTCCCTTTGCCCATAATGTGAGGTGCACATGCAAGGATGAGGAGGACACTGGAAAGGGTACTCACCCTGACCAACCGAGTGAGGTCGTTGTACTTCTTGCGGCATTGGTCACCAGTCCTGGGGACATCGCTGTTGGCTGAGACCCTCTGGGCGATTTCCCTCCAGGCTCTCCTGTACTGCCTCCTGGGAGCCTTCTTGCCACTGTCCGGGCACAAGATCTCTCTTTTCTTTTCCAAACCCCTAAGCAGCACCCTCAAAGCATGCTCTGAGAAGCGCTGCGCTCGTTCACGGGCCTTCTGCATGGCTTCAGGCGCTATTTGGGTCCACCAGCAGTGTTCAGGCCTAGCTGCAGGGCTCCACTATCCAGGGCGTGGCAGCAGACAAAGTCGACCCTTTCCCCTTTAAGAGCTGGCCGGCGTCAGGGTGTCTGCTGTCAATCAAAACATGACCGCACCTGCGCTGCGCCTGGCCTCGGCGTTATCAGTCTGCACCGCCGGCTTAGCACCTAAAGATAGGAGTGCAACGCCAGTTTCAGCGCTCGCCCAAACTCCTTGGCCAAAGTTCCTGAATATCGGCGAAGTGCCCTCCACTTTCCGGCGGGCGCTAACTTTAGCGCCCGCCCGACTTTACCGCCCCAAAAGTGGCTACACTGAATTTCTAGGCCATTACATCTAGTTCCCTTGTCTAGATCATTAATATATATTGTGAATAGCTGGGGTCCAAGGACCGATCTCTGCGGTACCCCACTAGTCACTGCCTGCCACTCGGAAAAAGACCCATTTATTCCAACTCTTTGCTTTCTGTCTGCCAACCAGTTCTCTATCCAAGTCAATACCTTGCCCCCAATCCCATGTGCCTTAACTTTACACGCTAATCTCTTATGCAGGACCTTATCGAAGGCCTTCTGAAAGTCCAGATACACCACATCCACTGGTTCTCCCTTATCTATTTTACCAGTTACATCCTCAAAAAATTTCAGTAGATTAGTGAAGCTCGATTTACCTTTTGTGAACCCATGTTGACTTTGTCCGATCCTGTCACTTTTTTCCAAGTGCTCTGCTATTACATCTTCTATAATGGATTCTAGCATTTTCCCCACTACCGATGTCAGGCTTACCGATCTGTAATTCCCCGTTTTCTCTCTACCACATTTTTGAATAGTGGGGTAACATTAGCTACCCTCCAATCCATGGGTACTGTTCTAGATTCCATGGAATGTTGGAAGATGATCAGCAATGCATCTACTATTTCTAGGGCCACTTCCTTAAGTACCCTAGGATGTAGATTATCAGGCCCTGGGGATTTATCGGCCTTCAATCTCATCAATTTCCCTAACACCATTTCCCTACAAATATTGATTTCTTTCAGTTCCTCCCTTTCATCAGGCCCTATGTTCCCCGGCATCTCTGGGAGGTTATTTGTGTCCTCCTTTGTGAAGACAGAACCAAAATATGTATTTAGTTGGTCTGCCATTTCTTTATTCCCCATTATAAATTACCCTGATTCTGACTGCAAGGGACCTACGCTTGACTTCACCAATCTTTTTCTCTTCACATATCTATAAAAGCTTTTACAGTCAGTTTTTATGTTCCCTGCAAGCTTACTCTCATACTCGATTTTCCCCTTCTTAATTAATCCCTTTGTCCTCCTTTGTTGAATCCTAAATTGCTCCCAATCCTCAGGATTATTGCTTTTTCTGGCCAATTTATATGTCCTCTCCTTGGATCTTATGCTATCCCTAATTTCCCTTGTTAGCCACGGTTGAGTCACCTTTTTTGTTTTATTTTTATGCCAAACTGGGATGACAAATTCTGTAGTTCATCCATTCGGTCTTTGAATGTTTGCCATTGCCTATCCGCCGTCAACCCTTTGAGTGACACTACAATACAGAGAAATGATATTGGGTCAAAGGAGCAGGATAGTGAAACAGTTTGGGTGGAGATAAGGAATAATAAGGGGAAAAAAACACTAGTGGGCGTAGTCTATAAGCCTCCGAACAGTTGCAACTCTGTTGGACGGAATATTAATCAGGAAATAGTGGAGGCTTGTAATAAGGGAACAACTATAATTATGGGGTACTTTAACTATCATATTAACTGGACAAATCAAATTGGGCAAGGCAGCCTTCACAGAATCACTGAATCACAGAAACCCCACAGTACAGATAGAGGCCATTTCGGCCCATCGAGCCTGCACCGACACATATCCCACCCGATCCCCGTAACCCCTACACCAACACATATCCCACCCTATCCCCGTAACCCCACATATTTAATCCCCCTAACACTAAGGGTCAATTTATCATAGCCAATCATCCTAACCCGCACACCTTTGGACAGTGGGAGGAAACCGGAGCACCCGGAGGAAACCCACGCAAACACGGGGAGAATGTGCAAACTCCACACAGACAGTCACCCGAGGCCAGATTCGAACCCGGGTCCCTGGCGCTGTGAGGCAACAGTGCTAATCACTATGATGAGTTCATTGAGTGTATTAGGGATGGGTTTCTTGAGCAGTATGTAACTAAACCGACCAGGGGGCAAGCAACCTTAGATTTGGTCCTGTGCAATGAGACAGGATTAATTAAAAATGTCCTAGTAAAGGATCCCCTTGGAATGAGTGACCATAACATGGTTGAATTCCATATTCAATTAGAGGGTGAGAAGATTGGATCTCAAACAAGCATGCTGAGCTTGAATAAAGGAGACTATGAAGGTATGAGAGCGGAATTGATTAGAGTGGACTGGGAAAATAGATTAAAGGGTAAGACAGTACATGATCAGTGGTGTACATTTAAGGAGTTATTTTACAACTTCCAAAAAAAATATATTCCGCTGAAGAAAAAAGGGTGTAAAAGAAAAGATAGCCATCCGTGGCTAAGTAAAGTAATTAAGAATAGTATCCGACTAAAAACAAGGGCATATAAGGTAGCCAAATCTAGTGGGAGGATAGAAGATTGGGAAGTCTTTAAAAGACAGCAAAAAATAACAAAAAGATTGATTAAGAAAGGGAAGATAGATTATGAAAGTAAATTAGCAAAAAATATAAAAACAGATAGCAAAAGTTTCTATAGTTATATAAAAAGAAAAAGGGTGGCTAAAGTAAATGTTGGTCCCTTAGAGGATGAGACCGGGAAATTAATGGTGGGAAACATGGAGATGGCTAAAACGCTGAACAAATATTTTGTATCAGTCTTTACGGTAGAGGATACTAAGAATATCCCAACACTGGGCAAACAGGGGGCTCTAGGGGGGGAGGAGCTAAATACGATTAAAATCACTATGGAAGTGGTACTTGGTAAAATAATGGGACTCAAGGCGGATAAATCCCCTGGACCTGATGGCGTACATCCTAGGGTCTTGAGGGAAGTGGCGGTAGGGATTGTGGATGCATTGGTAATAATTTTCCAAAACTCCCTGGACTCAGCAAAGGTCCCAGCAGATTGGAAAACTGCTAATGTAACACCCTTATTTAAAAAAGGGTAGTAGGCAGAAGGCTGGAAACTATAGACCTGTTAGCCTAACATCTGTGGTTGGTAAAATTTTAGAGTCCATTATTAAGGAGACAGTAAAAGGACATTTGGATAAACATAATTTAATAGGACAAACTCAGCATGGTTTCATGAAGGGGAAGTCATGTTTGACAAATTTGCTTGAGTTCTTTGAGGAAGTAACATACAGGGTGGATAAAGGGGAACCAATGGACGTAGTGTATTTAGACTTCCAAAAGGCATTTGACAAGGTGCCACACAAAAGATTATTGCTCAAGATAAAAAATCACGGGATTGGGGGTAATATTCTGGCGTGGGTGGAGGATTGGCTCTCTAACAGAAAGCAGAGAGTTGGGATAAATGGTTCATTCTCAGACTGGCAATCAGTAACTAGTGGTGTTCCGCAGGGGTCAGTGCTGGGTCCCCAACTCTTTACAATCTATATTAACGATTTGGAGGAGGGGACCGAGTGTAACATATCAAAGTTTGCAGATGATACAAAGATGGGAGGGAAAGTAGTGAGTGAGGAGGACATAAAAAACCTGCAAAGGGACATAGACAGGCTAAGTAAGTGGGCAGAGATTTGGCAGATGGAATACAATACTGGAAAGTGTGAGGTTATGCACTTTGGCAGGAAAAATCATAGAGCAAATTATTATCTTAATGGCAAGAAACTGGAAAGTACTGTAGTACAAAGGGATCTGGGGGTCCTGGTGCACGAAACTCAAAAAGTTAGTATGCAGGTGCAGCAAGTGATCAAGAAGGCCAATGGAATGTTGGCTTTTATTGCTAGGGGGATAGAATATAAAAACAGGGAGGTATTGCTGCAGTTGTACAAGTTATTGGTGAGACCGCACCTGGAATACTGCATACAGTTTTGGTGTCCATACTTAAGAAAAGACATACTTGTGCTCGAGTCAGTACAAAGAAGGTTCACTCGGTTAATTCCGGGGATGAGGGGGTGGACATATGATGAGAGGTTGAGTAGATTGGGACTCTACTCATTGGAGTTCAGAAGAATGAGAGGCAATCTTATTGAAACATATAAGATTGTGATGGGGCTTGATCAGGTGGATGCGGTGAGGATGTTCCCAATCATGGGTGAAACTAGAACTAGGGGGCATAATCTTAGAATAAGGGGCTGCTGCTTCAAAACTGAGATGAGGAGAAACTTCTTCACTCAGAGGGTGGTAGGTTTGTGGAATTTGCTGCCCCAGAAAGCTGTGGAAGCTACATCATTAAATAAATTTAAAACAGAAATAGATAGTTTCCTAGAAGTAAAGGGAATTAAGGGTTATGGGGAGCGGGCAGGAAATTGGACATGAGTCTAGGTTTGGAATGGTCGTGGCCCTGTGCGTAGTGGAGCGGGCCTAGGGGCTGTGTAGCCTGGTTCTGCTCCTACTTCTTGTGTTCTAATTCTGTTAGATTTCAGGAGATGGTTTTATTCCTGTTCCTGGCTGGGGTGGAGATCGCCTTTACAGAAGGTAAGTACTGTAGAAAATATAGGGACAGAGTGATCTCCTGGACGAGTTTCGATCGCCTAGATGGGTCGGAGAGGAATTTCCCAGATTTTTTCTCCCAAATTGGCCATTGGATTTTTTAATCTGGTTTTTCGCCTCTCCCGGGAGATCACATGGGTTCGGGTGGGATGGAGAGTGATAGTAGATTTGAGGTTAGGGTCAGATCAGCCATGATCTTATTGAATGGTGGAGCAGGCTTGAGGGGCCGATTGGCCTACTCCTGCTCCTATTTCTTATATTCTTATGTTCTTATTCCCCAATCAATCCTACCCAACTCACACCTCAGACCATCGTAGTTTCCTTTATTTAAATTTAGGACCCTAGTCTCTGAGTCAACTACTTTATTCTCCATCTTAATGAAGAATTCAAGCATATTATGATCGCTCCGACCCAAGGGGCCTCGTACAACAAGATTGCTAATTAATCCTTTCTCGTTACATAATACCCAGTCTAAGATGGTCTGATCTCTGGTTGGTTCCTCGACATATTGGTCCAGGAAACCATCCCGTAAACACTCCAGGAATTCCTCCTCCACAGTATTGTTACTAATTTGGTTAGCCCAATCTATATGTAGATTAAAGTCACCCATGATGACTGCTGTGCCCTTATTGCACGCTTCTTTAATTTCCCTTTTAATGCCATCCCCAACTTCCGCCTTTCTGTTTGGAGGTCTATATACCACTTCCACTAACGTTTTCTGCCCCTTGGTTAATGTATTACAAGCCAAATGTATGTTGAATGTTTAAATGTCTTAATCTAAATGTACACTCTCAGGAGCCGCAAGCCTACATTTCGTTGTACTGCACTTGTGCACTAACAATGACAATAAAAGTTGATTTGATTTGATTTGATTAATGCTACCCCACCTCCCTTTCCTTTTTGCCTATCTTTTCTGAATATAGAATACCCCTGGGTGTTGAGTTCCCAGCCTTGGCCATCCTTGAGCCACATTTCCGTAATCCCAACCAAATCATATTCGTTTACCTCTATTTGCACAGCCAATTCATCCACCTTATTACGAATGCTCCTCGCATTAAGACACAAAGCCTTCAGGCTTATTTTTTTAACGCTCTTAGACCTATTAGAATTATTATTTACTGTGGCCATGTTTGATTTAAACCGTTGATTTCTCTGACTGCCACTTTTGCTTTTCTCCTTCCTTTCTTTTGCTTTTATCCTTGTTTCCCTTTCCTCTGTCCCCCTGCTCAGGTTCCCAACCCCCTGCCATCTTAGTTTAAACCCTCCCCCAGAGCACTAGCAAACACTCCCCCTAGGACATCGGTTCCAGCCCTGCCCAGGTGCAAACCGTCTGGTTTGAACTGGTCCCACCTCCCCCAGAACCGGTTCCAATGTCCCAGGAACTTGAATCCCTCCCCGTTGCACCATTCCTCTAGCCACATATTCATCTGAAATGGTGTGCAGATTTGTACTGTAGCTATAATTAATGAAATGTTTAGAGTTGTTCATTCCCAGTATGTTTTAGGGTTTAATGTGTCATGGTACAATTTAGCTGACTATGCTGTTTAGTTTCTGCTAAAAGTGCAGGATGTGTGATTCATGTCTGTTTGATTAAACTTTGTCAATACATTGTGAAATGAGATGGGCCTAAGATAGCGATAGGAAGTGGGACAATGGACCAGGATGGTGGACAGGTTGGCATCTGGTGTTTTGTTCACAATAACTGTTATCAAGATATAATGAATCATCTAAGACAGTGTGCGTGACTAGAGGCCTACAAAGATCTTGAGCTTTCCTTCACAATTTTTAGAGAGAGTCTGGATCGAAAGAATTGATGAAGGTTATATCTCAACACAGAGAAAAGATGGGGTCATTGCATTTATTTCTCTGTCTACTGCTTCCAGACATTGCGTGTGTCAAAGACTTGGTTGAACAAAATAAAAGGATTATGTTGCAACCACATTTGGTGTCAGATTCGAACTTTCTTACAGCAGCCCAACTCCTCCCAATTATGATGGCCATATGCTCTAGCGGCAATGGGATGCTTCCATAGTGCACCACTTCGGAATTGCCACTTAGTTGCAAAGTTTATCAAACGTAGATTGCTGTGCTATTCCTTCGATCTTTGCAAAGTCTTCTCTTTACCAAAAACAAGCTCAATTCCTTAACCTTTCCTCATAACCTAAATTCCTGATCCCTGGAATCATCTTCATTCGTTACCTCCACACCCTCTCAAGGACATTAATATCCTTCCAATGATTAGATGTCCAGAATAGTGCACACTACACTGATTAGGCTCTGACAACAGGAGGCATTTGTCAGTCTGTCGGTTCAAACCTACAAGAACTATTGCTACCGGGATAGCAACATTTGGTGAACAAACTGAAACATTTCTAGAACTTGAATGTTATGAAACCTAAATAGTTAATTGTGGATGTAACTGTTTAGTATGAGTATGGAATCCAGTGTTATTCTTGTCGCACTCCTGTACAAACAGATTTAGACTATTTTGTTTGCTATGTACTCATGCATATTCTGTTTCAATTTACTATATTCTTGCTTTTCTTATTTAAAAATTACAAGGAAGTGCAACATGCAATTTTTTTGTAGGCTATTATATTTCTTGTTCAACTGATCTGTCATGTCAGCCTTTTTCTCCACTCTTCCTGGTGATGCTGACTCTTGCTAAGGTGTGGCTGATGGTTGCAGCAGTGTTCCAGTGCCTCACACTATGTTGTAAACCCCCCCACCCCCCCATCCCCATGACTCTAGGATGTAAAGGGGCTGAGAACGTGGCCCACACCTACGCAGACACTAGGCAGGATTTTCATTGGGCCGTGGAGGCTGGATTGGAGGCGTGTGGGGGTTAAAATCCCGAAATCAGGGGTCCCGACACCATCCCGCCCCCAACCCGCCTCCATGCCAGTTTCAAAAGAGGCGGGTACCCGCCCCGCACTGGGTACCCGCACTGGGACCCGCCTCCCCGAGGCGGGAACGGGGATTAGTGCCAATTAACTGCCTGTTAACAGGTAGTGAACAGGCAGTTTTTAGCCTAATCCCTATTTTTAATGTTGAAGTGTGGGATTCCCCTTGTGTTCCTGTCAACATTCTTCTCTCAACTGATTAATCTGGTCATTTGCTGCTTGTGGATTCACTGTGCTTGTGATGTAAACGTACAACAAAAGAGGAGGTATTTCTTATTCTCCTTCTCAATTTTTAAAGAAATATTGAAGGAGTTATTATATTACACAGCAACAAGTAATACTTGCTCTCTATGACTACATAAATGGTGTTTGACGCAGGCACAAGAATATCATAACAAGTGTGGGTGTAGTCTTGGCAGCACCCTTAGCCTATATCCATGGCAAATTGATACCAGGTAGGAGTTTTTTGCAATTAGAATTAACTGGTGGGTGGTTACCAGTTCATAGTCTGTGGATCTCTGTTATTAAGGGTGGGAGAGAGAAACCTGGTAACTATATGCGTGTCAGTTTACCGTCACTTGTGGGAAAGCTGCTAGTATATGACATTAGGGATAGAGTGACTGAGCAGTTGAACAAATATGAGCTGATCAGACAGACCCAGCATGGCTTTGTTAAAGGTAAATCATGCCTAACTAATCTAGTTGGATTTTTTGAGGAAGTCACTAATAAAGTAGACACAGGAGTGTCTATGGATGTTATCCACATGTATTTCCAGAAGGCATGTGACAAGGTTTCACACAAAAGATTACTGGCAGAAATGAGAGTGCATGGAATTAGAGGTAGCCTTTTGCCTTGGGTTGGAAATTGGTTGGGCGATAGGAGACAGATAGTGAGGATAAAGGGTATGTACTCGGATTGGCAGGATGTGACAAGTGGTGCTCCCCAGGGATCTGGTCTGGGGCCTGAATTTTTCCCCTTATTTATTAATGACTTGGATGAATAGAGAGTTGCATATCCAAGTTTACAGTTGACAGTAAATTAGGAGGGACAGTAAGTAGTGTAGATGAGAGCAGGAAATTACAAAGGGACATAGACAGATTAAGTAAGTGGGCAAAACTATGGCAGATGGGGTTTAATGTGGGAAAGTGTGAGGTCATCCACTTTGGACCTAAGAAAGATCGATCAGAATATTTTCTAAATGGGGACTGTAGAGGAGCAAAGAGATTTGCGATTCCAAGTACACAAATTATTAAGAGCCAGTAGACAGGTACATAAATCATGAAAAAATAGTGGTCGCCCGCACCCATGGTATGTGCAATGATCTGAGTTTCAAAATAGAAAAGCCATTCCAGCATAGATCATTGAATAGAAACTCAAGACATGTATCATGGCAATTAAAGGTTCATTCACGTTTATTGCCTACTGTAAGTGCAGCTTTAATTCACATCCTGCCAATAATGAAGGAAGTCCGAAGGAAGAGGAAGTGCAGGGCGGGGGAGCCTTTTAATCACTTTGGCGCATAAAAAAATTATAGTCTGAAGGAAAGGTGTAGCTGATAGCGGTGAAAGGAAAAGCATTGTCAGCCAAAGTTGTTCTGCAGCACTCGCTGATGTAAACCAGTTAAAGGAACAACCTTCTTCAGCAACATAGAGAAATCGCAGTTTCAAATGGCAATCCAAATCAAGAGTCGACGCACCAACTGACGTACATTATTTAACATGTCCTCTTCAAGGATACACAAAACACTGGAAAATATTCCTGCGCACCCCTCTCCCCCTCCTCCTATTGGACAGTAGTCATGGCACTAGGAATGAAGAAAGATCAAACCCAACCTGGTCAGAAAGGAATGCTATCTCACAGACATAGGAACATAGGAATTGCTAGATGAAAAAAGACCAAAGTCCATATGGTTCAGCTTCTACCAACCTAGCAGTCGCATAATACAATGATAATGGAGTTGTTGACTAATTACAGCAATCAATTTCTATCAATTAGTCTACAACATGAAGCAAAAATAACCCCCAGTGTTGGAGAGCTTTGGGAACCATGGGTCCAAAGTTATCTTCTTCCTTCCAGGCATGCTACATTTACCACAAATCATGTCTCAAATTATTCATATACTGTATGCCAAAATGTTATTTCCTGAAACAAATCTATCTGATCCCAAGGTAACTTCCCAAAGAGCACAGAGTCAACAGAACTCACGCTGCAACCCCACTGAGGAAAGAGCATGGCTGTTCACAAAGATTCTCAGTACCACTCCCCACCCCCTACCCAGGATTAAGGCAATATTTCTGGCTCGGCTTCATGGAAGAGCCACTGCATTTTCTGCACCCTCACCCACATCCACACCCACCCCTCCGCACCACCCACCCCCCCACCATCGCCACGATCGACAAGCTGCCTGTCAATGCTCGTTGAATGCTGGTAGTTCGCCTAAATTATGCAGATGAGACCTGACCATGAAAATGATTTGTGCCTCTTCCTGGTGCCATTGGATGGGGAGTGCGCTACATATTAAATATGGGCCCAGTTGTTGACTAATTATAGCAATCAATCTCCATCAATTAGTCTACAACATTAGTCATTCCAGTGTACAACCCCTAAATGATATTCTACTAGGCAAAATAGATCTGGGGACTTCCTGGTAGATCATCTGAGGACCTGGTACTGATTCCATTGGCTGCTTATCCCGATGAGATACAGAGCCAAATTTGGTGTGCTGGGGTAGCCTATCCTGTTCTGGCTGAGGGACATGCTCTGGGTTGCTTGTCTTGTCACTTGGCACCAACTTGAGAACCAACTGTCTGTCTTTGTGTTTCTGTACACATGCTGCCGCTGGAAACAAAGCCCTCAAGGCAGCCACCGATTTCTCTGTGCAAAGGCCATTGTTTTGCTGCAATGTTTCTGAATTCCTTCCCCCTCCCCCTGATTGCTGTTCCTAGTGTGCTACAAAACAGCTAATGCTTTACACCTGGTGGAACACCTTTTTTAATGGTTCAGGCTTTCTACCAATATTTTTATTGAGTGCTCACAGCAAATCGGTAAGTTCCATAAGCAAAGAAAAACCTGTACCCTTTAAACATATTGTGAGTGAGATAGTATGCCAATGGATTAATAATTCCCCCTTTATTATGATACAGTTTACTGAAGATAATGATAATCCCACCACATTCTCCTGTGCACTCCAAAAGGCAGTAAGTATCACACTGTCAGACTGTTTCATAAAGGCTAAAACTAATGGACTTATTTATAAGTAAGACAATTACACGAAAGCATAAAGTGCAGCAATTTACTGAGGGTACTGCAGTGTATGTACCCGTCTACCTTTAAGGAAACTATTGTATGTAACTGTTCACCTTTAAGAGAACTACTTTAGGGGTGGCACTACTTGTTGGCTTCTGTATACTGTAATACCGATAGTGACCACACCAGTATATAAGTGTTGTGGCAGGATTGCTGGGGCAGATTCGCCCTGACCTTCGAATAGTAAAGACCTGTTTGTTTGTTACTTCTGAAGTCTGTGTATTTATTAACTGCACAACCCACAGACTTTACAGTGGCGACGAGTCCAATCGTACCCTGCGGCAAGACTACCAAAGCAACGAAGAGCGTCGAAGAGAGGCAACCGCCCTCGTCGTGCTGCTGAAAGAAAACACGAGGCTGCAGCAGGAGGAAGGAGGAAGACTTTAGCAACAAAAGCTTCCATCTGCAACAGGCACTGACTACCCTTCTACCATGGTGCAGAGTGAGCCGATCAGCTGGAATCAAGGCGGCCGCGGAGACTGTGAGTAGGGGAAGGTGTAGAGAATATCCGGAGGATAAGGGCTGTGCACTCGACCACGGTCGAGGGGGAACGGAGCCGGTCAGAAAGTCGGGTCCAACGGCGTCGTGAGACAGTCGGACCTCGATCGGCGGGAAAAGCCGGGCAGCGACCGCAGCCACGAAGCGCTGAGACTGGGAGTAGGCGCGGGAAGAGAAACCCAGCCGCAGCCGGGGAGGGAAATACCGGTCTGCGAGAGGGCTGGGAGGCGAACAGGAACCGTGCGGGTGGGAGAGAGAGACAGAGCCGAGCAAGGAGAGAGAGACTGCGCAAGAGCCAGTCCAGCGGCTGAGCTGTTCTCCACCAACGGGGTACCCAGAGCTGGTGGAACCGAACGTGCGGGAGAGAGAGCGACAGAGCCGGGTACGGAGAGAGAGACTGCGCGAGAGCCAGTCCAGCGGCTGAACTGTCCTCTGTTAACGGGGTGTACCCAGCGCCGGTAGAGCCGTGCGGGCGGGAGGAAAAGACAGAGCCAAGTAAGGGGAGCTGTGCGGAAGCCAGCCCAGCGGCTGAACCTGTCCGCTGTGGGGAAAGCGTACCCCTTCCACCAGGGAAGAAACGCGGGAAGCCGCCATTAGGCGGAGAAGACGACAGAAGCGGGAAACCGCCAGTGAAGTGGGCGGGGCGAGAAGGAAAGAGCGGGAAACCGCCATTTTCGCGGGAAAACCGCCATCTTAGAAATAAACAAATAAATAAGAATACTTAAAGAAATACTTGTGTTGTACCCAAGGAAAGGAAGATGCCTAAGCGGGCGGACATCAACGAGTTCAATTCGGAGATAGAAGACTGGGCCATGTACGTAGAACGTATTGAGATACATTGTAAGGCTAACAAAATAGCTAAGGATGAAAAAGCTTTAACCTTACTTAACATGATGGGTGCGAAAACATTCGGGTTGTTGAAGCATCTTCTCTCACCAGCTAAACCGGCGGATCAGACTTTCGAGGATATGGTAGCAGTGCTGAAGGATCGCTTGAACCCCACACCGTTGATGCTGGCTGAACGATTCAAATTCTACGCAAGAACGCAGAGGAAAGACGAAAGCAATGCGGAATACTTGGTCGAACTGCGTAGGCTAGCGAAATACTGCCAGTTCGGAGGGAATCTGACAGAGGCACTGCGTGACAAGTTCGTATGCGGATTGTCCAAAGAAGGAACGCAGAAGCGACTACTGGAAGAAAATGACCTCACACTGGACAGGGCTGTCCTCATAGCGGCATCGCATGAAGCCGCAGCGAAAGGAACGGCGGAAATGCAGCTAAAGGCGGTGGCACTAGGGGTGGACCAAATTACTTCAAGCACAATAAAATGCTACCGTTGTGGGAAGACAACACACGACCAGAATCAATGCCGGTTTAAAAACCAAGAATGCAGGAAATGTGGCAAGATCGGGCACATAGCTAAGGTATGCCGGTCAGGAGCAACGCACAACAATAAGGAGTCACCACAAAAATGGTACGGGAAGGTGCAAGAGGTGACTAAGAAGAGTCTGAGGGAACAGAAGTCGGTCTCACACTCCAAATGCAAAGGACTGGACAGTCTGAGAATTCACAACGTGAGCAATGAAGCTGACCGACAAACTATCTGGATAACGCTACAGATTGCAAAGGTCCAAGTAAAAATGGAAGTGGACACCGGATCGGCGTTGACGGTCATGAATAAGCATGACTATAAAAAATTTTTAAAGCATATTCCACTACGGGATACGGAACTAGTACTACAGACATACACGGGGCACAAAGTATTCCCCATCGGAAAGATAGAAGTCAAGGTGAGATACAAGGATAAAGATCATCACCGGTTGGACCTGTATGTATTGCCTGAGGGAGGACCACCACTTCTGGGACGGGAGTGGATCCGAAAAATAAAGTTGGACTGGCAGTCACTAAACACCATGACGTTGGATTCCGAAAAAGAGGATGTCAAACCTGAACGGTTGTCCAGAATATTGGACGAAGCTAAGGAGGTATTCCAGCAAGGACTGGGAACACTGCGAGGAATTAAAGCAAAGGTTAAGATTGCAGAAAATGCAAGCCCAAAGTTTTTTAAGGCCAGATCGGTACCTTACGCAATACGACCAGCTGTGGAGGCAGAACTGGAAGAACTTGAACGATCAGGGGTTCTGTCAAAAGTGGACTGGAGTGAGTGGGCCACGCCCATTGTTCCCGTCATGAAGTCCTCGCCAAGTAATAAGCCAGGGGGACCGGGGAAGGTCCGTATCTGCGGAGATTTCAAGATCACTGTGAATCCGGTGCTTCACACGGTACAATACCCGCTTCCGCGGATTGAAGATATCTTTGCTTCGTTGGCTGGAGGGAAGCATTTCACGAAAATAGATCTGGCTCAAGCATATCTACAGATGGAGGTCGAGGAAGAGTCACGCCAGTAACTCACCATCAACACTCACAGAGGCTTGTATCGCTACAATAGACTGGTTTTGGGGTAGCTTCGGCACCAGCAATTTGGCAGAGGGCCATGGAACAGGTGTTACAAGGAATTCCAAGCACGCAGTGCTACTTAGATGACATTTTAATCACGGGAAGAGATGAGGAAGAACACCTCACGAATTTGAAACTGGTACTCACCAGGTTGAAGGAGTATGGCCTTCGGGTCAATCGCAAGAAGTGTGAGTTCTTCCAAAAACGGATCTCATACTGCGGTCATGTCATTGACCGAGAGGGACTGCATAAGTCACCTGAAAAGATAAAAGCGGTCGTGAAGGCCCCCGCTCCAGGAAACGTATCACAGTTAAGATCATTCTTGGGGTTGATTAATTACTATCACAAGTTTCTGCCAAATTTATCCACGGTGCTGCATCCGCTGAATGACCTGTTGCGGAAAGAAACACCATGGAAGTGGAGTGAAGAATGCAAAAAGGCTTTTCGCAGAAGCAAGGAGTTGATTACCTCTGAAGAAGTGTTGGCTCATTTCAACCCAGCATTACCCCTTCGTCTAGCTTGCGATGCTTCCCCGTACGGAATTGGGGCAGTACTCTCGCACAGGCTACCAAATGGCTCGGAAAGGCCAGTGGCTTTCGCGTCCCGATCATTGACACCCGCGGAGCGAAATTACGCCCAAATAGATAGGGAGGCCCTCAGTCTTGTGTGGGGCGTGAAGAAATTCAACCATTACCTACAATGTAAAAAGTTCACATTGCTGACAGACCACCAGCCGTTGGTGTCCATATTCAACCCAAATAAGGCCGTTTCCACCATGACAGCACAAAGGTTACAAAGATGGTCCGTGTTACTTGGGGCACACCAATACGAAATTGAGTACAAAAGGTCTAAACAGCATGGAAATGCTGATGGGTTGTCCCGCTTGCCATTACCGATGGTAGAAGAAGCGAGTATAGTGGACCCAGTAGAGTTGTTCCACTCATCCATAGTGGAGTGTCTACCGATAACAAACTCAATGATTGAGAATGAGACAAGGAATGACCCGACTCTTTCACGAGTCTATGATGTAACGGTGGAGGGATGGCCAGCACAGAGCGAACCAACACTGCAAGCATTTGCACAGAGGAAAGAACAACTGTCAGTGTGTCGAGGAACCCTGATGTGTGGATCTAGAGTGGTGATTCCACCCAAACTCCAAAAGAAAGTGCTAAAGGAGCTGCACGAAGGACATCTGGGTGGAGTAAAGATGAAGAATCTAGCAAGAGCATTTGTGTGGTGGCCAGGCATTGATGGAGACATAGAGGAGATCACGAAGAACTGCCTAGGATGTCAGAGGGTTCAGAACGCGCCACCCCAGGCTCCTCTGCATCCATGGGAGTGGCCCTCATCGCCTTGGCAAAGAGTACACATCGACTTTGCTGGTCCATTTATGGACTCGATGTTTCTAATAGCGGTGGATGCCCACTCCAAGTGGCCGGAAGTAATTAAGATGACCACCACCACGACGGAAAAAACCATCACAGTGTTAAGGACTATGTTTGCTCGGAATGGCCTGCCAGAACAGATCTGTTCGGATAATGGACCACAATTTGTGTCCGAAGAATTCAAGAAGTTCTTAAAGAGCAATGGGGTTAAACATTACACGTCAGCCCCATACCATCCCGCCTCCAATGGATTGGCTGAAAGGTTTGTCCAGACCTTCAAGAAGGCCGTAAAGGCCATGAGTAATGAAAACATAAGTCTACAACATAAGGTGGATAGCTTTTTGTTGGCATACCGAAATGCAACACATGCGGTCACAAATCAAACTCCCGCAATGATGTTTTGTAATAGACGCCTAAGATGCCGGCTGGATTTACTAAAACCAAACGTCAGAAGAGACGTAGAGAACCGGCAATTCCAGGGCATGAACGACAGGGTCACTAGATCTTTCCAGATCGGCCAACGAGTGTTGGCCCGGGACTACCGTACTGAGAAATGGCAGCCTGGAACTATTGGGAAAAGGCTGGGGCCGTTGATGTACACCGTGGACATTGGAGACAATATAATAAGGCGTCATGTTGACCAAATCATAGGGTCCGCCACAAATGGGCAACCGACTTCACCACTTTCTCCGGGTAAGGTTGAGACTGAGATACCCAGAACACCTACTTCCGATCTAGTGATACTGGAGTCAGCTGAACCTGACACGGCTTTACAAGCCGAATCGAACTTGCCAGAAGCACCTCCTAGCCTGCCTGAAATGACGACACCACTGCGGCGTTATCCGGACAGAATCCGGAAACCCCCAGAAAGACTGAATCTATGAACTGTCTTACATAAACCTGTATATATGTTAGAATGTATGTTCACTATGGACTTAGTGTGTTGAAAGCTAAAAAGGGAGGATTGTAGTGTATGTACCCGTCTACCTTTAAGGAAACTATTGTATGTAACCGTTCACCTTTAAGAGAACTACTTTAGGGGTGGCACTACTTGTTGGCTTCTGTATACTGTAATACCGATAGTGACCACACCAGTATATAAGTGTTGTGGCAGGATTGCTGGGGCAGATTCGCCCTGACCTTCGAATAGTAAAGACCTGTTTGTTTGTTACTTCTGAAGTCTGTGTATTTATTAACTGCATAACCCACCGACTTTACAGGTACAGATACTCAGAAAACAAAGCCAGAATCAGTCTAAAACAGAGTTAAAATATGAGGGCCAAACTTTCTTCCCTCCCCCTCTCCCCCTCCGCTAGGCACAAATCATGTGGAGCACACCTCTGACGTGCGATCCACTGACCTGACCTGAACTTGCTTATAGTTGTGGGTGATTCCCCTAGGCCCAATGTATCCCATTTACAGACCTACCTCTTGGAAATGGGAATGAAAATCTAACTACTACTGCAGACCTGCTGTCCAAAACAGCAGCCAGAATGCTCCAACCCTAATGAGCCTGCAAAAGAAGGCACTCATGTTCACTTCTGGATGTTCCTCCAAGTGGGTGCCCGTTGGTTTATGAGAGAGGAAAATGAGATGAGTTACTGTTACATCGGTCCTTTCTCATTTGCATGAGGTTTGAATGATGCCACCCCTTCCCACCTCCAGAGAAACCCCAGAAATCCAAGGGAAATGCAATGGAGTCAATTAGATGTCTGGTGGTAATTAGACAGTAAAATGATCAACCATGGAAATATCTGCCTGGTGTTCCCATTGGAGTGACATCAGAACGGCAAAGTCATACCAGAATGCCAATTCAACTAATTTTACAAAATTATATATTTTTTTCACATTCAAAATACACCAGAAGCATATGTCACTCATAATTTATCTGGTCAGTTCACTTGTGGAAGAATTTGTCATGTTGAGTATAATATATATTTTTGGGGACAGGGAATGTGTTGCTAACCAAATATGCAGTTCTGTCCAATACTAACTATAGTAGTTCAGCTGCCCAGGGAAATATATCAAATAGTTGGTAACAGGTATCAATCAATTATACAATAGCTGGATGCTGGAAATCTGAAATAACAACAGAAAATGCTGGAAAAACTCAGCAGGCCAGGCAGCATCCGTGGAGAGAGAAACAGAGTTAACGTTTCGGGTCGAAGACCTTTCATCAGAACTGGAAACAAGCAGGAAAAGGAACAGGTTTTAAAGCAAGTTTAGGGGCTGGGAAATGGGGGAGGGGATGGAAGAACAAAAGGGAAAGTCTGTGATAGGATGGAAGGCAGGAGAAAAAAAGAGGCATTAAGAGATATTCAAGGCAAAAGGAGATGGTAATGGGACAGGTTAATCTTTCGATTAGGCACTTTACAGCCCTCTGGACTCAACATAGAGTTCAACAATTTCAGATCATAACCTCGGCCCCTATTACATATATATTTTTTATCCACACTTTTTGTTTGTGCTTTTTTTCCACATGGCAGCTGTCTTTCATTCTGCCAGCACAATTCACACTCCATCTAGAGCCATCCTTTGTTTCTTAACCTGTCCCATTAACTCTGTTTCTCTCTCCACGGATGCTGTCTGGCCTGCTGAGTTTTTCCAGCATTTTCTGTTGTTATATCAACCAATTATAGACTGTTAAAGGATTCTATATACTTTTACAGTAAGGATCTGGCACAGAACTGTCTTTCATTAAGCTTTATCAACAGGAGCAATTTGTTGCCTATTGTATACTGCTACCTGATATGCTTGCATTCAGGAGGTAATTTGAGGCACAATGTAAAACCATACATTTGGATCAGCATAAGAAAGGTGTTTCAAATCAGGCTAAATCTATTTTCCTCCTTGCAATATAAAAAATATATTCCCCATTTCCTGAGCGGAACTATTCTCCGTAACTAGGGCACCATTTGATTACCTCGCCAGCCTATTAATATCTTCACTGAACCTGTGATTGACATTTAGATTGGCAGATTAAAATTTATTAAGGACAGATGGGAGCCTATAAATTAAAAAAAAATTGACACAGATTTCCTCAGGGAAACTCAAGGCTCTGTATGTATAAATGTAATTTAAGTAATCACGAATGCCAAGATTTTAAGATTACTCAATATATACTAATGCTTTTAGCTGCAATTTCAAATAAAAAATTAATGGAAATCAAAATGAAGAAATTTGGTGGCTGTATTAATATTTTTGCATCAAAATCAAAGGTATAACAAATGCAATTTGTACTTCACTGGTACCACAGATCAAAAAAGTGTACGTTCTGGACAACATTACATGACATTGTGGGGGGGGGGGGCGGCGAGTGCGAGTGAGAAGTATGTTCATGTATGGGGGTGAGTGTGCGTGTGTGTAGGTGAGGTGCAGAATATAATGGGGAAATAATACACAGTGAATTGAGAATATCTTTCTAAACTCAGGAGTTAAAGTGACATTTGGTTGTTGATTTCCCATCCCTCTAGACATCCAGGCAGATTTGAACTTGGCACACCCAGTGGAAATGGAACCGTAGCAGAGTTAGAATGACTGTGTTGAACTTACCATCCGGTTCCCACACCAATGCCAGAGTTACTGGGCCTTCTATGGGTGGCCCAGCCATCCGCCTGAATGTGGGAGTCTTGTCACTGTATGCAAATTAGGGTCCTATGACATACATAGGACTCTGAGACAATTGCATTGGGTGGTGAAGAGGAAAAGGCCTCAAAAAAGTAAGTAATAATTATTTTTGTGGAGCCAGGATGAGCAGGAGTGGCTTCCTAGGCTGTCCCATTCCACGATTGATTCCCCCCCACCGCCCACACCCCCCCCCAACTCAGAACTACCTTCCTGCGGGCTGTGTTGGCCTCAGGGCCTTCCAATACTGCGGCATTTGGGATGTGCAGCATGGTAATAAGGCCTGGCCCTCGAAATAGACTGGGCCTCCCACCAGCAGGACTGGGCGGTAACAATCTACTCTGGAGTGCTTAATGTTTCTTCATTTTACTAGTGGTGACAAACATGACCGTTTTTTTTTAGTATGTGTGGAGGGAATAACTATGGGGGCTATTTTAAAACCGGACAGGGGAGAGCCAGTTAAAATTACTCAGGTTACTTACCCACACTTGAGAGGCCTGGATTCCGCTGTCTGTGATTTTTACTCAAGCTTACTTAGGCTGAGCCAATGTCCAAAACCAATGAGGTCCCACTTTAGATATGCTGATAGGGGTTCAATGGTGTCAATTGGATCCTGGCACCATTTTTACTCGGGCCTGAGCGAGGACATCTCCCTGGCTTTACCGCCAAGAAATCCGAGTCAGGACTTGCCGGTAAGGAGGCGGCCTCAAAGGTAAGTTTTAAACACAAGGAAAGTCGCAATCTTCCCTGCCCAGGACTCGCCACTTTCCTTACCGAGAGACCCCCAGAATCCCCTTCCCTATACTTATCTGTCTGCTGAGGGATGGCCAAGATCCAGAGGCTGGGAGCCACTTCCCGCCCACTTCCATCCCATTCCACGTGAGAAGTAGACTAGTATATTAAAGAGGCCCGGCGGTTAAAATCATGCTACAAAGGGCGGGCAAGAAACGAACTCAAAAACTATCGGTTTCCTCACGGAAACCCATGGCAGTTAAAATACCCCCGATGCTTAACCATAAATCTAACCTGTTGGTGATAAAATCTCATTTAGACAAACTGATAAAATTGTCTAAACAGTCAAGAATAAAACTAGCCATAACATGATATAAATGAGTGAAACTGTAATCTAACACCTGTGCAATGATGACATGGCACTGGATTTCTGATTGGTGCCAATACTGTTTCTGCAATCCAGGAACCTGCCTATAACACCAATAAGAGAAGCAGAAACTATTAAACAAGGTGTGGCTGAGTATTTTAGACTTTGTTTCTCGTGTAACCGGCAGATACCAGGAACTTGCCGGCTATGTAAAAACAAAAATCACAGCCTGAGCTAATCTGTCATTAGGAAACAATTTAGAAATGCTCAGAAGCATGATTCTGTACAACGGGTTCCTTGTACTGTGCACCTTATCTATCAATATGCTACGTGCGTGTGAAATTCTTGATGAGTTTGACAACACCCAGGCTTCAGGAGACATCATCATTGGTGGTCTCTTCCCAGTACATGAAAAGACTGTAAATTTGATGGATCTCAAAAAACCAGAAGCTCAAAAATGTGAAGGGTAAGTCACTGATTTAAAACATAACAAAAGGAGAGATATGTATTTAATGATAACTTGAGTCAGTGTAATTGGTATAAAAAATTATTGTTCTAAATTTAAAATACTTTTTAGAGATTACTACATTGACTTAAAATAAGCGCAGTGATGTAAACTCATTAAGCTTTTCTATCTTACCTACATTGTTAAAATGCAGAAGGGAAAGGGAAGTTCTTTTGCACATTATAATGCACAAGCAGTCATTTTGTACCTTTTAAGTTGCTGTAATCCTTTGTCTTAGAGCTTTTAGATGCCTATAATAAAATAATACATTTAAATAATAATGAGAATTCTGATGCACTATTTCAAATTGTTAAAATAATTTTGCCTTATGATAGAAATGAAGATGTATCACATTAAATAAAATTCAGATCAAAACCACTGAGAAACCCATTGGTGCTTGTAGGTAATTACTGGTTTAGGTCTCCTTGGCAACACATAAGGGAGCATATCTCATATCATTGTGATCCATATGATCCAGCAGGGCATTTATAACATTAGAACCTTTAATAAGCAAGAAGGCAGTGTGGTTAAGTAATATCGTGGAACACCCATGGCTTGTGCCATAGAACAGTAGAACACCAGCTTTTGATTATCATTGCCCACATTGTGTTATTCTTAGTAGCAGTTTGATGCAACGGAGTGGCTTGCGAGGCCACTTCAGAGGGCAGTTAAGAGTCAATCACATTTGTTTGGGACTTTTGTGGCCTTATCACCCTGTAAGCTTTCAGTCTTTGTTATGAATGCAATTATTGCTACTTTTAAAATTTTCATCCTTGTCTTCAAATCCCTTTATGGCCTCGCCCCTCCCTATCTCTATAACCTCCTTCAGCCCTACAACCCTCTAAGATATCTGTGCTCCTCCAGTTCTGGCCACTTGCACATCTCTGATTTTCATCGCTCCACCATTGATGGCCATGCCTTCAGCTGCCTAGGCCCTAAGCTCTGGAAATCCCTGCCTAAACCTCTCCGCCTTTCTACCTCTCTCCTCCTTTGAGATGCTCCTTAAAACCTACCTCTTTGACCAAGCTTTTGATCACCTGTCCTAATATCTCCTTATGTGGCTCAGTGCCAAATTTTGTTTGATAATCACTCCTGTGAAGCTCCTTGGGACATTTTATTATGCTAAACGTGCTATATAAATGCAAGTTGTTGTTGTTTATTTGGGATGGAAGAACATTTGGAGGAGGAGAGGCAGCAGCAGCAACCTAATCAACCAGCACCTACAGCCTTTAAGCAGACAGTAGGTGAGGGGGCTGCTCATAGGAGGCCATACTCAGCAAACAGGGTCTATAGACCAAGAATTACCATTTTGGACCTATCTGAGGAGCAGTGCAGGAGGAGGCTTCTCCAGGCAGGCTGTTAAAGACCTCTACAGCCTCCTGGAACATGGCCTGCTGCCTCCTGCACCATGGAGCCATGTTTTACCAATGGCTCTCAACGTCACCACAGCCCTTCATTTTTTCACAACTGGATACTTTCAGTCTGCTACAAGGAACATCAACCGCATATCACAGTCTGCAGTACAGAGCTGCATTAAGCAGGTTACTAATGCTCTGCTCACCAGGGCTGACCAGTACATCACCTTCTCCATGGACCTCAGCAGTCAACAGGAGCGAGCTTGGGGGGGGGGGGGGCGTTGCAGCAGTGATTGGCTTCCCTTGCGTGCAGGGCTTTAATAACTGCGTGCATGTTGCCATCAGGGCAATAGAAATGGACACCACTTCATCAATGTACAGCCACTGACCAATCACAGGAACACCATCATGCAGGTCTGTGCATGGATACCCAGTGAGCTGCCACAATGCATTTATCCTGAGACATTCTACCCCAATATTTGACACTGTGACAGGATGGCTGCTGGGGGACAAGGGATACCCCCTGCACAACAACAACAACTTGCATTTATAGAGCACCTTTAACGTTGTAAACCATCCCAATGTGCTTCATAGTGGCGTTATCAGACAAAATTTGACACCGAGTCACATAAGGAGATATTAGGACAGGTGACCAAAAGCTTCATCAAAGAGGTAGGTTTTAAGAAGCGTCTTCAAGGAGGAGAGTGAGGTGGAGAATTGGAGAGGTTGAAGGAGAGAATTCCACCGCTTAGAGCCTGGACAGCAGAAGGCTTGGCTGCCAATGGTGGAACGAAGGAGATTGGGGATGCACAAGAGGCCAGAATTGGAGGAACGCTGAGATCTCGAGGGTTGTAGAGCTGGAGGAGGTTACATAGGAGCAAAACTGGTGAAAGGCCACTGTTCCAAAAGTTTGGACCCTTGAAATGCTTGCACATGTAAGACCCCAGCTGTAGACTGCTGCACCTCAGCTACTGCCGGGGCAGTCTGGCCCAGCTGACTTGCTGGCACCATGGCAGATATTGGTTCAGGGGGTGATGAAGGAGCAGAGGTGCTGACATCCTGAGAGAGGCCAACATGTACCACTCCCATTATATCACTGCTACTTTCATGAAGCTGGGCCTCAGCACCGCCATTGATCTGTGGGAGAGCAAACTACAGAAGATGAGTGACTCCTTCACTCCTTTACACTCCTCACTTGTGCCTTGTAGATGATGGAAAGGCTTTGGGGAGTCGGGAGGTGAATCACTCGCTGCAGAATACCCAGCCTCTGACCTGCTCTTGTAGCCACAGTATTTATGTGGCTGTTCCAGTTAGGTTTCTGGTCAATGGTAACCCCCAAGTTGTTGATGGTGGGGGATTTGGTGATGGTAATGCCGTTGACTGTCAAGTCAAAGTGGTTAGACTTTCTCTTGTTGGAGATGGTCATTGCCTGGCACTTGTGTGGTGCAAATGTTACTTGCCACTTATCATCCCAAGCCTGAATGTTGTCCAGGTCTTGTTGCATGCGGGCATTATCTGAGGAGTTGCAAATGAAACTGAACACTGTGTAATCATCAGCAAACATCCCCACTTCTGACCTTATCTTGGAGGGAAGGTCATTGCTTAAGCAGCTGAAGATGGTTAGGTATGACTCCAGCCAGTGGAGAGATTTCCCCCTAATTCCCATTGACTTCAATTTTACTAGGAATCCTTGATGCCACACTTGGTGAAATGCTGCCTTGACGTCAAGGGCAGTCACTCTCACCTCACCTCTGGAATTCAGCTCTTTTGTCCATGTTTGGACCAAGGCTGTAATGAGGCCTGGAGCTGAGTGGTCCTGGCAGAACCCAAACTGAGCATCGGTGAGCAAGTTATTGGTGAGTAAGTGCCGCTTGATAGCACTGTCGATGAAACCTTCCATCACTTTGCTGATGATTGAGAGTAAGCTGGTGGGGCGGTAATTGGCTGGATTGGACTTTTCCTGCTTTTTGTGAACAGGTCATACCTGAGCAATTTTTCACTTTGTTTAGTAGATGCCAGTGTTGTCGCTCTACTGGAACAGGTTGGCTAGAGGCGCAGCTATTTCTGGAGCACAAGTCTTCAGCACTACAGCCGGGATGTTGGTGGGGCCCATAGCCTTTGCTGTATCTAGTGTGCTCAGCCATTTCTTGATATCATGTGGAGTGAATCAAATTGGCTGAAGACCGACTTCTGTGATGGTGGGGACCTTAGGAGGAGGTTGAGATGGATTATCCACTTGGCACTTCTGGCTGAAGATGGTTGTCTTTTGCACTCATGTGCTGGGCTCCACCATCTTTGAGGATGGGGATATTGTTTAATTGTCCACCACCACAACTGGATGTGGCAGGACTGCAGAGCTTTGATCTGATCCGTTGGTTGTGGGATTGCTTAGCTCCATCTAAAGCATTCTGCTTCTGCTGTTTAACATGCATGTAGTACTGCGTTGTAGCTTCACCAGGTTGGCACCTCATTTTTAGGTACACCTGGTGCTGCTCCTGACATGCTCTTCTACACTCCTCATTGAACCAGAGTTGACTCCCTGGCTTGATGGTAATGGTACAGTGAGGACTATGCCAGGCCATGAGGTTACAGATTGTGGTGGTATACTATTCTGCTGCTGCTGATGGCCCACAGCGCCTCATGGATGCCCATTTTTGCGCTGCTAGATCTGTTCTGAATCTATCCCATTTAGCACGGTGGTAGTGCCACACAACACAATGGAGGGTGTCCTCAGTGTGAAGACAGGACTTCATCTCCACAAGGACTGTGCGGTAGTCACTCCTACCAATACTGTCATGAACAGATGCATCTGCAACAGGTAGATTGGTGAGGATGAGGTCCTCACCAATAATTAGTATTATTACAGTTGAGTCTTGATTGGTTAAGGAAATCATATAGAAAAACAGCATAACATTTAGCTTTTCTTTTCGTTGCTGTTTGAAGCAACAAAAAAAATTAGTCATTTCTAAAAGCGCAAAACATCCCCTATATAATTTGATATGAGGGGCAAGCATTCTATTGAAAGCTTTCACATAATACAACATTTATAGGAAATCTTATCATTTTTTGTCCTCATTTTTTGTAATTACTTCTGACTCCTGTAGGTGCTGCTGCAATAGAACTTTCAATGTTCAAAGTGCCACATAAACCCCACTGTTATACTGGATGTCCTGCAGAGTACTTATATCTATATTTTCCTCAAACATCATTCAAAAGTATTTGCTGAAAAAAAGTTTGACTTACCATTTTTCTCTCCATAACTGAAATTTCCAATGTCCGAAATAAGGTTTTTGTTTTAATCAAAAAATTATATTTCACAATAACATGATTAAATTTATCTGTTGAATTGTCTTTTGTGTCCATAATCCCTTCATTAAAATTTTTACTTGAAGACCTGATTAGTAGCCGGGTTGAGCTACTGTGGGGTCGGAGGGGCACTCCTGCTCCTCTCAGCTCCACATTCAGGTAAGAATGGACTCCTTCCTGCCGGTTAGCACCATGTCGTGTTGTGTGAGTTCAGCACATGGCGAGTGAAGCGCTGGGGTGTTCAAAAATCGAAAACAGGTCCTGCAAAACGTGCAGAAACCTAATTTGAATAAATTATTCTGGCTTTTAAATATTCCCAATATGCACTCCCGCTACCTTATCCTATAAGGCGGGTGGTGCACTTCTGGCCAGAAATGCGTGCACGCTTCCATATTGGGAGCTTATTAGGCTGAATTTCTAGGCCCATGAGTTCAAGCCCCACTCCGGAGCCTTGAGCACGTAATCTAGGCTGGCACCTCAGTGTGGTACTGAGGGAGTGCTGCATTGTCGGCGGCGTCATCCTTTGGATGAGACATTAAACCGAGGCCTTGTCTGTCCTCTTGGGTGGATGTAAAAGATCCAATGACACTATTCTATTTGATGAAGAACAGAGGAATTCTCCCGGTGTCCTGGCCAACGTTTATTCCTCAAACAACACCCAGAACCAGATAATCTGGTCATTTATTTAATTTCTGATTGTGTGCAAATTGGCTGCCGCATTTCCCACATTACAACAGTGACTACACTTCAAAAGTACTTCATTGGCTGTAAAGCACTTTGGGATGTCCTTGAGCCGTGAAAGTTACTATATATAAATGGAAGTTCTTTCTTCCTAGTAGCAACAATAGTAGAATAATAACAATCATAGTAATCATAATAATATTAATTATCACTATAATAGTAGTAATATTAATAGTGATCATAATAAATGTAATGCTGAAATACTATACATCCAGTGCATCTGTTTATAATTTACCAATTTTATTTCTATTTCTAATACTCTCTGATCTTCAGGTTTGACGTGCGAGGTTTAGTTAAAGTTCTCGCCATGATCCACTCCATAGAGATGGTGAACAATTCGACTCTGTTACCTGGAATCAAACTGGGATACGAACTATATGATACTTGTACGGAGTCTACAATGGCACTGAGAGCAGTCTTGAGGTTCCTTTCTAAATTCAACTCTTCAGATAACTGTATTGAAGTTCAGTGTAATTATACAGATTATTTGCCAACAGTAAGGGCAATTATAGGAGCGGCTATCTCAGAAGTTAGCATTGCAATTGGAAGGTTGTTAAACATACATCTTATGCCTCAGGTAACTAAGCTTTCTTCATTGGATCTGGACATTTTTTCATTTTTCTGTCAAATTATTTTAGTATTTATCCTGCTTATCTTATCTTATATGGTCTTGTCTTAGTCTCCTTATATATATTATATTATATATAGGGTAATACACGGCTGGAATTGTGTAACAATGAGGTAACATAAGAGTTCAGAGGACATAAGAAAATAAAAATTTAGGAAAAGAAAAAAGGCCGTTAGGCCAATAAACCTGCCATTTTTTGATTGATTTCAACCCCGTCAAACCACCATGCCCTTCAATGCCTTTTCTTTTCAGAAACACATCTCTTTGGCTAGTAAGCCCATTTATACTATCCACTAAAGTTACATTCAATGGTAACTTATTCCAAAGCCTTTTTGTTTCTCTCCATTCTTCCTTCCCTTCCTAAAATATTGTTAGCACTAACATTAGAAGTCCTGTTATATGTTACTGCCACCTGGTACGTCACTCCTTCAAGCGCTATTCTGGACTTAGTTTTAGGGAATAAAGCTGGGTAGGTAGAAAGGGTAACAGTGGGAGAGCATTTTGGTGGTAGTGATCATAATTCAGTTAGATTCAGCATAGTTATGGTAAAGGACAAGGATGGACCAGGAATAAAAGTTCTCAGTTGGGGAAATGTCAATATTACTAAGCTGAGATGTGATTTAGCAAAAATGAACTGGAAACAGCTACTTGAAGGTAAATCGGTGTCAGAGCAGTGGGAGGTATTCAAGGAGGAGATAGTGAGGGTTCACAGCAAATATGTTCCCACAAAGAAAAAGGAAGGGACTCCAAAATCTAGAGCCCCTGGATGTCAAGGAGCATACAGAGTAGGATAAGGAAAAAGAGGGAAGCTTTTATCAGATGCCGAAAGTTAAATATTGCAGAAAGCCTAGAGTAGTATAGGAAGTGCAGGGGTGAAATTAAAAAGGAAATTAGAAAAGCAATGAGAGGGCATGAAAAATATTGGCAAGTACAATCAAGGAAAACCCAAAGATGTTTTATAAATACATAAAGAGCAAAAGGATAACTAAGGAAAGAGTAGGGGCTATTAGAGACCAAAAAGGTAACCTGTGTGTGGAGGTGGAAGACATGGGTATGGTTCTTAATGAATACTTTCTATGTCTGTCTTCACAAAAGAGAGAGATGATGCAGACATTGAGGAGGAGGAGTGTGAAATATTAGATGAGATAGACATAGTGAGGGAGGAAATATAAAGAGATTTAGCACCTTTGAAAGTAGATAAATCGCCAGGTCCGGATGAAATATAGCTCAGGCTGTTAAGAGAAGCAAGGGAGGAATAGCAGAGGCTCTGGCCATTATTTTCCAATCCCTTTTAGTTACAGGACTGGTGTTAAGGACTGGAGGACTGCTAATGCTGTACCGTTGTTTAAAAAGGGAGAAAGGGATAGACCGAGTAATTACAGGCCAGTCAGCCTAACCTTGGTGGTTGCAAATTATTGGAAAAAATTCTGAAAGACTGTATAAATCATCATATAGAAAGGCACAGATTAATCAAGGACAGTCAGCATGGATTTGTTAAGGGAAGGTCGTGTCTGACTAACTTGCTTAAATTTTTTGAGGAGGTAACAAGAAGGGTCGATGAGAGTAGCGCATTTGATGTAGTCTACATGGATTTTAGCAAGGCTTTTGACAAGGTTGCGCATGAAAGACTGGTCAGAAAAGTAAAAGCTCATGGGATCCAAGGGCTCAGTGGCAGGAAGCAAAGGTTAATGGTCGATGGGTGTTTTTGTGACTGGAAGGCTGTTTCTAGTGGGGTTCTGCAGGGCTCAGTATTAGGTGCCTTGCTTTTTGTGGTATATATCAATAATTTAGATTTCAATGTAGGGGCATAATTAAGAAATTTACAGATGATACAAAAATTGGTCGTGTGGTTGAGAGTGAGGAAGAAAGCTGTAGACTGCAGGAAGATATCAATGGACTGGCCAGGTGGCCAGAAAAGTGGCAAATGGAATTCAATCTGGAGAAATGTGAGGTAATGCACTTGGGGAGGGCTGACAAGGCAAAGGAATATACAATAAATGGTAGGATACTGAGAAGTGCAGAGGATCAGAGGGACCTTGGAGTGCATGTCCAAAGACCCCTGAAGGTAGCAGCACAGGTAGATAAGATGGTTAAGAAGGCATACGGGATGCTTTCCTTTATTAGCCGAGGCATAGAATATAAGGGCAGAAAGGTTATGCTTGAAATGTATAAAACACTAGTTAGGCCACAGCTGTGAACTTTGTACAGTTCTGGTCACCACATTATAGTAAAGATGTGATTGCACTAGAGAGGGTACAGAGGAGATTTATGAGGATGTTGCCAGGACTGGAGAATTTTAGCTATGATGAAAGATTGGATAGACTGGAGTTGTTTTCTTTGGAACAGAGGAGGCTGAGGGGAGATTTAATTGAGGTGTATAAAATTATGAGGGGCCTAGATAGAGTGGATAGGAAGGACCTATTTCCCTTAGCAGAGAGGTCAATAACCAGGGTGCATAGATTTAAAGTAATTGGTAGAAGGATTAGAGGGGAGTTGAGGAGATAATTTTTCACCCAGAGGGTGGTGGGGGTCTGGAACTCACTGCCTGAAAGGGTGGTAGAGGCAGAAACCCTCATCACATTTTAAAAAGGACTTGGATATGCACTTGAAGTGCTGAAACCTGCAAGACTAGGGACCAAGATCTAGAAAGTGGGATTAGACTAGATAGCTCTTTTACGGCCAGCACAGACACAATGGGCTGAATGGCCTCCTTCTATGCCTTAAATGTCTATGATTCTATGATACATAATGGCCCAGAAATTCGGGTCTCCACGGGTGAGTACGCATGGGGCACTCACCCGTAGGCCCAATGGAAGTGCCGGTTTCGTGCATGCACTTCGCATGCACGGGAAACCGGCGCTTCCGTTCCCCTGAAAGAAGGGGTTCAGAGGTGGAACGCGTGCGCAGGAGAGCCAGCGCATGTGCATTGAACTAACGTTTTTTTTGCAGGTTTTCCCGGGAGGGTAAGTCTCCAGGCGCAAGGCCTGCTTTTTAAAAGGTAAGTGGTGAATTAATTAAAATTAAAACATTTTTTCCACAGGTTTATTATTTTTAAATACTTTAAAGAAAGGTAAGTTTATTTTTAGCCCTGTTAGAAAATGTAATTAATTTTTTCAAAAATTTTAAATTATTGTTTAAAATAGTTATTTCATGTCATTTATAGTTTATTTTAAAAATGTGATTTAAAAAAAAAATTATTTGAAGATTTAGTGATGTTTTGGGGCTTGTAGTATTTATAGGTTTGACGGGTCTTCCTGTCAAACTTATGAATGAAGCATTCCCTGCTACCATTGGCTCTCCATGGCCCACGTGATCCCAGGGGACGCATCAAACTAACTGCACCCCTGGGATACGCAAGCACTGCGCGCCGGCAGTTGGAGGAGGCCCAGGACCGGAAACCCACGCGGGCCCACAGCTCAACGACCGGCGTGGTAGGTAAGTGCAGGTCGGGGGCTTGAACCAGCGGGAAGCCCCCGACCCGAATTTCTGGGCCATTAATATATACAGAGTTGCTTTCAGTTTTATGAAAATGTGCAATGAAGTTTTGTAGCAGAAACACACAATTTTCAGTGGCTCAAACCTCAATACTACTTATCATGTGTCATAATGCAGTAAGATGGACTTTTATTTCACTGCATGCCAATTGGAAATAGCATATCATGTAGGTTATATATAATTTAAAACCTTCTGACTCGGTCAAATCCCCATGCAGGTCTTATGCCCTGCAGACTTGAATTATAACGTGCATTGGTATGCTACTAAGAACTTGCCCTTGTAAAAATTGATTGTGTCCCTTTTACACTGGCCTGACCAATATACCATATTTAATGGCAGCTTCTTTTTTCTTTGAAGCACTGTGGGCACCATCCTGTTCTTTTGTGTGTCAGCATAATCTTAGAATCAACAGTAATGAGATCATGCTGTGTTGCTTGTTTGGAAAGTTCAGCCCTTTGTGTCATTGCCAGACCAAAAAACAAATTTCTTCTCATTTAGCTCACTCAGATAATACTGACCATGCTGAAATGCTCTATATGTCCATATACTTCAAATTATATTTTATTATAACATTCAGTATTAGGAATTTACAAAACCATCATATTCATAGTTATTGAGAAAGAAAAAGACTGATTGTTGCAAAAAGTTATTTACACTCAAAAATAGTTAATGCCACTTCATGTGGCCTTATATTTCTGCAAAACTTTAATAAAACATTTGACGAATAATCCTGAATTATGGAGCATACCAGAAATGTAGACTTCAGAAATAAAACTTTTCTTCCGAACATTTAATTCTTTTACAGATCAGCTACTCATCTTCTGCTAAAATTCTCAGTGACAAGGCTCGATTTCCTGCATTTTTGAGAACTATTCCAAATGACGGCTATCAAACCAAAGCCATGGCCAAGCTGGTTCAAAATTTCCAGTGGAACTGGGTGGGAACTATTGCGAGTGATGATGATTACAGCCGGTCTGGAATAGATAACTTCATTTCACAAGCAGAGAGCATGGGTGTATGCATCGGTTTTCAAGAAATTATTCCATTTTATTCATCGGACCGAATAACTACATCCAGAATAAAAGAAATAGCAAACACTATCATCAACCGAACAAAAGTGAACGTCATTGTTATTTTTGGAAAAGGATCTCATATCATTGAACTATTTAAAGAGTTGAGTACTTACAACATAAGTAAAGTTTGGATTGCCAGTGACAGCTGGTCAACTAACAGTAATATTACTCGCTTGGAGAACATTCACAACATTGGGGATATTGTTGGATTTACTTTTAAGAGTGGAAATCTATCCAAGTTTCAAAACTATCTGAAAAAATTACCAGTTAATTCTACAAATGTTAACACATTTTTAACAAAGTATTACAGGCTTCGTACCCTTTGTGCAAATGTTCAAAATGATGATCTCGAGACTTGTATTTCAAACAAGACCCATCATTCGGTGGTTAATGAACGTCGTGTCAACAGTGCCATGGAAATACAATACCAGGAAGATGATTTTCTGGTGAATAATATTGAGCCCGGTGTTATTTCCAGCATACAATGGTCAGTGACTGCTCTTGCACATGCTCTTCGAAAGCTACTCAAATGTAAAGAAGGAATTTGCCAGAAATCATTTGATTTTGCACCTTGGGAGGTAAACCTTTCTCCTACAGCACAAACAATGAATGACATAATCCCACTCGCAGGCTAACCACTACACATATAGCTTCCATGTAGATCTTTAATATAATTGTATATTGAACTCTTCCTATAAAGTGTATGGTGCCTTGCAGCCCTCTTCTATCTGATGCGGGCAGATTATTAGCAGTGTTTGCACTGAGAAATAAAACCAATGTTCAAAGTTTAATAAACTTTCCCTCCCATTACTGTACAATCTGGGTACGTATAGGTGAATGGAGTAGTGTGACAATGAGATCAATTATGAGTGTTGTAATATCCGTGTATCTTAATGTTGTGTCCTTCAATAATCAGACAGCAGACTGCAGGGAACGATCAACAGGTGTTTACTGAATGAGGGTTCAAACTGCAACTGACTGTACAGATCACTGCTCAGGGTTTATATACAGGTGTGGTCACTGCCGGCACTACAGGATACAGGAGCTGTAAAAAGTAGTTCTCCCCCTTAAAGGTACATACATTACAATTCCTCCCCTTTTAGATTAACAGTACCATAACACTCATTTAACAATTAAATATCAAACTAATTACAATTAACACTTTTAACATGCAACATTAACTGAAAATAGTCTATTTATAAATTCAGTCTTTGGGGAGGCTTCCTGATTCTTTCTGGATAACGCCTTTCCCGAGTGCCTCGCTCTTGGTGCAGAGGCGATTCTAACACCCTGTCGTCAGTTGATTCATCAGCTTCCAATGCTATTGTTTCTGAGATAGATGCGACCTGTACGTTGGGTTCCTCACCAGGTACGTATGGCCGAGACATGGGGTTGACTTGTTCTTGTGACTCTAGGATCTGGTCAGCATGGCGTCTCACAATGTTCTCCCCAACATCCACTGTGTACATTAATGGCCCCTGCCGTGTGCATATCATTCCTGGTTGCCATTTCTCTGTTCGGTAGTCGCGGGCCAAGACTGGTTGCCCTACATTGAAGCTCCTTGTCGGCTTCTCATTGAAGTGCTGGAATTGCTTACTCTCAACATCTCTTCGTACATTTGGTCTGAGCAAATCCAGACGAGATCTCAACCTTCGGTTAAAGTACATCATGGCCGGGGCCTGGTTGGTGACTGCATATGTCGCATTTCTGCAGGCTAACAGGAAATTGTCCACCTTATGCTGCAGTGGAATGTTGTCATCGCACATGGTCTTTACTGCTTTTTTAAAGGTTTGTACGAACCTCTCAGCCAATCCATTTGTGGCTGGATGATGCGGGGCGGATGTGTAATGCCTTACCCCATTCCTTTTCATAAATCTTCGAAACTCTTTGGACACAAACTGTGGTCCGTTATCAGAGCAAATCTGCTCTGGCAAGCCGTTCCTGGCAAAAATGGTCCATAGGACTGCAATAGTGTTCTCCGTGGTGGTGGAGGACATTTTGATCACCTCAGGCCATTTCGAGTGCGCATCCACAGCTATTAAAAACATTGAGTCCATGAATGGACCAGCAAAATCAATATGCACCCGTTGCCATGGAGATGAGGGCCCCGCCCATGGGTGTAGAGGGGCATGTGGTGGTGCATTTTGGACCTTCTGGCATCCTGAGCAGCTCTTTGTCAGGTCCTCGATTTGCTGATCGATCCCCAGCCACCACACATAAGCCCTAGCAAGGCTTTTCATTTTCACCCCTCCCAGATGACCTTCGTGAAGCTCATTGAGCACTCTCTCCCTTAACTTGGGTGGAATTACCACTCGAGATCCACACATCAAGGTCCCCTGGCATACTGACAGCTGTTCTCTTCTGGATGAGAATGCTGGCAACAGTGAGTCGCCATGTGCTGGCCATCCCTTCACCGTCAAATCATATACCCGAGACAGTGTCGGGTCATTTCGGGTCTCCTTCTCTATACCAGCATTACTTACTGGCAAGCATTCAATTATAGTCGAATGAAATATTTCGACAGGATCCACTGCTGGTGCTTCCTCCGCAGTAGGCAGTGGCAGGCGTGATAGCCCATCAGCGTTTCCATGCTGTTTCGTGCCCTTATACTTGATTTCATATTGGTGCACCCCTAGAAAAAGGGACCATCTTTGTAGCCGTTGCGCAGTCATCACCGGAACGCCCTTCTTTGGATTAAAGATGGAGACAAGTGGTTGGTGATCAGTCAGCAAGGTGAACTTCTGCCCGTGCAGATAGTGATTGAACTTTTTCACTCCCCACACTAGGCTGAGGATCTCCCTGTCAATCTGGGCGTAGTTACGCTCGGCTGAGGTTAGTGACCGAGACGCAAAGGCTACTGGCCTCTCCGAGCCGTCCGGGAATTTGTGCGACAGCACCGCTCCAATGCCATAGGGTGATGCATCACACACCAACCGAATTGGTAGTGCTGGGTTGAAATGAGCCAACACCTCTTTTGATGTGATCAATGCTTTGCTCTTCTGGAAAGCTCGTTTACATTCGTCACTCCACTTCCGTGGTACCCCCGTTTGCAGTAGGGTGTTCAGTGGGTGTAGTACGGTAGACAAATTCGGCAAGAACTTATGGTAGTAGTTCACCAGCCCGAGGACCGACCTCAGTTGTGACACATTTTCCGGTGCTGGAGCCTTGACTACTGCCTCAATCTTTTCAGTGGACTTATGTAACCCCTCTTTATCAATAACGTGGCCACAATACGAGATCTGCTTCTGGAAAAACTCGCATTTGTGGCGATTAGCTCGGAGCCCATATTCCTTCAATCTAGTGAGCACCTGCTCCAGGTTGGCGAGGTGATCACTGTCTTTTTCGCCCGTGACCAGGATGTCGTCCAAATAACACTGGGTCCCTGGAATCCCTTGCAGGACTTGTTCCATTGCCCTTTGCCAAATAGTCGGAGCTGATGCTACCCCGAACACCAGCCAGTTGTATTGGTAGAGACCTTTATGAGTGTTGATCGTGAGGTACTGTTTTGAGGCTTCTTCTACCTCCATTTGCAGGTATGCCTGGGCCAGATCAATCTTAGTGAAGCGTTTCCCTCCAGATAGCGAGGCGAAAATATCTTCAATCCGCAGAAGCGGATATTGCACAGTGTGAAGGACTGGGTTCACTGTCACCTTAAAATCCCCACAGATGCGGACCTTCTTTGGTTCCCCAGGCGTATTACTCAACGACCTCTTCATTACAGGAACGATGGGTGTAGCCCACTCACTCCAGTCCACTTTGGACAGTACTCCTGAACATTCCAAACCTTCCAGCTCTGCTTCGACGGCTAGGCGGATCGCATAAGGTACCGGTCTGGCCTTAAAAAACTTTGGGCTTGCATTTTCCTCTATTTTGATCGTCGCTGTTATGCCTTTTAGTGTTCCGAGTCCCTGCTGGAACACTTCTTGTGTGTCAGTTAGCATTTTTGACAGTCATCCAGGTGTGATGTCATCATCCTTTTTGGCAGCTACAGTCAGTGCTTGTATGGAATGCCAATCTAGCTGTATCTTCCGGATCCATTCACGTCCTAGTAGTGGTGGTCCTCCATCTGGCAATACATATAGGTCCATTTTTGGTGTTTCCTTGCCGTTATATATAACGTTCGCCCTTATTTTTCCTTTGGGGTAGACTTTTTGCCCCGTGTACGTCTTCAAGACAATCTCTGTATCTCTCAAGGGTATATGTGAGAATAGCCACTTGTAGTCCCTTCGGTTTATGACCGTTAGGGCTGATCCTGTGTCCAATTCCATTTTCACTTGGACTCCTGCTATCTTGAGCGTGACCCAGATAGTTTGGTGATCCTCCATTTTGATCACATTATGTAGTTTCAGACAACCCAGCTCCTTGCTTCCGGAGTCTGTATCATTCTTCTGTTCATCTGAACTACTCTCCGTCACCTTATGTACCTTCTTGTACTTCTCCTGTGGAGATTTCTTGCTGTTGGTTTTCTTTCCCGACATGCAGACTCTTGCTATGTGTACTACTTTTCCACAATGTCTGCATACTTTGTCCTTGAACCAGCAATCATTATGGTCGTGTGTTGTTCTGCCGCAGCGATAGCACTTCACTGTTCCGTATGACATTTCATTTGTGCCATATTCTTGCGGTCTCCGTTGTATCTCTGCAGCGCCCCGTGCGGCTGCTTCGTATGATACTGCAATGCTGAAAGCCTTGTCCAGCGTAAGATTCTTTTCTGATAGAAGACGTTTCTGGGATCCTTCACTTTGAAGCCCACACACAAACTTGTCCCTTAAAGTATCTGTTAGTCCCGTTCCAAACTGGCAGTGTTTCGATAGCTTGTGCAGTTCCGTTAAATACTCAGCATTCCTTTCATCTTTATGCTGGTTCCTTTTGTGAAACTTAAATCTTTCTGCTATCAGCAGCGGTGTGGGGTTTAAGTGGTCCTGTAGGATTGACACTATGTTTTCAAAATCTTTTTCTACTGGCTTCTCTGGGGTTACTAGGTTTCGTAGTAAGCCATACGTTTTTGCACCCATTGAATTCAACAATACCAGTGCTTTCTTGTCATCTGGCACTTCATTTGCCTTGCAGTATACTTCTATGCGTTCGACATATGTCGTCCAATCTTCGACTTCATTGTCGAACGCTGTGATACTGCCACTCTTTGGCATTTTTGGGTGTGGTTAGACTGGCTTAAAATGGCGTTTCCCGTGCTTTCCTTTCTTCCCCGCTGCGGCTTAAAATGGCGTCTCCCGCGCTTTCCTTTCTTCCCCGCTGCGGCTTAAAATGCAGAGTTGCAGGTAGGTTCGAATCTGCGTCGTCGCCAATGTTATATCCGTGTATCTTAATGTTGTGTCCTTCAATAATCAGACAGCAGACTGCAGGGAACGATCAACAGGTGTTTACTGAATGAGGGTTCAAACTGCAACTGACTGTACAGATCACTACTCAGGGTTTCTATACAGGTGTGGTCACTGCCGGTACTACAGGATACAGGAGCTGTAAAAAGTAGTTCTCCCCCTTAAAGGTACATACATTACAATTGTCTCTATCGGAATAGTCCCTGGACTAAGTTGTTACTGGGATCTGCCTCAGCTATAACCTGGCTCCTTCTATGGTCTTCTGAGACTTTCTAGGCTATTTACACCTAAACCAAATGCTCTGGTCCCAATTAAATTTAATTCTCCACGGGCCAGTGAAAAGAGAGAATCTTTGAATTTGTAACCCAGTTAATTTACTCCCTTAACTTTCCAATAAAGATCAGTTATTATTCATGCTGATGGTAAAAGCAAGGTCATCACCAAACAGGAAAATTAAGTTGGCAGGTTTACTGATTTCCCCTTGTGAAATCAGGTCCTCTAACATGAGTCTCATTTGGCTTTAATTGCTTTCTATCTAATCCATAGTTTACCTGCACATGTCCTAGAAAGGAAATAGGTGAACACAAATAAAAGCTATTTAGTGCGTGAATGGCTTCAAAGAATTGTTTAGAATTTTCACAATGAAATTTCACAATCTTGATAAAAATGTAAAAGTTGAAGTAGTAATATCCTGTAATCCAATGTTAATTTTATTATTAGAACCTGATATTAAGCTTAGCGATATTGTCTTAAAAGAAAATGCATTTTATTTATTCCTCACATTTTCTTGCAGTTGTTGGAAGAACTGAAGAATGTGAACATCACTGATGAAGGCACAAAAATCCAATTTGATCCTTCAGGAGATTTTAACTCTGGATATGATATCCTCATGTGGAAATCAGTCAATGGCAAGATGGAGTTTAATCACACAGTTGCTGAATACGATATACAGGAGGATAAATTTATAATTAAGGATACAAGATTTAATGATTTAAAGGTAATTTTGTATAGTATTAATAATTTTTAATTTTTACATTTTAGAGTTAAGCATAGAGCCTAAAAATTACAGTTAATATTACCAGACATATGTTTAGCACACATATGACTTTCCTTTGACTGCTATTGTAACAAATGTATTAATGCGTTTGTTAATATAGTGAATGCCATATCTCCATCTCAATTCCCCTTGCCCCCTCTCTCCTCCAAATTCATTGCCATCTTGTTCTTCCTAAACCTCTCCCTCTATATAAACTATCCTACCCAAATTTATGGTCACTCCCTTGACCTTGCCATCTCCCATGGCTTCTCTACCCCCATGGTCTCAATTACAGACAAGGCCATTTTCCTTATTTCCCATACCACCCACATCTCTCTACCTCCTTCCAGCCCCAATGTCTTTCTGTGTTCACCCCTGGAAAAAAATCTCTCCCAAGTTACTTACAACTGTACCTTGAAACTTCCAACTGCCTAGCCTTTAGCTCAACATCCACCACGATTTGCTCAACAATTCCATCATCTCCACCTTTGATGCCTTTGTCACCAGCAAGACTTTTTATCTCTTCCATCCTTTTCAATCCCCCATGTATGGCCCCAACTTTGCTCCCTCAAGTCCAAAGAAATGCAGACTTGAGCGTATCTGGCACACAATTGGTTTATATATCTATCACCAGATCTTGGTGCACCACATCAGTGCACTATCAGGCTTCACTCTTCTCTACAAAACTGTCCACTACTCCAGCATAATCCTGGAGAGCAAAGCTAATCTCCAGCTTCTTTTCTCCACTACCAACTATCTCCTTAAACCCCTCTCCCTTGCACCTTCCACCTTCACCTCCAATAACAAGTTCATAGACCTCTTAGTCACTAAAGTTGAGACTATCCGTTCAGCTGCTTCTGCTGCTTCTACTCTTTCCCCTTACTCACCATGCCAAACCTCCCCGCAGGCTCCCCCCACCCTAGCCCTGAGCCCAAATCTTTCATTAGTTTCTCACTTATCCCCCCTCACTGTGCTCATCTTGCCCATGAGATTGATATCCTGCCCTCTCGACCTCATTCCCACTAAACTGCTGCCCACCCAACTTTCCATCCTGACCCCATATTAGCTGACATTGTAAATGGTTCTCTCTCCTGAAATATTGTTTCCCGCCATCCTTTTCCTCTTCAAAGTCCTCAAATGTGTTGTCGCCTCCCAATTCTGTGGCCACCTTTCCCACAACTGTATGTTTGACTCTCTCCAATCAGATTTCTGTCCCCACCATAACAATGAAACAACCCTAACCAAAGTCACAAATGACATTGTCTGTTACTATGACAATGTTACATTACCTCTTCCTCATCCTCCTCAACTTCATTGTAATCTTTAACCTGGTCAACAACACCAACCTCCATGGTCCTTACTTCAGTTGATCTGCTGCTGAAACCTTCCTCGGTGCCTTCATCACCTCTAGGCTCAACTATCCCAATGCTCATCTAGCCGGTCTCCCATCCTTCACCCTCTGTAAACTTCAGCTCATCCAAACTCTGCTGTCCATATCATACCCCGTACCAAGTCCCGCTCACACATTACCTTTGTCCTCGCAGCCGTACATTGACTTGCAGTCCCTCAACACTTCAAATTTAAAATTCTCATCCTCGTGTTTAAATCACTTCATGGCCTTATTCCTCCCTACCTCTATAACCTCCTCTAGCCCTACAACCTGCCCTGAACTCTCCACTCCTCCAACTCTGACATTTTGTGCATCCCCCCTCCCTTTGTCCAAGCATTTGGCAACTGTGCCTTCAGCCACTCATATTCTGGAATTTCCTGCCTAAGCTCCTTCACCTCCCCACCCCTCTCTCCTCCTTAAAGGCCTTCCTTACAACCCATGGTGCTAATTATCACCTCCGACGGCAAACTTGGCTTTTATCGCCCCTGGAGGTGATTGGAGTGCTAAATCAGGCACTTCACACCTGTCTTAAGGCGCAAAGGCCGAGGAGCGAGGCACTACCTCAGAGCGCTGGCAAAGCTCATGTGATATCAGTCAGCAATGGAACACAGACACACTGGCGCCGGCCAGTTCTTAAAGGGGAGTTCTGATGAAAGGTCATCGACCTGAAACGCTAACTCTGTTTCTCTCTTCACAGATGCTGCTTGACCTGCTGAGTTTCTCCAGCATTTTCTGTTTTTATCTTAAAGGGGAGGGTTAATCTTGCTCTCCATCCACATCCTGCTCATTGTAGCCTTGAATCTCGGCCTGGAGAGACCTGTACATCAAATCTGCTGGAAAGAACAATGGAGAGGCCCAGGGAAGGAGCTCAGAGTGCAGCCCCCACAGTCTCTTCTAAATTGATACAAGGAAGGGCAAATCAAAATGAACCTGCAAAGTGCTGCTCAGTACCCAAAACTCCTTCACACAGCATTGAATCACTCCAGAAGTCTCTCTCTCTCTCTCAGAATGCGTGGTGCAAAAATGTCACCAACAAAAAAAGGCAGGAAGCAGTCGCCTTTAAATAGCGCTCCCCCAGTCCCTTCCTGACTGCAAAACGCTCCCCTCAACCTGTTGTTGCTAGCGGTAACGCAGGGGGTGCCACTCAATATCCGGTCCGGGGTGCTACCAGGGCATTGCGCACTCGACTGACGTCATGATCTGCTGGCGCAGGAGATCGTGGCGGTAGTGTTTAGCGCTGCCTCAAAATGTCTAGTTAATTTTGCGAGTGGCGCAAACATCGCCTCGCACGGGCGCTAGTTGCTTTGTGCCCCATTAGCGCCCTCTTAAGGCGCTAACGGGAGGCGCAAACAACTAAATTATTCCCCCTTAACCTTCTCTCGTTTACCTTTGGTGAATAAATATGATCACAATTCAATAGTATTCTATGACAAAGAAAACGTCCCAACTAAAAAACAATACTGCAAATAGATTATTTACCTTTAAAGAAAACTTATGTTAGAATTTACTAAATGAATGAGAAAAAGATAATCCCTTTCGACTGGCTATGAAGCACACAAGCAAATTATGCCTGGCAGTTATGAACACACGTCTGTACAGAAAATTTGCAACTCCTTACTTGAAAATTTAAGCTCTGAGTGGTCTGTAATTGATACTGAACAGACAAAATGCTGCCCAATGTACTCCAGGATGTTGCTCTGAGTTTGGTGATTGAATTTATTCTCTTAAGAAAGAAAAGAAAGACTTGCATTTGTATAGCACCTTTCACGACCACCAGACATCTCAAAGCGCTTTACAGCCAATGAATTACTTTTGGAGTGTAGTCACTGTTGTAATGTGGGAAATTGATTTTGACATTCAGCAGCACAGTCCTTGATTTTCACATTTTTATTAGCTAGATAAGGGGATAACATTCAACTTCAGCAGGGGCTGGAAAACTGGTGGTATCAGATTGGCCCTCCATTACACACACCGCCCGATTCTCTTTCCTGTTGTCTTCAATGGGAAGAAATATCAGGCAGGGTGTATAAAAGGCGGCCGATCCGATTATGCCAGTTTTCCGCCCCCGCTGAAGTTGAAACTTGCCTCAGGGCGGGAAGTGTGTATTCACCAACATCAGCAATCACTTGAACAAAAAGCAAAATGCTGCAGATGCTGGATATCTGGAAAAACTCCCAGAAAATTCAGGAAACACTCAGCAGATCAGGCAGCATCTGTGGAAAAAACAGACTTGTTAATGTTTCAGGTATCAGAATTGGAAGTCATTACAGATGAACAGAATTTTAAAAAGGAACAAGGGGAAGGGATGGGATAAAACATACAAACACACACAGGAATAGAAAATAAATGATTGATAAAGTGTTTAAGTGGAGGACAGGAGAGGGCTAAATGGCAGGTGATATTAGCATGAAACAATAGGAGGAATAATGAGAGAAATCAATGAATAAAAGACATATATGGCCACTTAAAATAAATATAATTTTCATATTGTGTATATTCATCAAAATTCCACCAGGAAATATGTATAGCTATTAGGTTACATACAATATTTTCCAAGTGATTAGCCCTAGCATTGGCTGAAAGACAAGTAAGTATATGTAAATGAGCTGAACTGATTGGGTTATTTACTGATGACTAAATAATGATAAGAAAATTACACTAATTCTTATTGAAAAGATACAATAACCAATCATTTTGAATATATATTTGTGAAGGTAGATTCATAAGTAACTGCTTCAAGAATGCTCGCAAATGTTTAAAGCACGCAAGCTACCATTTTTCAATCAGAGTACAACATTTTTTTTTCATTAGTTTAAATTTTCCATAAGTTTGGAAATTTTCCTTTTTGAAAACTTTGCTTAATTTAGCTTAATGGTGGTATTAGCACAATAGAGAGGGATGACCTAAGTTCAGGAAACCAGGATGTAGAAGCGGTTTGGGTAGAGATGAGAAATAATAAAGGCAAGAAGTCACTTGTGGGAGTGGTGTACAGGCCCCCTAACAATAACCACATGGTAGGATGGAGTACAAAGGAAGAAATAATGGGAGCTTGTCAGAAGGGTACGGCAATAATCATGGGGGATTTTAAGCTGCATATAGACTGGAAAAATCAGATGGGCAAAGGTAGCATAGATGAGGAGTTCATGGAATATTTTCAGTATAGTTTTTTACAACAGCACGTTCTGGAGCCAACCACAGAGCAGGCTATACTAGACCTGGTATTGTGCAACGAGATAGGATTAATTAATGACCTCATAGTGAAGGTGCCCCTATGTAGCAGTGATCATAATATGATTGAATTTTACATTCAGTTTGAGAGAGAGCAGAGTGGGTCCAAGACTAGTATTTTAAGCTTAAATAAGGGCAATTACGAGGGCATAAATGCAGAGCTAGCTAAAGTGAACTGGCAAATTAGGTTAAGGGATAGGTCAATAGAGTTGCAGTGGCAGATATTTATGGGGATATTTCAAAATACACAGAATATTCCAACAAGAAAGAAAAATTTCAAGGGGAGGACCCACCATCCGTGGTTAACTAAAAAAGTTAAAGATAGTATAAACTTAAAGAAAAAGCATATCATTGCGCAAACATGGGTGGCAGGTCAGAAGATTGGACAGAATATAAAGAACAGCAAAGAATGACTAAAAGATTAATAAGGAGAGAAGAATTAGAGTACGAGAGAAAGCTAGCTAGAAATATAAAAAACAGATTGTAAGAGTTTCAATAGATATTTAAAAAAGAAAAGAGTTAACAAAGCGAGCATTGGTCCTATAAAAAGTGAGTCTGGGGAATTAATAATGGAAAATATGGAGATGGCAGTTGAATTGAACAGGCATTTTGCATCGGTCTTCACTATAGAGGATACAAGTAAGATCCCAGAAATAGCTGTAAATCAGGAAATGGAAGGGAGGGAGGAACTCAACAAAATTATAATCACCAGGGAAGTGGTACTGAGCAAATTGTTGGAGCTGCGGGCTGACAAGTCCTCGGGTCCTGATGGACTTCATCCTAGGGTCTTAAAAGAAGTGACTAGTGAGATAGTTGATGCGTTGGTTTTAATTTTCCAAAATTCCCTAGATTCAGAGAAGGTTCCATTAGATTGGAAAATAGCGAATGTAACTCCCTTATTCAAAAAGGGAGGGAGACAGAAAGCAGGAGACTACAGGCCAGTTAGCTTAACATCTGTCGTAGGGAAGCTATTAGAAGCTATTATTAAAGACATTATAGCAGGGCACTTAAAGTTCAAAGTAATCAGGCAGAGTCAACATGGTTTTTGTTAGATCCGTGTGTTAATGGAGACACGGAATGCAGGAGTTGATTTAACAAGTGTTTACTGAACAAAGTCTGGAGGTGAACTAACTACACAAGACGCTACACAGGCTTATATACCCGAGTGGTCACTACTGGTACTACAGTATACAGGGGCTTCAAAAACATAGTTCCTCTTAAAGGTACATACACTACAATTCCTCCCCTTTTAGATAAATAGTACATAACATTTTAAGTAATCATTAAATAACATTTTTACAAGAACAATAATCTACACATTTGCTGAAGTTAATCAATTACAAATTCAGTCTCTTTGGAGGCTTCCTGACTCGGTCTGGATAACGCCTCGGTGGTGTAGTAGGTGTCGGTGGTGTAGTAGGTTCTTTTGGCAAGGTCGATTCGGCTTCAATGCCAGTGTCGGGTTCATCTGGTTCCAGTATCACCGGATCGGAGGTAGATACTATGGGTATCTCTGCTTCATCACTAGGCGTATAGAGTTGTGGTGTAGGTTGTCCTTTTTCGGATGACTCTATGATCTGGTCAGCATGGCGCCTTATTATGCTTTCTCCAATGTCCACGGTATACATCTGCGGTCCTAGTCATGTGCAAATAGTTCCAGGCTGCCATTTCTCGGTACGGTAGTCCCGGGCCAAAACTGGTTGACCTATCTGGAAGGTTCTAGTTGGCCTTTCATTCATGCTTTGAAATTGCCGGTTCTCTACGTCCCTTCTGACATTTGGCTTGACCAAATCCAGCCGGCATCTTAGTCTTCTATTGAAAAACATCATGGCGGGGGTTTGGTTTGTAACCACATGTGTTGCATTCCTGTACGCAAACAAGAAGTTATCTACCTTATGTTGTAGATTTATGTCTTCATTACCCATGGCCTTTATGGCCTTCTTGAAGGTCTGGACAAACCTTTCAGCCAATCCATTGGTGGCGGGATGGTATGGGGCGGACGTGTAGTGCTTAACCCCATTGTTTTTTAAGAACTTCCTGAATTCTTCGGATACAAATTGCGGTCCATTATCAGAACAGATCTGTTCAGGCAGCCCATTCCTGGCGAATATGGTCCTTAATACTGTGATGGTTTTTTCCGTGGTGGTGGAGGACATCTTTATTACCTCCGGCCACTTGGAGTGTGCATCCACCGCGATTAAGAACATTGAGTCCATAAATGGACCAGCAAAGTCGATATGTACCCTTTGCCACGGAGATGGGGCGTTTTGGACGTTCTGGCATCCTAGACAGCTCTTGGTCATTTCTTCGATGTCTCCATCGATACCTGGCCACCACACAAATGCTCTGGCTAAGTTCTTCATTTTCACTCCACCCAGATGCCCCTTGTGAAGCTCCTTTAGCACTCTATCCTTGAGTTTGGGTGGAATCACCACTCTGGATCCACACATCAAGGTTCCTCGGCACACTGACAGCTGTTCTCTTCTTTGTGAGAATGCTGGCAACAGTGGTTCGCCATGTGCTGGCCATCCCTTCACCGTTAAATCGTAGACTCGTGAGAGAGTCGGGTCATTTCGCGTTTCCTTTTCAATGGTAGAATTTGTCACCGATAGACATTCCACTATGGTCGAGTGGAATATTTCCACTGGGTCCACTGTAGGTGCCTCTTCCACCATTGGCAATGGTAGGCGCGATAAACCGTCAGCATTCCCATGCTGTTTTGTTCCTTTGTACTCAATGTCATATTGGTGTGCCCCTAGGAAAAGGGACCACCTCTGTAGCCTTTGCGCTGTCATAATGGGAACGCCCTTTTTAGGGTTGAATATGGAGACGAGGGGTTGATGGTCAGTCAACAAGGTAAATTTTTGTCCCGGCAGGTAATGGTTGAATTTCTTCACCCCCCACAGCAGGCTGAGTGCCTCCCTGTCGATCTGGGCACAGTTATGCTCAGCTGAGTTCAATGAGCATGACGCAAAAGCTATCGGCCGCTCCGAGCCATCAGGGAATCTATGTGATAATACCGCTCCCACGCCGTAAGGGGATGCATCGCACGCCAGTCTGATTGGCAGTGATGGGTTGTAATGAGCCAACACTTCCCTGGACGTGATCAAGCCTTTGCATTTATGGAAGGCACGTTTACAGTCTTCGCTCCATTTCCAAACTACTCCCGTTTGTAGCAGTGCGTTAAGAGGGTGCAGAGCCGTCGACAAGTTTGGTAAAAATTTATGATAGTAATTTATTAATCCCAGGAACGACCTTAATTGTGAGACATTTTCAGGCGCTGGGGCCTTTACGACCGCTTCAATTTTTTCAGGTGACTTATGCAACCCTTCTTCGTTAATGACATGGCCACAATATGATATTTGTTTCTGGAAAAATTCGCACTTGGGGCAATTTGCTCGTAGGCCCCGTTCTCTCAGCCTCGTGAGCACCTGCTCCAAGTTGGCAAGGTGCTCGTTGTCGTTTTCTCCTGTTACAAGGATGTCGTCTAGGTAGCATTGAGTCCCCGGAATCCCTTGCAGGACTTGCTCCATAGCTCTTTGCCAGATAGCCGGAGCTGATGCCACTCCGAAAACCAGTCGATTGTACTGGTACAGGCCTTTGTGTGTGTTTATCATGAGATACTTTTTAGAGGCCTCCTCAACCTCCATCTGTAGATATGCCTGTGCCAAGTCAATTTTGGTGAAACGTTTCCCTCCGGATAGTGAGGTGAAAATATCTTCTATCCTCGGAAGACGATACTGTACCGTGTGAAGAACCAGGTTTACAGTCACCTTGAAGTCCCCACAGATGCGAATTTTTCTCTGTTCTTCAGATTTATCATTATTCAACGTTTTCTTCATGAGCGGGACGATGGGTGTTGCCCACTCGCTCCAATCTACCTTGGATAACACGCCTGCTTTTTCCAAATTCTCCAGCTCTGCCTCGATGGCTGGACGAATTGCGTATAGCACCGGCCTTGACTTTAAAAACTTGGGAATTGCCGCATCTTCCACTTTTATTGAGGCGGTGGCGCCTTTCAGGGTTCCTAGTTCCTGTTGAAACACTTCTTTGGCGTTAGCCAAGATTTCTTTTAATCGTCCAGGTATGACGTCATCATCATTTTTTTTCTTACTGGTCACCGTCAGTGCCTGAATGGAGTGCCAGTCTAAACGTATCTTTCTGATCCATTCACGTCCCAACAACGGTGGACCACCATCTTGCAGAACGTATAAATACAACTTCTGTATTTCCTTGCCGTTGTATACAACAGGCACCTTTATTTTCCCTCTGGGGTATACTTTCTGCCCCGTATATGTCTTCAAGATAATGGATGTGTCTTTCAAAGGTATATGCGGAAATAGCCGCTCGTAATCCCGTCGACTCATGACGGTCAGAGCTGATCCTGTATCTAGCTCCATTTTGACTGGGGACCCCGCTATTGTGAGGGTAACCCAAATGGTCTGGTAATCTTCTTTGGCAATTACATTATGTAATTTGAGACAGCTTAGTCTCTTGTTTCCGGAGTCGCTATCGCTCTTCTGGTCTTCGGAGCTACTGTCCATCATCATTTGTACCTTTCTGTACTTTTCCTTATTGACCTTTTTACTGTCAGCGGATTTTTTTCCTGATCTGCATACACGTGCAATGTGTCCCATCTTTCCGCATTGCCTGCATGCTTTGTCCTTGAACCAGCAGTCCTTCTGGTCATGGGTGGATCTGCCGCAGCGATAACATCTCTCGAAACCCCGTGTCATTTCATGGGTGCCGAAGTCCTGTGGCTTTTGCTGTATCTCTGCAGCTCCTCTTGCTGCTGCTTCGTATGATACAGCCACACTGAAAGCCTTGTCCAGCGTCAAATCTTTCTCAGAAAGTAGTCTTTTCTGTGTTCCTTCGCTTAGGAGACCGCAGACGAATTTGTCTCGTAGAGAATCTGCCAGTCCTGCCCCGAATTGGCAGTGCTTTGACAGCTTTCATAGTTCGGTGAGGTAATCAGCGTTACTTTCATTCTTGTGCTGATTCCTCCTGAAGAATTTGAATCGTTCCGCTATCAGTAGCGGTGTTGGGTTGAAGTGCTCCTGCAAGGTATCAACAATCTCCTTAAAATTCTTGTCCATCGGTTTGGCTGGAGTGATCAAGTTTCGTAACAGCCCGTATGTCCTTGCGCCCATCAGATTTAGAAGTACCGATGCCTTTTTATCATCTGCTACTTCATTCACCTTGCAATATACCTCCACTCTTTCCACATATGTGGTCCAATCTTCTATATCAATATTGAAAGCAGTAATATTGCCAGTCTTCCGCATCTTGAAAATCTAAAATGGCGCTTCCCGCGCTTTTCCTCCATCCCCGATGGATCAAAATGGCGCCTCCTGTGCTTTTCTTTCTTCCCCGCCGAGTTAAGATGGTGACTCCCGAGCTTTCCCGCCGCTGCCGCTGCTGCCAACGCTGTTCTCCGCGGTTCCCGTTGCGACCTGCAGCTTTTCGCGGTATTTCTATTTTTTTAACATTTTTAAAATATATATCTCTTCAATAGTTTCTCCGTTACTTGGAGAACCATTCCCGTCGTGGAGCAGACCCTCTGGGACTTTCCCCTCCCTCTGCTCGGTCCGAACGCCGACCTGCTTTGTAGCACCGGCCGCGCCCTGAGTGCTCCACCCTCTCTCTCTCTTTGCTTCTGCTTCCCGACTCACTGCCTGGCCCCGTTGCAGAGCCACCCGATCGACCTCTAGCCGGCCGCAGCCCAGAAAGGATCAGTGCACTACCTGCCACCAGCCCGTTTAGCTGGTGAAACCACAGTTTTTTTGTTTTTTTTTCTTGCTTCTGGCTTCAACCTTCGTCTGAGGAATCAATCCCCTTGAGGTGCTTTTGAATTGCAGGTAAGTTCATTTCTAACTCGTCGCCACTGTTAGATCCGTGTGTTAATGGAAACATGGAATGCAGGAGTTGATTTAACAAGTGTTTACTGAACAAAGTCTGGAGGTGAACTAACTACACAAGACGCTACACAGGCTTATATACCCGAGCGGTCACTACTGGTACTACAGTATACAGGGGCTTCAAAAACATAATTCCTCTTAAAGGTACATACACTACAGTTTTGTGCAAGGGAAATCATGTTTAACCAATTTATTGGAGTTCTTTGAGGAAGTAACATGTGCTCTGGATAAAGGGGACCCGGTGGATGTACTGTACTTAGATTTCCAGAAGGCATTTGATAAGGTGCCACGTCAAAGGTTATTGTGGAAAATAAGAGCTCATGGTGTAGGGGGTAACATATTGGCATGGATTGAAGATTGGCTAGCTAACAGGAAACAGAGAGTAGGCATAAATGGGTCATTTTCTGATTGGCAAGATGTAACAAGTGGTGTGCCACAGGGATCAGTGCTGGGGCCTCAACTTTTTACAATTTATATAAATGACTTGGATGAAGGGACCAAAGGTATGGTTGCTAAATTTGCTGATGACACAAAGATAGGTAGGAAAGTAAATTGTGAAGAGGACATAAGGAGGCTACAAAGGGATATAGATAAGTTAAGTGAGTGGGCAAAGATCTGGCAAATGGAGTATAATGTGGGAAAATGTGAAGTTGTCCATTTTGGCAGGAAGAATAAAAAAGAAGCATATTATCTAAATGGTGAGAGATTGCAGAGCTCTGAGATGCAAAGGGATCTGGGTGTCCTAGTGCATGAATCACAAAAGATTACTATGCAGGTACAGCAAGTAATTAAGAAAGCTAATAGAATGTTATTATTTATTGCGAGGGGAATTGAATACAAAAGTAGTGAGGTTATGCTTCAGTTATGCAGGACATTGGTGAGACCACATCTGGAGTACTGTGTACAGTATTGGTCTCCTTATTTTAGGAAGGATGTAAATGCAATGGAAGCAGTTCAGAGAAGGTGTACTAGACTAATACCTGGAATGGGTGGGTTGTCTTATGAGGAAAGGTTGGACAGGCTAGGCTTGTATCCGCTGGAGTTTAGAAGAATAAGAGGTGACTTGATTGAAACATATAAGGTCCTGAGGGGTCTGGACAGGGTGGATGTGGAGAGGATGTTTCCTCTTGTGAGAGAATCTAGAGCTGGGGTCAGTGTTTAAAAATAAGGGGTCGCCCATTTAAGACAGAGATGAGGAGAAATTTTTTCTCACAGAGGGTCGTGAGCCTTTGGAACTCTCTTCCTCAGAGGGTGGTGGAAGCAGAGTCTTTGAATATTTTTAAGGCAGAGGTAAAGAGATTCTTGGTAAGCAAGGACGTTAAAAGTTATCGGGGTAGGCGGGAATGTGGAGTAATCGGATCAGCCATGATCTTATTGAATGGCGGAGCAGGCTCGAAGGGCCAAGTGGCCTACGCCTGCTCCTAATTCGTATGTTCGTATGTTTGTATAGCCAACTTGGCCGCAGTACTACTCCAAGCTGCACTTGCTGCAACCACTGTTTGGTTTTAAAATTATAATTAACTAGCATATTATCAAACCTAGCTGATGGTATAATTAGAGAGTTAGAGATTACATTTTGTGATTATAGTACTTTCTAGATCTTTCCCACATTTCTAAATATTGTTTTCATTTTCTTAAAAGGGTATGACATCCAAGTGCTCGACCCACTGCCAACCAGGGCAAATAAAGTTGTCATCTGAAGGCCAACACACGTGTTGCTATGATTGTGTAAACTGCAGCTACAATACATTCTCCAAAACAATTGGTAGGTAGTAAATTATTGTCTACATCATCTATTGTACAATCATGTACCTTACCTAAGGAAGGATATACTTGCCATAGAGGGAGTGCAACGGAGGTTCACCAGACTGATTCCTGGGATGGGGGGATTGTCCTATGAGGAGAGATTGAGTAGACTAGGCCTATATTCTCTAGAGTTTAGAAGAATGAGAGATGATCTCATTGAAACATACAAAATTCTTACAGGGCTTGACAGGGTAGATGCAGGGAGGATGTTTCCTCTGGCTGGGGAATCTAGAATCAGGGGTCACAGTCTCAGAATAAGGGGTCAGCCATTTAGGACTGAGATGAGGAGAAATTTCTTCACTCAGAGGGTGGTGAATCTTTGGAATTCTCTACCACAGAGGGCTGTGGAGGCTCAGTCATTGAGTATATTCAAGACAGAGATCGATAGATTTTTGAATATTAAGGGAATCAAGGGATATGGGGATAGTGCAGGAAAGTGGAGACGAGGTAGAAGATCAGCCATGATCTTATTGAATGGCGGAGCAGGCTCAAAAGGCCAAATGTCCTACTCCGGCTCCTATTTCTTATGTATTACACCATATATATGAAGTATGAATGGTATAAAAGAGGGGATAGTATCTTTGCATCATTAGGCTTCTAATGATGAATGGAGTGGGAGCAACAGGTTAGTAATGTACTCCCAGAAAATTCCTCCACCTCTACAGACATAGCCACAGTGACGTACTGTATCTCTCAACAGAGTCTTTGAAAAGAAAACAATCCTAACAGGATCCATGCTATGGAATTTGTAACATATGAAAATATTCACCATTCCTTTCATGCATCTCACACTAGTACACACTTTACCCTGAGCTTTTCTGACCAATTTTCTCCCCTCCTTCTCGCCTCACTGAAGTACAGTTGTACAAGTGCCAGGTGCCCTCAATACCTTGCTCAAGTGGGCATTATTCATGTGAGACTTGACAATGACTGCAGGAGAGAAATCAAAAAACCAATTAGGAAGACAAAGAGGAACTATGAAATTAAATTATCAAGGAACATAAAACAAAATAGTAAAATATTTTAGAGGCACACCAATAAAAAAAAGGAAGGTTGTGATGGGAATAGGGCCATTAAGGGATAGACAGGACAATACCACAGGTAACGATAGGGAGATAGCAGAAATATTAAATAATTATTTCGCTTCGGTATTTACCAGGGAAATAGCACAGGTGGACATGACATTGGATGATGAGATGAGTAATGAGATAAGTGCATTTAAAATAAAAAAGGGGAAATATTAAATAAACTAATCAAACTCAAAGAGGATAAAACCCCTGGTCCCGATGGATTGCATCCACATATTTTAAAAGAATCTAGGGAAGAGATAGCAGAGGCATTACTACACATGTTTAATAATTCGTTAGAAAAAGGTGTAGTGCCAGAGGACTTTCGGACAGCTAACATAATACCTATATTTAAGAATGGGAATAGAACATGTCATGGGGATTATAGACCAGTCAGCTTAACATCTGTGGTAGGAAAAGTAATGGAATCCCTACTAAAGGAGAGAATAGAAGAACATCTAGAATTGAAAAGTATAATAATGAATAGTCAGCATGAATATCAAAAGGGAAAATCTTGCTTGACCAACCTCATTGAATTTTTTGAAGAGGTAACAGAGAGAGTAGACAATGGTAATGTAGTAGATGTAATTTATCTAGATTTTCAAAAGGCCTTCGATAAGGTACCCCATAATAGACTAATGAATAAGGGCAGAGAATGCGGAGTCAGGGGACAAGTAGCAGAAAGGATTGCTAGCTGGCTTCAAGACAGAAAGCAGAGAGTGGGAGTAAAGGGTAGCTATTCACAGTGGCAGAAGGTGGGTAGTGGTGTTCCACAAGGATCAGTGTTGGGACCACTGCTGTTCACAATTTACATTAATGGTTTAGACCTTGGAATCAAAAACACAATTTCTAAATTTTCAGATGATACCAAATTGCGGGGTGGGGGGGGGGGGATAGTCAATACTGAGGAGGACTGCAACAAATTACAGGAGGACATTAATAAACTTGCAGAATGGGCAAATAATTGGCAAATGAAGTTCAACACAGATAAATGTGAGGTATTACATTTTGGTAGGAAGAATAGGGAGGTCACTTATCACTTGGAGGGTGCGAGTCTAGGTAGGGGAGAGGAACAAAGGGATCTCGGAATACAAATACACAAATCACTAAAAGTTGCACCACAGGTTAGCAAGGCCATAAAAAAGCAAACCAAGCACTAGGGTTTATTTCTAGAGGGAGAGAATTGAAAAGTAGGGAAGTTATGCTAAACCTGTATCAAACCTTGGTTAGACCACACTTAGAGTACTGCATCCAGTTCTGGTCACCATATTATAAAAAGGATATAGAGGCACTGGAGAGGGGGCAGAGAAGATTTGCAAGGATGATACCAGAAATGCGAAGATATACATATCAGGAAAGGATGAACAGGCTGGGTCTCTTTTCTCTTGAAAAAGAAGGCTGTGGGGTCACCTAATAGAGGTCTTTAAAATTATGAATGGTTTTGACAGAGTGAATACAGAGAGAATGTTTCCACTTGTGGGGAAGAGCATAACTGGAGGCCATCAATATAAGATAGTCACCAAGAAATCCAATAAGGAATTCAGAAGAAACTTCTTTACCCAAAGATTGGTGAGAATGTGGAACTCGCTACCACAGGGAGTGGTTGAAGCAAATAGTATAGATGCATTTAAGGGGAGGCTGGACAAGCATATGAGGGAGAAGGGAACCGAGGGTTACGCTGATAGATTTAGATGAGGAAAGACGGGAGGAGGCTCGAGTGGAGCATAATCGCCGGCATGGACTGGTTGGGCTGAATGGCCTGTTTCTTTGCCGTATATCCTATGTAATTCTATGATATTCACCAAGGAAGGCGTCAAAGCCAACGTTATCCAGTTTTTGCTTATAATTCACACAAACACACTCAGCTGTTTCCCAGAAAGTTCACTGAATAGTAGTAATTAGGTGCAAAAATCTGGCCGACATCCCTTTCCTAATGTAGGGAAACTGAGGCCAACTATAGCAGTCCTACCACCGTTGTGGCTAAGATCATTTAAGTCATCAGAGATTGGGGATGGAACTGGGACCATTTTGGCCTGTATTGCTCAACTGATCACTAGACAAATTCACTCAGCCATGTGGATGGGTTGTAGTAAATCTGAAATAAGAGTAGGATTAAAAGGACCCTTGGGTAGACCTCAACAAACCTTTTCCACTAAGACCAGAAGGACAGTCTAACTAAATAATTCAATATGTTAATTTTTATCATTTTTGATTTTCTTCATTTCAGATGCACAGCAATGTTTTCCTTGCTCAGAAGATGAGTGGGCTCCGATAGGAAGTGATATATGCAACAAAAAACACATTATATTTCTTGCCTGGAGTAATGGATTTTCTATCGTATTGCTAATTTTTTCAGCCTTTGGAATTGTTTTAATCATCGTAATAGTTGTTATCTTTATCAAGAATGTCAACACACCAGTTGTTAAGTCCAATGGTGGCAACATTTCCTTTATTATGCTCGTCTCTTTGTCGCTCAGTTTTTTAAGTGTTGGCTTTTTTCTTGGAAAACCGAACAACGTTACTTGCAAAATCAGGCAGTGTTTATTTGGCATCAGCTTTACTCTTTCTGTTTCATGTGCTCTGACAAAATCACTTAAAATACTACTAGCATTCAACTTTAACCCAGCTAATCAAAAGCATTTGAAGAACCTGTACAATCCCTGGCTCATCATAGGTGTCTGTACTGGATTTCAGATTGCCATTTGCACAATGTGGTTGGTTCTTAATGGTCCAAGAGCTCAAAGAGATACCAAGAGATTGCCAAAGGAAGTTTTGCTGGAATGTAACGAGGGTTCTTATGTAGCACTTGCTGTTATGTTGGGGTATATAGCATTCCTCGTGCTGATTTGTTTTACATTTGCCTTTAAAGGTAGAAAGTTGCCAGAAAGCTACAATGAGGCTAAGTTTATCACATTTAGCATGTTGATTTACTTCATTTCATGGATTACCTTTGTACCTGTCTATGTAACCACTCATGGCATGTATCTCCCAGCAGTGGAAGTGGTTACAATTTTATCTTCAACCTATGGGATATTATGCTGCCAGTTTTTCCCAAAGTGTTATATAATTCTGTTTAAGAAAGAATATAACACTACCACTTCGTTTTTGAAAAATCTGTATGACTATTCACTGAAGAGCACAGATGTTCTAGCAAACAGTCAAACTTCTCTAAACTTTTCAATATGTTCCGTTTCTTGCAAGTCCATTAAAAATAACAACTGTCAAAAGTCAGAAGACATAAATTCTAATTCTTTTGTACAAAACAACAGAATCAATAGGGTTTCAAGCAAAAGACGTTCTAGTTGGTAAATGTTTAATTGGCGAAAATGATTTGTATTCAGGATAGTCACATCACATTGAGGCTGTTTTAGGTTTGAGTCCACACTATGGTCAGTTCAATCCTGCCCATTGTAGCATTAATGCACTTTATCATTTTTCGGCCTTGGTTGCTAAATGTGATGGCTCACAGTAACAATGGATTGCACTTTTGTGATACAGAGACTGATATATCATCCATCTTATCCTCTTCCTATTTCCCCACACCGCAAATATAATACACCAGTTCAAGTTGAAGGAGCATTGCTATTGAAAGAAACACAAGAGTCATTCATTAGCCCACATTCTTGTCCTTCCCGATGAAGAGGAATACATACAATTAATGATCATGGATGGAGGAGGGAATGAATGTGATATCATTTGATTTTTGCTACCTTTCTGGATGATAAGATTTAAAAAAATTTATCAAAGTTAGAAAACAGGTAAAATTTCTGAATTTTGTGACATCACTGGATACCAGAGAAATAATATAATGTGATATCACAAAATGTGCATTTGCTGATATGTTAATTTTACATCTTTTCCAATTTCAAACAATAACTTCTAAGAGATTCTTTTTAGGGAAAATTGTGGAAAGATGCAGTTTACTTTTTGTATTAGTATCTCTCATTCTTCATTTTCCCTACCAAACACCATCATATAAGCACCATCACCACACGGACTGCAGCAATTCAAGAAGACCTAGTAGAATCATTTCAGGGCTACTAGGGATGGGCAATAAATGTAGCTGTGCCACCATCATCCAAAACACGAGAACAAAAAATAGAGTATTATCTCGCGTTTTAGATCCTCCCATTCCCTGACTTGGGGTGTTGACTGGTGGCCTGTGTTCAGACCTCTCTCAATGCTGCTCCATACCTTTCCTGAGGAGATTCCAGGGGAGCAGCATGTGGTGAATCAGCTGCTGATTCTCCATGCCGACTTGTTTGTCGGAAAGTGACAGATCATGATCTCATCGTGCAAGGAAATCTTGCAGATGAACCTGTTGGATCAGTTCATCAGTACATCATCAAACTGTATCACCAGATTGATCCAAAACTTGTAGTTTGGTGACTATACTACAGCGAGAGAAGCTTCTCAATGTAATGTTTAAAACGTTCTGTCTATGGCAATGATACAGAAACACGTTGAGCAGGGTAGGCAAGTAAGTTAAAAAGAGGAAAGAGATGGGTAATTTACTATAGCCATTCAGATATTATTAAATTAATATGTTGTGTGTTCTGCTTGTGATAATATATATATAATTATTGATTTTTTGTGAAATTTATATTTGTGTGATTACAATTAATAAAAAGTCTTTACTCTTTATAAATTACAGTCTCCTTATTAATATTTCTCATGTGCATTTTCTCATATCTTGTACAACAGTACTGTACGATCATTAGTGATGGTCACTAATATTTGGCAAAACTAATGCAAATGTAGAATACACAATAGCCATATTATTCTAAGTATTACTTATACCTTTAGCCACTAACAACTTGGAAATCATATTGGTACTTAGGTAGCTCAATTGTTATGTATCACAGCTGTGTATGTTATGCTATATTTTTATTGATATATTTAAATTTTAATTCTTAAACAGAATAAAGAATATACAAATATCTCGTAGAACGGTATTTACAAAGTGAAAGTATTAATTATTTTTTAAATGCATTTCAAATTACTGTTTAAATAAAGCTAAACTCAAATTAGAGCCCTTTTTGTTTGTGACATTCTTACATATTGAGGAATTATCCAGTAAAAACATATGGCCCGGAATTTCCTGGATTGCATTTATGCAGAAAGTTATACCAGTTTCTACACCAATTTTGCTAATGGGAATTTACACAAAAACAGAAAACAGTTTAAACAATTGGGACCTGAGAAAAGTGCAAAACATACGCTAAGTTTCTTCTTTAGGTCACTCTTTACCTTATTGATGTTATGAAAATTAAAGTTTGAAGCCATCAAATCATCATTTATGCCTATTAAGCACAATAGCCTGGAGTTTCCGATTAAATTCCACTAATTTTGAGAAGTGTTATTTTTGTCAAGTTTCCGCTCAAACTCATTTGCGTATTGCCAAACATAGGCCGCTATCTTTATAGAGGAGGCGGGTTGAGGGCGGGCCCGCTACTCGGCAGCTTTTGGACCCGCTCCCGGATGCCGCCTCCCAGCAGTTACTATTTTCGCTTGATTGGCCTCGTTACAGCCGATGTGCTCGTCCCTCCAGGCCATTGGTTGCAGAGCGTCAGATTCTCGCCTCTGATGACACGTTGTTTCAGGTAAAAATTTAAAGGGGCCATGTCCCCTTTGCAAAAGCATTAGGTTTTTCCTCTTAAAGGTGCTGGCTGCTGCAGGAATGGCAGCCCCAAAAACTAAGGCTGCACCCAGGTTCAATGAGGGCTCCCTCCATGCTCATGTGGAGGGAACTGGAGGACATCAGGAGGTCCTCTTCCCTGGAAACGCAAGGAGGAGGCCACTTCAGCAAACCAAGGCAAATTGCTGAGGAGGTGAGTTCAAGGTCTGTGTACAGACACACATGGGTTCAGTGGGGAAAAAGGTTAAATGATCTGCTGAGATCACCTAAAGCGTGGCCTCTGTGTTCTGGGAAATGGAAGTTCAAGAGTGAGGGCTCAGAGCAAATGCCACGTAAAATGTTGGTGGTGATACTGAGCACTTTAGTAGACAGATGATGCCTGGGGTTTTGAGGATGTCGGAATTATATTCATTTCCATGTGCCAACCACCTGTGGTTGAAGCGTAAGCTTACTTGAATCTGGCATGGATGAGTGCATCCCTTGCCTGACGGCCAGCAGTGTGGTCGCCTGCTGCTGGATTGGCCACATGCGGACCCACAAAGTGTCGCTCCCCGTCCTCCTCCTCATCCACCTCCTTGTCCTCTTCCTCGTCCTCTTCCTCTTCCTCTGAGGAGGCTGTGTGCTGAGCCACTTGTTCATCCGGCAGCACTAAGCCGCGCTGCTGTGCGATGTTGTGCAGGACACAGCAGACCACAACAATTCTGGACACCCTGGCTGGTGCATATTGCAAGGCTCCACCAGATCTGTCCAGGCACCAGAAGCGCATTTTGAGCAAGCCAATGGTTTGATCGATGATGCTTCTGGTGGATATGTGACTCACATTGTAGCGCTCCTCAGCATCATTTGATGGCCTCCTCATCAGTGTCATTAGCCACGTCTTCAGGGGATAGCTCTTGTCACCAAGAAGCCATCGGAAAGTTGGGTTGGCAGATGGAAGAGCTGAGGCGCAATAGAATGGCGCAGGATGAAGGAGTCATGGCAACTGCCAGGGTACTTTGCACAAACATGCATGATGATCTTCCTGTGGTTACACACCAGCTGGATGTTCAGGGAGTGGAAGCCCTTGCAGTTGATAAATACAGCTGGGTGGTGATAGGGGGCCCTAATGGCTACGTGTGTGCAGTCTATGACATCCTGCACCATTGGCAAGCCTGCCATATTAGCAAAGCAAACCACACGCACCGTCACACTTGGGCCATCCGTGGAGAAGTGAATGGAATTGTGCGCCTTTGCAAAGAGGACATCGGTGACCTGCGTGATGCAAGTGTGTGCGACCGACTGGGAGATGCCGCTGATGTCTGCAGCTGATCCCTGGAAGGAGCCCGAAGCAAAGAAGTTGAGTGCGGTGGTGACTTTGACAGCCACTGGTAAGGAGTGTCCACACGCTCCTCTGGGCTCCAGGTGTTGGTGCTGGTGTTGTGGCTGGTTGTGGTGCTGCCACGGCTGCTCTTCCTCTAAATCTAACGACCAGGATGAGAGGATATAAATGGTCCCCATCCTGTTGCTGTAGATTTCAGTTGAGGCAAGAAGCTTGCAAGCGCACAGTCAAAGTGGCCTGAAATTATTCCAATCAGGTCACACTGCAGATGGCTGTCAGCTTGACCAGTCACAAAGTCAGTAGAGTTGCAAAACTCTTATCCCAAACCTCCAACAGCAAAGTTGTTGCATTTGAATGTAAGCCATGTTACAGGAGCACTTTTAAACTGCTGCACCAATTACTACAAATCATGTCCTCCAGCAACTCATCTCCTTGCAGCTGGCCTGTTTCTGACAAGACAGGAAACAGGAGCCAGAGGCACAAAAATGGGAAACCACTATAAAAATAGGATTAGCAAGGCAGTTAACAGGCTCTTAACTGTCTTAACTACCTGTCCCACCGGTTCCAGTCGGGTCAGTTTGGGAGCGGCTGACGCAACAGTCACGAAAATCGCGTGAGGGCGGGATGGAGGCAGGTTGTCAGTCTGAAGCCATTTTTTCCGATTTTCACTGCTCACCCACCTCCAAACAAGCCTCTTCAGGGCTATTAAAATCGAGCCTGTAAAATCTGCCATGAACCAGTGCAATCAGGCAACGTTTTAGAACGTAATTTTTTTTAAAGAACCATTTTGCTTTAAAAATATTCTTTGATATATGTAAGAGTGGTAACCTGGGGCATTTGATAAATACAGCTGAAAATGGGTTTATCACAAAAAAATAAGCATTTTTAATCAGAGTGTCTAGTCCAACGCCTGTGAGGAACCCGATTGTAAATAACTGAAAATGACTTTAAAAAAAACTATACAGAACCATTTACTAGTTACACTGGTGTACAGTAGTCAGTTTCTTAGTAAAATAAAAAAAATTATATTCAAAAAAGGGGGAAAAGTTCAGTTGTTTGCGCCTCCCGTTAGCGCCTTAAGAGGGCGCTAATGGGGCGCAAAGCAACTAGCACCTGTGCGTGGTGATGTTTGCGCTGCTCACAAAATTAACTAGACATTTTGCGGCGGCGCTAAACACTACCGCCACGATCTCCTGCACTGGCAGATCGTGACGTCAGTCGAGTATGCAATGCCCCGGTAGCGCCCCGGACCGGATATTGAGTGGCACCCCCTGCCTTACCACCTGCCGCTAGCAATGACAGATTGAGGGGAGCGTTTTGCAGTCAGGGAGGGACTGGGGGAGCGCTATTTAAAGGCGACTGCTTCCTGCCTGTTTTTGTTGGTGACATTTTTGCACCATGCATTCTGAGAGAGAGAGAGAGACTTCTGGAGAGATTCAACGCTGTGTGAAGGAGTTTTGGGTACTGAGCAGCACTTTGCAGGTTCATTTTGATTTGCCCTTCCTTGTATCGATTTAGAAGAGACTGTGGGGGCTGCACTCTGAGCTCTTTCCCTGGGCCTCTCCATTGTTCTTTCCAGCAGATTTGATGTACAGGTCTCTCCAGGCCGAGATTCAAGGCTGCAATGAGCAGGATGTGGATGGAGAGCAAGATCAACCCTCCCCTTTAAGAATTGGCCGGCGCCATTGTGTCTGTGTTCCATTGCTGACTGACATCACATGAGCTTCACCAGCACTCTGAGGTAGCGCCTAGCTCCTCAGCCTTTGCGCCTTAAGACAAGTGTGAAGCACCTGATTTAGCGCTCCAATCAACTCCGGGGGCAATAAAAGCCAAGTTTGCAGTTGGAGGCGATAATTAGCGCCAGGCACTAAGCTTTGCGCATGGCCGATAATCTCACCCCAAACGGGGCGATATTGAATTTTTCCCCCAAATACTTTCAAAACATGCCTATTAGTGCCCTCATGCCTAAAGAAAGATTGGATAGGCTGGGGTTGTTTCCTTTGGAACAGAGGAGTCTGAGGGAAGACTTGATTGAGGTGTATAAAATTATGAGGGGCCTAGATAGAGTGGATAGGGAGGACCTGTCTCCCTTAGCAGTGTGGTCAATAACCAGGGGGCATAGATTTAAAGTAATTGTTAGAAGGATTAGAGGGGAGTTGAGGAGAACTTTTTTCACCCAGAGGGCTGTGGGGGGTCTGGAAAGCACTGCCTGAAAGGGTGGTAGAGGCAGAAACCCTCATCACATTTAATAGGTACTTGGATGTACAATTGAAGTGTCATAACCTACAAGGCTAGTGACCAAGAGCTGGAAAGTGGGATTAAGCTGGATAGCTCTTTTTCGGCTGGCACAGACACGATGGGCCGAATGGCCTCCTTCTATGCCGTAAATTTCTATGATTCGCTGAAAAAAAGCTTAAATTTACGAGCCTTCTCGAAGGCCCACAAACGGACGTAATTAGCAGAAACTCGCAATGGTGAGTCGTTCGAACTGGGGGCGTGGCCAATCCAGCACAATGTTTTTTGAACTAGTACAAAACATCATGGAAACTTGATTTGTGCTGAACGTAATTTGTGCTTAAAATTCCTCGATCTTTTGCAACCTGGCGGAAACTGCATCCCAGCATGTTTTAAAAAATTCAATTGTGGAAGCTATGCGTTTTTTAATTTCACAGATTCTGATGTATTCAAAGATATAAAAAAATACAGTGCGTGTCTCCAAAAGGAGAAATTAAAAACAAATCGCTCAGAAAGAATCACCAGAAATATTACTTTGGGTCCTGCGGTGCCTAACATTTTGGGTGTAAATTTACATTCAGAACTGGCATAAATGCAGGAAGCACAAGTTCTCTGGTGTTTTGCATAGCGGTGGAACTATGTTAATGACCTAAATGGAGTTTCAGTGAGTGGAGCAAATGATCGAGGAAATTCGCATGTAGCGATGTTTCATCATAAAATTGACATAAATCAGTTTCCTTCAAAAAAGGGATGCAACTTCACTCTTGCGCCATAGTTACGTTGAAACTTTCCAGGAAATTCTGGGCCCACATTTTCCCCAGGGGCATGTCATTGATTTCTCCTTTTATGGGTAGCTCTTTGGACATCCCTCTGTATTTGTAGATTTTGGAGGAACAGGAGAATCAGAGAAGGCATACCAGGCAGGTGTACTGGCACCTAAGATGCTCAGCTAGTACCTATCCATCGGCCACCATTTGTGTGCGCAGGGTTGGACAATCATATCTGGACATATCCAAAGATGATTGCATACAAGCACTACGACTTCAACATTATGGCTCCCACAGCACAATTGGGAGCATGATTTAAATTTACCAGCTGATAAAATGCATCTATTTTATGCATGTTAAAATCACATTGGGTTCCTTTTTAAAAATTCATTTTTATGGGATGTGGGCGTTGCTGGCAAGGCCAGCATTTATTGCCCATCCCTAATTGCCCTTGAGAAGGTGGTGGTGAGCCACCTTCTTCAACCGCTGCAGTCCGTGTGTTGAAGGTACTCCCACAGTGCTGTTAGGGAGGGAGTTCCAGGATTTTGACCCAGCAGCGATGAAGGATCGGCGATATACTTCTAAGTCAGGATGATGTGTGACTTGAAGGGGAACTTGGAGGTGGTGGTGTTCCCATGCGCCTGCTGCCCTTGTCCTTCTAGGTGGAAGAGATCACGGGTTTGGGAGGTGCTGCCGAAGAAGCCTTGGCGAGTTGCTGCTGTGCATCTTGTAGATGGTACACACTGCAGCCACGGTACACCGGTGGTGGAGGGAGTGGATGTTTAAGGTGGTAGACGGGGTGCCAATCAAGCGAGCTACTTTGTCCTGGATAGTGTCGAGCTTTTTGAGTGTTGCTGCAGCTGCACTCATCCAGGCAAGTGGAGAGTATTCTATCACACTCCTTACTTGTGCCTTGTAGATGGTAGAAAGGCTTTGGGGAGTCAGGAGGTGAGACACTCCCCGCAGAATACCTAGCCTCTGACCTGCTCTTGTTGCCACAGTATTTATGTGGCTGGTCCATTTAAGTTTCTGGTCAATGGTGACCCCCAGGATGTTGATGGTGGGGGATTCAGTGATGGTAATGCCATTGAATGTCAAGGGGCAGTGTTTAGACTCTCTCTTGTTGGAGATAGTCATTGCCTGGCACTTCTGTGGTGCGAATGTTACCTGCCACTTATCAGCTCAAGCCTGAATGTCGTCCAGTTCTTGTAGCACACGGGCATGGACTGCTTCATTATCTGAGGAGTTGTGAATGGCTCTGAACACTGTGCAGTCATCAATGAACATCCCCATTTTTGACCTTATGTTGGAGGGAAGGGCATTGATGACGTATCTGAAGATGGTTGGGCCTAGGAAAACTGCCCTGAGGAACTCCTAATGACATCATAAGATTTCAATTTGTATTGATGGGGCTCCTGCCTGCTTCTGGCAGTTGCCTCGGCGGCGAAAAGAACTGCACCATTAAAATGGTGGGATGCTGTAGTGTATGTACCTTTAAGAGAGAACTACTTTTACAGCTCCTGTATACTGTAGTACCGGCAGTGACCACACCTGTATATAAGCTTTGAGCATGCCTCTGTAATGTCAGTCTTGAGACTACCCTACTCCAGTAAACACCTGTTGATTGTTAAGTTACAGCCTCCGTGTAGTTATTGGAAAACATCATACTTTAAGAATCACGGATCCAACAGTTGCGACGAGGTCGATTCGAATCTGCCTGCAACTCTGCATTTCCCTTCAAGGATTCGCTCCGGGAGGACGGTGGAAGAAAGTCGAGGCCAGAAGCACGGGCGTCGACCACGAGCAACTGCCCAGTCATCCGGCAGAGAGTGAACATCGCAGGGGAGGCTGTTGAGAGCCGGACTTGGTTCCCCAGCCATGACGATCCAGCAACAGACTGGCAACAGGTACAGTGCAGACCCTTCCCGGACAGCGGCGTCTGGAGCCGACCGACGGCAGAGAAAAAGCCGAGCAACGTCGACGGGGTAAGAGAGAGGGTGAAGCGCACAGGGCGCGGCCGGGGGTTGAAAACCGAGCGGCGTCGAGGAAAAACAAACAGAGAGAGAGAGAGGGTAAAGCAGCAGCCGGGTTCAGGACCGAGCGACGGCAACGGGAAAGGCGCACAGGAGAACGCGCAGAGCACAGCCAGGGCTCAAGGGCTGAACCGCGCCCGCGGGGAGAAGAAGGGAGAGCGCGGGAGATGCCATTGAGCCGCGGAGAAGAAGGGAGAGCGCGGGAGACACCATTTTTAGAAGCCGCAGCGGAGAAGAAGGGCGAGCGCGGGAAAAAAGGAAAGCGCGGGAGACGCCATTTTGTGCCAGCGGAGAAGAAGGGAGAGCGCGGGAGACGCCATTTTAGACAGTTAAATCACACCCAGGGATGTCGAAGAGTAGCAGTATCACTGCGTTCAACAATTAAGTCGAAGATTGGGCGACATATGTGGAACGCATTGAGGTGTACTGCAGGGCGAATGAAGTGCCAGATGCTAGGAAAGCACTGGTTTTGTTAAATTCCATGGGTGCAAAAACTTATGGCTTACTGCGAAACCTAATAACCCCAGAGAAGCCTGTGGATAAGAATTTCGAAAGCATAGTAGAAATCCTACAGGACCACTTAAACCCCACACCATTGCTGATAGCAGAAAGATTTAAGTTCCACAAAAGGAACCAGCATAAAGACGAAAGCAATGCTGAGTACTTAACGGAACTGCGCAAGCTATCGAAACACTGCCAGTTTGGAGTGGGACTAGCAGATACGTTAAGGGACAAGTTTGTGTGTGGGCTTCAAAGTGAAGGAACCCAGAAACGGCTTCTATCAGAAAAGGATCTTACGCTGGACAAGGCTTTCAGCATGGCAGTATCACACGAAGCAGCTGCACGGGGCGCTGCAGAGATACAACGGAGACCGCAAGAATATGGCACCAATGAAATGTCATATGGAGCAGGGAAGTGTTATCGCTGCGGCAGAACAACACACGACCAGAAGGATTGTTGGTTCAAGGACCAAGTGTGCAGACAGTGTGGAAAAGCAGGACACATAGCAAGAGTCTGCAGGTCAGGGAAGAAAACCAACAGCAAGAAATCTCCACAGGAGAAGTACAAAAAGGTACATAAGGTGATGGACAGTAGTTCAGACGAACAGAAAAGTGATACAGACTCCAGAAGCAAGGAGCTGGGTTGTCTGAAACTACATAAGGTAACCAAAATGGAGGATCACCAGACTATCTGGGTCACACTCAAGATAGACGGAATCCAAGTGAAAATGGAATTGGACACTGGATCAGCCCTAACAGTCATAAACCAAAGGGACTACAAGCGGCTATTTTCACATATACCCTTGAAAGCTACAGAGATTGTCTTGAAGACGTACATGGGGCAAAAAGTCTACCCCAAAGGAAAAATAAGGGTGAAAGTGATATACAAAGGCCAGGAAATACCTAAAATGGACCTATATGTATTGCCAGATGGAGGACCACCACTACTAGGACGTGAATGGATCCGGAAGATTGGGTGACCGCTTTGCGGAACACCTCCGTTCAGTCCGTAAGGGTGACCCCGAGCTTCCGGTCGCCTGTCATTTTAATTCACCGCTCCATTCCCACTCGGACCTCACCATCCTTGGCCTCTTGTATTGTTCCACGGAAGCTCAACGTAAACTCGAGGAACAGCACCTCATCTTCCGATTAGGCACTCTGCAGCCTTCCGGACTCAATATCGAGTTCAACAATTTCAGATCATAAGCTCGGCCCCTATTTCATTTTTTCTTGTAATATTTCCACTCCTTTTCCACCCCCCCTCTTTCCTTTTGTTTCTCTCTCACACCTGGCAGCTATCTCTTGCCCTGCCAGTACACTTTACACCTGATCTCAGCCTATTACCATCTCGTCTAGCTTCTAATCTCTTTTACTTCTTTTGTTTCTTTTATTCTTTTGTCCGATCGCAGCCCTGCCTTCGATCTAGTTTCTTTTCTTTCCAGTTTTGAAGAAGGGTTCGACCCGAAACGTCAACTTAAATTTCTCTCCACGGATGTTGCCTGACCTGCTGAGTTTTTCCAGCATTTTCTGTTGTTATTCCGGAAGATACAATTAGATTGGCATTCCATACAGGCACTGAAGGTTGAGGCCAAAAAAGATGACGACGTCACACCTGGACGACTGTCAAAATGCTAACTGACGCACAAGAAGTGTTCCAGGAGGGACTCGGAACACTAAAAGGCATAACAGCAATGATTAAAATAGAGGAAAATGCAAGCCCAAAGTTTTTTAAGGCCAGACCGGTGCCTTATGCAATCCAACCAGCCGTCGAAGCAGAGCTGGAAGGGTTGGAACATTCAGGAGTACTGTCCAAAGTAGACTGGAGCGAGTGGGCTACACCCATCGTTCCTGTAATGAAGAGGTCGTTGAGTAATACGCCTGGGGAACCAAAGAAGGTCCGCATCTGTGGGGATTTTAAGGTGACAGTGAACCCAGTCCTTCACACTGTACAATATCCGCTCCCACGGATTGAGGATATTTTCGCCTCGCTATCTGGAGGTAAACGCTTCACCAAAATTGATCTGGCCCAGGCGTACTTGCAAATGGAGGTAGAAGAAGCCTCGAAACAATACCTCACGATCAACACTCATAAAGGTCTCTACCAATACAACCGGCTGGTGTTCGGGGTAGCATTGGCTCCGGCTATTTGGCAAAGGGCAATGGATCAAGTCCTGCAAGGGATTCCAGGGGCCCAGTGTTATTTGGACGACATCCTGGTCACGGGCGAAAATGACAGTGATCACCTCGCCAACCTGGAGAAGGTGCTTACTAGATTAAAGGAATATGGGCTACGAGCTAATTGCCACAAGTGCGGGTTTTTCCAGAAGCAGATCTCGTATTGTGGCCACGTTATTGATGAAGAGGGGTTACATAAGTCCCCTGAAAAGATTGAGGCAGTAGTCAAGGCTCCAGCACCGGAAAATGTGTCACAACTGAGGTCGTTCCTTGGGTTGGTAAACTACTACCATAAGTTCTTACCAAATTTGTCTACAGTATTACACCCACTGAACAGCCTACTGCAAACGGGGGTACCATGGAAGTGGAACGACGAATGTAAACGAGCTTTCCAGAAGTGCAAAGAATTGATCACATCAAAAGAGGTGTTGGCCCATTTCAACCCAGCACTACCAATTCGTTTGGCATGTGATGCATCACCCTATGGTATTGGAGTGGTGCTGTCGCACAAATTCCCAGATGGGTTGGAGAGGCCAGTAGCCTTTGCGTCTCGGTCACTAACCTCAGCCGAGCGCAACTATGCCCAGATCGACAGGGAGGCCCGCAGCCTAGTATGGGGAGTAAAAAAATTCAACCACTATCTGCATGGGCAGAAGTTCACCTTGCTGACTGACCACCAACCACTTGTCGCCATCTTTAATCCAAAGAAGGGCGTTCCGGTGATGACTGCACAACGGTTACAAAGATGGTCCCTTTTTCTAGGGGCGAACCAATATGAAATAGAATATAAAGGCACGAAACAGCATGGAAACGCTGATGGGCTATCACGCTTGCCACTGCCTACTGTGGAGGAAGCACCAGCAGTGGACCCTGTCGAGATATTTTATTCGTCAATAATTGAACGATTGCCAGTAACTAACGCGGATATAGAGAAGGAGACCCGCAATGATCCGACACTGTCTCGGGTATATGATTTGACGGTGAGGGGATGGCCAACACATGGCGACTCACTGTTGCCAGCATTCTCATCCAGAAGAGAACAGCTGTCAGTATGCCAGGGGACAGTGATGTGTGGATCCTGAGTGGTAATTCCACCCAAGTTAAGGGAGAGAGTGCTAAACGAGCTTCACGAAGGTCATCTGGGAGGGGTGAAAATTAAAAGCCTTGCTAGGGCTTATGTGTGGTGGCCGGGGATTGATCAACAAATCGAGGACCTAACCAAGAGCTGCTCAGGATGCCAGAAGGTTCAAAATGCACCACCACATGCCCCTCTACACCCATGGGAGTGGCCCTCTTCTCCATGGCAACGGGTGCATATTGATTTTGCTGGTCCATTCATGGACTCAATGTTCTTAATAGCAGTGGATGCGCACTCGAAATGGCCTGAGGTGATCAAAATGTCCTCAACCACTACAGAGAAAACGATTGCAGTCCTACGGACCATATTTGCTAGGAACGGCTTGCCAGAGCAGATTTGCTCTGATAATGGACCACAGTTTGTATCCGAAGAGTTTCGGAAATTTATGAGAAGGAATGGGGTAAGGCATTACACATCCGCCCCGTATCATCCAGCCACAAATGGATTGGCTGAGAGGTTCGTACAAACATTTAAAAAGGCGATAAAGGCCATGTGCGATGATGAAATTCCACTACAGCATAAGGTGGACAATTTCCTGTTAGCCTACAGAAATGCGACACATGCAGTTACCAACCAGACCCTGGCCATGATGTTCTTTAACCGAAGGTTGAGATCTCGTCTGGATTTGCTCAGACCAAATGTGCGAAGAAATGTTGAGGATAAACAATTCCAGCACATCAATGAGAAGCCGACAAGGAGCTTCAATGTAGGACAACCAGTCTTGGCCCGTGACTAACGAACAGAGAAATGGCAACCCGGAACGATATGCACACGGCAGGGGCCACTAATGTACACAGTGGATGTCGGGGAAAACATTGTGAGACGCCACGTCGACCAGATCTTAGCATCACAGGAACTAGTCAACCCCATGTCTCGCGTACCTGGGGATGAACCCAACATACCGGTAGCATCTACCTCAGAAACAGTAGCAGTGGAAACTGATGAACTATCCGACGAAAGGGGGCCAGAATCGCCTCTGCACCAAGAACAAGAACCTCAGGAAAGGCGCTATCCAGAAAGGATCAGGAAGCCGCACCAAAGACTGAATCTATAAATGGGCTATTTCTGTTTAATGTGCATGTTAAAGTGTTAATTGTTATTTGAATACTATGGGTACTGCTAATCTAAAAGGGGAGGAATTGTAGTGTATGTACCTTTAAGAGAGAACTACTTTTACAGCTCCTGTATACTGTAGTACCGGCAGTGACCACACCTGTATATAAGCTTTGAGCATGCCTCTGTACTGTCAGTCTTGAGACTACCCTACTCCAGTAAACACCTGTTGATTGTTAAGTTACAGCCTCCGTGTAGCTATTGGAAAACATCCTACTTTAAGAATCACGGATCCAACAGATGCGGGAACAGGACAGTAAGGTTCCTGATGAAATTTTAACTCTGCTACCAACAACAACTTGTATTTATATAGCACCTTTAACATTGTAAAACATCCCAAGACTCTTCACAGGAACGTAATCAAACAAAATTTGATACCGAGCCACATAAGGAGATATTAGGGCAGAGCTTGGTCAAAGAGGTAGGTTTGAAGGCGTAAGAATTGTATGGGTCTTCTGCGGGCAGAGCATCTCCAAAAAGCGGAACCATCCGCCCTTCTCCAGGGCAGCCGGAGGATCTGTCAAGACCATTCTTGACAGATCGGAAAAGACGGTTTTCAGCGCATGCACTGTGCATGCTTAAAACTGGCATCTCCGATGTCCCTACGGGTGGGTGCACAGCGCGTACCCACCCGTAGGGATTGGAATATCTGGGCCATTACTATACAACTAAATTATTCTCTTTTGAACCATTTTTCTATCAATGTTATCTCCTGTGTCATTGCTTATGGACAAAAATGGTAGAGCCGATTTTAACCCTGCGTGAATGAAGTGAGCAGGTGGTTAAAACGACAGTCGGGCACTTTGATGCCGCCATTTTAACCATGCTATTTTTGGTCTCAGGAATTGTTGAGTCTGTGGTTTCAATTGCAGTTATACTGAATAACAGGACACAGACTACAGAAGTAAGTAAACAGGTCTTTAGTGATTGAGGGTCAGGGCTGAACTGAGATACACTTTGCTCTGCAGGGTTTATATACCGGTGTGGTCACCACTGGTACTACAATGTACAGGAGCCATCAAAAAGTAGTCCATCACCTTAAGGTATCCTCTTAAGGTGGTACAGGTTACATACACTACAATTCCTCCCCTTTTAGCTTAACAGTTTACACCCCAAATTAAACATTGCATGGATAACATATATACAATTTACACACAACTGTTCAAAGATTCAGTCTCTGAGGAGGCCTCCTGATCTGGCCCGGATAACGCCTTTCAGGGGTCTCTGGTTCTCGTTGCTGGGGTGACTCATCCACTTGATCTCCTATGGATTGAACATCATCAGGTACGTTCGAGTCTGAGGTAGATGCTACAGGCTCAATAAGTTCTTCAACTGGTGTCTCTGCCATAGACATGGGGTCGACCCTTGTTCTCGATTCCACAAGTTGGTCAGCATGACGTCGTATTACGTTCTCTCCAACGTCTACCGTGTACATCAAGGGTCCTTGCCGTGCATGAATTGTTCCAGGTTGCCATTTATCATCCCTATAGTCCCTGGCCAACACTGGTTGTCCTATTTCGAAACTACGAGTGGCCTTGTTATTTACATGCTGGAATTGCTTGTTTTCGACTTCCCTTCGCACATTGGGTTTTAACAAATCCAACCGGGACCGCAACCTTCTGTTATAGAACTTTACGGCAGGGCTTTGATTTGTCACTGAATGCGTGGTGTTTCGATACGCCATCAGGAAATTGTCCACCTTGTGTTGTAGTGGAATATGGTCTTCACTCATGGCCTTTATCGCCTTTTTGAACGTTTGAACAAATCTCTCGGCCAACCCATTTGTAGCCGGATGATATGGGGCAGATGTATAATGTTTCACCCCATTCTTTTTCATGAATTTCTGGAATTCTTCTGACACGAACTGTGGTCCGTTGTCTGAACATATTTGCTCCGGCAACCCATTCCGTGCAAATATGGTTCTTAGAACTGCGATCGTCTTCTCAGAGGTAGTGGTCGACATCTTAATCACTTCTGGCCATTTAGAATGTGCGTCTACTGCTATCAAAAACATGGAATCCATGAATGGACCTGCAAAGTCGATATGCACACGTTGCCATGGGGCTGAAGGCCATTCCCACGGATGCAGTGGTGCAATTGGAGGTGCATTTTGAACTTTTTGGCACCCTGAGCAGCTTTTAGTCAGATCCTCTAATTGTTTGTCGATACCTGGCCACCACACATAAGCCCTAGCAAGGCTTTTCATCTTGACTCCCCCCAGATGACCTTCGTGCAATTCTTTCAGAACTCTCTCTCTTAATTTTGGAGGAATAATCACCCTTGTTCCATACATCAATGTTCCTTGACATACGGACAGCTGTTCTCGTCTGGCTGAGAATGCTGGTAACAGTGGTTCGCCATGTGCTGGCCATCCCTTCACTGTCAAGTCGTAGACCCGAGACAATGTTGGGTCATTTCGGGTCTCTCTCTCAATACCCGCATTGGTGACTGGTAAGCATTCAATGATGGTCGAGTGAAATATCTCTACAGGGTCAACTGCCGGTGCCTCTTCCGCTGTAGGTAGTGGCAGGCACGACAGCCCATCAGCATTACTATGTTGTTTTGTACCTTTGAATTCAATATCATATTGATGTGCCCCTAGGAAAAGGGACCATCTCTGAAGCCTCTGCGCCGTCATTACCGGAACACCCTTCTTAGGGTTGAAAATGGAAACCAACGGCTGGTGATCTGTCAGCAGCGTAAACTTTTGGCCTTGCAGGTAATGGTTAAATTTCTTAACTCCCCACACGGGGCTGAGAGCCTCCCTATCTATCTGAGCATAGTTGCGCTCAGCGGAGGTCAATGATCTGGATGCGAAAGCGACTGGCCTTTCCGAGCCATCTGGAAACTTATGTGAGAGCACTGCCCCGATACCATATGGAGAAGCATCACAAGCTAAGCGAATAGGCAGCGTTGGGTTAAAGTGAGCCAACACTTCCTTAGAGGTGATCAGTGCTTTGCTCTTTTGAAAAGCCCGCTTACAATCATCGCTCCACTTCCATGGTATTCCCATTTGCAAAAGAGTGTTTAGCGGGTGTAACACCGTGGATAAATTTGGAAGAAACTTATGGTAATAGTTAACCAACCCGAGGAACGACCTCAACTGGGATACATTCTCCGGTGCAGGAGCTTTTACAACAGCTTTGATCTTGTCAGGTGACTTATGGAGCCCCTCCCGGTCAATGACGTGGCCGCAGTACGAGATTCGCTTTTGAAAGAACTCGCATTTCTGGCGATTAACTCTGAGCCCATATTCTTTCAATCTGATGAGCACCTGCTCCAAATTCGCAAGGTGATCGTTATCGTTATCTCCTGTAATCAGGATGTCATCCAGGTAACATTGTGTGCCTGGAATTCCCTGCAATACCTGCTCCATGGCCCTTTGCCAAATCGCTGGAGCCGATGCCACTCCAAAAACCAGTCTATTATACCGATATAAGCCCTTATGCGTGTTGATCGTGAGATACTGACGTGACGCTTCATCAACTTCCATCTGTAGGTACGCCTGCGCCAGGTCTATCTTAGTGAAGTGTTTCCCGCCAGACAGTGAAGCGAAGATATCTTCAATCCGTGGAAGCGGATATTGCACCGTGTGAAGAACCGGATTAACAGTGATCTTGGAATCGCCACGGATGCGAACCTTCCCAGGTTCCCCCGGCTTGTTGCTCAATGAACGTTTCATGACAGGAACAATGGGTGTAGCCCATTCGCTCCAGTCCACCTTGGACAGTACCCCTGAACGTTCTAGCCCTTCCAGCTCTGCTTCCACAGCAGGTCGTATCGCATAAGGCACCGGTCTGGCTTTGAAAAATTTTGGGTTTGCATGTTCTTCAACCTTGATGGTTGCCGTAATTCCTTTCAGTGTTCCAAGTCCCTGTTGGAACACCTCCTTAGCATCGTCTAAGATTTTGGACAGTCGTTTAGGTTTGACGTCGTCCTCCTTACAGGCATCTACAGTCAGTGCTTGTATGGAATGCCAGTCCACATTTATTCTCCGGATCCATTCCCGTCCCAGTAGTGGCGGACCTCCATCAGGTAACACATACAAGTCCATTTTCTGAAATTCTTTACCATTGTAGACCACGTTTACTTTTATCTTTCCTTTGGGGTATACTATTTGCCCCGTGTATGTTTTCAATACAATCTCCGTATCCCTCAGGGGAATGTGCGAGAATAACCTTTTGTAATCTTGCTTATTCATGACCGTTAATGCCGACCCAGTGTCTAATTCCATCTTCACTTGGACTCCTGCTATCCGAAGCGTGACCCAGATAGTTTGGTGGTCTGCTGTGTTACCCACATTATGTATTTTCAGACAACCCAGTTGCTTACTGCTGGAGTCTGAATCCGTCTTCTGTTCATCCGAACTGTTCTCTGTCACCTTGTGTACTTTTTTGCACTTCTCCTGCGGTGACTTTTTGCTGCTGGTCTTCTTTCCTGATCGGCATACTCTCGCAATGTGACCAAGTTTGCCACATTGCCTGCATTCTTTATCTTTGAACCAGCACTGGTTCTGGTCATGCGTTGTCCTTCCACAACAATAGCACTTTACTGTGCCCAATGCCATTTCATTGGTGCTGAATTCCAATGGCCTTTGCTGTATCTCTGCAGTGCCTCGTGCTGCTGCCTCGTGGGATGCTGCAATGCTGAAAGCTTTGTCCAGCGTAAGATCCTTTTCCTCCAGCAGTCGCTTCTGGGTTCCTTCCCTTAGGAGCCCACACACAAACTTATCTCTCAGTGCGTCTGCTAGTCCTGTTCCGAACTGGCAGTACTTTGATAACTTGTGCAGTTCTGTTAGGAATTCAGCGTTGCTTTCTTCTTTAAGTTGAATTCTTTTGTAGAATTTAAATCGTTCCACTATCAGCAGCGGCGTGGGGTTTAAATGCTCCTGCAGGATAGTAACAATATCCGCGAAACTCTTCCCTACCGGTTTGTCTGGTGTTACAAGGTTCCTTAATAACCCATACGTCTTCGCACCCATTGAGTTTAATAGGGTTAGTGCTTTCTTATCCTCCGGTACCTCATTCGTTGTACAGTAAACTTCGATGCGTTCCACGTAAGTGGCCCAATCTTCCACATCGTTATCAAAAGCAGTGATGCTACCCGTTTTTGGCATCCTTGCTGAGTTTCTCTTTCCCCTTTGGATATTATTATTCTTTTTTTTTCAAAATGGCGGCTTTTCCCGCGCTTGGCGGCTTTTCCCGCGCTTGTCTTCTTCCCCCGCCGACTCAAAATGGCGATTCCCGCGCTGTTGCCGTCCACGCCTCCCAGCGGTCCTTTATTTTCCCCTGCGTTGCTGCTCTTGTTCCCCCGCCGCTCCCGCGGTCCCTGTGGCCATAGACGCTTTTCTGGCTGCTGCGCGTCTCTGCCCGATTGCAGTCCAGCCCCTGACACCGGCTGCGGTCATGTTCTCCGCCCTTTTCGTCGTTTTCCCTCCCCTTCTCCCCTGACAACTCGGCCGACTTTCCCCCCGTGCCGCTCGATCGGGCTTACCCGCCGCTGTCATAGAAGGGATGCTCACTGATGCTTGACTTCATGGTCAGCAAACCAACCCGGGTTTCCGATGGCCTCCCGTGCAATGCAGGATGTTGAGGGCAGATGCCCTTTTTCGACGCCCGTTCCTGAGGACGAAGCTTCCTTTGATGCAAAACTGCCGCAAGGTAAGATCAGACTCGTCGCCACTGTTGAGTCTGTGGTTTCAATTGCAGTTATACTGAATAACAGGACACAGACTACAGAAGTAAGTAAACAGGTCTTTAGTGATTGAAGGTCAGGGCTGAACTGGGATACACTTTGCTCTGCAGGGTTTATATACCGGTGTGGTCACCACCGGTACTACAATGTACAGGAGCCATCAAAAAGTAGTCCACCACCTTAAGGTATCCTCTTAAGGTGGTACAGGTTACATACACTACAGGAATGGTGCCTGCCACAGGCAGGCAGGGCCCTCATAAATATGTAAACGTTGAGGTCCTATAACACAATTTGGACCCTGACACGATTCCCTCGGGTCCCTGGCGGCTGCCTGAAATCCCGCTCCCGCCCACCGGCCAGCTCCCGCTTCCTGTCAGGTTCAGGTGGGGGGCTGATGGCCAAATTGGAAATGAGGCCTAGGACTTAAAATCTCCAAGGCCTCATGCTGCGGAATGCTGGACAGTTTGCCACCCACCTTGAGCCCCGCCCTCACAACTCCCAACTGGAGTTAAAATCCAGACTGTTGCCTCTCATTTCTTGTAACTGCCTCTCTCTTTTTCTACCAATCAGGAGGGAGGGGGGGCATGTTCGGGATTGCAGGTAAAGAGGGAGGGCGTCGGCTGAATGCGGCAGATGTTTTGCCTGGGAGGCCGGGGGTGGTGGGGAGGTTGGGTGAGGAGGGAAGCACTCCTGCTATTCCTGGCCCAGAAGCAGTGCTATAATAAGCACTTACTTCTGGAACCGGCAGCTCCTACCTTCCTTCAGCTGTCAGGATTTTCAAGCCCTGGGAAACCCAGCCAGCCAACGTTTAGTTTAAATCGCTGCCAAAATATCAGGAATGGAGCCTCATTTACATATTAAAATGACAGATCCGCCTCTCCAGAGCAGGTCACTCGGCCAATCCCAAACCCGCCGTGGTTGGGTTGGGTTTCTCAAATTTGCCGATTTATCTCTCCCCCTGACCTTCTCCCGCCCATTGTGGGTGGCGGGGGGGATTAAAATTCCCCCCATATCTCTCTGTTTGTGACTGTTTTTCTCATTCCTTCTGTCTCTTTCACAGTTTTTCTATCTTTCTCTCTTTATGTGTCTCCCTTTGTCTTTCTGCTGGTCTTTCCCCTTTGTATGTCCTGCATCAAAATCAGGGCTCCACTCCAGGGACTGTAGCAGAAATGATCTTGTATCAATCTCCCTGCTGGTGAAGGAAGGACTGGGACCTGGAGCAAGACATACAGACTGGAGGGTAACAGAGCACTCAAAAAAACATACTCACAGGCAGAGACATTCGCACTTACATTACTAACTGTCTGTGTGGAGTTTGCACATTCTCCCCGTGTTTGCGTGGGTTTTCTCCGGGTGCTCCGGTTTCCTCCCACAGTCCAAAGATGTGCGGGTTAGGTTGATTGGCCATGATAAAAAAAATTGGCCCTTAGTGTTAGTGGGGATTAAATACGTGGGGTTACGGGGTTACGGGGATAGGGCTTGGGTGGGATGGCTGTCGGTGTAGGGACCGGGTGCTAGGGTTTGGATGATCAGCCATGATCCCGTTGAATGGCGGAGCAGGCTCGAAGGGCCGAATGGCCTACTCCTGCTCCTATCTTCTATGTTTCTATGTTTCTATGTAATAAGGTTTCTTCAAAAAAAAATTCTGAATGAAAGTATTTGGGCCTAGAATGGTTTCCTAAGCTTCCAATAAGACAGGCAGGAAGCACATGCTTAATACAAACCAGAGGTTTGGTAAAGGCCAAAAGATAGGCGTGCAGTGCCCACGCCTGAAACAGGTATTCGGTCCTTTGTATATGCAAATAATAGGAACATAGGAACAGGAGTAGATCATTCAGCCCCTTGAGCCTGTTCCATCATTCAATCAGACCATGGTTGATCAGTACCTCAAGCCCATTTACCCAGCTAACGCCTGTTGGAGGCCTCCACTGCAAGACTGGTTTTCCCTGAGGCAGGCAGGCAGCCTTAGGCCGCAACCAATGAGGTATGGTTTTAAAATATACTTACCTGAATGTGGAACCAAAAGAGCAGGTGTGCCCCTCCCAACCCCACATTCAAAGAACCCGGGCCACTGCTGGCCATCGCTCCCTCCCCACCCCTCCCACCGCCGATCGCTGCCGCTGCCCGGCCACTGCTTCCTTCTCAAGCTGGTCACTCCACTTAAAAGTCAAGCCAGAAGCTGTTGGCTTGAAAACGCTAGTGGGGAGACAGTGGCCCGTATTTTACAATCCCTACGGGTGTGTACGAGCTGTGTACACACCCGTAGGGACCTCGCAAGTGCCGGTTTCAGGCATGTGAAGCACATGCTCTGAAAACCAGCACTTCCGATCTGTCAAGAATGCTCTCGACAGATCACACACCTGCCTGGGTGAAGGGCCTCTGCGGGTGGAGAGTTCCGCTTTCTGCAGAACCTCTGCCTGCTGAAATCCCTTAACAATCTTACATCTGCGTAAGGCCTGCTTTTACCAGCATAAGAGTTTAAAAAAGTAAAAAAACATTTTTTTTTCACTCATTTATAATTTTAAAATAAAATGATCCCCGTAAAAAACTTTAATTTCAAAAAAATGTTTGTTTAAAATATTTAATTTAATGGAATTTTAACTAATTTTTAAAATATGATTTAAAATCACAGAAACCCCACAGTGCAGATAGAGGCCATTTCGGCCCATCGAGCCTGCACCAACACATATCCCACCCGATCCCCGTAACCCCTACACCAACACATATCCCACCCTATCTCCGTAACCCCACATATTTTAATCCCCCTAACACTAAGGGTCAATTTAACATAGCCAATCAACCTAACCCGCACATCTTTGGACTGTGGGAGGAAACCGGAGCACCCGGAGAAAACCCACGCAAACACGGGGAGAATGTGCAAACTCCACACAGACAGTCACCCAAGGCCGAATTCGAACCCGGGTCCCTGGCGCTGTGAGACAACAGTGCTAACCACTATGCCACCGTGCTATATATATAATATATATAATATATATATAATATATAACAATATATATATATAATGTTTTGATGTGTTTTTGGAGTGATCTCCATTCATACTTTTGATGGGTCTAAGCTGAGAGACCTGTCAAAAGTATGAAGGGAGATTCCCTTCTCCCATTGGCTGGCCTGGCCCACGTGATCCCAGGGACATTTGCGAACCACATGTGCCCCTGGGATGCCTGGGCCCTGCGCATTTCGTAGAGCAGAGACCCAGGAGCGGAAATTTCCGGACCTCCGGAGCCCTCAGGTAAGGGCATAGATTTTTTCCAGATCAGAGGCCCCCGCACGCAGGAAGCCTCCGATCGGAAAATACGGGCCAGTGTGTTACTGAGTGCACCATTCAGGATTGGGAAGCCAGGAAGATGCCAGGTTAGATCAGTGTTGATTTGGGCAATAGATGTAGGGTTAGGTTGGGCTTGGGACAGATCAATATTTCTGGTATATTAGCTGAAACCAAATACAGGGAAGTATTTTTTTTAAGTTTAAACAGAAAATATAAAGTATGCCTGCCTTTTGTATACTGTAGGATCTGGTTGGTTTCCTCTCAACACATAGTTAGCATAGACAGTTCCTGGGATCTGATTGTTCTGTGGTGTCAGTTACAGCAAAGCTTGAGGTTCACTGTGGACAGACAATTTTATTTAATAATTTGTGTCTCTTTTACTTGAACAAGATAATTGCATCACAACACAAATATATTCATTTGATGGTCAGACATATTTGTCCAGATCTGGGGGTAGATTTTCATCCGGGCATAAAGAATTGACTTATGATAGATCCTGTCTGATTTCTCCTTGTTTAAATGAATGGAAGGAAAATAGTTAGGTTCTGTTAGCGATGTGCAAGTCTCTCTGCCCGATTATGCTCCCTGTGCTCTATCTCGGCGATAATTCATGTCCAGAGATCATAGACAAAAATCTATCCCTTAGTTTCTATCTTTAGTCATTAGCATCAAAAAGGAATTTCTATAATTTCCTCAATCTACATTTTGCAATACCTTGTGCGTCACTTTGTCCCCCCATAAATTTAATTTTAGATGGAATGTGATACTATGACAACCAGCTTAACAGGTTTTGAGCTATATAGCTTGAAGCAAAGCTAGGTACAGAGTGTATATCATAACCTTATTTAAACAATAAATAAGATTATGCTGAAGGAATGAGACCAAAGTATCCGAATTGGGAAAATTTGCCGTTTCTTTGAGAATGCCAGATTTTGCCAAATTTAACTTCGCTTTGATATATCTATCCCGTAAATTATGTGTAGAATTGCGTACAGAGTTACACATCCTCATCTCTGTGAACATTCTCCCTACCCGACTGGGTTTTGGGAAAATAGTTGCTGTTTGTGGCTGCAGTCACAACAACAAGACACTGATGTAATCAAAATAAAATGCAAAAATATAACCTAATGAGGAGGCACTCAATTCCTGAGAGTGAAATAATGAAGTAAAGATCCAATGACCAATTGATCCATTCAGGGCTTTTAAGGTGATACCAACCAGTTTAAAGGTAAATATGCATTGGTATTCCTTAATGGTACAATGTGACGATTATGTTTCTTAAATGTTATACATCTTGTGGAATGTCACACATTTCCTGTGGAAACCCGGCTTTGTCTCTCATTGTACATTTCTGCTGAACGTTTCATGGTGTCTTCAATAGCCGAGTCAGCTCAGCTCAATGTCAAGTTCATCAAAATAATACTTACCTCTGCATAGCATGTGATGAGAATCAGGAGGAGCGTGAAATTAACTTCTGAGTGTTGATTTCCAAATTCAACTGATTCAGACTGGCAAAGAAAGAAGAGTGGATGGAGCCTGATAAAACCAAGCTGCATGCAACTTTGAAAGGCTTTTCTAAAAATCTGACGAGTCTTGAATTTGCCTCTGGCAGAATTATTGGGAAAAAGGGAAAGGAAACAGCACAATGAAAACAGAGATTCCTGTTTGTCTCCCAGTTTGTCTTCAGGGATTCACCAGAGGTCTTCATGTGTGACTTGAAATTTACAAACAGACCTGAAGTTCTGTTTTTCTCTTTATTTTGGATTTCAGACTATATTTATGATTAATGTATTCAGTGTATCCCAAAGTAACCAATTACATTTTAAAAACAGACAAAGGATGCTTTGCTTCATGTGCAATGACTTTACAATAAATTTCTGTCTTGAGCGTCCTGAAAATACATTGATATCTTTAATGAGTTGAGAGATGTTGGCAGGATGCCTGCATCTCCAGTGATCAATGCCAACTCCCACACTGGCCACTTGGTTTGGGATCAGATCTTCAGAATAAGCTTTATTCTTGGCTTTCAAAGCTACATTGAAAGGGAGAGGAATCATTAGTCTCACCACTGGTAGGTGTAGTGTATGTACCCGTCTACCTTTAAGAGAACTATTGTATGTAACCATTCACCTTTAAGAGAACTATTTTAGGTGTGGCACTACTTTGTTTGGCTTCTGTATACTGTAATACCGACGGTGACCACACCAGTATATAAGTGTTGTGTCAGGATTTATTGGGCAGATTTGCCCTGACCTTCGAATAGTAAAGTCCTGTTTTAAGTTACTCTTAGAGTCTGTGTAATAATTAACTAAGCAACCCACAGACTTTACAGTGGCGACGAGTCCGATCGTACCCTGCGGCAACAATACTTCCGAAGCAGTTAACGAGCGTCGAGAAGAGGCAACCGCCCTCGTCATTCTGCTGGGAGAAAACTCGAGTCTGCAGAGCTGGAAAGGAGGAAGAATTCAGAGACAAAGACTTCCATCAGCAACAGGCACTGACTGTCCCTTCTGCCACGGTGAGGAGTGAGCCAATCAGCACGAGAAGCAAGCCGGCCACGGTGACTGTGAGTAAGGGAAAAGTAAAAAGAATAACCGGAGGATAAGGGCGGTGCACTCGACCACGGTCGAGGGGGAAAGGAGCCGGACAGAAGTCGGGCCCAGAGGCGCTGAGACTGGGGCAGCGTGGAGCAAGGAAGCCGCGGTACAGACAGGCTGGGGACGCAACGGCGTCGTGAGACAGCTAGACCGCGACCGGCGAAAAAGGCCGGGCAGCGACCGAAGCCACGAAGCGCTGCAACCGGGAGCGTAGGCGCGGGAAGATATAAAAATTCAGCCGCAGCCGGGGAGGGAAGCACCGGACTGCGAGAGGGCTGGGAGGCGCGATTGGGAGCCGAGCGAGCGGGAGAGGCAGAGCCGACCAAGGGAGACTGAGCGAGAGCCAGTCCAGCGGCTGAAACTGTTCGCCGTCAACGGGGTGTACCCAGCGCCGGTAGAGCCGAGCGAGCGGGAGAGAGACAGAGCCCGAGCAAGGGAGACTGAGCGAGAGCCAGTCCAGCGGCTGAAACTGTTCTCCGTCAACGGGGTGTACCCAGCGCCGGTAGAGCCGAGCGAGCGGGAGAGAGACACAGCCCGAGCAAGGGGAACTGAGCGAGAGCCAGCCCAGCGGCTGAAACTGTTCGCCGTCAACGGGGTGTACCCAACGCCGGTTGCCCTGCCGAGAAAAGGGAAAGCACTGCAGCCGACGCGCAGGCTGTGAACCTGAAAGCCAGCGGCCGTCGCCCGTGGGGAAAGTGTACCCCTCCCACCAGGGAAGAAACGCGGGAAGCCGCCATTAGGCGGGGAAGAAGACAGAAGTGGGAAACCGCCATTGAAGTGGGCGGGGAGAGAAGATAAGCGCGGGAAACCGCCATTTTCGCGGGAACCGCCATCTTGAAAAAAAAAAAAATTTTTTAAAGAAATAATTCGTGGTGTTTATCAGGAAGAGAGGAAGATGCCTAAGCGTGGTAACATCAACGATTTTAATTCCAAGGTAGAAGACTGGGCCACGTATGTGGAACGCATTGAGATCTATTGTGAGGCCAATAAAATAGAAGAAGATGACAAAGCTATAACCTTGCTAAACTCGATGGGCGCGAAGACATACGGGCTCTTGAAGCATCTACTATCACCAGCTAAACCGGCGGATCAGACTTTCGATGATATTGTGGCTGTTCTGAAGGATCACTTGAACCCCACACCGTTGATGTTGGCGGAACGATTCAAATTCTATGCGAGAACGCAACGGAAAGACGAAAGCAACGCAGAATACTTGGTCGAACTGCGTAGACTAGCGAAATACTGCCAGTTTGGAGGGAATCTGACAGAGGCATTGCGAGACAAGTTCGTGTGCGGATTGGCAAAGGAAGGAACGCAAAAGCGACTACTCGAAGAGAACGACCTTACACTTGACAGGGCTGTCCTTATTGCAGCATCGCACGAAGCCGCAGCAAAGGGAACTGCGGAAATGCAGCTAAAGACAGCGGCACTCAGTGTGGATCAAATTACCTCGACAACAACAAAATGTTATCGTTGTGGGAAGACAACACACGACCAGAACCAATGCTGGTTTAAGAACCAGAAATGTAGGAAATGTGGCAAACTGGGTCACATAGCTAAGGTATGCCGGTCAGGGAAGAAGACCAACAACCAAAGGACCAACAACCAAAGGAAGCCATCACAGGAAAAGTACAACAAGGTACACAAGGTGGCTGAGAAGTGTTCAGACGAACAGAATTCGGACTCAGACCCAAATGGCCAGGAGCTGGGTAGTCTGAGAATTCACAATGTGAGTAAGGAAGCTGACCTACAAACTATCTGGGTCATGCTAAAAATAGCTGGAGTCCAAGTGAAAATGGAGTTGGACACGGGATCAGCTCTATCAGTCATAAATCGAAGGGATTACCACCAGCTATTCTCACATATACCCTTAAGAGATACCAAGTTCGTATTGCAGACATACACGGGGCATAAAGTATACCCCATGGGAAAGATAAGAGTCAAGGTGAGAGATAGGGGTAAAGAACACCCAAGAATGAACTTATACGTACTACCTGAGGGAGGACCACCACTTCTAGGACGGGAGTGGATCAAGAAAATAGACATGGAATGGCACTATCTAAAAGCCATAACGAGTGAGGACTCGGTGCAGACAATCAGCTCAGATTCTGAATCGGATGACGATAAGACCAACCCAAATGTGAAAGACAAGGCTAAAATGGACTTGCCGACTAAGGTTGGAAAAACGAAGGCATGCAGAAAGGCTTATGCTCCAGAGAAGAACAAAGTTTCAGAACAGATCTCCACCGAACAACGACAACATAGTTTGACAGAGAATTCTGAGTCTGTTCAGTTTAAGGACATATCCATGACGGAAGAACACCGAGCTCGGACTCAACTTTATTTCAAATTACGACAACAATTAGAACAATTGAGTTACCGTCTCGTACAAGAGATGAAAACAATGAAAAAGTTCTATGACACCGAATGGGAGAATCTGGAAAGACAACAGAAGCAGTTAGCTCAAGCAGAGAGCGACCATAGAGCCATCGTGACCAATCACCGATCACATCTCCCTTATGATGTTCAGGAGTTAGAATATTTGCAGAAAGAAGCAAATGAAGAGGAATCTTCAGGAAGCCAGGATTTTATTCCAGTTCTTCTCTACGACTCTTTACAAGCAGAGTTTGAGAAGTTGAAGGAACAGTATGAACAGGCCCAGGCTACAATCCTGGAGGGGGTTAACTCGGCAACCTCTGAAAAGCTAGTTTCAGTGGAAGCATATGAGCAACTAAAGGTTGAACATGAGCAAGAAGTCCAAAGGCTGCAGGAAATTCTTGATGAGCTCAAGGCCAAGACAGACTCATCGGTAGAAGTTCCATCCATAGATGAGAAATTAGAGGTGAAAGACATGGCAGAACATGAAAGTCAAGATGTCCAAGAACTCATAAAAATATTGAAGGAAACCCAAGACAAATATGAGGCGGCAATGACCGAGGTTCAACAACTTGAAGAACAGATTCAACTGGGAATTCTTTCAGTGAAAGAAAAGGCAACTGTAAGAAACACAGAGACTGTAAGAATGGCCCCTGAACATGAGCTAGAGAGCATCAAGGCGCAACTTCTCCGAGCGCTTAAAGCCAAAGTACAAGAGGAAAAAAAGGTGAAAGCATTGGAGGAAAAGGTGGATGAAATGGAGAAGACTCTGATCCACAGGGACCCCGTGGAAGAGTTAACGGTCAGCCAACTCCTTCATATGCTGAGAGACAAGACTCTGCAATGGGAACCATTTGAACACGAGCTTCAATCTTCAAAGGGAAGGGGTTCGGAGCTCTCAAAAGTTTGGGGAATAGTTGAGGTTGCAACACAGATTTTACGGGGCTGCCGAAAGTACGCTGAATCACGTCAATGTGAACTACAGAATGTTGAAACAGCTGCTCCAGTAGAAGGATTGAGTAGCCCGATCAATCAATCCCCGATGGAAGGGGAAGTATTGGAATCACAAATGAGGTCATTAGTGAAGGATTGGCAGGAAACCCAGGAAGAGCGGGATGAATATGAACGCATGAAGGAGTCTCTTCAGGAAAGATGTCTAGGGAGGGAACAACAGTCGGCTAACGTCCAGTTGGGTAAGGAAGAAGTAGCAGGCCCTCTCGCTAGACTAGCTCAGGACGACACCGAATATTACCATGACCTGTTGAGTGACACGGAATATCACGATGACTTGGTCTGCCCAGCTTGTGATGAAAACTCCCAAAGTGCAGAAATCAGGATGAAGCACTTAAAGTCTAAGGAACATAGGGAGATGGTGGCGCTACAGCTGGCAGCGGATAAGGGAGCCCTGAGAGTCTCCAAGAAGCAGAAAAGAAATAGACGAAGCAGAAGACGATAACCATCTAAATCATTATCACTTCTATCAGATCATGCACGTGGGCCCTACGAAGGGGGCCAAATCAGTTGGAAAGTAGGAAAAATTACCAAGGCAGTCCAGCTGTTTGTAAAAGTCAGCACTGCTGGTTCAGCAGGATGGAAGTTCAAGCTGTTAAGCCAAGGGAAAGACTATTGGATGAGTCACGCTAGAAATGTGAACCGGCTACACCACAGAGATGTTGTTCGGACCGAGTCAAGACCAGAGACTGAATCTGTGAACTGTTCCCGCAGAGACTGAATCTGTGAACTGTTTCCCGCAGAGACTATATCTGTGAATTGTTTTACATGAAGTTGATTATATGTTATGTTTAATGGGGAATAAGTATGTTGTAAGCTAAAAAGGGAGGATTGTAGTGTATGTACCCGTCTACCTTTAAGAGAACTATTGTATGTAACCGTTCACCTTTAAGAGAACTATTTTAGGTGTGGCACTACTTTGTTTGGCTTCTGTATACTGTAATACCGACGGTGACCACACCAGTATATAAGTGTTGTGTCAGGATTTATTGGGCAGATTCGCCCTGACCTTCGAATAGTAAAGTCCTGTTTTAAGTTACTCTTGGAGGCTGTGTAATAATTAACTAAACAACCCACAGACTTTACAGTAGGAAAGTTATTGGTCAGCTCAGCAATTAAGCCCATTGAAAGGGAATGCCTGCTCAGGCACCATTAATTCCCTGTAAATTCTGTAGGATATGTTTAATTGCAACAAGTTGGAAAAGTCATTCCCATTAAGAGAACTCTAGTATATCATAAATACAATACATAAACAGATACACAATGGCCCCAATATTTACTCGGAGCACATTGGGAGCGGGGTGGTCTGATATCGCATGGTAAACCCGGAACTAAGTTCAGCACATCTGTCTGTGGCTTTTGAATGCAGCCACCTCATTATCATTTTACTTTCAGGTTTGGCGTCGATTGCGCTGCAGTGGGCATGATGCAGAGCCACATGATGCAATCTCAACTCCAGTATTTAAAGGGCCTTTACAAAGATGGAATTTGCAGGAGCTTGCAGTTGGAAGCAACAGAGGAAGAAAGGTCAGTATGCATTCAGACGATCAAAGGCTGCATCCTGCTTTAATAATACCTCACTTGATGTGCTGCTGGGGGCTGTGAGGTGCTGGAGAGAGATACTCTTCCCCAGCAATGGGAGGAAGAAACCTGCTGCTGACACAAAGAAGGTGTGGCTGGAGGTGCCCCAGGAGGGCAGCAGCAGCAGCATTGTGCCACACTCATGGATTTAGTGCAGGAAGTGCTTTAATGACCTAACCAGGTCAAAAAAGGTGAGTACAGTTACACATTCACCTACATCCTGCTGTGCGCATCAACCACCGCCCCCCCCACCCCCAGCTATCACACTGCCTTGTCAAACCTACTCCATCACATCACTCCTCATACCCACTTACCTTGCATTGCTCCCATCCTCCTCTTTCTATGCACTTCCTCACATCCCCATCTATCCATCCACCACTGCAGCTCACCCTCAACCTTATGCAATTTCTTGCCTCTCCCTGATAGTCACCCTCACCAAATGCACTGAATCCATCGGGTGAACACATGCCATTACAGTCACTCAGAGGTCTGCTGCATCCCCCATTGCAGGAGAAGAGAGCACAAAACACGAGGGAGTGGGAGAGAACCAGAGGCGGGCCTCCACAGATCTCGCAGCTCACAACTGTGGAGGAGAAGGCGCTGGAACTCAGTGGCGTTTCGGCACCCATGACCATTGGAGATGGGGAAACGGGGACCTCCCAGCTACCTGGTGACATAATTAAATATCAGCAACCCTCACGTTATGTGCCACTTAGTCATGTTGACTGGATTTCAGCAGCAAGTGAAATAGGATCATCTTCATAATGATAAGTTGCAACATTCCTACCTTGCCAGTATTAATTCATATCTTTTCTCTCTGACAGGGCCTTCACACGTGCGGCAAGAGTCCATGGACTTCGCGGCTGACAAATCCTCAGAGGAGCTGAATCCTTCTGAGGATGCACCGTCATAGGACTCATGCAGACCATGCACCATCTCAAATATTCACACTTCAGTGGGACCAGTAAAGCAGATAGTTGGGTTTTCACCTGGTGACTCACACTTCACAAGTGAGCAAGAGCAAATGGTGGAGTCAGGGACAGCAGTGGAAAGTCCAGGTCGGAGGGCGCCGCCCTTTCCAAGCTCTGCTCAGCTGGACACAGATGCTGTACCCCGGGGGGGTGTCAATGAAAAGGAGAATCATTGAGCAGCAGCAGAGACTGTGTGATGTATTGACAGACCTTCCAAGCACACTGACCTCAATTGCAGAGTCCGCCTCAAGCATGAGTGTGCTGATGTTGCAGGGCATTGCGACAATGATTTTATTGATCTTATTGAAACATATAGGGATAAAAATTGGGCGCTACCCTCACCGGGCCGCTAATTTTACCGCCCCGGAAAAGTTAGCACCCCCACGGCCGATTTTCCCAGATAGCGCTCCGAGAGGGAGGAGGGACGCTACTGGAAGCGCCCCGTGCCCCTCTTGGGGCACTGCGAACCAAAACCATGGTGTGACATGCCGCGGTATTGCAGGCCTTCCTCCCCTTATTAAAGGGGAGGGGTCTGGCACAGCACGCCCCAGTGCCCAGCTGGGCCACCAGGGATCGGGAGTGCTGACAAACGAGCCCAGCACTCAAGAGGAGTGCCGGGCACACGGAGAGCAGCCGGCACCCCCCAGATGGCTTCACGAGGGCCGGGGACAGCAATGGGGGCAGGTGCTGGCAGGCGGCCAGCAACAAAAATGGCTGCCCACTACCTCCCCTTTAACTAGTGCCGTCCCGGCCGCAGGTAGGCCCCCCTGACCCCATCGGACATAGCGTCCGGTGGTAAGTCAGGGGGACGCCACCCAATATTACAGCCAGGGCGCGAGCGGGGCACTGCGCACAGCGATGACATCATTGCCGGTGGCACAGCGCTAACTGTTAGCGCTGCCGCTAACCTCCCACTGAATTTTGCGGGAGGCGTTAGCGGCGCCGCGCCCAGGCGCTAGTTGATTTGCACCCCGTTAGCATCCTCTTAGGGCACTAATGGGAGGCGCAAATCAACCAAATTTAGCCCCCGTAAAATTCTGAAGGGGCTTGACAGGGTAGATGCAGAGAGGATGTTTCCCCTCATGGGGGATTCTAGAACTAGGGGGCATAATTTCAGAATAAGGGGGCACCAATTTAAAAGGGAACTGAGGAGGAATTTCTTCTCTCAAATGGTCGTGAATCTTTGGAATTCTCTTCCCCAGAGAACTGTGGAGGCTGGGTCATTGAATATATTTAAGGTGGAGATAGACAGATTTTTGAATGGTAAGAGAGTGAAGGTTTATGGGGAGCGGGCAGGGAAGTGGAGTTGAGGCCAAGATCAGATCAGCCATGATCTTATTGAATGGCAGAGCAGACTCGTGGGGCAAATGACCTACTCCTGCTCCTTCATCTTATGTTCTTATGTTCTTAATGTTTTCTTGCATGGATAGAGTGGCCAATTCCGTGGAACATCAAATGCCGCAACCACATGATTCCATGCACGCCTTGACCACGGCCGTGCACACTCTGGATGCCAACACTTCTGCCATCTTAAATAGGATGACAGGTACATTAGCCTTAGTCTTGGCCTTACAGCACCGCATTGATCTGCACCAAGGTGGTCTCCAGCAGAGTGACATGCAGTTGGTCCATGAGAGGGACGGTGGCAAAAGGGAACATGGAAGTGGGAACTCTACTCAACGCACTTCCACTTCTCATCCATTGCCCCCCTCAGTCAGTAGCCCACATGTTGCCTCGTGTCCCTATGGCTGAGTCTGCCTCTGCACAGGTGCGGGAGGAGCAGTCTTTGGCGGGGCCCTCACGGGCTCCAAAACCCAGAGGACGTGGGCCAAGATCAGCTCAACAGTTAGAGCAGGGATCTGAGCAGCCTGCCTCTACCTCTGCTGAAGCCACAGGTGTATCACCACAGAGGAGCAGCTGGAAAAGGAAGAGCAAGGCTTTGTAGTTGCGCAAAGTTGTACATGTGTGTATGAGAAAATGTTATGTTGTTAAGTTTCTATTCTTTAGGTTAATCACATAAATTGAATTCTTTTGCACCACTTTCCCGTCTTGCCCATTCTTGGTTGCTGGGTGGCAAGTCGTCTTTTAACTTGATCATGAATGGGAAGGCATGAATTGATGGGGACCAATCGGGGAATGTGTAAGTGATGGTTGGTTGTTTACAGGACTGCTTTGTGTCAATGGCACTGGGGGGTCAAGGGAACAGTGGGCGTTGCATGTGCTTCTGACATCGGTCCACTGGTGCAACCTAAGTGAACCTTACATTGGGCCAGAAATTCCAGGCCAGAAGCGTGAGTACGGTCGGCTTACTCACGCTTCTGGCCGTTGGAAATGCCGGCGTTCAGCATGAACAGCGCATGCGGGGAACGCCGGCATTTCCAGACCTCGAGCGCGTGCGACTGCACAGGCAGCGCTTGCGCAGTGAACTTCGTGGATTTCATTAAATCCGTGAGGTTAAGTCCTTAGAAGTTACACTGAAAAAAAGCAAGTGTAAAGTGGTTCATTGGCTGCGGAGGAAGATATATTTTATCGTGGAGCTTTTGAAATGCAATATTTTTGTTTGGGAAAGGGAGGGAAGTTATTTTAAGAAATTTTAAGTAAGTTTTAAAGTTAAAATTTTTTTTTTTTTAAAGGGTTTTCAGAACGGTAGGTAGAAGGAGCAATTGTGGCTGTGTGAATGGAATGTGAGAATGAGTTATGTACGTATGTCCACATATATTCCTTTACGTATATGTATGTATGTTTTATATTCCTTTACTATGAATGTATGTTTTTAATTATGATTTTCCAATAAGTTACTTTCTCTGAAAGTCATAATTAAATAATACATTCATACACATAAGTAAAGGAATATATACATAACACGCAAAGGAATATATACAGACATACATACTTTCAGAAGCTCCACGATAAGAAATATCTTCCTCCGCAGCCTCTGTAGCAACTGTACCCATGCTTTTTTCATGTGTAAGTTGTAATGACTGGACCTCACTGAAAGCATTAATGAAAGCGGCGAATTATACTGCGCACGCGCTGCATGTGCAGTCGCACGCGTTCTGCCTCTGAACCCCTTCGTTCAGAGGACAGGAAATGCCGGTTTTCCCCACATGCACTGTGCATGCTGAAAACCGGCATTTCATCCGGCCAGATGCGTAAGTACCCCGACCGTACTAGCGCATTTGGAAGGGAATTATTGGGCCAACATTTTACATGTCAATAAAATAAAAAATTTAACACTTGCACGACTTGCCCCCTCGCATCTGCGACTGAGGGTCCAAGGAGGTGCATTGCGCAAGAGGTCATCATCGGACGTATCCTCACACTGTTCCCTTTGGGGAACTGTATGAAGTGGTGGAAGGATTTATGGCCGTGATTAACGCTCATTCCGTGACCGTAACCATCTTTGAACCAGCCATTAGGGTGGTTAGTCCTATGGCGGGAGGGTTTTACGGGCTCCCACAACCCATCTGAGGGGGGGGGGGCCACCAACACTCACGGACGCAAGTATCCCGCTGGATGTCCACCCAGAATTTAAAGTTGGAGCTCCGACTCCACTTGCCGGGACTGTCTGGAGTGGGGTTCAAAACCCTACTCCTTCTGGCCCAGCGGTGGGGATGCTTACTGCTACGCAAAAGGCCCACTCCGCACAAAAGGTGACACCCATACGTTTCCTGCACCTTTTCCCTCCCCGTGACTGGAGCCCTATGCTGCCATTTCACGTTGCTAATCGGATTGGGCGTTTGTCATAGCGGTAGGATCCCCGCCGCTGGGCCAGATCAGGGTAGGGTTTCGAACCCCGCTCCAGACAGTCCCGGCAAGTGGAGTCGGAGCTCCGGCTCTAAATTCTGGGTTGACATCCAGTGGGACATTTGCGTCCGTGGGTGTGGGTGGCCCCACCTCCTTGTACAACTTGTGGGAGCCCGTAAAACCCTCCCGCCATAGGACTAACCGCCCTAATGGCTGGTTCAAAGATGGTTACGGTCACGGAATGAGCGTTAATTACGGCCATAAATCCTTCCACCACTTCATACAGTTCCCCAAAGGGAACAGTGTGAAGACACGTATGACGACGACATTGCTAAATAAATAAATGGAATTTAAAAAATTCTTTTTGGGCTTTTAAAAGTCTTTAAATTGCTTTAATTCTCTTTAAAACTACTTCAGATTACTCAAAATAATGTAAACATTTTAAAAAGTTTATAAAAGTTACCAAAATCTTCAAAAAACTTCCAAAAACCTATTTAAACTGCTGCTTTGCATGTAAAAAAGCAAAGCAGCTTGACAGAAACATTGGGGGCGTGTCCAGTGAAACTGAGACCTCAAGGGGCGTGTCTCACTTACACTGCACGCTCCTGGGTCCGCGCTGGCTGCACTCCTGGGCGGCGTGACGTCATACGCTGCCCGGGAATGTGCTTTCTATTTCTCCAAGTTCAGGCGTCCCAGAAGCTGATCGGCAGGAGCGCGGGGTAAGTGCAAATACGGGGCTTGCACGCGCTGCAAGCCCCGTTCTGGAATTTCTGGCCCAATAATAAGGGATTCCCTGGCATCCTGGGCAGCAATGTGAGCAGCTGGTGGTGCATTGCCCTCATCACTTTCCTCCTCCTTGTGTAAGATTAGGATCACAGGTCACACACAGATTACCCAAAGGGTCTTAGGAGTTGCAAGGCTTTTTATTAAAGAGCTACAGTTTTAAAGCATAATCAGATATTACATATGGTTTAAGCTGAGTATAATAGACATACAACCCATGACAGTAGAAAGCGACCTATGACTCCCGAATCGGAATGCCACGGCCGGACGGACGGTTGGTTAGATGTCTGATGAGACAGCACGGAAGTCTCAGGTCAGTGGGTCTCTGTAGTCAGTAACAGCAATCACTTCTGTTGATTCGTCCCCCGGGCTGTTGGAGGTGTTAGGCATAAGCCAGCATTGATCCACCTCAGAGGCTAAACTTAGTCAAGGTGTTAGGCCTGAGCCAGCATTGATTTCCACCTCGATAAAGCCTTTGCCCCTCGCTGTCTGATCACCCCTCAGTCCTCTATATTTATAGTTATTTCTGTGGGCTGTGATCTATCTAGTTTCAATCGTCTATAATTCAAGTGTGGTGCAGGATGACATCTCTCACTGTCCCTTTCTGCATGGCTGACGAGGCCTTTTTCTTATCTTTCTGAGGAATGTTTTGTTATGTTTCTTTAAGGACATTTTATGACTTTGTGGCTCCTTATTGCCTAGCTATGGTGTTATCCTCCTGTGTTTTCTTGCATTTTACGATCCTCTTATCATTTTGGTGTTTGTTATTTGACCTTGCTGACACTTCAACCATTTGTTCCTGAATGCATTTAAATTTCTGTTCTAAGAGTCAAACTTCATCTATGAATCTAATAGCTATTTCTTACACTTGTCTTCCTCCCCCTCCTCGGAATTGTTGGCAGAGGCTCTGTGCTCTGCGCCTTGTTCCTCCTGCAGGTCCAAAACCGCGCTGCTGCGCAATGCTGTGCAGAGCACAACACACCACTACCATTCTGGAGACCCTGGCTGGTATGCACTGAAGGGTGCCTCCAGATCTATCTAGGCACCTGAAGCGCCTCTTCAGCATGCCGATTGCTTGTTTGATCACATATCTGGTGGGCATATGGCATTCATTGTAGTGCTGTTGGGCTTCATTGGTCAGGTTTCTGACTGGTGTCATCAGCCAAATTTGAAGTAGATATCCCTTGTCTCCTAGCAGCCACCTCAAGTCTGCTTGCAGGTCCAAAGAAGTCAGGGAGCTTGGACTGCTGCAGGATGAAAGCATCATGGCAGCTTCCTGGGAATCTTGCGCACACATGTTTAAATATCTTTTTGTGGTTGCACACCAGCTGCACATTAATGGAGTGGAAGCTCTTGCTGTTACCGAATACTAGTTGACCTGGGGGTGCGCGGATTGCCACGTGTGTGCAGTCGATGAGGCCCTACACCTGTGGGAAGCCAGCCAGAGCTGCAAAGCCGAGCGCCTGCTCATTCTGACTGGCGCCATCATAGGCAAAGTTCACATAATTTCTGGCCCTGGCAAACAACCCATCAGTCACATGTCTTATGCATTTGTGGGCCACCGACTGGGAGATCCTGGATATGTCTCTGTTAGAGCCCTGGAAGGATCCAGATGCTAACATGTTAAGGATGGTAGTGACTTTGACAGCCGTTGGTAATGCATGGCCACCAGATCCAGTGCTGGTCATACTGCTCTTCACCCAATGGCCAATCTAAGGCAGCCAAAGTGCCACCCATGCTGATGTCATTCAGAAAACCTCCAATGTGTAGAAAATAAACTCTCAGCAAAAGTACTATGAACAAACCCTTTCCCACTATTAGATAAGAATTCAGCTGTGAGTGCTGAGTATTTATTGCAGCATTTCTATGAGTTTGAATCAGCCCCCTCAATTGCTGTTGTGTTCTTGCCTTGCTTTCACTGGTGAGTTTCAGGAAGCCTGGGAAGTCCATGGATGCAGCACTAAATTTGAAAGTCAGTTGAAATATTACTCCTATTGAGCAATTGCCATATGTTAATAGGCAACCGGCCTTTCCTGATGGGGTTGCGCGCAAGCAACTTAACACGCTCAAGTTAAACAAGTTGGTGGGATGGAGCCGGCTTCCCAACTAGCTCGTATTTTTCCCGGTTTTCACCCCCCCACCCGTACCCAAACCCATGCGCTCCTCGAGGTTAAAATTCCCCCCAGTGCATCTGTAAAGAAACCTGGGTAGGTTTGACATACTCTGCAGGCTCCTTTACTATGAATGTATACATTTTGAAAGGGTATTTAAGTAAAGCAACGATTACAACATTCTGGAGAGGTTGACTGGGTTTATACATTATAATTAATGATTATGCCACGTATGACTCAATTGTTTTTGTGCCAGGCAAAATCATGATTAATCATGTCAACTTTCAATTTATTTTGCACTTCCTGCAGTCCTTAGATTTCTGCCTCCTCAAAGCTGTTTACCTTTCTGTTCCTTCACTTCTGTCCCTTTCTCTCTCTTCCTCCTTCATTTCTGTCACTCGCCTCATTCACATCTGCTTATATGTCTTCGTCTTCCTTTACCTTTTTTTTGCTTATTCTCAGGATGTGGATGACATTGAGTGGTTTGCTCAGCATTCAGAGGGCATTGGGTCAGTCACAGAGTGTGAGACTGGGGTCACATGTAGGCCAGAACAGATAGGACTGACAGATTCTCCTCCCTGAAGGACATTACAACAACAATGACAGCAACAACCACTTGCATTTATATAGTGCCTTTAACGTAGTAAAACGTCCCAAGGTGCATCACAAGAGTATTATAAGACAAGAAATTTGACACCGAGCCACATAAAGAGAAATTAAGGCAGGTGACCAAAAGCTTGGTCAAAGAGGTAGGTTTTAAGGAGCCTCTTAAAAGTGGAAAGAGAGGTAGAGAGGCGGAGAGGTTTAGGCAGGGAATTACAGAGCTTAGGGCCTAGGCAACAGAAGGCATGGCCTCCAATGGTTGAGCGATTATAATCAGGAATGCTCAAGAGGGCAGAATTAGAGGAGCGCAGTTATCTCATGTGGTGGTCGGGGGGGGGATGCGGTTTGTAGGGCTGGAGGAGATTACAGAGATAGGGAGGGGTGAGGCCATGGAGGGATTTGAAAACAAGGATGAGAATTTTGAAATTGAGGCGTTGCTTAACCGGGAGCCAATGTAGGTCAGCGAGCACAGGGGTGATGGGTGAACGGGATTGTGTGCGAGTTAGGACACGGGCAGCCGAGTTTTGGATGACCTCAAGTTTACGTAGGGTAGAATGCGTTGGAATAGTTAAGTTTAGAGGTAACAAAGACATAGATGAGGGTTTTAGCAGTGGATGAGCTAAGGTAAGGGCGATGTTACGGAGGTGGAAATAGGCAGTCTTAGTTATGCCACGGATATGCGGTCAGAAGCAAATTTCAGGGTCAAATATGACACCAAGGTTGCAAACAGTCTGGCTCCGCCTCAGACAGATGTTAGTGAGAGAGATGGAGTCAGTGGCTAGGGAGCGGAGTTTGTGGCGGGGACCAAAAACAATGGCTTCGGTCTTCCCAATATTTATGTGGTGAAAATTTCTGCTCATTCAGAACTGGATGTCAGACAATTTAGAGACCGTGGAGGAGTCAAGAGAAGTGGTGGTGAGGTAGAGCTGGGTGTCGTCAGCGTACATGTGGAAACTGACGCTGTGTTTTCGGATGATGTCGCCAAGGGGCAGCATGTAGATGAGAAATAGGAGGGGGCCAAGGATAGATCCTTGGGGGACACCAGAGGAAACAATGCGGGAGCGGGAAGAGAACCCATTGCAGGGTGATTCTCTGGTTACAATTAGATAGACAAGAATGGAATCAGGCGAGTGCAGTCCCACCCAGCTGGACGATAGTGGAGAGGTGTTGGAGAAGGATAGTGTGGTCAACTGTGTCAAAGGCTGCAGACAAGTCAAGAAGGATGAGGAGGGATAGTTTACCTTTGTCACAGTCACAAAGGATGTCATTTGTGACTTTGAAGAGAGTCATTTTAGTTCTGTGGCGGGGCGGAAATCTGATTGGAGGAATTCAAACATGGAGTTGCGGGAAAGGTGGGCATGGATTTTGGAGGTGACAACACATTCAAGAATATTGGAGAGGAAACGTAGGTTGGAGGTGGGGCAGTAGTTTGCAAGTGCGGAGGGGGTCAAGGGTTGGTTTTTTGAGGAGGGGGGTGATGACAGCAGAGTTGAGGGAGAGGGGGACAGTACCTGAGGAGAGAGAACCGTTAACATCAGCTAACATGGGACCCTGGCACCAGGGAGGCAACATACCATCCTGGAGTCACGTCTATGCCCACAGAAATGTCTATCTGTTCCCCTTATGATAGAATCCCCTATCATTATTGCTCTCCCACTCTTTTTCCTCCCCTCCTGTGCAGCTGAGCCACTCGTAGTGCCATGGATTTGGCTCTTGCTGCATTCCCCTGAGAAACCATCCCCCCATCAGTATCCAAAACGGAAAATCTGTTGGAGAGGGAGATGGACCCAGGGGATTCTTGCACTACCTTCCTAGTTCTTTTACTCTGTCTGGCAGTCACCCATTCCCTTTCTGCCTGTGCTCTTTACCTGCGGTGTGACCACCTCATTAAACGTGCGGAGGTGAGGGTGGAGGAGACAGGGGAGAGGGGTTTAAGAAGATGGTTAGCAGTAGAGAATAGAAGCTGGGGTTTAACTTTGCATTCCAGAATGATTCTGGAGTAGTGAGCAATTTTGGAAGTCGAGAGCAGGACCTGATAATGCTTTATGTGGTCCAGCCAGATCTGGTGGTGAATGGGTAAACCAGTTGTCCGCCATATCCATTCGAGTCTGCGTCCCTTGGGCTTAAGGGAGCAAAGATGAGGACCATACCAGGGGGAATGGCCAGGGTGAGAGAAAGTAATTGTTTTAATAGGGACTAGGGCATCAAAGGTAGCTGCAGAAATGTCATGGTGAATGGAGGGTCCAAGGTTGGAGAGTTGGGATTTCATAAGTGCAGTTGTAAGAGAGCTGGGAGAGAGTTTTTTCCAGGGGTGGACACAGAAGGAAGTAGGTTTGGGGTGGGGTGGGGGTGGAGAGCGGTACTAGGAATTGGTCAGAGATGGCCTATCTGCAATTGGCACGATGGCAGTAGCGAGGCCACGAGAGATGGCAAGGCCAAAAGGGTGGCCGTGAGTATGGGCTGGGGAGTTTACATGGAGGGAGAGATTAAGGGAGGATATGAGACTAGTGAACTCAGAGGAGAGAGAGCAAACTGAATTGAGCTGGTGATTAAAATCACCGAGGATGAGAAGTCGTTCGGTGCAGAGGCTGAAGGAGGGAAGCAGTGAAGATATCTCGGTAATAACATTTTTATGGTGCTTGGGTGGGTGGTGGAGAACGAGTGGGTGCAAAAGGTGGTGGGTCAGGTGGGAAAGTTGTTTTTTTTGACAGCGGACCAGGCACCCGCTGTCTTCTTGCTCCCACGTGCCTTTCCCACAGGTGCGTCTGTCATTGCGGAGTGACCCAATTTGAAATCATTATCTGGTGCTTTACAGGCACTTAAGAGCCTTTCTCCCCCATATATTTTAATTTCTCTGCATGGCCACAGGATTCACGCAGCTCGGGAACCACGTCTGTCAACCTGAAGCGTGAGTTCCGTGGCCATTGCTCCAGCTGATTAGATGACAGCATGGAAAACAAACCAAAAAAAAATCTTGATTATATCAGCTAACAGATTGATGGAGATTCTGTTCTACTTGAAAAGCGACTGATAAATGTTAATTTTTCTCTGGCCTGTTCACTTTTCACTCTCTGCTGTTGCCTTCCAACTTAACAGTAATTGCAGTGAATTGATCTGCACTATAAAAAAATGATATTTCCCATTTAAATACATTTTTGTGTTGTTTCTAGTCAGGTTTTTCTCACAGTATACTGTTATTGTCCAATTACACATTAATTCAAGTTATCAACCATAACAATTTAATTCTCATCACTCATTCCACTGGTTCAATTTGCTTTCAGTCTATGAATATGAATCATTTAATTTTTCAGCCTGAGATTTTAGGGTGAATTTCTGTGGTGGTTCTCTCACTTGTCTGGTGTTAACTTCAACAGAAGAGCTGCAGAAATCCCATAAACACGTTGTAAGCACCACTTACACTGTTTGTCAGGGATTCCACAGCTCTTCTGCTGAGCTTGCATAAGATTATAAATCCACCCTTTACAATTACATTTAAAATCTGCTTAATTTTATATATTACCTATACACACACATCTTTTATTTGTACAAGTTACTGATACAAAAGTCTATGGGGGAGAAATTGGGTGCCTTTGCGCCTCCTGTTAGTGCCTCTGGGGACGCTACCGGCTTTGAGACCGGCGTGGCGCTAGTAGAAACATAGAAACATAGAAGATAGGAGCAGGAGTAGGCCATTCAGCCCTTCGAGCCTGCTCCGCCATTCAATGAGATCATGGCTGATCATCCAAATTCAGTACCCTGTCCCTGCCTTCTCCCCATATCCCTTGATCCCTTTAGCATTAAGAAATATATCCAACTCTTTCTTGAATATATTTAATGAAATGGCCTCCAGAATTCCACAGGTTCACCACTCTCTGGGTGAAGAAATTCCTCCTCATTTCAGTCCTAAATGGCTTACCCCTTATCCTTAGTGTGGTGTATGTGCCTTTAAGAGCCCCAGGTGTGCGTAATGCCGGTAATTGCCACTTGGGCTATATAAGCCTGTGTATTGTGTATATCCTTTAGAAACCGCCCCCCCAGACTTGCTTAGTAAATACCTATGAACCAACTCCTGTCTTCAGTGTCTTTATCTACACACGGACACTACAGTGGCGACGAAGTGGAAACGGACTTACCTGCAATTCGGCAGCACCTCAAGGACATCGATTCCTCCAGCGTCCAGAAGACTCAAGGAAGTAAGAGAAACTGTGGTTTCACCAGCTGGCCAAGCTGGTGACAGGTACTGTGCTAATCCTTCCTGGGCGTCAGGCTGGAGCTCCAGCGGCGGGCTCTACAGCTGAGACAGGCAGCGAAATCGGAGGCAAGCAATAACGGACTGGGAGGGTGCACTCGAGAGACGGCCGGCGCGGCAAGCAGGTCAGCGTTTAGACCTCCGTCGGGAACGAGTCTCCAACAGTGAATAAACGGAAACCACAGTAAAACAGCGTTGTTATCGGTAGCAGCGGCGGGAAAGCGCGGGAGGCGCCATATCGTTGCTACAGACAGAAAAAAAAAAGCGCGGGAAGCGCCATATCTTTTCTGAAATGCCTAAATCTGGTAATATTGAGGCTTTTGATGGCGAAATAGAAGATTGGACCACATACGTGGAAAGAGTAGAGGTTTATTGCACTGCAAATGGAATAACAGATGAAAAAAAAGCTTCAGTACTTCTGAACTTAATGGGCGCGAAGACATACGGGCTGTTACGAAATTTAATCACTCCAGCCAAATCAAAGGACAAGACTTTTAAAGAAATTGTTGATACCCTGCAGGAGCATTTAAACCCAACACCGCTGCTGATAGCGGAACGATTCAAGTTCTTCAAGAGAAATCAACACAAGAATGAAAGTAACGCTGATTACCTAACCGAATTAAGAAAGCTATCAAAGTACTGCCAATTCGGAGCAGGACTATCAGATTATCTTCGAGACAAATTTGTTTGCGGTCTCTTAAGTGAAGGAACACAAAAAAGACTGCTTTCTGAAAAAGATTTAACATTGGACAAAGCTTTCAGTATGGCTGTATCATACGAAGCAGCAGCAAAAGGAGCTGCAGAGATACAACAAGAGACACAGGACTTCGGCACCCATAAAATGACACAGGAGTTCGGAAGATGTTATCGCTGCGGCAGATCCACCCATAACCAGAGGGACTGCTGGTTCAAGGGCAAAGCATGCAGGCAATGTGGTAAGATTGGACACATTGCACGGGTATGCCAATCTGGACAAAATAAATCCACTGACAGAAAACAAAAAATCAATAAAGAAAAGTACAGGAAGGTACAAATGATGACGGACAGTAGCTCCGAAGACCAGAAGAGCGATAGCGGCTCCGGAAACAAGAGACTAAGCTGTCTCAAATTACATAATGTACTTGCCAAAGAGGATTACCAAACCATTTGGGTTACCCTCACAATAGCAGGGTCCCCAGTTAAAATGGAGCTAGATACAGGATCAGCTCTAACCGTAATAAATCGACGAGATTACGAGAGGCTATTTTCGCATATACCTCTAAAAGACACATTCATTATCTTAAAAACATATACGGGGCAGAAAGTCTACCCCAAAGGAAAAATAAGGGTGCCTGTGGTATACAACGGCAAAGAAATACAAAAGTTGTATTTATACATTCTACAAGATGGTGGTCCACCGTTGTTGGGACGTGAATGGATAAGGAAGATACGTTTAGACTGGCACTCCATTCAGGCACTGACGGTGACCAGTAAGGAAAAAAAACAATGATGACATCATACCTGAACGATTAAAAGACATCTTGGCCAACGCCAAAGAAGTGTTTCAAGAGAAACTAGGAACCTTGAAAGGCATCACCGCCTCAATAAAAGTGGAAGATACAGCAATTCCAAAATTTTTTAAGGCAAGACCGGTGCCATATGCAATACGTCCGGCAGTCGAGGCAGAGCTGAAGAATTTGGAAAAGGCAGGCGTATTATCCAAAATAGATTGGAGTGAATGGGCAACACCCATCGTTCCAGTCATGAAAAAAACATTGAAAAATAACTCTGAGGAACAGAAAAAAATTCGCATCTGTGGGGACTTTAAGGTGACTGTAAACCCGGTCCTTCACACGGTACAGTATCCTCTTCCAAGGATAGAAGATATTTTCGCCTCACTATCGTTTCACAAAAATTGACTTGGCACAGGCATATCTACAGATGGAGGTTGAGGAGACCTCTAAAAAGTATCTCACAATAAACACACACAAAGGCCTGTACCAGTACAATCGACTGGTTTTTGGAATAGCATCAGCTCCAGCTATCTGGCAAAGAGCTATGGAGCAAGTCCTGCAAGGGATTCCGGGGACTCAATGCTACCTAGACGACATCCTTATAACAGGAGAAAACGACAACGAGCACCTTGCCAATTTGGAGCAGGTGCTCACTAGGCTGAAAGAACGGGGCCTACGAGCAAATCGCCCCAAGTGCGAATTTTTCCAAAATCAGATATCATATTGTGGCCACATAATTAATAAGGAAGGGTTGCATAAGTCACCTGAAAAAATTGAAGCAGTTATAAAAGCCCCAGCACCTGAAAATGTTTCACAATTAAGGTCATTCCTGGGATTAATAAATTACTATCATAAATTTTTACCGAACTTATCAACTATTCTACACCCTCTTAATGATCTTCTACAGACAGGAGTGATTTGGAAATGGAACGAAGACTGTAAACGTGCCTTCCATAAATGTAAAGACTTAATCACATCCGAGAAAATTTTGGCTTATTACAACCCATCACTACCAATCAGACTGGCGTGCGATGCATCCCCTTACGGCATAGGAGCGGTATTGTCCCATAGATTCCCTGATGGCTCGGAACGGCCGATAGCTTTTGCGTCACGCTCATTGAACTCAGCTGAGCGTAACTATGCCCAGATAGACAGGGAAGCACTCAGCCTGGTATGGGGAGTGAAGAAATTCAACCATTACCTACACGGACAAAAATTTACCTTGCTGACTGACCATCAACCCCTCATCTCCATATTCAACCCTAAAAAAGGTGTCCCCATTATGACGGCACAAAGACTACAGAGGTGGTCCCTTTTTCTAGGGGCACACCAATACAACATTGAATACAAAGGGTCAAAACAGCATGGGAATGCTGACGGTTTATCACGCCTACCATTGCCAACGATAGAAGAGGCACCTACAGTAGACCCAGTAGAGATATTCCACTCTACCATAGTGGAATGTCTACCGGTGACAAATTCTGCCATTGAAAGGGAGACAAGAAATGACCCTACTCTCTCACGGGCCTACGATTTAACAGTGAAGGGATGGCCAGCACATGGCGAACCACTGTTGCCAGCATTCTCGCAAAGAAGAGAACAGCTGTCAGTGTGCCGAGGAACCTTGATGTGTGGATCCAGAGTGGTGATTCCACCCAAACTCCAGGATAAAGTGCTAAAGGAGCTTCACGAGGGGCATCTGGGTGGAGTGAAAATGAAGAACCTAGCTAGGGCGTTTGTATGGTGACCAGGTATCGATGGAGACATCGAAGACATGACCAAGAGCTGCCTAGGATGCCAGAAGGTCCAAAACGCTCCGCCACAGGCCCCTCTACATCCATGGGAGTGGCCCTCATCTCCCTGGCAAAGGGTGCACATCGACTTTGCTGGTCCATTTATGGACTCAATGTTCTTAATCGCAGTTGATGCACACTCCAAGTGGACGGAGGTAATAAAGATGTCCTCCACCACCACGGAAAAAACCATCACAGTATTAAGGACCATATTTGCCAGGAATGGGCTGCCGGAGCAGATATGTTCTGATAATGGACCGCAATTTGTGTCCGAAGAATTCAGAAAGTTCTTAAAGAACAATGGGGTAAAGCACTACACGTCCGCCCCATACCATCCCGCCACCAATGGATTGGCTGAAAGGTTTGTCCAGGCCTTCAAGAAGGCCATCAAGGCCATGGGTAATGAAGACATAAAACTTCAGCACAAGGTGGATAACTTCTTATTTGCATATAGGAATGCAACGCATATGGTTACTAACCAAACTCCCGCCATGATGTTCTACAATAGAAACCTAAGATGCCGGCTGGATTTGGTCAAGCCCAACATCCGAAGGGACGTGGAGAACCGGCAGTTTCAGGGCATGAATGAAAGGCCAACTAGGGCCTTCCAGATAGGCCAACCGGTTTTGGCCCGGGACTACCGTACCGAGAAATGGCAGCCTGGAACTATCTGCACACGATTAGGACCACTGATGTATACCGTGGACATCGGAGACAGCATAATAAGGCGCCATGCTGACCAAATCATCAAGTCATCCGAAAAGGGACAACCTACACCACCACTCTATACATCTAACGATGAAGTAGAGATACCCATATCTACCTCCGATCCGGTGATACTGGAGCCCGATGAACCCGACACTGGCCTTCAAGCCGAATCAGCCTTGCCAGAAGAACCTACTACACCACCAGAAACTACTACACCCCCGAGGCGTTATCCGGACCGAGTCAGGAAGCCTCCTGAGAGACTAACTTATAATTAATTAATACAGCAATGTATATTATTTTGCATATAACATGTAATTAATAATTACTTAAAATATGATGTACTAGTTAGCTAGAAGGGGAGGAATTGTGGTGTATGTGCCTTTAAGAGCCCCAGGTGTGCGTAATGCCGGTAATTGCCACTTGGGCTATATAAGCCTGTGTATTGTGTATATCCTTTAGAAACCCCCCCCCCAGACTTGCTTAGTAAATACCTATGAACCAACTCCTGTCTTCAGTGTCTTTATCTACACACGGACATTACACTTAGACTATGACCGCTGGTTCTGGACTCCCCGGCCATCAGAAACATCCTTCCTGCATCTAGTCTGTCCAGGCCTGACAGAATTTTATAGGTTTCGATGAGATCCCCTCTCAATCTTCTAAACTCCAGTGAGTATAAGCCCAATCGACACAATATCTCCTCATACGTCATTCCTGCCATCCCAGGTATCAGCCTGGTGAATCTTCGCTGCACTCCTTCCATGGCAAGAACGTCCTTCCTCAGGTAAGGCGACCAGAACTGCACACAATACTCAAGGTGCGGTCTCACCAAGGCCCTGTACAACTGTAGCAAGACATCCTTGTTCCTGTACTCGAACCCTCTTGCTACGAAGGCCAACATACCATTTGCCTTCTTAACCGCCTGCTGCACCTGCATGCTTACCTTCAGCGACTGGTGCACAAGAACACCCAGGTCTCTTTGCACTTCCCCTTCTCCCAATCTATTGCCATTCAAATAATAAACTGCCTTCCTGTTTTTGCCACCAAAGTGGATAACCTCACATTTATCCACATTAAAGTGCATTTGCCATGCTTCTGCCCAATCACCCAACCTGTCCAAATCATACTGGAGTTTTACGACATCCTCCTCACAGCTTACCCTCCCACCCAGCTTTGTGTCGTCTGCAAATTTGGAGATATTACATCCAATTCCCTCGTCCAGATCATTAATATATATTGTCAACAGCTGGGGTCCTAGGGCCGATCCTTGCGGTGCCCCACTAGTCACTGCCTGCCACTCGGAAAACGACCCGATTATTCCAACTCTTTGCTTTCTGTCCGCCAACCAGTTCTCTATCCAAGTCAATACCTTGCCCCCAATCCCATGTGCCTTAATTTTGCACGCTAATCTCTTATGTGGGACCTTATCGAAAGCCTTCTGAAAGTCCAAATACACCACATCCACTGGTTCTCCCTTATCTATTTTACCAGTTACATCCTCAAAAAATTCCAGTAGATTAGTCAAGCATGATTTACCTTTTGTAAATCCATGTTGACTTTGTCCGATCCTGTCACTGCTTTGCAAGTGCTCTGATATTACGGCCTAGAAATTCAGTTGGTTGCGCCAGCCGTTAACGCCTTAGGAGGAGCAGATCTCGAGCGCTAGGCGCTTAGCGCCCAGGCGCAGCGCGATCTGCGCCTCGCCCCAACTTCAGTAGACAATTAGCGCCGGCGCAAAATCTTTGCGCGCGCTCAGCTGCGCGCGCAGATCATGACGTCATTTCGTCGTGCAACGCCCTTTGTGCGCCCGGAACCGGAACTTCACTCGCGCCGCCCCATTGTGCGCCTGGCGGCCCGAACGACTGTGAAGTGGAACGGTACACAGCCGAGGCGGGCCGCAGGGAGCGCAAATTAAAGGGCACTCCTGCAGTAGAAAAGGCAGCCGTTTTGGAGGAGGAGGAGGAGGAGGAGGAGGAGGAGGATGATGATGATGATGATGGTGTGCCGGTACCACATAACAAACTGATGGAGAGAAGCCCTCCCCAACAACACAAATACAGCAGTCTCGGCCTTTCAAAAAAACAAATCCACCCTCCCCCTTTAAGAGCTCACCGGAGCCAGAGTGTCTGCCATCAATCAGCAGCTCGCCGCACCTGCCCTGCGCCCAACTTCCGGTGTTAGCGCCCGGGCCGCCGGCTTAGCGCCTAAAGAGAGCCGTGCATCGCCAGTTTTAGCGCTCGAGCAAACTCTTAGGGCGAAGCTAATGAATATCGGCGAAGTGGCCTCGAATTTGCGCCGGGCGCAAACTTTAGCGGCCGCCCGACTTTACCGCCCCAAAAGTGGCTATAATGAATTTCTAGGCCTACATCTTTTATAATAGACTCTAGCATTTTCCCCACTACCGATGTCAGACTTACCGGTCTATAATTCCACGCTTTTTCTCTACCACCTTTTTTGAATAGTGGGGTAACATTAGCTACCCTCCAATCCATGGGTACTGTTCCAGAGTTTATCGAGTTCTGGAAGATGACCAGCAATGCATCTACTATTTCTAGGGCCACTTCCTTAAGTACCCTGGGATGTAGATTATCAGGCCCTGGGGATTTATCGGCCTTCAGTCCCATCAATTTTCATAACTCCATTTCCCCACAATTACTGATTTCTTTCAGTTCCACCCTTTCATCAGACCTTATGTTCCCCGGCATCTCTGGGAGGTTATTTGTGTCCTCCTTTGTGAAGACAGAACCAAAGTATGAATTTAGTTGGTCTGCCATTTCTTTGTTTCCCATTATAAATTCCCCTGATTCTGACTGCAAGGGACCTATGCTTGACTTCACCAATCTTTTTCTCTTCACATATCTATAAAAGCTTTTACAGTCAGTTTTTATGTTCCCTGATAGCTTACTCTCATATTCTATTTTCCCTTTCTTAATTAATCCCTTTGTCCTCCTTTGTTGAATCCTAAACTGCTCCCAATCCTCAGGATTATTGCTTTTTCTGGCCAATTTATATGCCGCCTCCTTGGATCTTATGCTATCCCTAATTTCCCTTGTTAGCCACGGTTGAGTCACCTTTTTTGTTTTATTTTTATGCCAAACTGGGATGAACAAATTCTGTAGCTCATCCATTCGGTCTTTGAATGTTTGCCATTGCCTATCCACCGTCAACCCTTTGAGTGCCATTCCTCAATCAATCCTACTGAACTCACTCCTCAGACCATCGTAGTTTCCTTTATTTAAATTGAGGACACTAGTCTCTGAGTCAACTACTTCATTCTCCATCTTAATGAAGAATTCGATCATATTGGCCCAGTAATTCGGGTACAAATGCGTGAGTACGGTCTGGGTACTCACGCATCTGGCCGGATGAAATGCCGGCATTCAGGAAACACCGTGCATGCGGGGAACGCCGGCATTTCCAGTCCTCTGAACGAAGGGGTTCAGAGGCACAGCGCGTGCGACTGCACAGACAGCACGTGCGCAGTGAACTTCGTCGATTTCATTCATGGATTCAGTGAGGGTAAGTCCTTACAAGTTACACTTGAAAAAAGCATGTGTAAAGTTGCTCCAAGGCTGCGGAGGAAGATATATTTTATCGTGGAGTTTCTGAAAGGCAATATTTTTGTTTGGGAAAGGGAGGAAAGTTATTTTAAGAAATGCTGAGGTTAGTTTTAAAGTTTAAATTTTTTTTTTTAAACGGGTTTTCAGTACGGTAGGTAGAAGGAGCAATTGTGGCTGTGTGAATTGAATGTGAGAATGAGTGTTCTAAAATGAGTAATGTAACATTTCCAACACTTTTAAGAAAGAAACTTTTCATCAGTAATAAGTAATTATGTATGTATGTCCGCATATATTCCTTTACGTATGTGTATGTATGTTTTATATTCCTTTACTTATGTGTATGAATGTATGTTTTTAATTATGATTTTCCAATAAGTTACTTTCTCTGAAAGTCATAATTAAATACATACATTCATACACATAAGTAAAGGAATATATACATACACGCAAAGGAATATATACAGACATACATACATAATTACTTAAAAGAATATATTACTGATGAAAAGTTTATTTCTTAAAAATGTTGGAGTCATTTTCACATTTAATAAACACAGCAAATTCAATTCACATAGCCACAATTGATCCTTCTACCTACAGTACTGAAAACCCGTTTTTAAAAAAAAAAAAAACTTTAAAACTTACCTCAGCATTTCTTAAAATAACTTTCCTCCCTTTCCCAAACAACCGCAGCCTCTGGAGCAACTGTACTCATGCTTTTTTCATGTGTAAGTTGTAAGGACTTGACCTCACTGAAAGCATGAATGAAAGCGGCGAATTTTACTGCGCACGCGCTGCCTGTACAGTCGCATGCGTTCTGCCTCTGAACCCCTTCGTTCAGAGGACAGGAAATGCCAGTTTTCCCCGCATGCGCTGTGCATGCTGAAAACCGGCATTTCCTCCGGACAGACGCGTAAGTACCCCGACCGTACTCGCGCGTTTGGAAGGGAATTACTGGGCCAACATTTTACATGTCAATAAAATGAAAAATTTAACAATTGCACGATTTGCCCCCTCGCATCTGCGCCTGAGGGTCCAAGGAGGTGCATTGCGCAACAGGTCATCGTCGTACGTATCTTCACACTGTTCCCTTTCGGGAACTGCATGAAGTGGTGGAAGGATTTCTGGCCACGTTAACACTCCTTCCGTGACCATAACCATCTTCATACCAGCCATTAGGGTGGTTAGTCCTATGGCGTGAGGGTTTTACGGGCTCCCACAACCCATCTGAGGGGGGGGGCCACCCACACCCGCGGACGCAACTATCCCGCTGGATGTCCACCCAGAATTTATAGTTGGAGCTCCGACTCCACTTGCCGGGACTGTCTGGAGCGGGGTTCGAAACCCTACTCCTTCTGGCCCAGCGGCAGGGATGCTTACCGCTACGCAAAAGGCCCACTCCGCACAAAAGGTGACACCCATACGTTTCCTGCGCCTTTTCCCTCCCCGTGACTGGAGCCCGATGCTGCCACTTGAAAGGCCAAGCTATCATCTGTCCTTTTTGCGGCGCCTTTGACTTCTCATTACCAATGATGAGCAGGCACTGCGCCTCCACCTCGTTGAGGAGATTGCTGAGGTCATCATCAGTTCAATTGTGAGTTCTTTTAATGCTGTGAATTGTGCTCATTCCAGCCATTTCACGTTGCTAATCGGATTGGGCCTTTGGCGTAGCGGTAGGGTCCCCGCCGCTGGGCCAGACGGGGTAGGGTTTCGAACCCCGCTCCAGACAGTCCCGGCAAGTGGAGTCGGAGCTCCGGCTCTAAATTCTGGATTGACATCCAGTGGGATATTTGCATCCGTGGGTGTGGGTGGCCCCCCCTCCTTGTATAGCTTGTGGGAGCCCGTAAAACCCTCCCGCCATAGGACTAACCACCCTAATGGCTGGTTCAAAGATGGTTACGGTCACGGAATGAGTGTTAATCACGGCCATAAATCCTTCCACCACTTCATACAGTTCCCCAAAGGGAACAGTGTGAAGACACGTATGACGACGACATTGCTAAATAAATAAATGGAATAAAAAAAATTATTTTAGGGATTTTAAAAGTCTTTAAATTGCTTTAATTCTGTTTAAAACTACTTCAGATTCTTCAAAATAATGTAAACGTTTTTAAAAGTTTATAAAAGTTACCAAAAGCTTCATAAAAATACCAAAAACCTATTTAAAATGCTGCTTTGCATGTAAAAATGCTTAGCAGCTTGTGAGAAACATTGGGGGCGTGTCCTATTAAACTGAGACCTCAAGGGGCGTGTCTCACTTGCACAGCGCGCTCCAGGCTTCGCGCTGGCTGCACTCCTGGGCGACGTGACGTCAAACGCTGCCCGGGATTCTTCTGTTTCAAAATGGAATTCCAGGCGTCCCTGGAGGTGAAATGTCAGCGCGTCGGGTAAGTGCATATCAGGGGCTTGCACGTGCGGCAAGCCACCGACCCGAATTACTGCCCCATTATGATCGCTCCGACCCAAGGGGCCTCGTACAACCAGATTGCTAATTAATCCTTTCTCGTTACATAATACCCAGTCTAAGATGGCCTAATCTCTGGTTGGCTCCTCGACATATTGGTCCAGGAAACCATCCCGTAAACACTCCAGGAATTCCTCCTCCACAGTATTGTTACTAATTTGGTTGGCCCAATCTATATGTAGATTAAAGTCACCCATGATGACTGCTGTGCCCTTATTGCACGCTTCTTTAATTTCCCTTTTCATGCCATCCCCAACCTCCGCCTTACTGTTGGGAGGTCTATATACCACTCCCACTAATGTTTTTTTCCCCTTAGTATTTCTCAATTCTACCCATACAGATTCCACATCATCAGAGCTAATATCCTTCATTACAATTGTATTAATCCCTTCTTTAACCAGTAATGCTACCCCACCTCCCTTTCCTTTTTGCCTATCTTTTCTGAATATCGAATACCCCTGGATGTTGAGTTCCCAGTCTTGGCCATCCTTGAGCCATGTTTCCGTAATCCCAACCAAATCATATTTGTTTACCTCTATTTGCGCAGCCAATTTGTCCACCTTATTACAAATGCTCCTCGCATTAAGACACAAAGCCTTCAGGCTTGTTTTTTTAATGCTCTTAGACCTATTAGAATTATTATTTACTGTGGCCACGTTTGATTTAAACTGTTGATTTCTCTGACTGCCGCTTTTGTTTTTCTCCTTCCTATCTTTTGCTTTTATCCCTGTTTCCCTTTCCCCTGTCTCCCTGCTCAGGTTCCCAACCCCCTGCCATTTTAGTTTAAACCCCCCCCGAACAGTGCTAGCAAACCTCCCCGCAAGGATATTTGTCCCGTTCTGGTTCAGGTGCAATCCGTCCAACTTGTACAAGTCCCACCTTCCCCAGAAGCAGGCCCAGTGATCCAGGAAACTAAAGCCCTCCCTCCTGCACCAACTCTTTAGCCACGCATTCATCTGCTCTATCCTCCTATTTCTATACTCACTAGCACGTGGCACCGGGAGTAATCCAGAGATTACAACCTTTGAGGTCCTGCTCTTTAATCTGCTACCTAGCTCCCTAAATTCTTGCTGCAGGACCTCATCCCTCTTCCTACCCATGTCATTGGTCCCAATGTGAACCACGACCTCTGACTGCTCACCCTCCCACTTCAGAATGCCCTGCAGCCGTTCAGTGACATCCTTGACCCTGGCACCAGGGAGGTAACAAACCATCCTTGAGTCACGACTACGGCCACAGAAATGCCTATCTGTTCCCCTTACGATAGAATCCCCTACCACTATTGCTCTCCCACTCTTTTTCCTCCCTTCCTGAACAGCAGAAGCACCCCTGGTGCCAGGAAGTTGGCTGCTGCTGCCTTCCTCTGGTAAGTCATCCCCCTCAACAGTATCCAAATCGGTATACCTGTTTGAGAGGGGGATGGCCACAGGGGTCCCCTGCACTACCTGCCTGCCTCTACTGCTCTGCCTGATGGTCACCCATTTCCCTTCTGCCTGTGCAGCCCTTACCTGCGGTGTGACCACCTCACTAAACATGTTATCCACGACCCTCTCAGCATCGTGAATGCTCCAAAGCCCATCCATCCGCAGCTCCAGCGCTGCAATGCGGTCTGCTAGTAGCTGCAGCTGGATGCATTTCTGGCACACATGGTCATCAGGGACACAGGCAGCGTCCCTGAATTCCCACATAGAGCAAGAGGAGCATAACACGGGGCTGGGCTGTCCTGACATGACTTACCCTTTAATTAATTTAAATTAATTCACTATCACCAATTAAAGATAAACTCTAAGGCGCTTGTATGGTTTACCAACAGTCCCCGCTACACCAGAAAAGACCTTAGCAACTATAAAGCACAGAGTTAAAGTTTAAAAAGAGAAATACTCACCAACCAATCACTTACCTGCTCCCTGGTGACATCACACTCTGATTACTTTTTACCTCTCTCCCTGCTGCTGAGTTGGTATGCCTCACTGCTCCCTGGAACTGGTCGGGCCTCAGTGCTCGCGCCGGTTTTTATACCGGGCTCCTCCTCGCCTCACTGCTCCCTGGAACTGTTCGGGCCTCGGTGCTCGCGCGGGTTTTTATACCGGGCTCCTCCTCACCTCACTGCTCCCTGGAACTGGTCGGGCATCGGTGCTCGCGCCGGTTTTTATACCGGGCTCCTCCCCGCCTCACTGCTCCCTGGAACTGGTCGGGCCTCGGTGTTCGCGCCAGTTTTTATACCGGGCTCCTCCTCGCCTCACTGCTCCCTGGGACTGTTCGGGCCTCGGTGCTCGCGCCGGTTTTTATACTGGGCTCCTCCTTGCCTCACTGCTCCTTGGAACTGGTCGGGCCGCAGTGCTCACGCCGGTTTTTATACCAGGCTCCTCCTCACCTCACTGCTCCCTGGAACTGGTCGGGCCTCGGTGCTAGCGCTGGTTTTTATACCGGGCTCCTCCTTGCCTCACTGCTCCCTGGAACTGGTCGGGCCTCGGTGCTCACGCCGGTTTTTATACCGGGCTCCTCCTCGCCTCACTGCTCCCTGGAACTGGTTGGGCCTCGGTGCTCGCGCCGGTTTTTATACCGGGCTCCTCCTCGCCTCACTGCTCCCTGGAACTGGTTGGGCCTTGGTGCTCATGCCGGTTTTTATACCAGGCTCCTCCTTGCCTTACTGCTCCCTGGAACTGGGACCGTGAGATTAAGCTGGAGGTTTGCGGCGGCAGTAACCACTAGCGCAACGATCTCCTGCGCCGGGAGATCATGATGTCATCCGGGTGCGCAGTGCCCCAGCTCAGAAATTCACTCTCACCCCCGCCTGAGCGCCTGCCATTAGCAATGACAGGTACAGGAGGTGGTTTGCAGTTGGATGAGCGCTGGAGGAGCGCTATATAAAGGGGTCAACTTCTGGGTTTTTTTGTCGGCAAACAATCCTGCTTTGTCAGTTTGACACAAACAGACAGGCGTTTTGACCCATTTGACCATTTTCAACTTGAAGGAGTATTCTGGCTGAGAAAAATTAACACTTTCATTTGGGTTACATTTGATAGTGCAACATTTCCATCATTTAATGGGGGCTATACTGGCACTGGACCTCGCCCTCCAGCGTCACTGTCGGAGGCAGAGAGAAAGATTGCAAAACATGACCAGAGGGAGGAGGGCCAACAGGGCTCTCAAGAGGAGGCCTTACCCTCCCAGGGTATTCCGGGAGCACTTCTCTTACATTCATCTCTCAGAGGAGCAGTGCCTTAGAAGGCTCCGCTTCAGCAAGGAGGAGGTCACAGAGCTTTGCCACCTCCTGCAGCCAGACCTCCAGCCTCAGCTCAGGACCAGGACCACACTTCTGGCTGACACGTGCTGGGTGACCTCCCTCCACATCCTCCTAAAGGCCTGTGGCAATGGCCTCCTGCCAGTGTCTGGGAAGAGCACTGCTTGTCGGCGTTCAACGTCCGTGACCAGAGCCTCCAGGGTGTGGTCGCTGAACCGGCAAGCTCTCTCTCTGGGCCTCTGATCAGCCATCAGTTGCTTGAATAAAGGCTTGCAGCTCCTTGCAGGCCCAGTTCACAAGCAGTAATGATCAGAGTGAGGCTGTGCAGCATGATTGAATCCCCCCTTTAAGAACTGGAAGGCGCCAGTCTGTCTGACGACTTTCTAATAGACAGCGCCGGAACTTGATTAGCGCTCTGAAGGTAGCGCCCCGCTCTGAGACATTAGCGTCCTAAGAGAAGTGTGTAGCGCTTGATTTAGCACTCCACTTCCCTCTTGCGGTGCTAAAACTCAATTTCGTGTTTGCTGGCACTAAAGTTAGCTCCCAGATAATGTTAGCACCCCAAAATGGTCGATACTGAATTTTTCCCCCTATAGATTTGTGACTAAAGCACCAATAACTTTCCAATTAATGTACTTTTTAAATTATGTTCATGATCGTATTTGTAGATGGAATCATATTACATAATGATAATATTTTTTCAATATTTCTTTGTCACTCATATATAACTTTTATTATATTATTATACAGTAAAGATTCAACACCCACTATGTTAGATTAAACTTAAGGTTTAATGTGGCCATGGTCCCTTTAAGGATCCCGGCTTAAAACACGCCATGAATGATGTCACCAGACCCACTCCAACTCATTGGGCCGGGTAACGCGGTGGGCGGGCTTAATAGGACCCAATAAGGTAAGTTCATTTTGTACAGCGGGATTGAGCCAGCAGCGGGGCCGCGACCCACCACCGACACGGACACTGGCTGCACTGGACCAGCCAATGTAAGGAAAGTTCCGGCCTGTGAGTTTGCTAAACACTGTGTTTTCATGGCGAGCTTAGGACCCAGCGCTGAACTCAGTGCTAAGGTCCAAGTTCGCCGAGGTGACATTAAGTCAGCGTGTGACATCACCTCTACCTAATTTAAATTTGCAGGGCCATCACTCTAACCGGCAGCGCTGCTGGGCCTTGAAAAATGGCAGACGGCACGGGACCCTGCACCAGCTGGCGAAAGAGTGGCGGTCGCCCTCTTTCACTACTTTTTGATAGTAAAGGGTGGCGTAAAGCCCCCGAATTTTTAGCCTGAAGAAACAGGTTGGATTTAACTCACAGGCTGGCAATTGGGCACTTTGGGATTATGACTGTACTGTTGATATGGTGTTCTTTCTTAATATTGCAAGGAGCTTGATTTTCTCTGCACATTATGTTTAGCATACTGGTTGATGCAATAACTTTAAATCCTGCTGTGCTGGTAGCCAAGTGGTTTAATTTAACTGATTACTAAGTCTGAGAATATAGCACAAGCAGAAATTTACGCAAATGTGTAAGTTTCAGGGTTCTCAAAATTCCCGCACTCCCCGAGTTATGGATCAAGGGACCCTGTTTTGGACAAGTTATTTGAAAGCAGGGTACCCAAAATGGCTTCTGTAAACCTCGTGACCAAACTTGACAGGATTTTTAAAAGCAAGACTCTGCAGACAAGCAGGCTCAGGGACGATATATAAAATGCAGGAATCTGTGAGAACAGGACTTTCGAGAGCCAGCCAGACAAAGTAAACACAGAATACGCATTTATTCGACTTGAGTCAAATCAAAATAGAATGGGCCTATAACCGTGGCCATTAGCTTTCTGCATGTTTATTCGATAACAGCTCATAGTAGCCATCAAGTTAGGATGGGGACAATTAAGTCTTATCCATGACAAAGCAACCAGGACATCGGGGCCATTAGACCCGGAGACAACCACTCCTAAAGTCGTTAAAACAAATGGTTGTCATCATTTAAACCAAGCCCGCCAATTGCTAAACAATGGACTGACCTGATTTGGCGCGCAGATAAGGAGTGGAAGAACGGGTATAACTGTAGGCCCATCAGTAGCAATCGCTCTCTTCTCTCTCTTCCCTTGACTCTTGTCTGCGGCCTTGGCCTGCTGCCTCTCATACTCGCGCCCTGGCCTCATGGCGGGTTCTCTTCTCGCTCCCCGCACCGCTCAACAACCAAGGACACCCATTACACCGGGACCAAACGCGGGAGGAGAATGAGACCCGAGTTCAAAGTCACACAGGACACACAGGCCACGAGCGGGCAGACGAGATGAGACGAGATGAAGAAGAAGGTAACACCGACAAGAGCAGAGAAGGGCAGCAAAAGACGCATCGGTAAAAACCAAACGTCTAGTTATAAGCTGGTGTTTGGGGAAGAAATTAGCAGTGTATGTATGGACAGTGAGAATAAGTTGGCATTTGAACACTGCGAATAAGCAGGCATTAGATGCGGGTGTCCACGCCCGCGACAAATACGCTGGCGTTCAAAGGATGGGTAGTAAAATCAAATAAGCAGTGAAAACCGCCAACCGACACACAACCGCAACGTTACCGCCGATGACCGCCCGAGGGAGAAGAAGAAGAAAACCCATCGCGACGAGACGATGACAGTAGCTGAGGAGCGGGAAGGTGTGTCGCATCAACAACTCCAGCGCCGTGCCCTGAGACCACGTGGCAACGGGGTACCTCAAAGGACAGAAGACCAAACCTCAAAACTCACAACCATTAAAGCAACAGGTTTTGGATTGGTGAGCATGAATTCCTGGCCCCTCATAGCTCAATCTAGTCAGGTATAGGGGGTGGGATAAGGATAAGTGGGATTGTTACTGTAGTTGCTATCCCTCGATGTGCCATGTGTTCCCCATTCCCTGAATAAGTGTAATTGTTTATGCCTGTATTTTATGCCAGCAATTCTCATAAGACTGTGTTTTATTCTGTTTTAATAAAATCTTGGTTTTCTTACACCAAACCACTTGTCTACTCGATTTTCTGTATCGCCGCCTGTACCTAAGTCTGGTGTCTAGAACCCAGGGGTGTGGGAGTGATTTGAACCGCTCAAGGGACGGTCAGAGGCGAAGCTGACTGGGCACCACGACACCACCCCCTACAGGAAATGGCGACCGCGGCAGGACTCCGACAACAGGGTTGCGATACAGTAGACAATGGTTCGGATGAGCAAACCATGATGGAGTTAAGGATTTCTGATTATGTGTTTAGCAAGGTGAATATCACCAAGAAGTGGATCACCACTCTGTTAAAGGCTGGGCGTCCGGTAGATGCAGCAGCTAAGTGGACAGAGGGGAAGGAACACAAGAAGTCCTTAGAAAAGGCAGTCTGGTTGATGTGTTTCAAAAAGCAGGTCCAGCTTTTGGATAGGCTCGTTGCACCACAGGCAGCCGAGTTAAAGGAGTCAGCGCTGGAGATCCAGGATAAGGCTCTAGCAGGGGAGAAGTTAATGGTAGCATTGCAGGCCCTGAATCAGGAGAGGTTGTATTTAATGGGAGAACACAAGGCCCAGTTGGAATACCTACAGTACCAAGTCACTGAAGCCAAGGGTAATGAGTTAAGGTTGCGGGAAAAGAACACCCGCCTAGCAAGGCAAGTTAGGGAACAGGAGGAGAAAGTACAGGAGGTAAAAGCAGCCTATAAGTTAACGAGCGAACAGGGGTTTGAAGATGCAGATCATGGCCCCTGCAAGGAGCGGATAGAAAGTCTGAGCCTGGCCCTAAGGAAGGCAAAAGGCATGGTGTGCCTCATAAGCCCGAAGGCAGGCCAGGCAGATTGTATGGGGAACGAGGGGCGGACAGTTAAAACATCATTGGTAATGCCCAGGGATGACCCTGTTGAGGAAAAGGAGGTCTCATGACTGCCACCCGTAGCGCCAGGTTTTAGCGAGGTCTGGCAGCAAGGGGGGGTGGAACCAGAGGTGGGAGCGGAGGTGGAGCAACCCCCGCCAGAAAGGTCGGAGCCGGGACCGATGTGCCCAGCCCAGCATTGGAGGTTCGGCCCACCCGTCAATGGTGACGATGAGGGACCCCTCCAAAACCAGTTTGTATTACCCTATAGCACCCAACAGCTTAGGGCTATGGTGAGCCATATCCCAAAGCTCTCTGAAAAGGGAGACCCCTCGATCCACTTCAGGGAAGTAGAGCAGGCAGCCAGCGTCAACGACTGCGATGGCGCTGAGCAGGCCAAAATGCTGCTATTTTCCCTGGAGAATAGGCTCCTCCAATCCCTCTCTGACGAGTGTAAGAAGGGGCAGAGCGGGTATGAGGCGCTCAGGGATGAAGTTCTGGAGGCCAAGGGGATGAATGAGGGAAGTCCTTTCTCCCGAGTGGAGAAGACGGTCCCGCTCACAGGGGAAGCCCCGCAGGCTTTCGCGGACTGGTTGTGGCCGGTGTACCGGAGTGCCTGTCCGGGGACGCCGAACCGGGCGTTCCTGAATGGGGATCCCCTGGCCCATTGGTTCCGTTGCCTGGTGGCGAACAGCTTGCCAAAGATCCGGGCCAAGGCGGAAGTCTGGTTCGACCCCAAGAACCCCCAGACCACCGAACTTACGGTGATCAGACAGTTGACTCTAGCCTATAAAAACAGTAGGGGAACCGATGTACACCCACCCAAGGGGAAGGTGCAGGAGGTAAAATCCAGACTGGGTAGGAAAGAGTGGTACCAGGAAGGGAATAATCCCCCCCAACACAAAGATGAATTGTTACGGGTGTGGGAAGGATGGTCATTGGCGGAAGGAGTGCAAAAACCCTTGGAAAGGCAACAAGGGAAAGAATTCCACAGCCCCAGCCCAAAAGGCAGAGGCGGGAATCCCTCCCGCAGAGGTTGAGTCATTCTTGGGCACCATGAGGTCCTTATTGACTGGCCAGGGGAGAGTAGCAGCCGCTACCGGTGCTCTGACCCCGTCAGCCCCACCCAACCCACAGCCCTGACTAGAGCCAGCGCAGCCTGTTTACCTGTGTTCTCTCCAGTACGCTGAATGGAAAAGACCCCTCGTGGAGATGGAGGTCGAAAAGGTGACGGGGACCTCATGCACCATGGTCCATTCAGCTAACCCCACCACCTCACCTCTCTCTAATGGGGTCCCATACAGTCTGTCGGGGTTAACAGGCAAAGAACAGGCCGGCTCGTTTTCCATCCAGCTCGCCATTCGGTTAGGACCGCTCCGCTCCAAGTGGACCTGTGTCCTGATGAAATGGGAAGTGGAGGGTGGAAGTGGAGTCCTGGGAGCCGACTTTATTGTAGGCCATGGGATCCTAGTAGATTTGAGAAATCATTGCCTATGGGGGGCAAGTAAAGGAAAGGACGGCGAGATAGTAGTAATCCCAGGAAAGGAAGGGAAGGGGACCCTATGCACCATGAAGCCCAAAGAGGGTTAGAACCTCGAGCTTATGGTCAGGAACACCCCACAAGAGTTCCAGGCATTTGTGCAGGCCCACCTGGCCACATTTGCCACACACAAACACGACTGCGGGAGGGTCAATGGGTTTGAGGTCAGCGTAGACGGGGATCCCATGGCCCGACCACAGAAACAGTATAACTTCCCCAGGGAAGCGGAGCCAGACATGGAAGCAGCCATGCCCTCGTTAGTACAGCAGGGAGTTCTGAGGCCGATAGCCACCCACGTAAACTCTCCATTGTGGCCGGTTAGAAAGCCGGACAATTCCTGGAGGGCCACGGTGGACTATCGGGTGCTCAATAGTAACATCCCAGCCTGTGCACCCACAGTAGCAGCAGTTGCCGACCTGATAGGAAGTATCCCAGCATCCACGACCACTTTCACGGTGCTGGACATTTCCAACGGGTTTTGGTCCATCCCTTTAAGGAGGGAGGATCAGTACAAGTTTGCCTTTACGCTTAAAGGGCAACAGTACACGTGGAACTGCTTGCCACAGGGCTTCCACAACAGCCCCAGCATTTTCCATCAGTGCATGGCAAACAGTTTGAGGGATTTTAGTCAGCCCAGACAGTTGGTACAATTTGTGGATGACCTGCTCCTATTCACCGATTCGAAAGTAGAGCATGGCCCACTATTGGCCGAACTGCTGGAGCTGCTCGGGCAGAAGGGTTTCAAAGTAAACCCCAAGAAAGCGCAGATCGGACAGCAGGAGGTGAAATTCCTAGGCCTGACCGTGCGCGCTGGAGAAAGGGCCATAGATAAGGCTAGGAGGGAGGCAGTACAAGAGTTACCGGTCCCCAACACAGTAACGGGTGTGAGATCGTCTCTAGGGCTAACCGGGTACTGCAGAGACTTTATTGAGGACTATGCAGCCACCGCAGCCCCTCTGCTCTGACTCCTACTCAAGGGAGTGGAGTGGGTTTGGGATGAGGGTTGCCAGGCAGCATTTGTCAGGCTCAAGAAAGATTTGCAGACCGCGCCAGCTCTAGGGGCTATAGATGGGGGGAAAGAGTTTTTCCTGGAGGTAGCAGTCAGCGGAGACAGCCTGAGTGCTGTGTTACTCCAAGAGCAGCATGGCTGGCTGAGGCCGGTGGTCTACTCCTCTAGGATACTCACAGATGTGGAAAGGAGCTACTCCAATTGTGAGAGGCACCTCTTGGCTACACATTGGGCTGTGAAATGATCACTGATCTTCACAGGCACCTCTCCCATCACCCTCCTCACCCATCACACACACACCCAGAGGCTTCTGGATGGGAGGATCAAGGATGGAACAGTGAGCAGTGCCCGCATTGCCCGCTGGACCCTGCTCCTCTCACAGATGGATCTTAAGGTGAAGGGTCTCTGCGAGCCAAAGCTTGCAGCCAACCTGGTATATCCTGAAACAGCCCATGGAAGGGGTTTGGGAAGTGAACATAGGTTTACGGGCCGGGATACATCCCACAGGCCGCGAAATCTATGTGGACAGCTCCAGCACGGTATCTGCTGGCGAGCGTCTCGCGGTGTGTGGAGTTTAGGACCCAGCGGCAAACATTGCCCTGGCAATTAAGCTCCCCAGCACCATGAGCGCCCAGCAGGCTGAACTGTCCACGGTAGTGTACGTCGTTACACACCCCGAAATCTTCCCCACCCCATACACGATTTGCTCGGACAGCATGTTTACGTGCAATTCGTGTATGGAGTACCTGGCCATCTGGTCCCGCCGCGGATACACCTCCGCCGACGGGAGACCCCTCACAGTAAAACCCCTGCTGGAAAAGATCCTGGCAGCAGTGGGGGAGGAAGGGGAGTTTTTCATCCACAAGGTGAAAGCCCATTCCTCCACAGTACCCCGCGGCCAAGGCAACCAGCAGGCTGACCTGCTCGCCAAGGAGGGAGCCCGCACAGGCACTTTCTGGGACCCATATGGTTGCAGACCCATGGCGGCGGTCAGAGGTAGGGACGGGACCCAAGGGAGTGCAGGAGTAGCTTTAGCCCCGGACCTTAAGACAGTCCAAGCCCAAAACCCCATCCTCAAGGCAGTCCTCAGTGCAGTGACTGAGGGAAAAAGGGTAGAGGGTCCTTACGGCACGGCAACCCTCTCCGTCAAAGAGGGCATGCTGTTCCGGGGGGAACAGTGGGTTGTGCCGCAACAGCACCGGAGGGAATTCCTTCAACTGGCCCATGAGGGGCCAGGAGAGGGACACCCCGGGTCTGAGACCACCTGGCAGCGGGTGGAACAGGTGGGATGGTGGCCGGGACCCAGGGACAATGTCCACGAGTTCTGCGCCGGCTGTCTTGTGTGCATTGCTAATAACCCTGACTCCCACAAAAGGAAGGTACCTATGGGACACATCAGGAGGGTAGAGGGACCATGGCAGTCGATACAGGTCGACTACATCGGGCCCCTGCCCACCGCCCAGGGAGGCTATAAGTACTGCCTAGTCCTGATGGATGTGTTCACGAAATGGGTAGAGGCCTTCCCCTGCAGAACGGCCACAGCTCTGGGTACTGCCAGGATCCTGGTCCGGGAGTTGTTCTTGCGGTGGGGGCTACCACAGTATGTGGAGTCCGACCAAGGGGGTCACTTCACCGGACAGGTGATGCAGAATACCCTTATGCTGCTAGGCATCAAGAGGAAGTGGCATGTTGCCCACAACCCACAGTCATCAGGGATTGTGGAAAGAATGAATAGGACCTTAAAAGAAAGGTTGAGGAAGGAGACGGTGGACTCGCCCCGTAAATGGGCCGAGGTCCTACCGTTGGTTCTGATGGGGATCCGGGCCAGCCAGTTGAAGAGCACGGTGTACTCCCCGTACGAGCTAATGACTGGCAGGGTTATGCGGACCCCCACCCATGTACTAGCCACGGTGCTCACAGAAGGTCAGCTCAGAGAGGTAAACCGGGACAGGTTTGCCCGAAATCTCTTTGAGCACCTTAAGCAGGTCCACGAGCAGACGGCTGGAAACATGGGAAGGCAGCATCGGAGCAACCGATTGCTGCTCGAACCCCGTAAGCACCACGAGTGGGAGGTAAGGGACCAACAGTGCAGGACAGTGCGGTCACGCCGGAGGGAGCGATGGGCCGCAGTTCTAACAGGTATTAGCCTTGCTGCCCGGGGACAGGCGGCGGATGTACATAGTTTAGGTAACGTAAGATTAGCTTAAGTTTGGGTGTTTTAGCTTAAGTTAGGTAAGATAATGGGTAGTTTTAATTAAGTAGTGGTCTGCTAAGAGGAACTATGCCCGAGTAGGGAGTCTGAGACCATTATACATGGGGCTCTACAGCATTGTAGACAAGGCCAGCCCCATGGTATACGCCAGTAAGATGCCTCGGCGCACAAAATGGTTTCACATTAATCAGTGCAAACTGTTTAAACCCGAAAGGAGAAAACAACCAGTTGGGGTAGGGCCTGAGGATAGAGATCCTCAGCCTGCAGCAGGAGCGAGTCCACAGACTGCACAGGCAGGCGCTGTGGCTTGTTTAAGGGGAGGGGCCATCACGCCCACCAATTGGGACACCCCCCCACTCTTCTGGGATCCAGATGGGGAGGGACCCGAGGGTGAAGACCCCACCCCTAACCCAGGTGTAGAGGAGGAGGGACCTGAGGTCGAAGACCCCGCCCTGGACCCAGTTTTGGGACCTGGGGGCGGAGACTCTCCGCCTGTAGCAACAGGCTGCGAAGAGTTACCTGCCCCTAGCTCAGGTTCGGGAGAGGTGAAGCCTGAGGGCGAGGATCCCCAACCAGCGGCAGTGGTGAGCCCACAGGCCGCACCGGAGGGGGCAGCGGTTCGGGTTAAGGGCCCACCAGCCAAGAAAACCCCACCCGCCAAGGTCCCTAGAAGGTCCCCACGGACACCCCAGCCAAGGAAACCATGGTCACCAGCTCCCCAGTTTAAAGCGACAGCCTCCCGAGTTAGGGGTAAGTCCAAGGACAGAGGTCCCCAGCCAGCAGCCACGGGCGGCGAGGGACCAACAGTGCAGGACAGTGCGGTCACGCCGGAGGGAGCGATGGGCCGCAGTTCTAACAGGTATTAGCCTTGCTGCCCGGGGACGGGCGGCAGATGTACATAGTTTAGGTAACGTAAGATTAGCTTAAGTTTGGGTGTTTTAGCTTAAGTTAGGTAAGATAATGGGTAGTTTTAATTAAGTAGTGGTCTGCTAAGAGTGTGTGTATTTGAGTTGAGGTTGCAAGGCTCGACTATGCTTCACCCAAGCCAGAGAATCTCTTGGGGACCTGGCTGTATGTTTTTGTATCTGTTGCAGAAAGACTTTCAGGATGAAGGGGAGCGTAATCCTACTCGCCCTGATAGGACTGAGCCTTGGAAAAAGAGGCGACGTGGAGGACTCTCACATCTACGGGTGCTCGGGGGAGAGAGCACCTATAGCAACCGACGGTTGCGGCGAACGGGATGTGGAGGAGACTGCTGTCTACATCCACGAGGGAAGGTGGCCAGGGTGGCTGGGGTCCAATTCATCTCAGTACTCCAGCCAGACCGGGTTCAGATACGGGGAGGCCGCCCCCCTGTGCCCCAGGGTACAGGTCGTTACCACAAGGGTCAGCGTCACTGTAGGGAAACGTGTATGTTTAACATGCAAGGGACACATTCCTCTGGCTAGGTGGTGGTGGCTCAGAAAGCTGAGCAAAGATATGAGAAATCCTGCAGTCGAATGGGAACGGTTGGGGAAAAATACCCACCGGACGATTACAGGGACTCACGGAGGATTAAGTGTGTGCTGGGACAAGTGGTGGGAACCGGATCAGGGGATTTATGTCTGTATGTGGGGGTCAGAGAGGGTCTGCCCCGCAGGCATATCTATCATTTTCCACCGGCAGTGGCAAGATGCCGGGAAGGGGATGAAGTGGGATACCAGCCGGAAGGTGTGCGCAGTCCCATATTCCCCGATCCCAGTGAATGCCACTGAACTTGGAACCTGACCCCGAAAGCCCCTGCCCATGACCCAGGCAGCGAGGACACACAGGGAGGGGTGCCCCGCCACCACCAAGGGACTAGGGAATGGACTGGTACTAGTGCCTACCGATCAGGTGCTGTACCAGGGGGTACACTACGCGGTAGCCTCCGTGATTTTAAATCTCACCGAGGTACATTTACCGGAGTGGTGCCCCAAAGAAACAGAGCAGCTATACCAGGTCCTATTAAAGGACATGTTCAAGAAGTTTTATGAGTTCGATTTTGCCAATGTCGACAAAACCGAACTGTACACCGCACACTGCAAGTACTTTGGTAGTACAGGGAGTCAAAGAAGGGGAGTACGGAATGATGTTTTTATTGTGTTTAATACTGGGTCCTCTGTCATCAACAGTTTAGATGACATAGAATTGCAGACCCAGATAAACGGTTTAAAAACACAGTTAAGGAAGATATTAATGGATGAGAACAAAGTAGTGGGCTCGGATTTGCATGAGGACCAGGCTATGATGGTCCATTTAAAGGAGATTATAGTGGAGTTAGAGAAGCACACAAAGACCATAAATGCCCTCATAAGAGAGGACAGAAATGCTTCTGACCAGGCTGCGCAGAACGAGGTGTGCATGCTGTATGGGGCATGGTTGCTGGGTGAGGGCCGCAGTAATCTGGAGGATTTAAAACGGGGTTTAGTCCCCTCCTGGATCAGCAACAAACACCGCGCAGCCCTCCATCTGTTTGAGAACGCATTAAGCCCATGCCAACTCCGGCTAGCTTCCGAAGTCTACCCAGTCCCGGTGGATTTTGGACAGTCTAACCACACCATCATGGGAATAGTAGTTAGGATGCCGGTCATGGGTAGGACAGCCCGACCCACACCGATATACAGGGTTGAGAACATTGGAGTCATTCAAGGGGGTGCACACATTCGTTTCACAGCGGTCCCACCATACGTCATAAAGTGGGAGCACGCTATGACAGGTACTGACCTCTCAGGGTGCCGGAGCCGGGGAGCACACATAATCCTGTGTCCCCAGCACTTGAACGCCTATTCAAAACCACAGTGCGGGTTTAAAGCTGTTGGCGCAAAACCTATAAATTGTACCATGGAGACAATGGCACAAGGCCATGTTCCCCCACAGGTAGCATATATAGGTGAGACATATTGTGTCACCACAGGTGCGCCCCACTACCAGCATGGACAGCATAGCTGGTGTCCGGTTAGTGACAGCAGTTTCTATTTTAAACCCGAGGCAGAAGTTCAAGTGGCCCAGGAGCAAATTGTTCCCATTCCTGAACCCTCCACTGGTCACCTCACTGTAAAGGAGAATTTTACCAACCTGCAGAAGTATGTAGCGCATTTTGGCTACGAAATCCCCCCTCTCCCGGAAAACCTTCCCAAAATACTCAAAGCCGATATAGTTTCACAGAAACATTTTTACACTCTAGAGCAGAAAACAGTAGAGATAGGGTTAAAATATTGGATATTGTGTTTCCACCCTGGTGGGACATTTTCAATAACATAGAGGTCACTTTGTGGATCAGGCTGGCTTCCCACATTCTCGTGGTTTGCCAGTTGGGGATAGTATTGTATCTAGTCTGCACTCAGTGCAAGGGACAAGGTCAGATACTAGAATTCTGAAACCACAGGATCTGGAAGGAACATTATGTGAAGGTGGAGGGAGATACACCTGTTTGAGTTTTTGTATTTTTGATTAAAGATTGTTGTTTTTTGTTGTTTTTAATAAGATTTTTTGACGCGTTGTTTTAATATAGATGTATGTGTACCAAGTGGTGCAGGGGTGTTGGACCCCCTCCATGCTTGGATGTGTGTAAACGACTGTAATTATTCTATGTATGCTTATGTACACTACATTTTCGCAGAATGGGAAGTGCATGTGTTGTGGGTATATTAGATAGGTAATTACAGGGGAAAGTTGACTATGGAGGGTCGGAAATTTTGCTCACCTCATCAGGATGATACTTAAAGCAAGTTTAGTATCAACAGGGGGGAGTGTAAGTTGCAGGGTTCTCAAAATTCCCGCACTCCCCGAGTTATGGATCAAGGGACCCTGTTTTGGATAAGTTATTTAAAAGCAGGGTACCCAAAATAGCTTCTGTAAACCTCATGACCAAAATTGACAGGATTTTTAAAAGCAAGACTCTGCAGACAAGCAGGCTCAGGGACGATATTTAAAATGCAGGAATCTGTGAGAACAGGACTTTCGAGAGCCAGCCAGACAAAGTAAACACAGAATATGCATTTATTCGACTTGAGTCAAATCAAAATAGAATGGGCCTATAACCGTGGCCATTAGCTTTCTGCATGTTTAATCGATAACAGCTCACAGTAACCATCAAGGTAGGATGGGGACAATTAAGTCTTATCCATGACAAAGCAACCAGGACATCGGGGCGATTAGACCCGGAGACGACCACTCCTAAAGTCGTTAAAACAAATGGTTGTAATCACTTAAACCAAGCCCGCCAAAAGTTAAACAATGGACTGACCTGATTTGGCGCGCAAATAAGGAGTGGAAGAACGGGTATAGCTGTAGGCCCATCAGTAGCAATCACTCTCTTCTCTCTCTTCCCTTGGCTCTTGTCTGCGGCCTTGGCCTGCTGCCTCTCGTACTCGCGCCCTGGCCTAGTGGCGGGTTCTCTTCTCGCTCCCCGCACCGCTCAACAACCAAGGACGCCCATTACACCGGGACCAAACGCGGGAGGAGAACGAGACCCGAGTTCAAAGTAACACAGGACACACAGGCCACGAACGGGCAGATGAGACAAGACAAGAAGAAGAAGAAGGTAACACCGGCAAGAGCAGAGAAGGGCAGCAAAAGACGCATCGGTAAAAACCAAACGCCTAGTTATAAGCTGGCGTTTGGGGAAGAAATTAGCAGTGTATGTATGGACAGTGAGAATAAGTTGGCATTTGAAAACTGCGAATAAGCAGGCATTAGACACGGGTGTCCACGCCCGCGACAAATATGCTGGCGTTCAAAGGATGGGTAGTAAAATCAAATAAGCAGTGAAAACCGCCAACCGACACACAACCGCAACGTTACCGCCGACGACTGCCCGAGGGAGAAGAAGAAAACCCATCACAACGAGACGATGACGGTAGCTGAGGAGAGGGAAGGTGTGTCGCATCAACAACTCCAGCACCGTGCCCTGAGACCATGTGGCGACGGGGTACCCCAAAGGACAGAAGACCAAACCTCAAAACTCACAACCGTTAAAGCAACAGGTTTTGGATTGTGAGCATGAATTCCTGGCCCCTCATAGCTCAATCTAGTTAGGTATAGGGGGTGGGATAAGGATAAGGGGGATTGTTACTGTAGTTGTTTTCCCTCGATGTGCCGTGTGTTCCCCATTCCCTGAATAAGTGTAATTGTTTATGCCTGTATTTTATACCAGCAATTCTCATAAGACTGTGTTTTATTCTGTTTTAATAAAATCTTGGTTTTCTTACACCAAACCACTTGTCTACTCGATTTTCTGTATCGCCGCCTATACCTAAGTCCAGTGTCTAGAACCCAGGGGTGTGGGAGCGATTCGAACCGCTCAAGGGACAGTCAGAGATGTAGCTGACTGGGCTCCACGACACCACCCCCTACAAATGCTATAAATGCTGTGCAGAGAAAATCAAACCCACAGGTGCGTCACATTGGGATTTTATTGGACTGCTAAATTTATATACATTGGAACAAAATACAAATCCCAATTTAAACAGTGATGTTTAAACAGTACTGTTAGGCTGACGACCCTGGTAGTTTTAAAAGCAATGCGTTTCCTTATGTTTACTTTGTCTTGTGCTTCCACTGACCTGCAGGGCTTTTGATGGTCAAACCGGTCTAACTGGCTAGTTGATGTATTTCCCAGCATCTAAAGTGGTTCAAGGTAGCAACACAAATGTTAATTATATGGCTTGCATGACACTCCTTATTCTGCCTGAATTATGTATTGGCTCCACCACAAAGTTTGAGCTAGGGTGGGGACTTGTTTTGAGTAATAATGATCGAACAATTCACCTTTGTGGTGCTGTGTTGGCATTTCAGCTGACTGACAAGAACAAACAAGGCATGAACATTATACAATGCACAAGTCCGGTGTTTGATGGAATACTCTCCACTTGCCTGGATGAGTGCAGCTCCAACAACACTGAAGAAGCTCAGCACCATCCAGGACAAAGCAGCCTGCTTGATTGGCACCCCATCCACCACCTTAAACATTCACTCCCTCCACCACCAGCACACCGTGGCTGCAGTGTGTACCATCTACAAGATGCACTGCAGCAACTCGCCAAGGCTTCTTCGGCAGCACCTCCCAAACCCGTGACCTCTTTCACCTAGAACAACAAGGGCAGCAGACGCATGGGAACACCACCACCTCAAGTTCCCCTTCAAGTCACACATCATCCTGACTTGGAAATATATCACCGTTCCTTCATCGTCGCTGGGTCAAAATCCTGGAACTCCCTACCTAACAGCACTGTGGGAGTACCTTCACCACATGGACTGCAGCGGTTCAAGAAGGCAGCTCACCACCACCTTCTCAAGGGCAATTAGGGATGGGCAATAAATGCTGGCCTTGCCAGCGACGCCCAGATCCCGTGAATGAATAAAAAAAATATCGTATTTGGATAAATACGCAGGCCCATGTAAGTAGAAAAGAGAAAATGCAACAAATTCTAAAAGATGTTATCCACAGCAGTAATTGACATTACGAATGACTAAAATAACAGACAATCTTTTTGGTAAGATATGGGCATATGGGGGAGGGTCCCGGTGGAGAGAAATCTAGAATGCTAAAGAGAAAAGACAAGGAAGCAGTGCAGGAAAGTGACTGGGGTAAGGATAACCAGATTGTGTCAGGAGGGGACAGAGCGCACAAACAAAGGAGTGCGCTAATAAATAGGGCCCGGGTAAGAAAAAATGGTAATAAGACAAATAGCACCACAGTACAAAAAAATGTTAAGATGCCTAAAAATATTAAAAAGACAAATCTAAAGGCACTGTATCTGAATGCACGAAGCATTCGTAATAAGGTAGATGAATTAACAGCACAAATAGATGTAAACGGATATGATATAATTGCGATTATGGAGACATGGCTGCAGGGTGACCAAGGCTGGGAGCTGAATATCCAAGGATATTCGATATTTAGGAAGGACAGGCAAAAAGGAAAAGGAGGTGGGGTGGCCTTGTTAGCAAAGGGTGAAATCAGAGCAATAGTGAGAAAGGACATTGGCTCAGAAAATCAAGATGTAGAATCAATCTGGGTGGAGCTAAGAAGCACCAAAGGGCAGAAAACATTGGTGGGAGTTGTCTATAGGTCTCCAAACAGTAGTGGTAATGTAGGGGATGGCACCAAACAGGAAATTAGAGATGCATGTAACAAGGACACTACAGTAATCATGGGTGACTTCAGTCTACATATAGACTGGCCAAACCAAATTAGCAATAATACTGTGGAGGATGAATTCCTGAAGTGTATACAAGATGTTTTTTTGGACCAGTACGTTGAGGAGCCAACTAGGGAACAGGCTATCCTAGATTGGGTATTGTGCAATGAGAAGGGGTTAATTAATAATCTTGTTGTGCAGGGTCCTTTAGGGAAGAGTAACCATAACATGATAGAATTCTTCATTAAAATGGAAAGTGAAAAAGTCCAATCTGAAACTAGGGTCCTAAATCTAAACAAAGGAAACTAGGATGGTATGAGGAGTGAGTTGGCTATGATAGATTGGGGAGCTTCATTAAAAGGCATGATGGTGGATAGGCAATGGCAAACATTTAAGGAACAAATGCATGAATTGCAACAGTTATACATTTCTTTCTGGCGCAAAAACACAAAAGGAAAAGCGGCCCAACCATGGCTAACAAAAGAAATTAAGGATAGTATTAGATCCAAAGAGGAGTCATATAAAGTTGCCAGAAAAAGTAGCAAGCCTGAGGATTGGGAACAGTTTAGAAATCAGCAAAAAATGAACAAGAGATTGATTAAGAGGGGAAATAGAGTATGAGAGTAAACTTGCAAGGAACATAAAAGCGGATTGTAAAAGCTTCTACAAGTATGTATAAAGAAAAAGATTAGTGAAGACAAATGTAGGTCCCTTACAGTCAGAAATGGGAGAATTTATAATGGGGAACAAGGAAATGGCAGTGCAATTAAACAAATACTTTGGTTCTGTCTTCACGGAAGAGGACACAAATAACTTCCCAGAAATACTAGGGAACCAAGGGTCTAGTGAGAAGGAAGAATTAAAGGAAATTTGTATTCGTAAAAAAATAGTGCTGGAGAAATTAATGGGACTGAAAGCTGATAAATCCCCAGGACCTGATAATCTGCATCCCAGAGTACTAAAAGAAGTAGCCATGGAAATAATGGATGCATTGGTTGTCATCTTCCAAAATTCTATAGATTATGGAACAGTTCCTGCAGATTGGAGGGTGGCAAATGTAACCCCACTATTTAAAAAAGTAGGGAGAGAGAAAACAGTGAACTACAGACCGGTTAGCCTAACATCAGTAGTAGGGAAAAAGCTAGAGTCTATTGTAAAGGATGTCATAATAGGACACTTAGAAAATATCAACGGGATTAGACAAAGTCAACGTGGATTTATGAAAGGGAAATCATGTTTGACAAGCCTACTGGAGTTTTTTGAGGATGTAACTGGTAGAAGAGATAAGGGAGAACCAGTGGATGTGGTGTATTTGGATTTTCAGAAGGCCTTTGATAAAGTCCCATATAAGAGGTTAGTGTGCAAAATTAAAGCACATGGGATTGGGGTAATATACTATCATGGATTGAAAATTGGTTAACAGACAGGAAACAGAGAGTAGGAATAAATGGGTCTTTTTCGGGGTGGCAGGCAGTGACCAGTAGGGTACCACAGGGATCAGGGCTTGGCACAATATATATCAATGATTTGGATGAGGGGACCAAATGTAATATTTCCAAGTTTGCTGGTGACACGAAACTAGGTGGGTTTGTGAGTTGTGAGGAGGATGCAAAGAGGCTTCAAGGCGATTTAGACAAGTTGAGCGAGTGGGCAAATACATGGCAGATGCAGTATAACGTGGATAAATGTGAAGTTATCCACTTCTGTAGGAAAAACAGAAAGGTTAAATGGTGATAGATTGGGAAATGCTGATGTACAAAAGGACCTGGGTGTCCTTGTACATCAGTCACTGAAAGCAAACATGCAGGTGCAACAAGCAGTTAGGAAGGCAAATGGTATGTTGGCCTTCATTGCAAGAGAATTTGAGTACAGGAGCAAAGATGTCATACTACAGTTGCACAGGGCCTTGGTGAGACCACACCTGGAGTACTGTGTGCAGTTTTGGTCTCCTTACCTAAGAAAGGATATACTTGCCATAGAGGGAGTGCAGCAAAGGTTCAGCAGACTGATTCCTGGGATAGCAGGACTGTCATATGAGGAGAGATTGGGTTGGCTAGGCCTGTATTCACTAGAAGAATAAAAGGGGATCTTTTTAGAAATCAGCAAAGGGGAACCAAGAAATTGATAAAGAAAGGGAAAATGGAATATGAGCACAAACTAGCAAAAAATATAAAAACGGATTGTAAAAGCTTCTATAGGTATGTGAAAAGGGAAAGACGGGCGAAGGTAAATGTAGGTCCTTTACAGTCAGAGACAGGAGAATTTATAATGGGGAATGAGGAAATGACAGAGAAATTAAATAAATACTTTGTTTCTGTCTTCACGGAGGAAGACACAAAAACCTCCCAGAAATATGAGAAAACCAAGGGTGTGGCGAAAATGAGGAACTTAAAGAAATTATTATTAGTAAAAAAACAGTACTAGCAAAATTAATGGGACTAAAAGTCGATAAATCCCAAGGACCGGATGACCTACATCCTCGGGTTTTGAAAGAGGTGGCCATTGGGATAGTGGACGCATTGGTTGTCATCTTCCAAAATTCTACAGGTTCTGGAACGTTTCCTGCAGATTGGAGGATAGCAAATGTAACCCCGCTATTTAAGACAGGAGGGAGAGAGAAAATGAGGAACTACAGACCTGTTAGCCTCACATCAGTAGTTGGGAAAATGCTGGAATCTATTATAAAGAATGCAATAACTGGGCGCTTAGAAACTAATAGTAAGATTGGGCAGAGTCAACATGGATTTATGAAAGGGAAATCCTGTTTAACAAACCTATTGGAGTTCTTTGAGGATGTAACTAGATGTGGTGTATCTGGATTTTCAGAAGGCCTTCGATAAGGTCCCACACAAGAGGTTGGTGAACAAAATTAGTGCGCATGGAATTGTGGATAATATACTAGCATGGATTGAGAATTGGTTAGCAGACAGAAAGTAAAAAGTAGGGATAAATGGGTCTTTTTCAGGATGGCAGGCTGTGATGAGTGGGGTACTGCAAGGATCGGTGCTTGGGCCCCACCTATTCACAATCTATATCAATTATTTGGATGAGGGAACTACATGTAACATTTCCAAATTTGCTGATGATACAAAGCTAGGTGTCAGTGGCAGTTGCGAAGATGATGTGAAAAGGCTTCAAGGGGATCTCGACATGCTCAGTGAGTGGGCGAGAACATGGCAGATGGAATATAATGTGGATAAATGTGAAGTTATCCACTTTGGTAGAAAAAACAGAAAGGCAGATTATTTCCTTAATGGTGAAAGATTGGGGAATGCAGATGCTCAAAGGGACCTGGTTGTACTTGTACATGAGTCACTGAAAGTGAATGTGCAGGTGCAGCAAGCCATTAGGAAGGCAAATGGTATGATGGCCTTCATTACAAGAGGATTTGAGTATAGGAGTAAAGACGTCTTACTCCAATTATATAGGGCCTTGGTGAGAGCACACCTGGAGAATTTTGGTCTCCTTACATAAGGAAGGATATACTTGCCATACAGGAAGTGCAACGAAGGTTCACGAGATTGATTCCTGGGATGGCGGGACTGTCGTATGAGAAGAGATTGAGTAAACTAGGCCTGTATTCTCTTGAATTCAGAGGAATGAGGGGATCTCATTGAAGCATACAAAATTATTACAGGGCTTGATAAGGTGGATGCTGGGAGAATGTTTCCCTTGGTTGGGGAGTCTAGAACCAGGGGGCCACAGCCTCAGGATAAAGGGTAGGCCATTCAGGACTGAGATGAGAAGAAATTTCTTCACACAGAGGGTGGAAATCTTTGGAATTCTCTACCCCAGAGGGCTGTGGAGGCTCAGTCATTGGGTATATTCAAAACAGAAGTTGATAGATTTCTGACTAGTAAGGGCATCAAGGGATATGGCGATAGGGCTGGTGAATGGCATTGAGACAGAAGATCAGCCATGATCTCATTGAATGGCGGAGCAGGCTCGAAGGGCCGAATGGCCTACTCCTGCTCCTATTTCTCATGTTCTTATGTTCTTATCTCATTGAAACGTATAAAATTCAGACAGGGCTGGACAGACTGGATGCAGGGAGAATGTTTCTCCTGGCTGGGGGGTGTCTAGAACGAGGGGTCACAGTCTCAGGATACGGGGTAGGACATTTAGGACTGAGATGAGGAGAAATTTCTTCACTCAGAGGGTGGTGATCCTGTGGAATTCTATACCACAGAAGGCTGTGGAGGCCAAGTCACTGAATATATTTAAGAAGGAGATAGATAGATTTCTAGACACAAAAGGCATCAAGGGACATTGGGAGAGAGCGGGGATATGGTATTGAGATAGAGGATCAGCCATGATCATATTGAATGGCAGAGCAGGCTTGAAGGGCCGAATGACCTACTCCTGCTCTTATTTTTGTATGTTTCTATATGGTGGGTGTTAGATCCGTGATTCTGAGAGTAGGATGTTTTTCAGTAACCACACGGATGCTGTAACTTAACAATCAACAGGTATTTACTGGAGTAGGGTCGTCTGAAGACTGGGGTACAGAGGCATGCTCAAGGCTTATATAAAGGTGCGGTCACTGCGGCTACTACAGTATACAGGAGCTGTAAAAGTAGTTCTCTCTTAAAAGTACATACACTACAATTCCTCCCCTTTTAGATTAGTAGTACCCATAATATTCAAATAACAATTAACACTTTAACATGTACATTAAACAACCATAGTCCATTTATAGATTCAGTCTTTGGGACGGCTTCCTGATCCTTTTGGGATAGCCCCTTTCCTGAGGTTCTTGTTCTTGGTGCGGAGGCAATTCTGGCCCCTTTTCATCGGTTAGTTCATTGGGTTCCACTGCTACTGGTTCGGAGGTAGATGCTACCGGTATGTTGGGTTCATCCCCAGGTACACAAGACATGGGGTTGACTCGTTCCTGTGACGCTAAGATCTGATCAACGTGGCATCTCACAATGTTCTCCCCGACATCCACTGTGTACATTAATGGCCCCTGCCTTGTGCATATCGTTCCGGGTTGCCATTTCTCTGTTCAGTAGTCACGGGCCAAGACTGGTTGTCCTACATTAAAGCTCCTTGTCGGCTTCTCATTGTGCTGGAATTGTTTATCCTCAACATTTCTTCGCACATTTGGTCTGAGCAAGTCCAGACGAGATCTCAACCTTCGGTTAAAGAAAATCATGGCCGGGGTCTGGTTGGTAACTGCATGTGTCGCGTTTCGGTAGGCTAATAAGAAATTGTCCACCTTATGCTGCAGTGGAATTTCATTATCGCACATGGCCTTTATCGCCTTCTTAAAGGTTTGTACGAACCTCTCAGCCAATCCATTTGTGGCTGGATGATACGGGGCGGATGTGTAATGCCTTACCCCACTCCTTCTCATAAATTTTCAAAACTCTTCGGACCATTATCAGCAAATCTGCTCTGGCAAGCCGTTTCTGGCAAATATGGTCCGTAGGACTGCAATCATTTTCTCTGTAGTGGTTGAGGACATTTTTATCACCTCAGGCCACTTCGAATGAGCATCCACTGCTATTAAGAACATTGAGTCCATGAATGGACCAGCGGAATCAATATGCACCCGTTGCCATGGAGAGGAGGGCCACTCCCATGGGTGTAGCGGGGCATGTGGTGGTGCATTTTGGACCTTCTGGCATCCTGAGCAGCTCTTGGTTAGGTCTTCAATTTGTTGATCGATTCCTGGCCACCACACATAAGCCCTGGCAAGGCTTTTCATTTTCACTCCCCCCAGATGGCCTTCATGTAGCTCATTTAGCACTCTTTCCCTTAACTTGGGTGGAATCACCACTCTGGATCCACACATCACTGTCCCCTGGCATACTGACAGCTGTTCTCTTCTGGATGAGAATGCTGGCAACAGTGAGTCGCCATGTGTTGGCCATCCCCTCACCGTCAAATCATATACCCGAGACAGCGTCGGATCATTGCGGGTCTCCTTCTCTATATCCGCGTTCGTTACTGGCAATCATTCAATAATTGACGAATAAAATATCTCGATAGGGTCCACTGCTGGTGTTTCCTCCACAGTAGGCAGTGGCAGGCGCAATAGCCCATCAGCGTTTCCATGCTGTTTCGTGCCCTTATATTCTATTTCATATTGATTCGCCCCTAGAAACAGGGACCATCTTTGTAACCGTTGTGCAGTCATCACCGGAATGCCCTTCTTAGGATTAAAGATGGAGACAAGTGGTTGGTGGTCAGTCAGCAAGGTGAACTTCTGCCCATGCAGATAGTGGTTGAATTTTTTTACTCCCCATACTAGGCTGAGGGCCTCCCTGTCAATCTGGGCGTAGTTGTGCTCGGCTGAGGTTAGTGACCGAGACGCAAAGGCTACCGGCCTCTCCAACCCGTCTGGGAATTTGTGCGACAGCACCGCTCCAATACCATAGGGTGATGCATCACATGCCAAACGAATTGGTAGTGCTGGGTTGAAATGGGCCAACACCTCTTTAGATGTGATCAATTCTTTACACTTCTGGAAAGCTTGTCTACGTTCGTCATTCCACTTCCATGGTACCCCTGTTTGCAGTAGGGTGTTCAGTGGGTGTAATACCATGGACAAATTTGGTAAGAACTTATGGTAGTAGTTTACCAGCCCGAGGAACGACCTCAGTTGTGACACATTTTCCGGTGCTGGAGCCTTGACTACTGCCTCAATCTTTTCAGGGGACTTATGTAACCCCTCTTCATCGATGACGTGGCCACAATACGAGATCTGTTTCTGGAAAAACTCGCACTTGTGGCGATTAGCTCGTAGCCCATACTCCTTTAATCTGGCGAGCACCTTCTCCAAGTTGGCGAGGTGATCACTGTCATTTTCGCCCATGACCAGGATGTCGTCCAAATAACACTGGGTCCCTGGAATCCCTTGCAGGACTTGATCCATTGCCCTTTGCCAAATAGCCGGAGCCGATGCTACCCCGAACACCAGCCGGTTGTATTGATAGAGACCATTATGAGTGTTAATCGTAAGGTATTGTTTCGAGGCTTCTTCTACCTCCATTTGCAAGTACGCCTGGGCTAGATCAATTTTGGTGAAGCGTTTACCTCCAGATAGCGAGGCGAAAATATCCTCAATTCGTGGAAGCAGATATTGTACCATGTGAAGGACTGGGTTCACTGTCACCTTAAAATCCCCACAGATGCAGACCTTTTTTGGTTCCCCAGGCGTATTACTCAATGACCTCTTCATTACAGGAACGATGGGTGTAGCCCACTCACTCCAGTCTACTTTGGACAGTACTCCTGAATGTTCCAACCCTTCCAGCTCTGCTTCGACAGCTGGTCTGATCGCATAAGGCACTGGTCTGGCCTTAAGAAACTTTGGGCTTGCATTTTCCTCTATTTTAATCGTTGCTGTTATGCCTTTTAGTGTTCCGAGTCCCTCCTGGAACACTTCTTTTGCGTCAGTTAGCATTTTTGACAGTCGTCCAGGTGTGACGTCGTCATCCTTTTTGGCCTCAACCTTCAGTGCTTGTATGGAATGCCAATCTAATTGTATCTTCCGGATCCATTCACGTCCTAGCAGTGGTGGTCCTCCATCTGGCAATACATATATGTCCATTTTAGGTATTTCCTGGCCTTTATATATCGCTTTCACCCTTATTTTTCCTTTGGGGTAGACTTTTTGCCCCATGTACATCTTCAAGACAATCTCTGTAGCTTTCAAGGGTATATGTGAAAATAGCCGCTTGTAGTCCCTTTGGTTTATGACTGTTAGGGCTGATCCTGTGTCCAATTCCATTTTCACTTGGACTCCGTCTATCTTGAGTGTAACCCAGATAGTCTGGTGATCCTCCATTTTGGTTACCTTCTGTAGTTTCAGACAACCCAGCTCCTTGCTTCCGGAGTCTGTGTCACTTTTCTGTTCATCTGAACTACTGCCCATCACCTTGTGTACCTTTTTGTACTTCTCCTGTGGAGATTTCTTACTGTTGGTTTTCTTCCCTGACCTGCAGACTCTTGCTATGTGTCCTGCTTTTCCACACTGTCTGCACACTTGCTCCTTGAACCAACAATCCTTCTGATCATGTGTTGTTCTGCCGCAGCGATAGCACTTCCCTGTTCCATAGGACATTTCATTGGTGCCATATTCTTGCGGTCTCCATTGTATCTCTGCAGCGCTCCTTGCAGCTGCTTCGTGTGATACTGCCATACTGAAAGCCTTGTCCAGCGTAAGATCCTTTTGTGATAGAAGCCGTTTCTGTGTTCCTTCACTTTGCAGCCCACACACAAACTTGTCCCTTAACGTATCTGCTAGTCCCGCTCCAAACTGGCAGTGTTTCGATAGCTTGCGCAGTTCCGTTAGGTACTCAGCATTGCTTTCATCTTTGTGATGGTTCCTTTTATGGAACTTAAATCGTTCTGCTATCAGCAGCAGTGTGGGGTTTAAGTGGTCCTTGGATTTCTACTATGCTTTCGAAATTCTTGTTCACAGGCTTCTCTGGGGTTATTAGGTTTCGCAGTAACCCATAAGTTTTTGCACCCATGGAATTTAACAAAACCAGTGCTTTCCTAGCATCTGGCACTTCATTCGCCCTGCAGTACACCTCAATACGTTCCACATATGTCGCCCAATCTTCGACTTCATTGTCGAACGTAGAGATACTGCCACTCTTCAGCATCCCTGGGTGTGATTTAACTGTCAAAAATGGCGTCTCCCGCGCTTTGCCTTCTCCGCTGGCACAAAATGGCGTCTCCCGCGCTTTCCTTCCTTCCCGTGCTCGCCCTTCTTCTCCGCTGCGACTTCTAAAAATGGCATCTCCCGCGCTCTTCCTTCTTCTCCGCGGCTCAATGGCGTCTCCCGTGCTCTCCCTTCTTCTCCCCATGGACACTGTCCAGCCCTTGAGCCCTGACTGTGCTCTGCGCGTTTTTTTTTGGGTTTTTTTCTTTCTGTGTGCCTTTCCCATTTCCGCCGCTCGGTCCTGAACCCAGCTGCTGCTTTACCCTCTCTCTCTCCGTTTTGTTTTTCCTCGACGCCACTCGGTTTTCAACCCCCGGCTGCGCCCTATGCGCTTCACCCTCTATCTTACCCCGTCGACGCTGCTCGGCTTTTTCTCCGCCATCGGTCGGCTCCAGCCGCCGTTGTCCGGGAAGGGTCTGCGCTGTACCTGTCGTCAGTCTGTTGCTGATCGTCGTGGCTGGGGAACCAAGCCTGGCTCTCCACAGCCTCCCCTGCGATGTTCACTCTCTGCCGGACAACTGGGCGGTTGCTCGTGGTTGACGCCCGTGCTTCTGGCCTCGACTCTCTTCCACCGCCCTCCCAGAGCGAATCCTCAAAGGGAAATGCAGAGTTGCAGGTAGATTCGAATCGACACTCGTCGCCACTGTTAGATCCGTGATTCTGAGAGTAGGATGTTTTTCAATAACCACACGGATGCTGTAACTTAACAATCAACAGGTGTTTACTGGAGTAGGGTCATCTCAAGACTGGGGTACAGAGGCATGCTCAAGGCTTATATACAGGTGTGGTCACTGCCGGTACTACAGTATACAGGAGCTGTAAAAGTAGTTCTCTCTTAAAGGTACATACACTACAGTGGGCTCTTCTCAGGAACTGAAATTCCTTTGGACACAATTCCGGCAAAACTTCTGTGATCACATCTTCCAGTCCTGACCCCACCAGAGTTTGCAGGTTAGTAGATTAACATCTACTGGACAGTGGAGAACAGAGAGTGAAGCACTATCAAAGAAGTATGAGGCCATCCCCCAGATATTGGGTCTTGGACCTCATCGTCATGAGGCCAGCGTTGCGAGAGGAGCACTCCGGGAAGAAGATACCATGATTGCAGATGCTGCTGACTAGTTATCAGCCATTCCATCGAAGAGAAACTTCTCAAGAATAGTAAAAAAAATTTGATCAGAGACATGGAGCAAGTTTTGTACTGCATACATACAGCAGCTATTTGTCCCAGCACATCTGCTGTTATAGAAGAAACCCATAAGAGGATGAACATTCTCTAATATTTTGAGAAAAATTGAATTATCAGCAGTTGGGCTGGGGCAGTTTGGTGGGAAATGATGGTAGATCGGGGCCAAGGGCTGGGGAGCGAAGAGTGATGGAGGTCGAGGCCGGGGGAGAGGGGGTGGCGAAGAGTGATGGAGGTCGGGGCCGAGGGGGGGGGGAAGAATGATGGAGGTCGGGGCCGGGGGGGTGCGGTGAAGAGTGATGGAGGTCGGGGCCGGGGGGTGGGGGGGGGGAAGAGTGATGGAGATCAGGGCCGAGGGGTGGTGAAGTGTGATGGAGGTCGGGGGCCGGGGGGTGGGGGGGCAAAGAGTGATGGAGATCGGGGCTGGGGGGGGGGGCGAAGAGTGATGGAGGTTGGGGGCCGAGTGGGGGGAGGGGGGCGAAGAATGATGGAGGTTGGGGGCCGGGGGGGGGGCGAAGTGTGATGGAGGTCGGGGCCAGGGGGTGGGGGTGAAGAGTGATGGAGGTCGAGGCCGGGGGAGAGGGGGTGGCGAAGAGTGATGGTTGTCGGGGCCGGGGGGTGGGGGGGGGAAGAGTGATGGAGGTCGGGGCCGAGGGGGGGGGGGGAAGAGTGATGGAGGTCGGGGCCGGGGGGGGGGGGAAGAGTGATGGAGGTCAGGGCCGGGGGGTGGGGGGGGAAGAGTGATGGAGATCAGAGCCGAGGGGTGGCGAAGTGTGATGGAAGTCGGGGGCCGGGGGGTGGGGGGGCAAAGAGTGATGGAGATCGGGGCTGGGGGGGGGCAAAGAGTGATGGAGGTCGGGGGCCGAGTGGGGGGAGGGGGGCGAAGAGTGATGGAGGTCGGGTGCCGGGGGGGGGGCGAGGGGGCGAAGAGTGATGGAGGTCGGGGCCAGGGGGTGGGGGTGAAGAGTGATGGAGGTCGGGGCCGGGGGGTGGGTGAAGAGTGATGGAGGTCGGGGGCCGGGGGGGGGGGAAGAGTGATGGAGGTCGGGGGCCGGGGGTGGGGGGGCGAAGAGTGATGGAGGTCGGGGCCAGGGGGTGGGGGCAAAGAGTGATGGAGGTCGGGGGCCGGGGGTGGGGGGGCGAAGAGTGATGGAGGTCGGGGCCAGGGGGTGGGGGCGAAGAGTGATGGAGGTCGGGGGCTGGGGGGACAGGGGGGCGAAGAGTGATGGAGGTCGGGGGCCGGGGGTGGGGGGGCGAAGAGTGATGGAGGTCGGGGCCAGGGGGTGGGGGCGAAGAGTGATGGAGGTCGGGGGCCGGGGGTGGGGGGGCGAAGAGTGATGGAGGTCGGGGCCAGGGGGTGGGGGCGAAGAGTGATGGAGGTCGGGGGCCGGGGGGGCAGGGGGGCGAAGAGTGATGGTCGGGGGCCGGGGGTGGGGGGGGCGAAGAGTGATGGAGGTCGGGGGCCGGGGGTGGGGGGCAAAGAGTGATGGAGTTCGGGGCCAGGGGGTGGGGGAGGGGGGGCGAAGAATGATGGAGGTTGGGGGCCGGGGGGGGGAGGGGGCCGAAGAGTGATGGAGGTCGGGGCTGGGGGGGGGGTGAAGAGTGATGGAGGTCGGGGCCGGGGGGTGGGCGAAGAGTGATGGAGGTCGGGGCTGGGGGGGGTGAAGAGTGATGGAGGTCGGGGCCGGGGAGTGGGCGAAGAGTGATGGAGGTTGGGGGCCAGGGGGGTGGGAGGGGGGCGAAGAGTGATGGAGGTCGGGGGCCGGGGGGGGGCGCAAAGAGTGATGGAGGTCGGGGGCCGGGGGGTGGAGGGGGGCGAAGAGTGATGGAGGTCGGGGGCCGGGGGGGGCAAAGAGTGATGGAGGTCGGGGGCTGGGGGTGGGGGGTGAAGGGTGATGGAGGTCGGGGGGGTGGGGGAGCAAAGAGTGATGGAGGTTGGGGGCCGGGGGGTGGAGGGGGGCGAAGAGTGATGGAGGTCGGGGGCCGGGGGGGGCAAAGAGTGATGGAGGTCGGGGGCTGGGGGTGGGGGGTGAAGGGTGATGGAGGTCGGGGGGGTGGGGGAGCAAAGAGTGATGGAGGTCGGGGCCGGGGGGGGGGGGAAGAGTGATGGAGGTCGGGGGCTGGGGGGTAAGAGTGATGAAGTTCGGGGGCGGGGGCGGGGAAGATGATGGTGGTCGGGGGGCGGTGGCGGGGAAGAGTGATGGAGGTCGGGGCCAGGGGGGGCGAAGAGTGATGAAGTTCGGGGCTGGAGGTGGGGGCGGGGAAGAGTGATGGAGATCGGGGCCAGGTTGGGGGGAGGCGGGGAAGAGTGATGGAGATCGGGGCCGAGGGGTGGAAGAGTGATGGAGGTCGGGGTCGGTGTAGGGGGGCGGGGAAGAGTGAAAGAGGTCAGGGGCCAGCTGGGTGGTGGCGGGGAAGAGTGCTGGAGGTCGGGGCCGGGGGGTGGAAGAGTGATGGAGGTCGGGGCCGGGGGTGGGGGGGGGGGCGGGGTAGAGTGATGGAGATCGGGGCCGAGGGGTGGAAGAGTGATGGAGGTCGGGGCCGGGGGGTGGGGGTTGGGTAAAGAGTGATGGAGGTCGGGGCTGGGGGGGGTGGTGCGGGGAAGAGTGATGGAGATCGGGGCCGAGGGGTGGGGTGAAGAGTGATAGAGGTCAGGGGCCAGGTGGGGTCGGGGGGCACTGGCAGCGGCAATGCTCAGGTGCTTACTTGATAAGTACTTACCTTTTTTTACTTATGCAATGTTTAGAGTTGGTTTCTCCAAGGCAGCCAGTGCTGGCCTACCGCCTGCTTCAGGCGTGGGTAAACAACGCCTCCTGTTTGTCCTTTTCCAATGTGGCGGGCAGCGCGCCTCCAGCTGAAAGTGTACACACGCTTCCTGCCCGCCATTTTGGGGCCTTAGTAGTGCCTGAAACATGGGTGCTATGCAGACAAATTTAACCCCCATTGACTTTCCTGTACAGAAAGGAAATCCACTCGATCAATGTTCAAGTTCTTTGTGACTAGCTGCAATGCATTCTTTATATCAATGAAAAAATTGCAGACAACACTTTTGTCATGAGGCAGTCCAACCTCCTCACTCCATTCAGGAAATCCAGTGAAGGTTCTCAGGATGGCCGTTGGATGACAAAGCGTAGTCCTTTTTTCCACGGCTCGTGACATCACTTTGAGTGCCAACTTCAACAACTAAATATTCATTAACTAGAGTGGTCTTTGAAAACAGCATAGGGGATCTGAAGGGAAGGTTTTGCTACCTTGACAAACCTGGAGTGACATTGCAGTATGCTCCCGATCAGGTCTGTTGCATTGTGGTTGCATGCTGTGCCCTTCACAATTTCACAATTCAGAAAGATATGGAAATGAAATCCCATGAGTAGGTGGGTCTAACTGCTATGGAGGCTGAGAAACAGTACTCCTCCGCACCAGCTGCAAGAGAAATTCATAGATTATTACTAATAGGTTCGGCTCAAATTAAACCTTTCCCCACTGAAAACTTCAATCAATGCATTTCCTCAGCTTTCATTCCAACTCCAATCATTTTATCACAAATCATCGGTCTTTGTGTCTCACTAAACAAGCATGTCACTTCACCCCAACCACACCTCATGATACCTCCAGTGCAAACATCAACATCTGTTTTATTATGATTATTACTGAGTTTACATTCCAGGTTATTCCTGGGTGTCTGGACGTGCTGTCCTATGATATATACTAGTGCTTCTTCAGTGTTGTAAGAGGTGGTTGGCAATTGGTTTTGTACATGATGCTTGACATAATAAAACGCACTACGCACTTGGTTTGAGCATAAAGCAAGGCTTTAATCAACTTGTTTCAGAAAATGGAGGTCTAGTTGTACTTCACTAGTTCCTTGTCTTACAAAATGTCCCTGGCAAGCTGGGCCCATGCTCGAGTATTTATACTCCTTGGACGGTGCCACCAGCTGGCCGTCCAGCGTTATTTCACGAGTAGTTTCTGGATGAATAATGAGATTTATAACATTCTTCCTGCCTAAACGATTTGGAAGTCCGACGACTTCCTCTTAGCGGATCAGGCAGACCATGAATAGCTGCAGTCTTTTAGATTTTTGTTTATGGCTAGAAGGCACCTCCCCCCGGACCGTGTCTTGGTCCCTGGGCTGCTTGATCCATACTGGTGGATCGACAGGGCCCGTGTTGCTCTGATTGACCCGAGGGAGGCTGGGGAGATCGTGATTTCGGGTGCGGGTCCTAACAGGCGTAGAACTGGCTTCATCCTGTTGGATAGCCAGGGATTGACCGGCGTCCTGGCCTCGGGTGGCCATCCCACGGGGAGCGCTCGGCTCCCCGAGTGGATCCGGCGGGGCAGCTGGCAGATCTCTCAATGTCCCAGGTAGGGCGTCATCTTCGGGGGAGCGCAGAGTGTCGGCATCATTCCCGTGGGTCCCTCTATCGGTTGGGTCTGTGGAGCAGGCCGGACAGGGAGCCAGGTCCCGGAGCGAAACGGTGGACTCCAAGCCATCAGGGTACCGCACATGCGCATACGTGGGGTTGACGTCCGTGAGTTCTACCTCGTCGACGAGAGGATCGGTTTTAGATGATCGGACGAATCTTCGGAGCAGCACAGGGCCGGGAGCTGCCAATCATGACGGTAGAGATGTCCCAAGGGTGGAGCGATGCTGGAAGCTGAAGAATCACTCGTGAGGTGTGGCATTGGTAGACGTAGAAAGGAGAGACCTGATGGAATGCAACATGTCAGGGAGCATAGTTTCCCACTGTTGGTCTGGTAGGTTGCGTGACCTCAGCGCAAGATGAACAGCATTCCAAATGATAGCGTTGTATCTCTCAACCTGTCCGTTACCGATGGGATGGTACGGTGTCGTTTTACTTGTGGCGATTCCCTGTTGGGAGAGATAACTTTTGAGTTCGCTTGACATGAAGGAGGGACCCCGATCAGAGTGGATGAAATTGGCCGTACTGCAAAGGGAAAAGACTTAATTAAGGCATTTGATCACTGTGGAAGTAAGCATATTGGGACAGGGGAAAGCAAAGGGAAAGCGTGAATATTCGTCCACCATAGTCAGTAAGTCGGTGTTTCGCATTGAAGAAGGCAATGGCCCTTTAAAGTCAATGCTGAGTTGCTGCACAGGCTGCATAACGTGTATGAGCGAGCCATCCGATGGACGGAAGAATTGCGGTTTTAATTCTGCACAAATTCTACAGGAGGAGCACGTTCTTTTCACATCTTCCGTAGAAAATGGGAAATTTTTAGATCGCACAAAGTGCTACATACGGGTAATGCCAGGATGGCATAAGTCAGTATGAAGATCCGCCATAGTCAAAGTTGACATAGAAGAGCAGAATGCCCGCGTGAGGGTATCCGGGGCCACATTTTCTTTGCCGGGTCGATAATGTATGGTGTATCCAAAGGTGGCCAATTCCATCCTCCAGAGTTGTATTTTGTTACTCTTGATCTTAGTGCGTTTCCGGTTATCCAGCATAAAGGCCACGGAGCGCTGATCGGTTATAAGTGTGAAATGGCGACGAGCGAGAAAATGACTCCATTTACGTACTGCTTCGATGATGGCCGTAGCCTCCTTCTCGACAGGAGGATAATGGAGCTTGCTACCCTGCAAAGTTCTGGACAGAAATGCAACGGGTCGACCACCTTGATTCAAGGTGGCAGAGATCGCCACATCTGATGCATCGCACTCGACCACGAAAGGAAGATTTTCATCAATGGAATGAAGTGTGGCTTTTTCAAGTTGTCGCTTGAGGAGGTTGAAAGCTGAAATAGCCGTTGCCTCTAATGGAAATGACTTTGCGTGAAGCAGGGGCTGGATCTTGTCGGAGAAGTGGGGTATCCATTCCACATAATAGGCGAACATGCCGAGTGCCCGACGAAGAGAGCCGAGATTCGTAGGGGGAGGGAGCTCCTGAAGTGGACGAAGTCGCTCCGGATCCGGTTTGATGACACCGTTGCCCACCCAGTAGCCAAGGATGTTGACTGATGGTACTGATTTCACAGATTTGGACTCATTTAAGGTTAAGTTGCAATGACGGAGAACGTCAAAAAATTTCTGAAGGTTGGCATCATGCTCCTTCTGGTCATGACCAGCAATGGAGATATTATCCAGATATGGAAAAGTGTCCGTTAAGTTCTCCTGTTTGACTAGGCTATCCATTGCCCATTGAAAGACGGCCACCCCAATGGTGACCCCAAATGGAAGACGACAAAACTGGTAAAGCCGACCATTGGCATCAAATGCCGTATACTTCTTGTCAGAGTCCTTTAACGGCACTTGATGATATGTGCTCTTTAAATCAAAAGTTGAAAATACCTTGTAGTTGGCAAGGTTATTGACCATGTCATCGATGCGTGGTAGTGGGTAGGCATCCAGGTCGGTATACTGGTTAATAGTTTGCGAGTAATCGATGCAAAGACATTTCTTGTGTTGCTTCAGAGGATTGTTAACAACGACGAGTTGAGCCCACCAGGAAGATGAACATGGCTCAATGATACCGTCAACTAGAAGGCGAGAGATTTCTGTCTCGATAAAGGATCAATCATCTTGGCTGAAATGTCGTGATTTAGTGACTATGGGCTTACATCGGGGGGAAAGATTGGCAAGCAAGGAGGGCTCGTCGAGCGAAGCCGCCGAAAGCGCACAAAATGGTACTTTGGAAATGGTAAGCTCTGGCTTTGACCCTCCAAACTCGAAATTGAGTCTTTTGTGTTGTTTCTGGAAATCCTGTCCCAGGAGCACATCATTGCATAGGTTCTTGAGCACACCCAGCCAGGTGGAGAAATAAGTGCAGCCATTGAGAATACAGCCGACAAGACAAAAGCTGGAAGAACTGGTGGTCAGTGTCGTCAGAGCCATTGCAATTTCCCTGTCCGAGGGGTAAATTCGCAGTTTTAACTTACTGACAGCCCGCTCACTAATGAAGCTGTCAGGGCTGCATGAGTCGATTAGTGCACTCAAAATGTGTCCATTTACCGAAACCTTTGTGGCTGCATGGGACAGACTTTGGGGAAAAACAGCTGTGATGGGAGGAGGGGCAGTTTTACCCTTGACAGCTGTAACCTTAGTCGTGGTTCTTGGGGGAGGAGCAGTTTTATAGATTGCAGCTGTAACCTTAGTAGTGGCTCTTGGGGGAGGGGCAGTTTTATAGATAGTAGCTGCAAAACTAACAGGAGCTCTCAACCGGTATACCTTAGAAAAGTGGCCTTTCTTACTAACAGCAGCTCTTGACTGGCATACCTTAGAAAAGTGACCTTTCTTGCTGCAATGATTGCAGGTCGCGTTACGAGCAGGGCAAAATTTCCTATAATAGAATGCACCTCCACAGAAGAAACACTTCCTTCCAGATTGCCAAGATGCCGCTAGGGCGGAGTCGTCATCAGTGTAGGTTTCTAGGGTAGGGTTGTCATCAGTCGGGTTGGAGTCGTCACCCGTGAGCGCTTCCGCCCGAGGCCTATCGAGTCACTAAAAGTGATAGCAGCAGCCTGTGCACGTGGTGAAAGATAGGTGTCTGCGTTCCTCTTTGCTAAGTCCAGAGAACATGCCTGGTCATAGGCAGCCTGTAACTTGAGGGTTTTATTCTCCAACAGACGCTGACGTATGAAGGGAGTCACAATCCCATTAATAAAGGAATCACGAATTAACTCCTCCTGGTACTGCTCAGCTGTAACAGCTTTAAGGTTACAATCCTTGCTGAGCCTGCGAAGTTTCTGAAGAAATTTGTCAAGTGACTCCCCGGGTTGTTGTCGAGTTGTGGCCAGTAGATGCCGAGCAAAAATTTCATTTGGGGACTTGACATATAGCTGCTGTAGTATTTGGATAGTGGCGTCATAGTCTACACAGTCTTCGATATAATCAAACACATGAGGGGATACATAATTAGCAAGCATTCATAACTTGTTAGGAACATTCTCACCACACTCCTCCAGGAAGTTGCTAAAGGTACGATACCAGTGTTTCCATACCTTAGCAGCTGTAAGTGAATTCGGGTTCAGGTCGAGACGGGCGGGTCTGAGTAGTTTCTCCATGATGGTTCGAGTCGTAGCTGGCTGTTCCCGAATCACCCAAAGCGTGGAGTCGATAGCAAGTTGATTAAATTGACGTAATAAAACTCACTACGCACTTGCTTTGAGCATAAAGCAAGGCTTTAATCAACTTGTTTCAGAACATGGAGGTCTAGTTGTACTTCACTAGTTCCTTGTCTTACAAAATGTCCCTGGAAAGCTGGGCCCACGCCCGAGTATTTATACTCCTTGGATGGCGCCACCAGCTGGCCGTCCAGCGTTATTTCACGAGTAGTTTCTTGATCAATGATGAGATTTATAACAATGCTCTTGAGACTGAGGTGACCTTTCTCTCATAACAACCAAGTCCTGGGAAGGATTCGCTGTGGGCTGCATTTCTTGTGTAACTGCCTGAGCAGCTTGGCACTGCATCATACTTGCTCTTTGAGTAGGCCTCATTTAAATATTTTCATCAGGCTCCCTGCAGGATTCCCACCTACACTTTGGCGCTCACCATTGGAGGAAGCTGGCTGCTACGCCATGAATTGGATGCCTAAAGCAGCTTAAAGGACCAGGCAGTCCTGCCCAGCTAGGACCCTGTTGCTGTCTTCACTACTGCTGTCAAATTCCAGTAATAAAGGGAATATTTCAAATAAATCTCTCACTTCATTTCAGTGTGGGCGTTTGAAGTTTCCTCCGTGTTTCCCATTGCCTGACAACACTGGATGCCCTGTTGAAAGGTGCCGTGAGTATCATCCAGCCTCACTATCGCGAAAATGGCAGAATATATGATCTACAGCATCACTCTGCCATTATCACCCCCTTTAAGTGTGCCCACCTGTATTTAGTTGGCTGCTTGTTTTGCCCAGCTGATGTGACACTGGAATATATGCTGGGCACCGAAGTAGCAGGGATCTGGGATACCAGATTCCCAGCCCATTGACTGTATCTGCCTGTCCCAGGGGTGCGCTGTGCACCCGGTTTCAGTGCAACAAATAATCTGAAGCACTTTTCAATGTTGCAGTTTCTGTAGAATATCGAGTGCATGTTTGAATTTGTTTGGCTGCAGGCAACAGCAGAATCTGATCAAAACTAATTGCAACAATGGTTTACAAACAAATGTTCATTCATTCAACAACAACTTGTATTTATATAGCATCTTTAATGTAGTAAAACGTCCCAAGGCGCTTCACAGGAGTATTAAAAGATAAAAGATTTGACACTGAGCCACATAAGGATAAATTAGGGCAGGTGACCAAAAGCTTGGTCAAAGAGGTAGGTTATCAGGAGCGTCTTAAAGAAGGAAAGAGAGGTATCGAGGCAGAGAGTTTTAGGCAGGGAATTCCAGAGCTTAGGGCCGAGGCAACAGAAGGCACGACCACCAAAGGTTGAGCGATTATAATCAGGATGCTCAAGAGGGCAGAATTAGAGGAGTGCAGATATCTCGGGGGTTGTGGGGCTGAAGGAGATTACAGAGATAGGGAGGGGCGAGGCCTTGGAGGGATTTGAAAACAAGGATGGGAATTGCATAATCAGGAGCCAATGTAGGTCAGCGAGCATAGGGGTGATGGGTGAACGGGACTTGGTGCGAGTTAGGACAAGGGCAGCTGAGTTTTGGATGACCTCAAGTTTACATAGGGTAGAATGTGGGAGGCCAGCCAGGAGTGCGTTGGAATAGTCAAGTCTAGAGGTAACAAAGGCATGGATAAGGGTTTCAGCAGCGGATGAGCTGAGGCAAGGGCGGAGACGGCCGATGTTACAGAAGTGGAAGTAGGCGTTCTTAGTTATGCTGCGGATATGTGGTCGGAAGCTCATTTCAGGGTAAATGTGACACCAAGGTTGTGAACAGTCTGGTTCAGCCTCAGACAGATGTTAGGGAGAGGTATGAAGTCACTGGCTAGGGAACGGAGTTTGTGGTGACCACCAAAAACAATGGCTTCCTTCTTCCCAATATTTAATTGGAGAAAATTTCTACTCTTCCAGAACTGGATGTCGGACAAGCAGTCTGACAATTTAGAGACCGTGGAGGGGTCGAGAGAAGTGGTAGTGAGGTAGAGCTGGGTGTCATCAGCATACATGTGGAAACTGATGCTGTGTTTTCAGATGATGTCACCAAGGGGCAACATGTAGATGAGAAATAGGAAGGGGCCAAGGATAGATCCTTGGGGGATACCAGAGGTAACGATGCAGGAGCGGGAAGAGAAGCCGTTGCAGGTGATTCTCTGGCTATCATTAGATAGATAAGAATGGAACCAATCGAGTGCAGTCCCACCCAGCTGGTGACGGTGGAGAGGCATTGAAGAAGGATGGAGTGGTCAACCGTGTCAAAGGCTGCAGACAAGTCAAGAAGGACAAGGAGGGATAGTTTACCTTTGTCACAGTCACAAAGGTTGTCATTTGTGACTTGATGAGAGCCGTTTCGGTACTGTGGCAAGGGCAGAAACCTGATTGGAGGGATTCAAACGTAGAATTGCAGGAAAGATGGGCACGGATTTGGGAGGTGACAACACGTTCAAGAACTTTGGAGAGGAAAGTGAGGTTGGAGATGGGGTGGTAGTTTGCAAGGACGGAGGGGTCAAGGGTTGGTTTTTTGAGGGGAGGGGTGATGATAGCAGATTTGAGGGAGAGGGGTACAGTACCCGAGGAGAGAGAACCATTAACATCAGCTAACATGAGAGCCAGAAAAGCAAGTTGGGTGGTCAGCAGTTTGGTGGGAATAGGGTCGAGGGAGCAGGAAGTGAGTCTCATTTTTTAGAAATTCGTTTATGGGATGTGGGCGTCGCTGGCAAGGCCAACATTTATTGCCCATCCCTAACTGCCCCTGAGAAGGTGGTGGTGAGCTGCCTTCTTGAACCGCTTCAGTCCATGTGGTCATGGTAATCCCACATTGCTGTTAGGTAGGGAGTTCCAGGATTTTGACCCAGCGACGATGAAGGATCGGTGATATACTTCTAAGTCAGGATGGTGTGTGACTTGGAGGGGAACTTGGAGGTGGTGGTGTTCCCATGCGCCTGCTGCCCTTGTCCTTCTAGGTAGTAGAGGTCGCGGGTTTGGGAGGTGCTGCCGAAGAAGCTTTAGCAAGTTGCTGCAGTGCATCTTGTAGATGGTACACCCTGCAGCCACGATACTTTGTCCTGGATGGTGTCGAGCCTCTTGAGTGTTGTTGGAGCTGCACTCAGCCAGGCAAGTGGAGAGTATTCCATCACACTCCTGACTTGTGCCTTGTAGATGGTGGAAAGGCTTTGGGGAGTCAGGAGGTGAGACACTCGCCTCAGAATACCTAGCCTCTGACCTGCTCTTGTCGCCACAGTATTTATATGGCTGGTCCAGTTAAGTTTCTGGTCAATGGTGACCCCCAGGATGTTGATGGTCGAGGATTTGGCGATGGTAATGCTGTTGAATGTCAAGGTGCTGTGGTTAGACTCTCGCTTGTAGAAGATAGTCATTGCCTGGCACTTCTGTGGCATGAATGTTACCTGCCACTTATCAGCCCAAGTCTGAAAGTCGTCCAGGTCTTGTTGCATGCGGGCATGGACTGCTTCATTATCTGAGGACTTGTGAATGGCACTGAACACTGTGCAGTCATCAGCGAACATTCCCATTCCTGACCTCATGTTGTAGGGAAGGTCATTGATGAAGCAGCTGAAGATGGTTGGGACTAGGACACTGCCCTGAGGAACTCCTGCAGCGATGCCCTGGGGCTGTGATGATTGACCTTCAACCACCACAACCATCTTCCTTTGTGCTAGATATGACTCCAGCCAGTGGAGCTTTTTCCCCCGATTCCCACTGACTTCAGTTTTACTAGGGCTCCTTGATGCCACACTCGGTCAAATGCTGCCTTGATGTCAAGGGCAGTCACTCTCACCTCACCTCTGGAATTCAGCTCCTTTGTCCATGTTTGGACCAAGGCTGTAATGAGGTCGGGAGCCGAGTGGTCTTGGCGGAACCCAAACTGGACATCAGTGAGCAGGTTATTGGTGAGTAAGTGCCGCTTGATAGCACTGTTGATGACACCTTCCATCACTTTGCTGATGATTGCGAGTAGACTGATGGGGGCGGGTAATTGGCCGGATTGGATTTGTTCTGCTTTTTGTGGGTAGGATATACCTGGGCAGTTTTCTACATTGTTGGATAGATGCCAGTGTTATAGCTGTACTGGAACAGCTTGACTAGAGGTGCGGCTAGTTCTGGAGCACAAGTCTTCAGCACGATAGCTGGGATGTTGTCGGGGCCCATAGCCTTTGCTGTATCCAGTGCGCAACAGCCATTTCTTGATATCATGTGGAGTTAATCGAATTGGCTGAAGACTGGCTTCTGTGATGGTGGGGACCTCAGCAGGAAGCCGATATGGATCATCCACTCAGCACTTCTGGCTGAAGATGGTTGCAAACGCTTCAGCCTTGTCTTTTGCACACACTTGCTGGGCTCCACCATCATTGAGGATGGGGATATTCATGGAGCCTCCTCCTCCCGTTAGTTGTTTAATGGTCCACCACCATTCACGACTGAATGTGGCAGGACTGCAAAGCTTTGATCTGATCCGTTGATTGTGAGATTGCTTAGCTCTGTCGATAGCATGCTGCTTCTGCTTTTTAGCATGCATGTAATCCTGTGTTGCAGCTTCCCCAGGTTGGCACCTGATTTTTAGGTACGCCTGGTGCTGCTCCTGGCATGCTCTTCTACACTCATTGAACCACGGTTGGTCCCCTGGCTTGATGGTAATGGTAGAGTGAGGGATATGCCGGGCCATGAGGTTACAGATTGTGGTGGAATACAATTCTGCTGCTGCTGATGGCCCACAGATTCTCATGGAAGCCCCGTTTTGAGCTGCTAGATCTGTTCTGAATCTATCTCGTTTAGCATGGTGGTAGTTCCACAGAACACGATGGAGGGTGTCCTCAGTGTGAAGACAGGACTTCGTCTCCACAATGACTGTGCGGTGGTCACTGCTACCAATGCTGTCATGGATAGATGCATCTGCGACAGGTAGATTGGTGAGGACGAGGTGAAGTAGGTTTCTCCCTCATGTTGATTCTCTCATCACCTGTCGCAGGCCCAGACTAGCTGCTATGTCCTTCAGGACTCGGCCAGCTCCGTCAGTAGTGGTGCTCTTGATGATGGACATTGAAGTACCCCACCCAGAGTACATTCTGTGCCCTTGCTACTCTCAGTGCTTCTTCCAAGTGGTGTTCAAACATGGAGGAGTACTGATTCATCAGCTGAGGGAGGGCAGTAGGTGGTAATCAGCAGGAGGTTTCCTTGGCCATGCTTGACCTGAATCCATGAGGCTTCATGGGGTCCGGAGTCAATGTTGAGGACTCCCAGGGCCACTCCCTCCCAACTGTATACCACTGTGCCTCCACCCCTGGTGGGTCTGTCCTGCTGGTGGGACAGGACATAGCCAGGACTTTGCAGGTTCGATGGGGATGGGTGTGCCGTTGCCGTGTCCGTAGCCAAGGCCAAGGTTGACCATCCATTTTTTTTCCTATTATTGTGTTTTGTAGCAGTTTGTTACAACTGTGTGGCTTGCTAGGCCATTTCAGAGGGCATGAACAGCAGATTTCCTTCCCTAAAGGACATTAGTGAACCAGGTGGGTTTTTACGACAATACGATAGTTTCATGGTTACCATTACTGATATTAGCTTTTTATTCCAGATATATTTAATTACCTGAATTTAAATTCCACAGCTGCTGTGGTGGGATTTGAATCCACGTCTCTGGATCATTAGTCCTGGCCTCAGGATGACTAGATCAGTAACATTACCACTATGCTACCGTCTCATGGACAAGATGAGCGCAGAGAGCTCATGAGGGGAGATCGGCGAGAAACTGGAGAAAGATGTGAGTTCAGGGTTAGGGCAAGGGGAAACCTTAGAGGAAGTTTCACCTGGTGGGCTAGGGGAAGGGAGGAAAATGTCAGAGGTAACTGAACGGATGGTCTCAATCTTAGAGACAAAGAAGTCCATGAGCTCCTCACACTTGTTGTCGGAGGTTAGGGTGGAGAAGACAGGGGAGAAGGTTTTAAGAAGACAGTTAGCAGTAGAGAATAGGAGCTGGGATTTATCTTTGCATTCCAGAATGATTCTGGAATAGTGAGCAATTTTGGCAGGTGAGAGCAGGCCCCGATAATGCTGTATGTGGTCCAGCCAGATCTGGTAGTGAATGGCTAAACCAGTTGTCTGCCATGTCCGTTCAAGTCTGTGTCCCTTGGACTTAAGGGAGCGGAGATGAGGGCTGTACCGTGGGAGTTACCAGGGTAAGAGAGAGTAATTCTTTTAATAGGGACTAGGACATCAAAAGTGGTGGTAAGGGTATGGTTGAGCAAATCGGTAGCTGCAGAAATATCATGGTGAATGGAGGGCCAAAGGCTGGACAGTTGGGATTTCATAAGTGCAGTTGTTAAGAGAGATGGGAGAGAGGTTTTTTCCAGGGGCAGACACAGAAGCAAGTTGGGTTGAGTGGGTGGAAGGGGGATGTGCGCGGAGAGCGATACGAGGAAGTGGTCAGAGATGGCCTTGTCTGCAATTGACACGATGGGAGTAGCGAAGCCACGAGAGATGGCAAGGTCGAGGGGGTGGCCATGAATATGGGTTGGGGACTTTACATGGAGGGAGAGATTAAGGGAGGAAGGAGGCTAGTGAACTCAGAGGAGAGAGAGCATGATGAATTGAGATGGAGGTTGAAATCACCGAGGATGAGAAGTCGTTCAGTGCATAGGCTGAAGGAGGAGAGCAGAGAATATATCTCAGTAATAAAAGTTTTATGGTGCTTGGGTGGGCGGTAGAGAACAAGAATTTTAAATGAGAGGTGAGAGGGGTGGAATAAGGTGAGATGCTCAAAGGAGGAGAAAGTGCCGGAGGAATAGGGGGACAGACCAAGGCATGATTAGGTGATGAGAGCCACACCGCCACCATGGCAGTCTGAGCAGGGCAAATGGTGCAAGGTATACCCAGGCGGGGAGGCTTCATTTAAGGGTAAGGTGTCATCACCCCTCAACCAAGTTTCCATCAGGGCCATCATGTTGATGTAATCATCCACGATAAGCTCATGGATGGCAAGGGCCTTGTTCACAAGTGAACGGACATTCTGCAGTGAGATGTGGAGAGGGTCGGTGATGGCTGCCCCACTGCCAGCGTCCACAGGGTCAGCGCTGGGGGGGATGAGTTGAATGGGGAGAAGATTGGCAAGATTTGCCCCCAGTGGGCGTTGTTGTGTATGTCCCTTTAAGGGAATAACTGGTCTTAGACTGCAGTACCGGCAGTGACCACCCCTGTATAAAAGGCCCTAGCAGGCTTCTGTAGTTTCAGTTTTCAAGCTGCCTCTTGTTCAGTAAAGTACCTGTTAAACTGTTCTCCCGAAGTCCGTGTATTATTGAGGCGCGGACTTTACACGGGCGACGAGTAAGTTCGAACTCACCTGCAGTGTGGCATCATCTCACGGGGATCTCGCCTGAAAGGAAGGTCCTGGAAGGTCGTAGTCTGAGCAACGGGCGTCGACCGAGGGCAACCGCCCAAAGAATCCATCGGTGTTTGGAGAATTGTGGGAGAGACTGTGGTTCCAGCGAATCGTGCTGGTAGCAGGTAGCGCGCTGACCCTTCCGGACTGCGACGGGCTCAAGCTCGATCGAGCGGCTCTACAAATCGGGCCGCACAGCGTCGCCGGGAAAAGAAAATAAGAGAGAGAGGGTGGAGCGCACAGGGTGCGGTCGGTGCTCGAGAACAGGACAGCGGAGAGAAACTAAACGGGGGGGAAGGAAAGCGAGACGCGCTGAAGCTGCGGGTCGCCGCCATTACCCCGTAGAATGCTAGGAGCAGTGTGGCAGTAAGGGGAAGAAGCAAAAGCACGGGAGGCGCCATTTTATCCCGTTGGGGAAGAAGCAAAAGCGCGGGAGGCGCCATTTAATTCCATTGGGGAAGAAGCAAAAGCGCGGGAGGTGCCATTTTAAATCGGCCAAGATGCCGAAAAGTGGCAGTATCACTGCTTTCGACAACGAGGTAGAAGACTGGACCACGTATGTGGAAAGAATTGAAGTGTACTGCAAGGCAAATGAGGTGGCTGATGGAAAGAGGGCGTCGGTATTATTAAATCTGATGGGTGCGAGTACGTACGGCCTATTGCGGAATTTAATTACCCCAGCTAAACCAATGGAGAAAAGTTTTGAGGAGATTGTTCATATCTTACAGGAACATCTAAGCCCTACACCACTGCTGATAGCAGAAAGATTCAAGTTCCATAAAAGAAACCAGCACAAAGATGAGAGCAATGCTGACTATCTTACGGAACTACGCAAGTTATCGAAGCACTGCCAGTTCGGAGCAGGACTGGCAGACACCTTACAGGATAAGTTTGTCTGCGGGCTCCAGAGTGAAGGAACCCAGAAACGACTACTTTCAAAAAGGACCTGATTCTAGAACAGGCTTTCAGCGTGGCAGTATCCTACGAAGCAGCAGCATGGGGAGCTGCGGAAATACAACAGAAACCACAAGAATACAGCGCTAACGAAGTGGCGTATGGAGCTGAAAAGCGCTATCGCTGCGGCAGAACAACCCATGAGCAGAAGGACTGCTGGTTTAAAGACAAAATATGCAGGCAATGCGGGAAAATGGGACATATAGCAAGAGTCTGCAGGTCGGGAAAGAAGACCAACATGACAAGAACTACTAAGGAACAGTACAGGAAAGTAAAGAAACTGACAGATAGTAGTTCAGAAGATCAGGAGAGTGATAAGGACTCTGGGAGCAGGCGACTAAGTTGTTTAAAGTTACACAATGTGATCGCAAAAGAAGATCACCGAACCATTTGGGTCACCCTCATGATAGCAGGGTCCCCAGTGAAGATGGAATTGGACACAGGATCAGCCCTAACTGTCATGAATCGACGAGACTATGAGCGGCTATTCTCACACATACCCTTAAAGGACACGTCCATTGTATTGAAGACATACACGGGGCAAAAGGTCTACCCCAGAGGAAAAATAAGGGTGCCAGTTGAATATAACGGAAAGGAAACACAGAAACTATACATGTATATACTACGAGATGGAGGACCACCATTATTGGGATGTGAATGGATCCGAAGACTACAATTGGATTGGCATTCCATTCTGGCGCTAACTGTGACTGACAAAAAAGATGATGACGTCGCACCTGGACGTCTGTCACAAATTCTATCTGACGCGGAAGAGGTGTTCCAACAAGGACTTGGGACTCTAAAAGGAGTAAAGGCAACCATAAAGATTGAGGATAACGCAACCCCAAAATTTTTCAAGGCCAGACCGATGCCATACGCGATACGCCCAGCTGTGGAAGCTGAACTGGAGAGTCTGGAGCGTTCGGGGGTACTGTCTAAGGTGGACTGGAGCGAGTGGGCCACACCCATCGTTCCTGTAATGAAGAAAGCATTGAGCAGCACGCCTGGGGAGCCAAGGAAGGTTCGCATCTGTGGGGACTTCAAGGTGACTGTGAACCCAGTCCTGCACACAGTACAGTATCCGCTTCCGTGGATAGAAGATATTTTTGCCTCACTATCTGGAGGGAAACGTTTTACAAAGATTGACCTGGCTCAAGCGTATCTACAAATGGAGGTGGAAGAAGCATCTTGGAAATACCTCACGATAAACACTCACAAAGGCCTTTACCAGTACAATCGACTGGTATTTGGGGTAGCATCGGCCCCGGCTATGTGGCAGAGGGCAATGGAACAAGTCCTGCAAGGGATCCTGGGGACACAGTGTTATTTGGACGACATCCTGGTTACGGGCGAAAATGACAATGAACACCTTGCCAACCTGGAACAGGTGCTCACGAGATTGCAGGAATATGGGCTACGAGCCAACCGTCCCAAATGCGAGTTCTTCAGGAGACAAATCTCGTATTGTGGCCACATGATTGATGAGGAAGGGTTGCATAAGTCGCCGGACAAGATTGAGGCTGTAGTCAAGGCTCCAGCACCAGAAAATGTGTCGCAACTGAGGTCGTTCCTCGGGTTGGTGAACTACTACCATAAGTTCTTGCTGAATTTATCTACAATTCTGCACCCACTGAACGCCCTCCTTCAAACTGGTGTAACATGGAAATGGAATGATGAGTGTAAGCGGCCTTTCAGGAATGTAAATGCCAAATCACTTCAAAAGAAGTATTGGCCCACTACAACCCAACACTACCGATTCGGTTGGCATGTGATGCGTCACCTTACGGCATTGGAGCGGTGCTGTCACACAAATTCCGTGATGGTTCAGAGAGGCCAATAGCCTTTGCATCGCGCTCGCTAACCTCAGCCGAGCGTAACTACGCCCAGATTGACAGGGAGGCCCTCAGCCTGGTGTGGGGGGTGAAGAAGTTCAATCACTATCTGCACGGGCAGAAATTCACCCTACTGACTGATCATCAACCCCTGGTCTCAATTTTTAGCCCAAAGAAGGGCGTTCCGGTGATGACGGCGCAACGGCTGCAAAGATGGTCACTTTTTCCAAGGGCACATCAGTATGACATAGAGTACAAAGGTACGAAACAACATGGAAATGCTGATGGGCTGTCGCGCCTACCGTTGCCTACAGCGGAAGAAGCACCTGCAGTGGACCCGGTGGAGATATTCCATGCGACCATAGTCGAATGTTTGCCTGTTACAAACGCAAGTATTGAGAAGGAAACCCGAAATGGCCCGACACTCTCTCGGGTCTATGATTTGACGGTGAAGGAATGGCCAGCATATGGCGACTCACTGTTGCCAGCATTCTCGCCAAGGAGGGAACAGCTGTCAGTGTGCCGGGGAACCTTGATGTGTGGATCCCGAGTGGTAATTCCACCCAAGTTGAGAGATAGAGTACTCAATGAGCTTCACGAGGGTCATCTGGGAGGGGTAAAAATGAAGAGCCTGGCCAGGGCATTTGTGTAGTGGCCGGGAATCGATAAAGAAATCGAGGATATGACCAAGAGATGCACAGGATGCCAGAAGGTCCAAAACGCTCCACCACAAGCCCCGCTACATCCATGGGAGTGGCCCTCATCTCCATGGCAACGGGTACACATTGATTTTGCTGGTCCATTTATGGACTCAATGTTTCTAATCGCTGTGGACGCCCAGTCGAAATGACCAGAGGTCATTAAAATGTCCTCCACCACCACAGAGAAAACTATTGCAGTCCTAAGGACCATCTTCGCCAGGAATGGGTTGCCAGAACAGATCTGTTCCAACAATGGCCTACAGTTTGTGCCTGAGGATTTCTGGAGGTTCCTGAAGAATAATGGGGTGAAACATTACACATCTGCCCCATATCATCCAGCCACAAATGGATTGGCTGAGAGGTTTGTTCAGACCTTTAAAAAGGCCATAAAGGCAATGTATAATGACGACATACCACTGCAACACAAGGTGGATAACTTCCTGTTTGCTTACCGGAATGCGACACATGCAGTAACCAACCAAACTGCAGCCGTACTGCTTTTCAACCGGAGACTAAGATGTCGCTTGGATTTGCTCAAACCAAACATAAGACAAGATGTTGAGGATAAGCAGTTCCAGCACATAAATGAGAAGCCAACCAGGAGCTTCAAGATAGGGCAACCAGTCTTGGCCCGCGACTACCGAACAGAAAAATGGCAGCCAGGCACGATATGCACACAGCAGGGACCACTAATGTACACAGTGGATGTTGGAGAGAGCATCGTGAGACGCCATGCTGACCAGATTCTAGAGTCACAGGAACAAGCCAAACCTGTACCACAAGCATGTGCACCTGGTAATGAGCCCAAAGTACAGATTGCGTCTGCCTCAGAAGCAGGGGTATTGGAAGCTGACAAACCAGCCAATGACAATGAGCCAGAATTGACTCCACCGCCAGAACAGGATACTCGAGAAAGGCGCTATCCAGTCCGGATCAGGAAGCCTCCTCAAAGACTGAACTTATAAATGACTATTCCAGTTGATGTATATATTACTGAGAAAATTGTAATTGTAATTAGTTATTATTTAGTTGTTAAATGAATGTTATGTACTGTTTATCTAAAAGGGGAGGAATTGTTGTGTATGTCCCTTTAAGGGAATAACTGGTCTTAGACTGCAGTACCGGCAGTGACCACCCCTGTATAAAAGGCCCTAGCAGGCTTCTGTAGTTTCAGTTTTCAAGCTGCCTCTTGTTCAGTAAAGTACCTGTTAAACTGTTCTCCCGAAGTCCGTGTATTATTGAGGCGCGGACTTTGCAGGCGTGCTGGGTGGGAAGGTCGATGAGAGAGTAGGATGGGACATTTGGGGTTACTGCTCGTAAGGCAGCAACGACAAGTGCATCGATGGGCCTTTTGTAGGATCCCAGAGGGAAGCTGTAGAATTATCTAAGAGGGAGTCAGGCCTGGGACGATGGCAGAAGAGTAGGAAGGTCGAAGAGCAATGAAGGATTGGGGTAGGGATTTTGGAGGGCAGAGAATCCGAGATTGGAGAGATGAAAGGAGGCATGAGGACAGGGGAGAGCGGTCAGGGAAGGATACAGAGAAAGGAAAAGAGGGGAAAAATGTGGAAAAGTATTGAATGGCTCAGGTTCAGAGCGGCAGCCAAAGTGCGCACACGAATGGACACGGGAAAAGCCCAGGTTACATAGGCTTCTTTAAGTGTAATAATTAATGGAATACATATGTCCTGGTAGCAGGGAATAGGTTGGAGACAATAGTAGGGAGACCAGGGTCAAAGTCAGAGGTCCCATGGAAAGACAAAGTCGACGTAAGCAGGATGGAGCCAGCACGGAGCATCGATGAACCGCTGTCCAAAGCAGGCGAGTGAAGTCCAGAAGCTATTTGAAGGGTAGAGAGTTCAAGGATGGAGGTTGTTGCTGCAGGAATGAGACTCGGTAGCGGTGCAGAATGATGGTAGCTAAATTGACGCAAGTTGGAGGTCACAGTAGATCAAAGCGGTGGAGAAAAAGTAAGACCACAAGCCAGCAACCAGCAAAGCTGAAAACCAGTAGAATGAGTCACCAGACAGCAAGTGAAAACAGCAGCTGCTACCTACAAGCTAGCAGAGCTGAAATGCCAATAGAACCAGTTCAGCAGAGACAAAGCCGTAGTATTCAGCCTGCCCCTCACAAACAACCTGACGACTCCCAGTGATGCAGAGACACAGAGTGTCCACAGTGCCTGGTCTGTACTCAAGGCCTCCATAATCAGCACCTGTGAAGAAACGCTCGGTCACTCGATCAGGTAACATCAAGACTGGTTCGACGAGAACGACCAGGAGATCCAGGAGCTAATAAGCCGCAAGCGCAAGGCATTCCTGATCTGGAAACATCAACAGAACTCGAGAGCAAGAAAGCAGCTCTACAGACGCCTGAAGGCCGAGGTCCAACAAAAAACTCATGACCTAAAGAACAGATGGTGGGTGGAGAAAGTGCAGGAGATCCAGCAGCTAGCCGACAACCACGACGTGCGTGGATTCTTTAGCGCAGTCAAGACCACCAATGGCCCAAGCACCCAAGGCCCTACTCCACTTCGGGCCAAGAATGGAGAGGTACTCATCAAGGACAGGGAGACAGTCAGTGCACGCTGGAAGGAGCACTTCAAATATCTCCTTAACCAAGACTCTGTCGTCAATGCAAGTGTCCTCAACTCCATCCCGCAGCATGCTACCCGCCACCATCTCAGCACAACCCCAGCCCGGCATGAGGTTGAAAAGGCCATCTGACAACTGAAGAACAACAAGGCCTCAGGAGCAGATGGAATCCCTGCCGAGGCACTAAAGCACGGCGGAGAAGCACAACTGGTGCAAATTCATGAACTAATTTCTCTTATCTGGAAGGAGGAGAGCATGCCAGGGGACCTCAGAAATGCTGTAATTGTGACCATCTTCAAGAAAGGTGACAAGTCTGATTGCGGTAACTCCAGAGGAGTTTCCCTGTTGTCTGCCACAGGGAAAGTCATCGCAAGAATTCTCCTCAATCGTCTTCTCCCAGTGGCTGAAAAGTTCCTCCCAGAGTTGCAATGTGGATTCCGCCCACTAAGGGGCACAATGGACATGATCTTCACCGCACGTCAATTACAAGAGAAATGCAGGGAACAGCACCAATCGCTGTACATGGCCTTCTTTGACCTCACAAAGGCCTTCGACACTGTCAACTGTAAGGGATTATGGAGTGTCCTCCTCAAATTTGGCTGCCCCCAAAAATTTGTCACCATCTTCCACCTGCTTCACGACGACATGCAAGCCATGATCCTGACCAAGGGTTCCACACAGACCCATGTCACGTACAGACATGGCTGTGTCATCGCACCAATGCTCTTCTTAATCTTCCTTGCTGCAGTGCTCCATCTCACCCTCAGTAAGCTCCCCGCTGGAGTGGAGCTAATTTACAGAACAAATGGGAAACTGTTCAACCTTCATCGCCTGCAGTCCAGATTCAAGGTCGTCCCATCCTCTGTCATCGAATTACAGTATGCAGACAACGCCTTGGACAACGTGGACCACTTTCCATACCTCGGGAGCCTACTGTCAACAAGGGCAGATGTCGATGATGAAATCCAACACCGCCTTCAGTGTGCCAGTGCAACCTTCGTTCGCCTAAGGGAGTATTTGAAGACCAGGACGGTACGGCTGAGATAAAAGATCTTGGCTCGGCAGATCGTGATGTAGAACTGGAATCGGTTTGGGTGGAGCTAAGAAACAGCAAAGGGCGGAAAACATTGGTGGGAATTGTGTATAGGCCACCAAACATTAGTGGTAATGTAGGGCACAGTATCAATCAAGAAATTAGAAGTGCATGTAACAAGGGCAATACAGTAATCATGAGGGACTTTAATCTACATATTGACTGGGCAAATCAAATTACCACTAATGGTGTGGAGGACGAATTCTTGGAATGCATGCGAGATGGTTTCCTGGATCAGTATGTGGAGGAGCCAACCAGGGAACAGGCTATTCTTTTTTTATTATTCATTGATGGGATGTGGGCGTCGCTGGCTAGGCCTGCATTTAGTGCCCATCCCTAATTGCCCTTGAGAAGATGGTGGTGAGCCGCCTTCTTGAACCGCTGCAGTCCATATGGTGTAGGTACACCCACAATGCTGTTAGGAAGGGAGTGCCAGGATTTTGGCCCAGCGACAATGAAGGAACGGCGATACAGGTCCAAGTCAGGATGGTGTGTGGCTTGGAGGGGAACTTGTAGGTGGTGATGTCCCCATGTATCTGCTGCCCTTGTCCTTCTAAGTGGTAGAGGTCGCGGGTTTGGAAGGTGCTGTTGAAGGAGCTTTGGCGAGTTGCTGCAGTGCATCTTGTAGATGGTACATACTGCAGCCACAGTGCGCCGGTGGTGGAGGGAGTGAATGTTGAAGGTGGTGGATGGAGTGCCAATCAAGCGGGCTGCTTTATCCTGAATAGTGTCGAGCTTCTTGAGTATTGTTGGAGCTGCACTCATCCAGGCAAGTGGAGAGTATTCCACCACACTCCTGACTTGTGCCTTGTAGATGGTGGAAAGGCTTTGGGGAGTCAGGAGGTGAGACACTCGCCGCAGAATTCCCAGCCTCTGGCCTGCTCTTGTAGCCACAGTATTTATATGGCTGGTCCAGTTCAGTTTCTGATCAATGGTAACCCCCAGGATGTTGATAGTGGGGGATTCAGCGATGGTAATGCCATTGAATGTCAAGGGGAGATGGTTAGAGTCTCGCTTGTTGGAGATAGTCATTGCCTGGCACTTGTGTGGCAGCTTAAAACCGGTGGCAGTGAATGAGGCCCGACCAGAGCATCGGACCTGTGTCGGAGCAGCGGCAGTTTAAAACCGGTGGCAGTGAACGAGGCCCGACCAGAGCATCGGACCTGTGTGGGAGCAGCGGCAGCTTAAAACCGGCGGCAGTGAACGAGGCCCGACCAGAGCATCGGATCTGTGTGGGAGCAGCGTCAGCTTAAAACCGGCGGCAGTGAACGAGGCCTGACCAATTCAACAGCGGGGAGAGAGGTAAAAAGTAATCAAAGTGTGACATCACTAGGAAGCAGGTAAGTGATTGGTTGGTGAGTATTTCTCTCATTTTTAAACTTTAACTCTGGTTTATAGTTACTAAGGTCTCTCTGGTGTAGCAGGGACGGTTGGTAAACCAGTTAACTGTAGTGTAATTAGTGGGATAGATTGATTTAATTTAAATTCAATTAATTAAAGGGTAAGTCATGGCAGGACAGCCCGGCCCCATTGTATGCTCCTCCTGCGATATGTGGGAACTCAGGGACACTTCCTGTGTCCCTGACAACTACATGTGCAGGAACTGCATCCAGCTGCAGCTACTGACAGACTGCATTGCGGCACTGGAGCTGCGATTGGATGCATACTGGAGCATTCACAATGCTCAGGACATCGTGAATAGCATGTTTAGAGAGTTGGACACACCGCAGGTAGAGGTTGGACAGGAAGATGGGAACGGGTGACCAACAGGCAGAGTACTAGGCGCAGGCAGGTAGTGCAGGGGTCCCCTGTGGCCATCCCCCTCTCCAACAGATACACCACTTTGAATACTGTTGGGGGGGATGGCTTATCAGAGAAAGGCAGCAGCAGCCAACTTCCTGGCACCAGGGGTGGCTCTGCTGCACAGCACGGGAGGAAAAAGAGGGGTAGAGCTATAGTAATAGGGGATTCTATTGTAAGGGGAATAGATAGGCGTTTCTGCGGCCGCAAATGAGACTCCAGGATGGTGTGTTACCTCCCTGGTGCAAGGGTCAAGGATGCCTCCGAGCGGCTGCAGAACATCTTGGAAGGGGAGGGTGAACAGCCAGTTGTCGTGGTGCATATAGGCACCAACGATATAGGTAAAAAGCGGGATGAGGTCCTAAAAGCGGAATATAGGGAGTTAGGAGATAAATTAAAAAACAGGACCTCAAAGGTAGTAATCTCAGGATTGCTACCAGTGCCACGTGCTAGTCAGAGTAGAAATAGAAGGATACTTCAGATGAATACGTGGCTCGAGGAATGGTGCCAGGGGGAGGGATTCAAGTTCCTGGGACATTGGAACCGGTTCTGGGGGAGGTGGGACGAGTTCAAACCGGACGGTTTGCACCTGGGCAGGGCTGGAACCGATGTCCGAGGGGGAGTCTTTGCTAGTGCTGTGGGGAGGGTTTAAACTAAAATGGCAGGGGGTTGGGAACCTGAGCAGGGAGACAGAGGAAAGGGAAACAAGGATAAAAGCAAAAGCTAGGAAGGAGAAAAACAAAAGTGGCAGTCAGAGAAATCAACAGTTTAAATCAAATGTGGCCACAGTAAATAATAATTCTAATAGGTCTAAGAGTGTTAAAAAAACAAGCCTGAAGGCTTTGTGTCTTAATGCGAGGAGCATTTGTAATAAGGTGGATGAATTGGCTGTGCAAATAGAGGTAAACGAATATGATTTGGTGGGGATTACAGAAACATGGCTCAAGGATGGCCAAGACTGGGAACTCAACATCCAGGGGTATTCGATATTCAGGAAAGATAGGCAAAAAGGAAAGGGAGGTGGGGTAGCATTACTGGTTAAAGAAGGGATTAACACAATTGTAATGAAGGATATTAGCTCTGATGATGTGGAATCTGTATATCTGTATGGGTAGAATTGAGAAATACTAAGGGGAAAAAAACGTTAGTGGGGGTGGTATATAGACCTCCAAACAGTAAGGTGAAGGTTGGGGATGGCATTATAAGGGAAATTAAAGAAGCATGCAATAAGGGCACAGCAGTCATCATGGGTGACTTTAATCTACATATAGATTGGGCCAACCAAATTAGTAACAATACTGTGGAGGAGTAATTCCTGGAGTGTTTACGGGATGGTTTCCTGGACCAATATGTCGAGGAACCAACCAGAGATCCAGCCATCTTAGACTGGGTATTATGTAACGAGAAAGGATTAATTAGCAATCTTGTTGTATGAGGCCCCTTGGGTCGGAGCAATCATAATATGATCGAATTTTTCATTACGATGGAGAATGAAGTCGTTGACTCAGAGACTAGGGTTCTCAATTTAAATAAAGGAAACTACGATGGTCTGAGGAGCGAGTTGGATAGGATTGATTGGGGAATGGCACTCAAAGGGTTGACAGTGGATAGGCAATGGCAAACATTCAAAGACCAAATGGATGAGCTACAGAATTTGTTCATCCCAGTTTGGCATAAAAATAAAACAAAAAAGGTGACTCAACCGTGGCTAACAAGGGAAATTAGGGATAGCATAATATCCAAGGAGAGGACATATAAATTGGCTAGAAAAAGCAATAATCCTGAGGATTGGGAGCAGTTTAGGATTCAACAAAGGAGGACAAAGGGATTAATTAAGAAAGGGAAAATAGAATATGAGAGTAAGCTATCAGGGAACATAAAAACTGACTGTAAAAGCTTTTATAGATATGTGAAGAGAAAAAGATTGGTGAAGTCAAACGTAGGTCCCTTGCAGTCAGAATCAGGGAAATTTATAATGGGGAACAAAGAAATGGCAGACCAACTAAATACATATTTTGGTTCTGTCTTCACAAAGGAGGACACAAATAACTTCCCAGAGATGCTGAGGAACATAGGGTCTGATGAAAGGGTGGAACTGAAAGAAATCAGTATTTGTAGGGAAATGGTGTTAGGAAAATTGATGGGACTGAAGGCCGATAAATCCCCAGGGCCTGATAACCGACATCCCAGGGTACTTAAGGAAGTGGCCCTAGAAATACATGCATTGCTGGTCATCTTCCAGAACTCGATAGACTCTGGAACAGTACCCATGGATTGGAGGGTAGCTAATGTTACCCCACTATTCAAAAAAGGTGGTAGAGAAAAAACGTTGAATTATAGACCGGTAAGCCTGACATTGGTAGTGGGAAAAATGCTCGAGTCCATTATAAAAGATGTAATAGCAGAGCACTTGGAAAGCAGTGACAGGATCGGACAAAGTCAACATGGATTTACAAAAGGTAAATCATGCTTGACTAATCTACTGGAATTTTTTGAGGATGTAACTGGTAAAATAGATAAGGGAGAACCAGTGGATGTGGTGTATTTGGACTTTCAGAAGGCTTTCGATAAGGTCCCGCATAAGTGATTAGCGTGCAAAATTAAGGCACATGGGATTGGGGGCAAGGTATTGACTTGGATAGAGAACTGGTTGGCGGACAGAAAGCAAAGAGTTGGAATAAACGGGTCGTTTTCCGAGTGGCAAGCAGTGACTAGTGGGGTACTGCAGAGATCGGTCCTAGGACCCCAGCTGTTCACAATATATATTAATGATCTGGACGAGGGAATTGGATGTAATATCTCCAAATTTGCAGACGACACAAAACTGGGTGGGACGGTATGCTGTGAGGAGCATGTCGTGAAACTCCAGTACGATTTGGACAGGTTGGGTGATTGGGCAGAAACATGGCAAATGCACTATAATGTGGATAAATGTGAGGTTATCCACTTTGGTGGCAAAAACAGGAAGGCAGATTATTTGAATGGCAATAGATTGGGAGAAGGGGAAGTGCAAAGAGACCTGGGTGTTCTTGTGCACCAGTCGCTGAACGTAAGCATGCAGGTGCAGCAGGCGGTTAAGAAGGCAAATGGTATGTTAGAGTCATAGAGTCATAGAGTTTTACAGCACAGAAAGAGGCCCTTCGGCCCATCGTGTCTGCACCGCCCATCCATCCCTGTCCAGTCTAATCCCATTTTCCAGCATTTGGTCCATAGCCTTGTATGCAATGGCATTTCAAGTGCTCATCCAAATGCTTCTTGAGTGTTGTGAGGGTTCCTGCCTCTACCACCCTTTCAGGCATTGAGTTCCACATTCCAACCACCCTCTGGGTGAAAAAGTTCCTCCTCAAATCCCCTCTAAATCTCCTGCCCCTTACCCTGAATCTATGCCCCCTTGTTATTGACTCCCCTACTAAGGGGAAAAGTTCCTCTTTATCTACCCTAGCTATGCCCCTCATCATTTTGTACACCTCAATCAGGTCCCCCCTCAGCCTTCTTTGCTCCAAGGAAAACAACCCCAGCCTGTCCAGCCTCTCTTCATAGCTGAGGCGCTCCATCCCAGGTAACATCCTGGTGAATCTTCTCTGCACCCTCTCCAAAGCAATCACATCCTTCCTATAGTGAGGCGACCAGAACTGCACACAGTACTCCAGCTGTGGCCTCACCAGCGTTTTGTACAGCTCCATCATAGCCCCCCTGCTCTTATATTCTATGCCTCGGCTAATGAAGGCAAGTATCCCATATGCCTTTTTAACCACCTTATCTACCTGTTCCGCTGCCTTCAGGGATCTATGTACATGTACACCAAGGTCCCTCTGACCCTCTGTACTTCCTAGGGTCCTACCACTCATTGTGTATTCCCTTGCCTTGTTTGTCCGTCCAAAATGCATCACCTCGCACTTTTCAGGGTTAAATTCCATTTGCCACTTTTCCGCCCATCTGACCAACCCGTTTATATCATCCTGTAGCCTGAGGCTTTCCTCCTCACAATTTACCACCCCACCAATTTTCGTGTCATCTGCGAACTTACTGATCATACCTTTTACATTCTCATCCAAATCATTTATGTAGATCACAAACAACAAGGGACCCAGCACCGATCCCTGAGGTACCCCACTGGACACAGGCTTCCAGTCACAAAAGCAACCTTCGACCATCACCCTCTGCCTCCTGCCACTCAGCCAGTTTAGGATCCAACGCGCCAAGGCACCCTGGATCCCATGGGCTCTTACCTTCTTGACCAGTCTCCTATGCGGGACTTTGTCAAAAGCTTTACTGAAGTCCATGTAAACCACATCCACAGCATTTCCCTCATCCACCCCCCTAGTCACCCCCTCGAAAAATTCAATCAGATTTGTCAGACATGATTTACCCTTGACAAAGCCATGCTGACTATCCCCGATTAATCCTTGCCTCTCCAAGTGGAGACTAATTTTGTCCCTCAGAATTTTTTCCAATAATTTCCCTACCACAGATGTTAGGCTCACTGAAATGTAATTCCTTGGTTTATCCCTGCTACCCTTCTTGAATAATGGTACTACGTTAGCTGTTCTCCAGTCCTCTGGTACATCCCCTGTGGCCAGAGAGGTTCTGAAATTTTGTGTCAGAGCCCCTGCAATCTCCTCCTTTGCCTCCCACAGCAGCCTGGGATACATCTCGTCCGGGCCTGGGGATTTATCCACTTTTTGGCCTGCTAAAACCGCTAGCACCTCCTCCCTCTCGATGCTAATATGTTCAAGTATGTCACAGCCCCCTTGCCCGATTTCTATGTCTGCATCGTCTTTCTCCATAGTGAACACAGATGCAAAAAATTCATTTAAAATTCATTGGCCTTCGTAGCAAGAGGGTTCGAGTACAGGAACAAGGATATCTTGCTACAGTTGTACAGGGCCTTGGTGAGACCGCACCTTGAGTATTGTGTGCAGTTTTGGTCGCCTTACCTGAGGAAGGACATTCTTGCCATGGAAGGAGTGCAGCGAAGATTCACCAGGCTGATACCTGGGATGGCAGGAATGACGTATGAGGAGAGACTGTGTCGATTGGGCTTATACTCACTGGAGTTTAGAAGATTGAGAGGGGATCTCATCGAAACCTATAAAATTCTGTCAGGCCTGGACAGACTAGATGCAGGAAGGATGTTTCTGATGGCCGGGGAGTCCAGAACCAGGGGTCATAGTCTAAGGATAAGGGGTAAGCCATTTAGGACTGAAATGAGGAGGAATTTCTTCACCCAGGGAGTGGTGAATCTGTGGAATTCTCTGCCACAGAGGGCTACAGGTGGAGGCCAGTTCAATAAATATATTCAAGAAAGAGTTGGATATATTTCTTAAGGCTAAAGGGATCAAGGGATATGGGGAGAAGGCAGGGACAGGGTACTGAATTTGGATGATCAGCCATGATCTCATTGAATGGCGGAGCAGGCTCGAAGGGCCGAATGGCCTGCTCCTGCTCCTATCTTCTATGTTTCTATGTTTGCCAGTTGTCAGCCCAAGTCTGAACGTTGTCCAGGTCTTGCTGCATATGGACACGGACTGTGTCAGTATCTGACGAGTCTCGAATGGTGCTGAACAGTGTGCAATCATCAGCGAACATCCCCACTTCTGACCTTATGATGGAAGGAAGGTCATTGATGAAACAGCTGAAGATGGTTGGGCCTAGGATCTGGTACTGTGTAATGAGAAAGGTCTAATCAATAATCTTGTGGTAAAGGGGGCCTTTCGGGACAAGTGACCATAATATGATTGAATTTTATATTAAGTTTGAGAGTGATGTAGTCCAATCTGAAACTAAGGTCTTCAATCTAAACAGAGGAAACTACAAGGGTATGAGGGACAAGTTGGCCATGGTAGATTGTGAGGCTACACTAAAATGTATGAAGGTGGACATACAATGGCTAACATTCAAGGAAATAATGCATAATTTGCAACAAACAAATATTCCTCTATGACATAAAAACCCAAAAGGAATGGTGATCCAACCATGGTTAACAAAAGAAATTAAAGCTAGTATTAAGTCAAAGGAGAAAGCTTATAAAGTTGCCAGAAAAAGCAGTCAGCCTGAGGATTGGGATTTTTTAGAAATCAGCAAAGGGGGACCAAGAAATTGATGAAGGGAAAATGGAATATGAGCACAAACTAGCAAAAAATATAAAAACAGATTGTAAAAGCTTCTATAGGTATGTGAAAAGGAAAAGACTGGTGAAGGTAAATGTAGGTCCTTTACAGTCAGAGACAGGAGAATTTATAATGGGGAATGAGGGAATGACAGAGAAATTAAATAAATGCTTTGTTTCTGTCTTCACGGAGGAAGACACAAAAAAATCGCCCAGAAATACGAGAAAACCAAGGGTGTGGCAAGAATGAGAAACTTAAAGAAATTATTATTAGTAAAAAAACAGTACTACCAAAATTAATTGGACTAAAAGTCGATAAATCCCAAGGACCAGATAACCTGCAGGTTGTTCCTGCAGATTGGAGGATAGCAAATGTAACCCCGCTATTTAAGAAAGGAGGGAAAGAGAAAATGGAGAACAACAGATCTGTTAGCCTCACATCAGTAGTTGGGAAAATGCTGGAATCTATTATAAAGGATGCAATAACTGGGCACTTAGAAACTAATAGTAAGATTGGGCAGAGTCTACATGGATTTATGAAAGGGAAATCCTGTTTGACAAACCTATTGGAGCTCTTTGAGGATGTAACTAGTGGAGTAGACAAAGGGGAACTGGTAGATGTAGTGTATCTGGATTTTCAGAAGGTCTTCGATAAGGTCGCAAACAAGAGGTTGGTGAACAAAATTAGGGCACATGGAACTGGGGCTAATATACTGGCATGGATTGAGAATTGGTTAACAGACAGAAAACAAAGAGTAGCGATAAACAAGTCATTTTCAGGATGGCAGGCTGTGACTAGTGGGGTACTGCAAGGATGGGTGCTTGGGCCCCACCTATTCACAATCTATATCAATTATTTGGATGAGGGGACTAAATGTAACATTTCCAAATTTGCTGATGATACAAAGCTAGGTGTCAATGTCAGTTGTGAAGAGGATGTGAAGAGGCTTTAAAGGAATCTCGACAGGCTCAGTGAGTGGGCGAGAACATGGCAGATGGAATATAATGTGGATAAATAAGAACATAAGAACAAAAGAAATAGGAGCAGGAGTAGGCCAATCGGCCCCTCGAGCCTGCTCCACCATTCAATAAGATCATGGCTGATCTGATCCTAACCTCAAATCTTCTATCACTCTACATCCACCCGAACCCATGTGATCTCCCGGGAGAGGTGAAAAACCAGATGAAGACCCAATGGCCAATTTGGGAGAAAAAAATCTGGGAAATTCCTCTCCGACCCATCTAGGCGATCGAAATTCTTCCAGGAGATCACTGTCCCTATATTTTCTACAGTACTTACCTTCTGTAAAGGCGATCTCCACCCCAGCCAGGAACAGGAATAAAACCATCTCCTGAAATCTAACACAGAATTAGAACACAGTAGGAGCAGAACCAGGCTACACGGCCCCTGGGCCCACTCCACTACTCACAGGGCCATGACCATTCCGAACCTAGACTCATGTCCAATTTCCTGCCTGCTCCCCGTAACCCTTAATTCCCTTTACTTCTAGGAAACTATCTATTTCTGTTTTAAATTTATTTAATGATGTAGCTTCCACAGCCTTCTGGGGCAGCAAATTCCACAAACCCACCACCCTCTGAGTGAAGAAGTTTCTCCTCATCTCAGTTTTGAAAGAGCAGCCCCTTATTTTAAGATTATGCCCCCTAGTTCTAGTTTCACCCTTCATTGGGAACATCCTCACCGCATCCACCCGATCAAGCCCCTTCACAATCTTATATGTTTCAATAAGATCGCCTCTCATTCTTCTGAACTCCAATGAGTAGAGTCCCAATCTACTCAACCTCTCCTCATATGACCAGCCCCTCATCCCCGGAATTAACCGAGTGAACCTTCTTTGTACTGACTCGAGAGCAAGTATGTCTTTTCTTAAGTATGGACACCAAAACTGTATGCAGTATTCCAGGTGCGGTCTCACCAATACCTTGTACAACTGCAGCAATACCTCCCTGTTTTTATATTCCATCCCCCTAGCAATAAAAGCCAACATTCCATTGGCCTTGATCACTTGCTGCACCTGCATACTAACCTTTTGAGTTTCGTGCACCAGGACCCCCAGATCCCTTTGTACTACAGTACTTTCCAGTTTCTTGCCATTAAGATAATAACTTGCTCTATGATTTTTCCTGCCAAAGTGCATAACCTCACACTTTCCAGTATTGTATTCCATCTGCCAAATCTCTGCCCACTTACTTAGCCTGTCTATGTCCCTTTGCAGGTTTTTTATGTCCTCCTCACTCACTACTTTCCGTCCCATCTTTGTATCATCTGCAAACTTTGATATGTTACACTCGGTCCCCTCCTCCAAATCGTTAATATAGATTGTAAAGAGTTGGGGACCCAGCACTGACCCCTGCGCAACACCACTAGTTACTGGTTGCTAATCTGAGAACAAACCATTTATCCCAACTCTCTGCTTTCTGTTAGAGAGCCAATCCTCCACCCACGCCAGAATATTACCCCCAATCCCGTGATTTTTTATCTTGAGCAATAATCTTTTGTGTGGCACCTTGTCAAATGCCTTTTGGAAGTCTAAATACACTATGTCCACTGGTTCCCCTTTATCCACCCTGTATGTTACTTCCTCAAAAAACTCAAGCAAATTTGCCAAACATGACTTCCCCTTCATGAAACCATGCTGAGTTTGTCCTATTAAATTATGTTTATCCAAATGTCCCGTTACTGTCTCCTTAATAATGGACTCTAACATTTTACCAACCACAGATGTTAGGCTAACAGGTCTATAGTTTCCAGCCTTCTGCCTACTACCCTTTTTAAATAAGGGTGTTACATTAGCAGTTTTCCAATCTGCCAGGACCTTTGCTGAGTCCAGTGAGTTTTGGAAAATTATTACCAATGCATCCACAATCCCTACCGCCACTTCCCTCAAGACCCTAGGATGCAAGCCATCAGGTCCAGGGGATTTATCCGCCTTGAGTCCCATTATTTTACCAAGTACCACTTCCTTAGTGATTTTAATCGTATTTAGTTCCTCCCCCCCCAGAGCCCCCTGTTTGTCCAGTGTTGGGATATTCTTAGTGTCCTCTACTGTAAACACTGATACAAAATAATTGTTCAGTTTTTTTGCCATCTCCATGTTTCCCACCATTAATTTCCCGGTCTCATCCTCTAAGGGACCAACATTTACTTTAGCCACCCTTTTTCTTTTTATATAACTATAGAAACTTTTGCTGCCTGTTTTTATATTTTTTGCTAATTTACTTTCATAATCTATCTTCCCTTTCTTAATCAATCTTTTAGTTATTTTTTGCTGTCTTTTAAAGACTTCCCAATCTTCCATCCTCCCACTAGATTTGGCTACCTTATATGCCCTTGTTTTTAGTCGGATACTATCCTTAATTACTTTACTTAGCCACGGATGGCTATCTTTTCTTTTACACCCTTTTTTCCTCAGTGGAATATATATTTTTTGGAAGTTGTAAAATAACTCCTTAAATGTACACCACTGATCATGTACCGTCTTACCCTTTAATCTATTTTCCCAGTCCACTCTAATCAATTCCGCTCTCATACCTTCATAGTCTCCTTTATTCAAGCTCAGCACGCTTGTTTGAGATCCAACCTTCTCACCCTCTAATTGAATATGGAATTCAACCATGTTATGGTCACTCATTCCAAGGGGATCCTTTACTAGGACATTTTTAATTAATCCTGTCTCATTACACAGGACCAAATCTAAGGTTGCTTGCCCCCTGGTTGGTTCAGTTACATACTGCTCAAGAAACCCATCCCTAATACACTCAATGAACTCATCCTCAAGGCTGCTCTGCCCAATTTGATTTGTCCAGTTAATATGATAATTAAAATCCCCCATAATTATAGCTGTTCCCTTATTACAAGCCTCAACTATTTCTTGATTAATACTCCATCCAACAGAGTTGCAACTGTTTGGAGGCCTATAGACTACACCCACTAGTGTTTTTTTCCCCTTATTATTCCTTATCTCCACCCAAACTGTTTCACTATCCTGCTCCTTTGACCCAATATCATTTCTCAGTATTATAGTGATTCCTTCCTTTATTAACATAGCCACCCCACCTCCTCTCCCTTCCTGCCTGTCCTTCCTGATTGTTAAATAACCTGCTTTGTTTAATTCCCAGTCATGGTCACCCTGCAGCCATGTTTCTGTAATGGCCACAAGATCATACCCATATGTCGTTATTTGTGCCGTTAACTCATTCATTTTGTTACGAATGCTACGTGCATTCAGATAAAGAACTTTCAAATATGTTTTGTAACACTTAGTTCCTGTTTTTTCCCTTTTTAGTACTTGACTTTTTACTCCATACCTTCTGTCCCTTCCTGACACGTTCTGTTTTTTAATTCCCCCACTGCTACCTAAGTCTATGACCTTCTCTGTTGTCATTTCTATTATTTGCTCTCTAGAAACCTCCCCCCCACTAATTAGTTTAAAGCCCTCTCTACAGCCCTAGTTATATGATTCGCCAGGACTCTAGTCCCAGCACTGGCCAAGTGGAGTCCGTCCCAACGGAACAGCTCCCTCCTGTCCCAGTACTGGTGCCAGTGTCCCAAGAAGCAAAACCCATTTCTCCCACACCAGTCTTTGAGCCATGCATTTAACTCTTTAATTTTATTTATCCTAGCCAAATTCGCTCGTGGCTCAGGTAATAACCCAGAGATTATTACCCTTGAGGTTCTGTTTTTTAATTTGACCCCTAGCTGCTCATACTCCTTTAACAGAACCGTCTTCCTTGTCCTATCTACGTCGTTTGTACCAATATGGACCACGACAACTGGATCCTCCCCCTCCCACTACAAGTTTCTTTCCAGCCCAGAAGAGATGTCCTTAACCCTGGCACCGGGCAGGCAACACAGCCTTCGGGACTCCCGCTCTTGACTGCAGAGAACCCTATCTATCCCCCTAATGATACTATCCCCTACCACTACAACATTTCTTTTTACTCCCTCCACTTGAATGGCCCCCTGTACCACGGTGCTGTGGCCAGGTTGCTCATCCTCCCTGCAGTCCCCGCTCCCGCCCTCACAGGGAGTAAGAACCTCGATCCTGCTGGACAAGAGCAAGGGCTGCGTCTCCTTCAACACTACATCCTGTATCCCTGTACCTTCCTCACTCGTAGTCACACCGTCCTGTCCCTGACCACGGACTACATCTGCAGTAATTAACTTCATAGGTATGACCATCTCCTGAAACATAGAGTCCAGGAACTTCTCCCCCTCCCTGATGTGTCACAGTGTCTGAAGCTTGGTCTCAAGCTCCATAACATGGAACTTGAGTTCCTCTAGCAGCAAACACTTGTTGCAGATGTAATCACCGTGAGCCTCAATGGGGTCCACCGGCTCCCACATCTCGCAACAGTAACACATCACCTGCTCCATTCTATATAATTAATTAAATTTCTTATTATTAGTTATGAAGACCCTGCCCGGATATAGATGATAATATCACACTACTATTCAATAGGGCTTACCAACTTAAAGGTATAAAAGAGAAGAGAAGGAAGAAAACCAACCAACCAGCTGATCACCAACCTCCTCCTTGAATACTGTCTGTGGGGCCTGTTTGGTTGACTCGTCTCGCTGCTCTGCCTCCGCAGTGCTGTCTAAGCCTGGGAGTGGGGGGAAAAACAGAGCAAAAAACACACCCTCACCTCCCACTTGCCCGATTTCTCCCACTTACCAAAACTCCAGCAGCACTCAATGCACAAAGCACTCCATGCACAGCACTAGCCCCTCCCCTTTTATACCCAGATTCTACTTCCGGTTTAAACTGCCCAATAGTTTAATATACCCTTAAAAAATTAAACTTACTTCAAATAATTGACTTCTTAACACACTAAAATTCACAAAATACACTTAAATGATTTTTCTCCCACTTACCAAAACTCCAGCAGCACTCAATGCACAAAGCACAAATGTGAAGTTATTCATGTAGTGTATGTGCCTTTAAGACAGAACTACTTTTACAGGTCCTGTATACTGTAGTACCGGCAGTGACCACACCTGTATATAAGCTTTGCGCATGCCTCTGTACCCCCAGTCTTGAGACTACCCTCCTCCAGTAAATACCTGTTTGTTGTTAAGTTACAGCATCCATGTGGTTATTCAATAACAGCATACCCTCAGAATCACGGATCTAACAGTGGCGACGAGTGTCGATTCGAATCTACCTGCAACACAAAAAAAAAGTCGAGGCCAGGAACACGGGCGTCGACCATGAGCAACCGCCCAGTCATCAGGCAGAGAGTGAACATCGCAGGGGAGGCTGTGGAGAGCCGGGCTTGGTTCCCCAGCCACGACGATCAGCAAGAGACTGATGACAGGTCCAGCGCAAACCCTTCCCGGGCAGCGGCGGCTGGAGCCGACCGACGGCAGAGAGAAAGCCGAGCAGCGTCGACGGGGTAAGACAGTGGGTGAAGCGCACAGGGCGCAGCCGGGGGTTGAAAACCGAGCAGCGTCGAGAAAAAAAAAAAACGGAGAGAGAGAGGGTAGAGAAACAGCCGGGTTCAAGACCGAGCGGCGTCGAGAAAAATAAATAAATAAAAAGAAGAACGTGCAGAGCACAGCCAGGGCTCATGGGCTGAACAGGGTCCATGGGGCAAAGAAGGGAGAGCGCGGGAGACGCCATTGAGCCGCGGAGAGGAAGGAAGAGCACGGGAGACGCCATTTTTAGAAGCCGCAGCGGAGAAGAAGGGCGAGCGCGGGAAGGAAGGAAAGCGCGGGAGACGCCATTTTGTGCCAGCGGAGAAGAAGGGGAAGCGTGGGAGACGCCATTTTGGACAAATAAATCACACCCAGGGATGCCGAAGAGTGGCAGTATCTCTACGTTCGACAATGAAGTCGAAGATTGGGCGACATATGTGGAATGTATTGAGGTGTACTGCAGGGCAAATGAAGTGCCAGATGCTAATAAAGCTCTGGTTTTGTTAAATTCCATGGGTGTAAAAACTTATGGGTTACTGCGAAATCTAATAACCCCAGAGAAGCCGGTGAACAAGAATTTCGAAAGCATAGTAGAAATCCTACAGGACCACGTAAACCCCACACCGCTGCTGATAGCAGAACGATTTAAGTTCCATAAAAGGAACCAACACAAAGACGAAAGCAATGCTGAGTACCTAACGGAACTGTGCAAGCTATCAAAACACTGCCAGTTTGGAGCGGGACTAGCAGATACGTTAAGGGACAAGTTTGTGTGTGGGCTACAAAGTGAAGGAACCCAGAAACGGCTTCTATCAGAAAAGGATCTTACGCTGGACAAGGCTTTCAGTATGGCAGTATCACACGAAGCAGCCGCAAGGGGCGCTGCAGAGATACAACGGAGACCGCAAGAATATGGCACCAATGAAATGTCCTATGGAACAGGGAAGTGCTATCGCTGCGGCAGAGCAAAACATGACCAGAAGGATTGTTGGTTCAAGGACCAAGGCCTAGAAATTCAGTTGGTTGCGCCAGCAGTTAGCGCCTTAAGAGAAGTGAATTTCGGGCGCTATGCGTGTAGCGCCCGGGCGCAGCGCAGTTTGCGCCTCGCCCCAAATTAAGTGGACCCTTAGCGCCGGCATAAAGTTTAGCGCCCGCCCGGCTGCGCGCGCAGAAAATGACGTCACATCCTCGTGCAACGCCCTTTGCGCGCCCCGATTCCAAACTTCAGTCGGACCACCCCATTGTGCGGCTGGCGGCCAGAGCGTTTGTAAAATGGAACGCAACACAGCCGACGCGGGCCCCGGGGAGCGCAAATTAAAGGGCACGTACCCTGCAGTATAAAGGGCAGCCATTTTGCAGCAAACACTCTTGTGCAACGGATTTCTGGACACACAACAAGGAGGAGAGCTAACTGGTTTCGTGCAGCAATAGCTCAGGTATTTTTGGACTCAGGCCAAAGCGCTGCAAGTGCCCTGTTGGAAATTTGACTGTTTGCCAGCATTTGATGGGGGCTGCATGGGGTGCCAACGCGGAGTTTCAGCACCATGTGCGTAGGGCTCGCAGACGCGGGGTCAGAGGGGCAGCCCTGGCTAGAGGCAGAGGGGGCAACAGGCGTCGGCAACATAGGCCTTACCCAGTCAGGGTATACCGCCAGCAGCGCTCCTACCTCACCATGAGTGGTGCGCGATGTGTAAGAAGGCTGAGATTCTGAAAGGAGGTGGTTGCAGAGATCTGCCACCTGCTTCGCAGAGATCTGCGTCCAAAGCTCAGGTGCAGGACGTCTCTGTCGGTGGAAGTGAAGGTGACGGTGGCATTGAACTTCTATGCCACCGGCTCCTTCCAATCCGCTGTTGGGGACATAGCGAACATATCCCAGTTCGGCGTGCATCGCTGCATCCGCCAGGTGACCGATGCCCTTTTCAGAAGGAGACGCCAATTCATCTCCTTCCCCGTGGCCCTGGAGAGCCAGCATCAGCGTGCAGTGGGATTTGCTAGACTCGCGGCCTTCCCCTTGGTGCAGGGCGCCATTGACTGTACGCATGTGGCTTTGCGGGCACCTCTGGAGCATGGCGAGCAGTATCGCAACCAAAAGGGCTACCATTCTCTCAATGTGCAGCTGGTGTGTGACCACAAGCAGCGCATCCTGGCTGTCAATGCCTGCTTTCCAGGCAGCTGCCACGATGCCTTTATCCTGCGGCAGAGTACTGTGCATGACATGTTCGAGGCACAGCCTCCCCCAAGAGGATGGCTACTCGGGGACAAAGGCTATCCTTTGTGTACCTGGCTCATGACCCCGCTCCGCGCGCCCAGGACCGCTGCTGAAGAGGCATACAACGAGAGCCATCAAAGAAGCAGAAACATCATCGAGCAAACTATTGGGGTCCTCAAGCAGCGGTTCCGCTGCCTTGATCGTTCCGGCGGATCTCTGCAGTATTCGCCGCAACGGGTCTCCCAATTTGTCGTTGTTTGCTGCATGCTACACAACCTGGCTCTCCGCAGGATTCAGGCACTGCCACCTGACATTGGACCACCACCTCAGGAGGAGGAGCAGGAGGAGCAGGAGGAGGAGGAGGAGGAGGAGGAGTACGTTCCCAGGAGGGAGCGACAAGGTCCAAGGGCCGTCCGTCGCCAGCTTATTGAACGTAACTTCTAAGCCCCCTGTCAGGGAATGCCTTGTGGCCATGAAGCAAGATGAATGCAGCCGCTCCGCAAGCCCTCAGCCGGCGAAGGCAACAAAGACTAACAAGAACAACCATGGACACTGTCTGAATAAAGATAAATTTATATTTGACAAAAATGAAACCCCTTCCCACATGAATCCCAAAAACAATCAACGGCCCCCACAAAAAGTGCAACAAACGACTCACTCCCACAACCTGGGGAGGAGTAACTCCACATTTGAACAAACCAGGCCTCAACCTCGGCCTTAACGCAAAAAACATACCCATAAACAAAACAACCATGGGCAAAATAAAGATGTCCACCGCCATATAAAATGAAAGCTGGCCACACCCTCTACTTAGTGGCCCGCGAGGGCGAGACCTTGTCCAGCCTTTTGGCGCCCCTGCCCGGCCTGCTGCTCCTCCGCAAGCTCTGCCCAGTGGCTGCTGCGAGGCTGGGGGAAAGCGCCTGAGGGTCAGATGTCCTTCCGCCAGATGGCCTTGGGGGGCGGCCTACACGGGCTTTGGGCCTCGAGGGGCCGGCTGTTGATTGGCGCACATGTGCATGGCCACCATCAGCTCCAGCCGCTTGCCGTTGACGCTCCACTGGGGGAGTGGCGGCGACGGATGGCGCAATGTGGGCAAGCTGGCGTATTGGAGGCGCTGGCTGGCGATGTCGCACGCTGGCACTCGCCCGGGCACGCACTGCACGATCCGCACCAATCAGCCGAAGGGCGGATCGCTGTGCTGCTGCAGCGCGGCGGGTGTCCTGGCGATGCCTGGCTGAGGCAGTGCGTGTGGCAGCAGTGAGTGCCCCTGTTGCCCTGGTCTGCGCCCGCATCACATCCGCCACTGACTTGACGGCATCAGCCAGCGACTCCATCGCCGGTGGCATCCGTTCCACTACCTCCATCATCATCCGGCCACTCTCGGCATTTGATGCCCCAAACTCCCGCACACTGGTCGCCAGCGACTCGATGGCCTCAGGCATCCGTCCCACCACCTGCATGAGCTCTGTGTGGCGGCGGTCCAAATCCTCGGCCATTTGGTCCAGCTGGCGCACCGCCTCTGAGGTGAAGGTGGCCGGATTGGAGGCGGGACTCTCCCGCTGGGGAGCAGGGGTCCGAGCTAGGCGACCCTTGGCACGTTGCTGGCGCCGAATGTCCGCAACAACTGCACTCCCCTCCGATCCTTCCCCCCTCTGGGGGGAAGGCCGCGGCCCACCCGCAGCCCTCCTGGGTGGCTGGACGCCACTGGTCCCAGCAGCTGCACTCCCCTCCGAAAGTTGCTCCAGGCTCTCGTCCAGGGAAGACGTGTCCAACACTTCGCCCTCTGCTGCGGGACCTGAGTCCTCCCCTGATGGTCCGGGTTGCTCTTCCTCCTCCTCCTCCTCCTCCTCCTCCTCCTCCTGTTCAGAGGGGCTGTCACTGGCAGCTTCAGGGAGCTCTTCATCACCAGCTGAAAGCAGGAAGGCACAAGAGTAGCTTCAGAGTGAGGAGAGGGCGTCAGCGAGGGAGTCATGACTGGTGGCATTCAGCGCATTGGTGGCACAGTGGCAAAGGAGGTAGCTCGGATGCGCAAGTGTGACGAGAGAGGGCCAAAAGGCTAGGTCCTTACCATTGCCGGGCAGCGGAGGGTCGGCTTCTCCGCACGCTCTGGGCACAATCACGCGGCCTCCCATGAGGCCACTCACGCGCTCCTCCAGGGGAGTGAGCTTCTGGAACTTGGCGCGGCCTCCCCCGGTGATGTCGCGGCGCTTGCGATTATTCGCAAGTTTAGCCTGCAAGAGAAAGGACGGGCTCTAAGTACGGTGTGTAGCCGTGACGTAGTGTGCACTGCCTCCCATGGTGGAATAGCTTGGCCAGAGTGTAGCCCTGATCTAGTGTGCACTGCCTCTCATGGTGGAATAGCTTGGCCAGAGTGTAGCCCTGATCTAGTGTGCACTGCCTCTCATGGTGGAATAGCTTGGCCAGAGTGTAGCCCTGATCTAGTGTGCACTGCTTCTCATGGTGGAATAGCTTGGCCAGAGTGTAGCCCTGATCTAGTGTGCACTGCCTCTCATGGTGGAATAGCTTGGCCAGAGTGTAGCCCTGATCTAGTGTGCACTGCCTCTCATGGTGGAATAGCTTGGCCAGAGTGTAGCCCTGATCTAGTGTGCACTGCCTCTCATGGTGGAATAGCTTGGCCAGAGTGTAGCCCTGATCTAGTGTGCACTGCCTCCCATGGTGGAATAGCTTGGCCAGTGTGTAAAGTGCAGAATGTGCAATTGATGCTCATGACTGTCCCAAAGCTGCTGGCTGAGGGCTGTCCATTAGGCCTTTCAGGTCCCTTTGCCCATCATGTCAGGTGTACATGCAAGAATGAGGAGGAGAGTGGAAAGGGTACTTACCCTGACAATCCTGGTCAGGTCATTGTATTTCTTCCGACATTGCACCTTGTCCCTGGGGGCATCACCGTAGGACGACACCCTGGTGGTGATCTCCCTCCAGGCTTTGGTGTAGACGTGGTGGGTGGGATTCCTGCCATTGTCTGGGAACAAGATCCTGCGCCTCTTCTCCAATGCTGTCAGCATGATATCCAGATCACGCTCTGAGAAGCGCAGGGCACGCTCACGGGCCTTATCATGCGTTGCCATGGCTCCTTGGCCTCAGCAGCAGTGTTGAGGCCTAGTTTGAAAGCTGCAGTGTGCAGGGCGTGGCAGCAGACCAAATCGTCCCTTCCCCCTTTAAGAGCTGGCCGGCGCCACGGGGTCTGCTGTCAATCAAAAAATTACCGCACCCGCGCTGCGCCCCGCCTCGGCGCTATCCCTCTGCACCGCCGGCTTAGCGCCTAAAGATAGTCGTGTAACGCCTCTTTTAGCGCTCCAGCAACCTCTTAGGGCGAAGCAACTGAATTTCAGCGAAGGGGGCGCAACTTTGGGGAGAGCGCTAAAGTCGGGTGGGCGCTAACGTTAGCGCCCCAAAACTGGCAACACTGAATTTCTAGGCCCAAGTGCGCAGACAGTGTGGGAAAGCAGGACACATAGCAAGAGTCTGCAGGTCTGGGAAGAAAACCAACAGTAAAAAATCTCCACAGGAGAAGTACAAAAAGGTACACCAGGTGATGGACAGTGGTTCAGACGAACAGAAGAGTGACACAGACTCCGGAAGCAAGGAGCTGGGTTGCCTGAACCTACATAAGGTAACCGAAATGGAGGATCACCAGACTATCTGGGTTACACTGAAGATAGACGGAGTCCAAGTGAAAATGGAATTGGACACAGGATCAGCCCTAACAGTCATAAACCAAAGGGACAACAAGTGGCTATTTTCACATATACCCTTGAAAGCTACAGAGATTGTCTTGAAGACGTATACGGGGCAAAAAGTCTACCCCAAAGGAAAAATAAGGGTGAAAGTGATATATAAAGGCCAGGAAATACCTAAAATGGATATATATGTATTGCCAGATGGAGGACCACCACTGCTAGGATGTGAATGGATCCGGAAGATACAATTAGATTGGCATTCCATACAGGCACTGAAGGTTGAGGCCAAAAAGGATGACGACGTCACACCTGGACGACTGTCAAAAATGCTAACTGACGCAAAAGAAGTGTTCCAGGAGGGACTAGGAACGCTAAAAGGCATAACAGCAACGATTAAAATAGAGGAAAATGCAAGCCCAAAGTTTCTTAAGGCCAGACCAGTGCCTTATGCGATCAGACCAGCTGTTGAAGCAGAGCTGGAAGGGTTGGAACATTCAGGAGTACTGTCCAAAGTGGACTGGAGCGAGTGGGCTACACCCATCATTCCTGTAATGAAGAGGTCGTTGAGTAATACGCCTGGGGAACCAAAGAAGGTCCGCATCTGTGGGGATTTTAAGGTGACAGTGAACCCAGTCCTTCACACGGTACAATATCCGCTTCCACGAAATGAGGATATTTTCGCCTCGCTATCTGGAGGTAAACGCTTCACCAAAATTGATCTAGCCCAGGCGTACTTGAAAATGGAGGTAGAAGAAGCTTCAAAACAATACCTTACGATTAACACTCATAAAGGTCTCTATCAATGCAACCGGCTGGTGTTCGGAGTAGCCTCGGCTCCGGCTATCTGGCAAAGGGCAATGGATCAGGTCCTGCAAGGGATTCCAGGGACCCAGTGTTATTTGGACGACATCTTGGTCACGGGCGAAAATGACAGTGATCACCTCGCTAACTTGGAGAAGGTGCTCACCAGATTAAAGGAGTATGGGCTACGAGCTAATCGCCACAAGTGCGAGTTTTTCCAGAAACAGATCTCGTATTGTGGCCACGTCATCGATGAAGAGGGGTTACATAAGTCCCCTGAAAAGATTGAGGCAGTAGTCAAGGCTCCAGCACCGGAAAATGTGTCACAACTGAGGTCGTTCCTCGGGCTGGTAAACTACTACCACAAGTTCTTACCAAATTTGTCCACGGTATTACACCCACTGAACACCCTACTGCAAACAGGGGTACCATGGAAGTGGAATGACGAACGTAGATGAGCTTTCCAGAAGTGTAAAGAATTGATCACATCTAAAGAGGTGTTGGCCCATTTCAACCCAGCACTACCAATTCGTTTGGCCTGTGATGCATCACCCTATGGTATTGGAGCGGTGCTGTCGCACAAATTCCCAGACGGGTTGGAGAGGCCAGTAGCCTTTGCGTCTCGGTCACTAACCTCAGCCGAGCGCAACTACGGCCAGATTGACAGGGAGGCCCTCAGCCTAGTATGGGGAGTAAAAAAATTCAACCACTATCTGCATGGGCAGAAGTTCACCTTGCTGACTGACCACCAACCACTTGTCTCCATCTTTAATCCTAAGAAGGGCGTTCCAGTGATGACTGCACAACGGTTACAGAGATGGTCCCTGTTTCTAGGGGCAAACCAATATGAAATAGAATATAAAAGCACGAAACAGCATGGGAACGCTGATGGGCTATCGCGCCTGCCACTGCCTACTGTGGAGGAAGCACCAGCAGTGGACCCTATCGGGATATTTTATTCGTCAATTATTGAACGATTGCCAGTAATGAACGCGGATATAGAGAAGGAGACCCGCAATGCCAGAAGGTCCAAAATGCACCACCACATGCCCCTCTACACCCATGGGAGTGGCCCTCATCTCCATGGCAACGGGTGCATATTGATTTCGCTGGTCCCTTCACGGACTCAATGTTCTTAATAGCAGTGGATGCTCATTCAAAGTGGCCTGAGGTGATAAAAATGTCTTCAACAACTACAGAGAAAACGATTGCAGTCCTACGGACCATATTTGCCAGAAATGGTCTGCCAGAGCAGATTTGCTCTGATAATGGACCACAGTTTGTGTCCGAAGAGTTTCAAAAATTTATGAGAAGGAATGGGGTAAGACATTACACATCCGCCCCGTATCATCCAGCCACAAATGGATTGGCTGAGAGGTTCGTACAAACCTTTAAGAAGGCGATAAAGGCCATGTACGATGATGAAATTCCACTACAGCATAAGATGGACAATTTCTTATTAGCCTACCGAAACGCGACACATGCAGTTACCAACCAGACCCCGGCCATGATGTTCTTTAACAGAAGGTTGAGATCTCGTCTGGACTTGCTCAGACCAAATGTGCGAAGAAATTTTAGGACAAACAATTCCAGCACATCAATGAGAAGCCGACAAGGAGCTTCAATGTAGGGCAAGCAGCCTTGGCCCGTGACTATCGAACAGAGAAATGGCAACCCGGAACGATATGCACAAGGCAGGGGCCATTAATGTACACAGTGGATGTCGGGGAGAACATTGTGAGACGCCACGTCGATCAGATCTTAACGTCACAGGGACGCGTCAACCCCATGTCTCGAGTACCTGGGGATGAACCAGACATACCGGTAGCATCTACCTCAGAACCAGTAGCAGTGGAACCCGATGAACTACCCGATGAAAAGGGGTCAGAATCGCCTCTGCACCAAGAACAAGAACCTCAGGAAGGGCGCTATCCTGAAAGGGTCAGGAAGCCACCCCAAAGACTGAATCTATAAATGGACTATTGTTGTTTAATGTAAATGTTAAAGTGTTAATTGTTATTTGAATATTAGGGGTACTACTAATCTAAAAGGGGAGGAATTGTAGTGTATGTGCCTTTAAGACAGAACTACTTTTACAGCTCCTGTATACTGTAGTACCAGCAGTGACCACACCTGTATATAAGCTTTGCGCATGCCTCTGTACCCCCAGTCTTGAGACTACCCTCCTCCAGTAAATACCTGTTTATTGTTAAGTTACAGCATCCGTGTGGTTATTCAATAACAGCATACCCTCAGAATCACAGATCTAACAATTCACTTTGGTAGAAAAAACAGAAAGGCATAGGGCTAGAAATTGACTTTGGGGCGGCCAGCTCGCTTGCGCCCAGAAATTACCGCAGCGCGCGGAGCCACTTGCGCCCGCCGGATATTCAGTTTCAGCGCCCCAAGTCGAAGCCGGCCACAAATCAAGGGTTTCGGCGCCCCCGCTTGGGGCGCTGAAACTGAATATCGGCGCGCTAAGTGCCGCAGCGCCACCCGCTGCAGAGCGGCAGGCTGCAGTACTGCAGGCCTTCCTCCCTCTCTTAAGGGGGAGGTGCCTGCAACAGCGCGATCGCCGCTCGCTAGTGCCGGCAAATGAGCCCGGCACCACGGAGAAGTGCCGGGCTCCCGGAAAACAGCCGGCAATGCCCCGGGGGTTGGTGGAGGAGGCCGAGGAAGGAGGTGCGAGCAGGCGGCCGCCGAAAAAGCGGCCGGCTGCACATCCGCCTTAACTCGCCCCACTACCGCATCAGGTAGGCCCCGTTTTCTGGTCGCTGTTTGCGGCCGCCGCGGAAGAGGCGGCCGCAACTCAATATGGCGGTCGGGCCGGTAGCGGGGCGGTAGCGGGGCACTGCGCACACCGATGATGTCATCGGTGGTGGCGCAGCGCTACTGGCTAACGCCGCCATTACCGCACCGCTGAATATCGAGGGAAGTTTAGCAAGTGGCACAAAAGCCCTCTTTGGGCAAAAACTGGGCGCAAAGCCAACCGAATTTCTAGGCCATAGTATTTCCTAAATGGTGAAAGATTGGGGAATGCAGATGCTCAAAGGGACCTGGGTGTCCATGTATATGAGTCACTGAAAGTGAATGTGCAGGTGCAGCGAGCCATTAGGAAGGCAAATGTTATGCTGGCCTTCATTACAAGAGGATTTGAGTACAGGAGTAAAGAAGTCTTACACCAATTATATAGGGCCTTGGTGAGACCACACCTGGAGTACTGTGTACAATTTTGGTCTCCTTACCTAAGGAAGGATATACTTGCCATAGAGGGAGTGCAACAAAGGTTCACGAGATTGATTTCTGGGATGGTGGGACTGTCGTATGAGAAGTGATTGAGTAAACTAGGCCTGTATTCTCTTGAATTCAGAAGAATGAGAGGGGATCTCATTGAAGCATACAAAATTATTACAGGGCTTGATTAAGTGGGTGCTGGGAGAATGGTTCCCTTGGCTGGGGAGTCTAGAACCAGGGGCCACAGCCTCAGGATAAAGAGTGGGCTATTCAGGACTGAGATGAGAAGAAATTTCTTCACACAGAGGGTGGTGAATCTTTGGAATTCTCTACCCCAGAGGGCTGTGGAGGCTCAGTCATTGGGTATATTCAAAACAGAAGTCGATAGATTTCTGACTAGTAAGGGCATCAAGGGATATGACGATAGGGCTGGTGAATGGAGTTGAGGCAGAAGATCAGCCATGATCTCATTGAATGTCGGAGCAGGCTCGAAGGGTCGAATGGCCTACTCCTGCTCCTATTTCTTATGTTCTTATGTTCTAACATGTGCGAAGAGCTCATGGACTTCTTTGTGTCTAAGATTGAGACCATCTGTTCAGCTGCCTCTGCCACTTCCCTTCCTTCCCCTAGCCCACCGGGCCACATGTCCTCTAAGGTTCCCTTCTGCTCTAGCCCTGAACTCAGATCTTTCTCCAGTTTCTCTCCGATCTCCCCTCATGACCTCTCCACATTCATCTTGTCCATGAGACCCACTTCCTGCTCCCTCGATCCTATTCCCACCAAACTGCTGACCGCCGAACTTCCTTTTCTGGCTCAAGGGATATGGCGATAGGGCCGGTGAATGGAGTTGAGGCAGAAGATCAGCCATGACCTCATTGAATGGCCGAGCAGGCTCGAAGAGCCGAATGGCCTACTCCTGCTCCTATTTCTTATGTTCTTAATACCTCAAACCCAGCACCAAGCTTATAGTCTACAGAGCCGTAGTGATACCCGCCCTCCTGTATGCCTCAGAGACATGGACCATGTACAGCAGGCACCTCAAATCACTGGAGAGGTACCACCAATGCTGCCTTCGCAAGATCCTGCAAATCCATTGGCAGGATAGGTGCACCAACGCCAGTATTCTTGCTCAGGCCAACATCCCCAGCATCAAAGCTTTGACCACGCTCGATCAGCTCCGATGGACGGGTCACATTGTCCGCATGCCCGATACGAGACTCCCAAAACAAGCGCTCCTCTTGGAGCTCCGACACGGCAAGAGAGTCCCAGGTGGGCAGAGGAAACGCTTCAAGGACACCCTCAAAGCCTCCTTGAAAAAGTGCAACATCCCCACCGACACCTGGGAATCCCTGGCCCAAGACTGCACAAAGTGGAGGAGAGTTTCTGGGAAGGCGTCGAACACCTCGAGTCTCTTCGCCCGAAGCAAGCAGAAGCCAAGCGCAAACAGCGAAGGAGCGCACGCCAACCCAAGCACCCCACCCACCCGCCCCTTCAACCACCGTCTGCCCCACCTGTGACAGAGACTGTAGGTCTCACATTGGACTCATCAGTCACCTGAGAACACATTTTTAATGTGGAAGCAAGTCATCCTCGGTCCCGAGGGACTGCCTAAGAAAAAGAAAGGTAAAAATCCCAGTCATCAAAGGTACTGATTTTCTCATGTCAATAAAGAATGATAAATATAGTTAAAGCTGACTGGGATAAATTCTTCCAATAACTTTAGCCCGGCCTCAATTGAAGTTTCAATCTAGTCAGTGGAGAGAATGTCATGCCTTGGTAAAATGAAGCTTGAGATGAAAAACCATAAGTTTGTAATAATCAGGCATGACTTTGATATTGTTTTCTTAAACATAAGGGCCCAGAAATTCGGGTCGGGGGCTTCCCGCGGGTGTAAGCCCCCGACCTGCACTTACCTTGCGCGCCGGCAGTTGAGCTGTAGGGCCCCGTGGAATTCCGATCCGGGGCCTGGTCCAGCTGCCGGCGCGCTGTGCTTGCGTGTCCCAGGGGCGTAGTTAGTGCGATGTGTCCCCTGGGATCACGTGAGCCATGGGCAGCCAATCGGAGGAGGGAAAAGCCCATTCATAAGATTGACAGGAAGACCTGTCAAAACCTATGAATAATACGGCCCCAAAATAGCAGTAAACCTTCAAATAATTTTTTTTTTAAATCACACTTTTTAAATAAACTATAAATTACATTAAATAACTATTTTAAACAATAATTTAAATTTTTGAAAAAATAATTTTATATTCTAACGGGGCTAAAAATGAACTTACCTTGCTTTAAAGTATTTAAAAATAATAAACCTGTGGAAAAAATGTTTTAATTTTAATTAATTGACCACTCACCTTGTAAAAAGCAGGCCTTACGCCTGCATTTTACATTTCTAAATACTGCAGGCTTACGACCCCGGGAAAACCTGCAAAAAAAAACTAAGTTCAAAGCGCACGCGCAGCCTCTCCTGCGCGCGCGTTTGACCTCTGAACCTCTTCGTTCAGAGGATCGGAAGTGCCGGTTTCCTGTGCATGCGCAGTGCATGAAGGAAACCGGCACTTCCATTCGGCCTACGGGTGAGTACCCCGTGCGTACTACCCGTGGAGACCCGAATTTCTGGGCCATGTTTAAATATTCTACAATAAATACCATTGCTGCTTACTACAATGTCATGTCAATTTCATGTCATTTAACTAATTATCAGCTTAAATCTCAGTTGTTTCTGTCATTTACAATTGAGCCAAAACTGTATGTTAGTTTCCTTATTGAATTAATATTGTTTAATAGGGTACAACATTGGAGTTAAAATTTTATCAATTATTTGAATTATTCACTTATCCAAACAGTGATATGCCCTGTACTGTTTAAATAAATTATTTTACTGCATTAAAGGCAAGTCCTTTGACTTGATACTTGTGATTTGATTTACATTGTCGGTGAACTGACCTATCATTAACCAACTGTAATTAATTTCTGCACCAAGATATAGTACTGAGCTGAATTTTCATGTCATTGGTGGTATTGTAGGTTTGCAGTACTGGGCGGGACTTTTGCTTGCCCTCCCACTAATCCCATCGTATCATCGTGTCATCAAGTATGTAGGTTGGGCTCCTAGTCATCAAGAAGGAAACTATCACTGCAAGGGTGGAAAATTCTAGTGGTGCTGCAGCACCTAAAGAGGTGGAACCAATTTGAAGGGGATTGAAGAGCCCCAAAGATTAAGGAATCAATTTTTTTAGGCCTTGGACTCATCTGAAGCCACAGAATATCAGTGTTTGGGGTCAATATGGAGGGAGAGGAGCTTAAAAGTAGCCACTCACCTTGCATTCTGCCACTGCTACCCCACAAACTATTGCCGCCCTTATCCTGGCAGTCGCTGGAGTCAGCGGTGACAGAAGTGGTGAGTAGGGAAATCAGGTGGCTTGTCAGGTCCCACCTCCCACCAACATGGAATGCACTGCCTGAAAGGGTGGTGGAGGCAGATCCAACTGTGGCTTTCAAAAGGGAATTGGATAGTACCCGAGGAAAGAAATTTGCAGGGCTACAGGGAAAGGGCGAGGGGAGTGGGACGAGCTGAAGTGCTCTTGCAGAGAACCGGCCCGGGCTCGACGGGCCAAATGGCCTCCTTCTGTGCTGTAACCATTCTATGATTCTATGATTTCCTTTCATCAAGCAGCAAAGGGGCAGCTTGGATTGCGGGAGGGAAATAGAGGTCAGGAAACAGCACTGTCCCACCCAATTTTGGGGAGGACAGCAGAATGTAACTCAATGGCCCCGATTTTCGGCTTGTGTGGGAAATGGTCGGGTTGCCCCGAATGTGGGGTTTCTGACACACATAAAAAAGTGTCAGCCAGCTCCACGCAATTTTCCCTCAAGTGGCCAATTAATTCCCAGCATGTGGGAAGCCTTGCTAATTGTCCAATTCGAGTCAGAAATCCCCACACTATGATGTCATCATTCATGGTGCTTTCAAGGTCCATAGCAAGCACTGCATCCTCTGAAGGCTTCCAAATGAACCATACAGGATGACAGAGGAGCCTGCAGCAGCTGTGGCCAGTGCCAGACACCGAGCTGCCTCCAAATTCGAAGAGGCTTCACTGCAGGCATTATTGGATGGGGTTAGGGCCCACGGGGAGGTCCTCTTCCCTAGGTCAGGGAAGAAGAGGCCTCCCACTGAGACCAATGCTGCATGGATGCAGGTATCAGCAGATGCCAACTCGCTGGGAGTCACCAGAAGAACCTTGGCATTACATCTCTAATTCCTTCCTTTACTCCCCCACAGTACCATCCAGAGCCCCCGCCCTCACTGTAGAGAAGGAAGAGGCTGTGCAGCCAGACTCCTCAGAGGAAGCTCCAACCTCTGAGGGCGCAGCGTCAGCAGAAGTAAGCGCACCCAGCACCAGCGCAGACACTCACACCTCGGGAGGACCTTCGGGACAAAGAGTAGTGTTGTCACCTGGTGTTTCACAGCTGACAAGTGAGCCTCAGCAGATTCTGGAGACAGGGACAGCAGTGGAGAGTCCTAGTCGGAGGGCGCAGGACTCTGCCAGCTCAGCTCAGCTGCGCTGCATGTCGACCCTCTGCCTCTGGGTCCATCCGCAAGAGAAGAGGTGATGGATCTCCATGCACAGATGCAGGGGTCTCTGGCAGGTTTTGTCTCCAGGGTCGCTGCGAGTGTGGAACGAATGGAGGAGTCCATAGCGACCATGAGCAGAGCCTTTGTGGAGTCATTGGCGCACGAACGCATCACTATGGAAAGGTTGGCAACCTCCATGGAGGAGATAACTCACCAGGGTACGGAAAACATGGTGAGTGCGCATAAGAGAATGACATCTCTTGAGGAGCGTTGGCCATCTGTTGAACAGAAAAACCAGATCTTCATGGAAGTCCTTCTGAGTAGGACTGCCAGTGCAGAAACGGGTCCCCATGGCCCCCTAAAGCGCAGCAAGGTGCTGTCAAGCCACTTCCAAGCGCTGGCCCCTTCTGGCCTGTGCAGCTTCAGATGAGTGAGCAGCAGCCTGGTGCTCCTGTTGCTGATCCTGCTGTTCCTGGTTCTGTGGCTGCCGCCTCTGCTGCTGGAGATCCTCCAATGGCAAGAAGGGACGGATAAAAAGGCGTCCCATGCTTCTCGTAGATGCCTCCGCTGAGGAAGCACTGAGTGAGGGTGGCGAGAGGGGCTTCCCAGGAGATCGCATTGGAGAAGTGCGTGAGGCTCCAACCTTCCACAGCTATGCCTAAGCCTTGAAGAAGTAGCCCCAAGCCTGCAGCAACAAGGTCCTTCACCATACAAGTGCTGTCCCTTTAAATCGCAGCTTCTCCGATTGACCTGCAGCTGAGAGCAAGCAAGCCAGCAAGCTTCACGCCAGGTCTCATCAGCGGGGTTCCCTGCAGGCGTGTTTGATGTGGGGAAAGCCCCAAAGTCGCAACGGCCCTGGAAAATCTACTTCAACAAGGTAACTATTGGTCATTAGTGTGCCGACGACCAGTCCCGCCAGCGGCGGCCGGGACTGAAGCGGGTCGCGCAGAAACGGCGGTCAGAAAGTCGGACAGGGTGGGAATCAGGCGGGTCCGACCCACTTTTTCACCGATTTTCGGCCCCCGGCCGCATAAAAAGCCACCCGACGGCTGCCAGAAAATTGACCCCAATGAGTCTAGTTTTAGAAACACCTCCTCCATCAGTAGGATAGATTTTCCTGCAGAAAGGAACCTGCCAGATTTTCCTCCATTTAAATTAATGGAAGGGGAATCAGGTGGGGGAGGGGGGGGGCGAGGAGGAAAACCTTCTTTATTAGATCCATTAGATCGCACAAACGCTCTTCTCGATCTTCCTGGCTGCAATGCTCCATCTCACCCTCAGTAAGCTTCCCGCTGGAGTGGAGCTAAACTACAGAACAAACAGGAAACTGTTCAACCTCCATCGCCTTCAGTCCAGGTCCAAGGTCGTCCCATCCTCTGTCGTCGAATTACAGTATACAGACGACGCTTGCTTCTGCGCACACTCTGAGGCCAAACTCCAAACCATCGTCAACACCTTCACCGAAGCGTACAAGAGCATGGGCCTTACATTATACATCTGTAAGACAAAGGTCCTCTACCAACCTGCCCCCACCACACAGTACTGCTCCCCGATTAGCAAAATCCATGAGGAGGCCTTGGACAATGTGGACCACTTTCCATACCTTGGGAGCCTACTGTCAACAAGGGCAGACGTCAATGACGAAGTCCAACACCGCCTTCAATGTGCCAGTGCAGCCTTCAGTCGCCTGAGGAAGAGAGTGTTTGAAGACCAGGACCTCAAACCCAGCACCAAGCTCATGGTCTACAGAGCAGAAGTGATACCCGCCCTCCTGTATGCTTCAGAGACAAGGGCCATGTACAGCAGGCACCTCAAAGCACTGGAAAGGTACCACCAATGCTGCCTCCGTAAGATCCTGCAAATCCATTGGCAGGATAGGCACATCAACGTCAGTGTTCTCGCTCAGGCCAACACCCCCAGCATCGAAGCTTTGACCACACTCGATCAGCTCCGATGGATGGGCCACATCGTCCACATGCCTGATATGAGACTCCCAAAACAAGCACTCTACTTGGAGCTCCGGCACGGCAGGAGAGCCCAGGTGGGCAGAGGAAACGCTTCAAGGACACCCTCAAAGCCTCTTTGAAAAAGTGCAACATCCCCACCGACACCTGGGAATCCCTGGCCCAAGACCGCACAAAGTGGAGGAGAAGCATCCAGGAAGGCGCCGAACACCTCGAGTCTCTTCGCCGGAGCAAGCGGAAGCCAAGCGCAAACAGCGGAAGGAGCGCACGTCAACCCAAGCACCCCACCCACTTGCCCCTTCAACCACCATCTGCCCCACCTGTGACAGAGACTGTAGGTCCCGCATTGGACTCATCAGTCACCTGAGAACTCATTTTTAGTGTGGAAGCAAGTCACCTTTGGTTCCAAGGGACTGCCTAAGAAGAAGAAGGATATGAAAAATAACTGCAATGTCACTGTGGTGGAAGTGAAGCGAAGCAGGTTCGAGCTGGAAGTCCAATGCTAAGTTATGGCTTTTGAAAAATGACTCACATTGACTATAAAGGACTGTAGACTGTGACCCCCTACAGAGGTTTTTTTGTGGAAATAAATTTTCAGTTGTGCAAGTTCATCTATTATTCTTGCTTTCATATTGAGTCTTTTACCAACTAATGTGCCTAAATAAACAATCACTGTACTTATAACAACAGAATCAGATGACATCTTACACTTCTTTAGTCAAGTATGTAACCAAATCACAAGAACCCAATTCAGTGAAGGCATGGACACATTTTTAATCAATCTGTTTAGATGTAACTGTGGTCTCTTTCATTTCGAGCCATACAAAGCAAACATTGTGATTTAGAGATCATATGAAATTAATGGGTACGAAGGTAAGTGTTTGAAACAATAAAGGCTTAAGGTTTTTTAAAATTTAAAATACTATGTTTTAGATCACAGAAAAAGATAAGGATCATCTTAAAATGCACTAGCAATGAATCTCCAATCAGACTAATTGTGACTTGTAAGGTGAGGGAGTTGTTATTATTTGATACCATGACCTGGAATATCCAAAGGGTTTTCCCAGTCTCCTGCCCTAACTTATTACAATGAAGTTCTGTTCATTGGTTTCAAAACAAGATGATTCATACCATAGTAATTAATGCAACATAGGCTGTGATTTTTCTGGTGCTCAGCGGACGGGATCAGTGGGGTGCCGGTTATGAAATTTTAAATGATTGACTGTGGGTCGGGAACCCGCTGTCAAAATGCACACACTTGCATTTCTTGATGTCTGGTCTGTCAGTGCTGAGCAGACCCAACAGGCCGCGGGGAACGCAATTCAAATCATTAGTGTCTTGTTTACAGCCACTTATCAATACTTTTTTTCCCAGCTTTTTGAACTTGACAGGTCGCCCACCGGTTTCCCGCTGTGCCTAGACCTCGTCTGTGAAGCTGAGGTGGGAAGTCACTCGCCATTGAATAAGCTGATGAGTTAACAGCTACAAATGTCAAGTCAAAGCTCCCAGCTGATTGAGAAATGTTCCCTTAACCGCTAAGTTCTCTAAACTGCATTTCCACTACAGATTCAGAATGCTGCAAGTCTTTACACAAGTCTCCATCCAGTCTGACCTCATTATTTCTCCCACCATTGATCGATAGCTTTTGTCATCTCTACTTCACCTGCCATCTCTTCCATCAGCATGGGTGCACTTTATACTCTCTCACCTTGGTCCTCAGAATCTGACCATGATCAGCCCCAACACCAGCAGCACCAGGCACACCAGCAGCACCAACAACAACGCCAACCTTCTCCGCAATCACCTGATGCTGCACAGGACAGAGGGCATCAGCACCCAATCATATTGCTGCCTGGGATGCCAGGGATGGCCTCACCATGGCCACATTTACTTCACTTGATGCTGCACACCCTGGCTGTCACATGATGGGCCAGGTTGGCACCACCCCACACCAGCAACATAAACCATCCCTACAATGCCCAAGCCATTCCTTTCACACTCATCACCATTGTGGGGGGGGGGGGGTACCATTACATCTCACCATTCACTGCAACTCACTAAGCCACTTCCAAAGGTGCACACAAATTTGTCCAAGAAAGCAAAGTGTTGAAAATAAAGATTTCACTGTTTAACAGCACATTAACAGAAACTTCACATGAACATTGACTAAGTCATACAAGTGCCTACCCTTGTGTGTTGTTAGTTGGTACGCTTGGACTAGGATGAGGCTGAGTGTGAGGGGTGGCTAGTGAGATGGGGAAGTGATAATGTAGATAGAGAGAGATGGGTGGAGGTATAAGGTAAGTTGGTGTGAGTAAGGATGTGCAGGAGTAGAGTAGGGAAATCAGAGTGATGGGGATGTGATGAGTGGCACAGCAAGATGAGGTTTGAGTGTGGCTTGGCAATAACAGTTTGTGATCTACTGAGATCATTGAAAGGTTTGCACCACTGCAGCCTGGCCCTCCCAACGACATCCTTGCTTGTGCCCTCCTCTGCAATGTTCAACCAGACTGCGTTGGTCTCCTGGGGAGGTCTCTTCCACACATTGGAAAGGAAGAGAAACTCCCTGTTTGCTGTGACTCCCTTCATAAGCATATGGACAGAGTCATGGGAGAGCCTGGGTGCAGCCGTGCACGTTTGTGCAGTGATTGTCAGTGTTTGCAGCATCTCAGTGCTGTAGAACACTGACAGCACAAATGTCGAAGTAAATTTGCGCATGGTCCCTTTAAGGAAACCAGCTGATGACGTGTCACCAAATGACGGCATCAGACCTCCTTCCTTCAATTGGTCAGGAAATGCGCTGGGCGGGCTTAACACGCCCAGTCTGGGGAAAGTCATGTTGGAGGCCGGGCTGGAGACAGGAGCGAGGCCAGGACCCACCACCAATGTCGCCCACCACGGCCCCGCCAAGGTAGGGAAAATCACAGCCATACTGTGTACAACAATAACTTGCATTTATATATTTCCCCTACAAAGAAAAACATTCCTAGGCGCTTCACAGAGGAATAATCAGACAAAACTAAAAGCTGAGCAGAAGAAGAAAATATTAGGAGTGACCAAAGACTTGGTCAAAGAGGTGAGGATCTTAAAGGAGGAGAGGGAAGTGGAGAGCATTTAGGGAGGGAGAATTCCAGAGCCAAGACGGCTGAAGGCAGGCCCTCAATGGTTGGGTGAAGGGAGGGAGGGATTCTTAAGAAGTCAGAGTCAGAAGAACAGAGAGTTCTTGGGAGTTGTAGGACTGGAAGTAGGAAGGGGCAAGGCCATGAAGGAATTTAATCACAAACATGAGAATTTTAAATTCTAATTGTTGGGGGACCAGAAGCCAATGTAGGTCAGGAAGAACAGGAGTGATAGGTGAGAAGGACTTGACGCAAGATAGGATATGAGTAGAAGAGTTTTTGATGACCTGAAGTTTATGAGGGAGAGGATGGGAGGTTGGCCAGGAGAGCACTGGAATTGGAGTAGGCAGGTGACTAAGGCATGGATGAGGGTTTCAGCAGTAGATGGACTGAGGCAGATGCTGTGGCCGACTATGTTGCGGAGGTGGAAGTAAGCAGTCTAAATGTTGTAGTGGATATGGAGTTGAAAGCTTAGCTCAGGGTTAAATAGAACGCCAAGGTTGCAAGCAGTCTGGTCCAACCTGAGACAGTGGTCGGTGAGGGGTATAGAATCGGCGTTAAGGCTATGGAGTTTCTGGCGGGGCAAAAGACAATGGTTTCAGTCTTCCCAATGTTTAACTGGAGGAAATTGCAGTTGAGCCAACACTGGAAAGGCAGTGGAGGAGCGGAGAGAGGTGGCGGACAGGCAGGAGCTGGCTGTCGTCAGCCTACATGTGGAACCTAATCCCCATCTTTGGTTGATGTTGCCATGGGGTTGTATGTAAATGATGAAAAGAAGGAAGGGGCCAAGGCTAGATCTTTGGGGGGCCCAGAGGTAATGGTGTGGAGTTGGAACGAGAAACTATTGCTGGAGATGCTCTAGCTACGATTGGATAGGTGTTGCCAGGAGGAGCGCTGGCTGTTTAAATCATGTACCACTAGAAAATGGTAGAACTGAGGCCTTGGGTGGCAAATTAGCATTAACTTTATTTTTGTCATTTTGGTCTTGTTATCACCCCATTACCGCTGAAAAATGGGCAGTAGAGAGACCAAAATCAGAGCCTCAGTATCCAGGAACTCCCACAGAATGCAAGATGTACACAATATCCTCGCAGCGGGGTTTGCTAGTGCTGTTAGGAAGGATTTGAACTAGTTTTACGGGGGCTGGGAACCTAAGTGTGGGCCCAGAACAGAGAGAAGCAAAGCTGGAAGTGCAAGTTAGAAAAGTAGTCAGCAAAACTAGTAGGGAGCAGAAACAAAGGCCAACAGTAAAGAGGGTCAAAGAGCAGAAAAATATTAAACAGGCAAAGTTGAAGGCACTTTATCTAAATGCACGTAACATTCGCAACAAGGTGGATGAATTAATGGCACAAATAGAAGTAAATGGGTATGATGTAATTGCCATTATAGAGACATGGTTGCAGGGTAACCGAAGCTGGGAACTGAATGTTCCAGGGTACTCAACATTTAGGAAGGACAGACAAAAAGGAAAAGGAGGTGGCATAGCACTGCTAATAAGTGATGAGATCAGTATGGTAGAGATAAAAGATCTTGGCTCAGCAGATCGTGATGTAGAACTGGAATCAGTTTGGGTGGAGCTAAGAAACAGCAAAGGGTGGAAAACATTGGTGGGAGTTGTGTATAGGCCATCAAACAGTAGTGGTAATGTAGGGCACAGTATCAATCAAGAAATTAGAAGTGCATGTAACAAGGGCAATACGGTAATCATGGGGGACTTTAATCTACATATTGACTGGGCAAATCAAATTACCACTAATGGTGTGGAGGACAAATTCTTGGAATGCATGCAAGATGGTTTCCTAGATCAGTAGGTGGAAGAACCAACCAGGGAACAGGCTATTCTGGATCTGGTACAGTGTAATGAGAAAGGGCTAATCAATAATCTTGTGGTAAAGGGGCCTATTGGGACAAATGACCATAATATGATTGAATTTTACATTAAGCTTGAGAGTGATGTAGTCCAATCTGAAACTAAGGTCTTCAATCTAAACAGAAGAAACTACAAGGGTATGAGGGACAGGTTGGTCATGGTAGATTGGAAGGCTACACTAAACCGAATGAAGGTGGACATACAATGGCTAACATTCAAGGAAATAATGCATAATTTGCAACAAACATATATTCCTCTAGGGCATAAAAACCCAAAAGGAAAGGTGATCCAACCATGGCTAACAAAAGAAATTAAAGCTAGTATTAAGTGAAAGGAGGAAGCTTATAAAGTTGCCAGAAAAAGCAGTCAGCCTGAAGATTGGGATCTTTTTAGAAATCAGCAAAGGGGGACCAAGAAATTGATAAAGAAAGGGAAAATGTAATATGAGCACAAACTAGCAAAAAATATTAAACCAGATTGTAAAAGCTTCTATAGGTATGTGAAAAGGAAAAGGCTGGCAAAGGTAAATGTAGGTCCTTTACACTTAGAGACAGGAGAATTTATAATGGGGAATGAGGAAATGGCAGGGAAATTAAATAAATACTTTGTTTCTGTCTTCATGGAGGAAGACACAAAAAACCTCTCAGAAATATGAGAAAACCAAGGGTGTGTTGAGGATGATGAACTTAAAGAAATTATTATCATCGAATCACAGATAGAATTATAGAATCATAAATAGAATCATCAAATCACAGATAGTATTATAGAATCATAAATAGAATCATCGAATCACAGATAGAATTATAGAATCATAAATAGAATCATCGAATCACAGATAGAATTATAGAATCATCGAATCACAGATAGAATTATAGAATCATAAATAGAATCATCAAATCACAGATAGAATTATAGAATCATAAATAGAATCATCGAATCACAGATAGAATTATAGAATCATAAATAGAATCATCGAATCACAGATAGAATTATAGAATCATCGAATCACAGATAGAATTATAGAATCATAAATAGAATCATCGACTCACAGATAGAATTATAGAATCATAAATAGAATCATCGAATCACAGATAGAATTATAGAATCATAAATAGAATCATCGAATCACAGATAGAATTATAGAATCATAGAATTATCTGATGTGTCACCCATGGCTCAGTCAAAGGTGAGCTCTCGGCTCCTGTCGGGCCTCCAGAGACAGCTTCCCCGATTGCAGCATCCAATTTGGGCTGCAAGCTTTGTCGGCATCGGCCTGCAGGTAAGTTCGGGCACAGGGGATGATAACAGAAGAGCAGTGATCGCAGGCTGGAAGCGGCCCTCAGGAGTACTGTGGCACCATGTGTAGCACTCCTGCTCCTCCTTGTTCCACAGGAAGGTAAGTAAAGAAAACATTACATTTTGGTGGCGGATGTTAGGCTGCAGCAACCCCACCAAAGCCTGAGTGGAGGAGGCCCAGCGCTGATGGATTTTGCTGAGGAGTCTTTAAACAGGCGTTAGTCCTCTCACTAGCATATGCAAGGAGCCTAATGGCTGTTTAAGGTTATTATTGAATCTGCTTCAACTACCCTTTCAGGCAGTTCATTCCAGATCATAACAACTCACTGCATAAAAATATATTTCCTCATGTCTCCTCTGTTTCATTTGCCAATTACCTTTAATCTGTGTCCTCTGGTCACTGACCCTTCTGCCACTGAAAACAGTTTCTCCTTATTTACTCTATCAAAACCATTCATGATTTTGAACACCTCTGTCAAATCTCACCTTACCCTTCACTACTCTAAGAAGAGCAAACCCAGTTTCTCTTGTCTTTCCACGTAACTGGTACCATGCTAGTAAATCTCCTCTGCGCGCCTTGGCATCCTTCGTTACGTGTGATGCCCATAATTGGCCACAATACTATAGCTGGGGCCTAACCAGTGCTTTATAAAGGTTCAGCTTAACTTCCTCGCTTTTGTACTCTATTCCTCTATTTATAAGTACAAAGATCTCATATGCCGTTTTAACTTGTCCTGCCACATTCACATACACCCCCAGGTCTCTCATTTCCTGCACCCACTTAAAATTGTACCATTTAATTTATATTACCTCTCCTCATTCTTCCTACCAAAATGAATGCTGTTGTGTCTGTGTGTTGATAGAGACACTGAAGACAGGAGTTGGTTTCATAGGTGTTTACTAAACAAAGTCTGGAGGGGAACTAACTGATACAACACAATATACAGGCTTATATAGCCCGAGTGGCCATTACCGGCATTACAGTACACATGGGGCTCTTAAAGGCACATACACTACAATTCCTCCCCTTTTAGCCAACCAGTACATAATATTTTAAGTAATTATTAATTACATGTTACAAGAAAAATAATCTACACATTGCTGCAGTTAATTAATTATACGTCAGTCTCTCTGGAGGCTTCCTGACTCAGTCCTGATAACGCCTCGGTGGTGTAGTAGTTTCTGGTGGTGTAGTAGGTTCTTTTGGCAAGGCTGATTCGGCTTGAATGCCAGTATCGGGTTCATCGGGTTCCAGTATCACCAGATCAGAGGTAGATATGGGTATCTCTACTTCATCGTTAGGCGTATAGAGTTGTGGTGTAGGTTGTCCCTTTTCGGATGACTCTATGATTTGGTCAGCATGGCGCCTTATTATGCTTTCTCCGATGTCCACGGTATACATCAGCGGTCCTAGTCATGTGCAGATAGTTCCAGGCTGCCATTTCTCGGTACGGTAGTCCCGGGCCAAAACTTGTTGACCTATCCGGAAGGTTCTAGTTGGCCTTTCATTCATGCCTTGAAATTGCCGATTCTCCACATCCCTTCGGATGTTGGGCTTGATCAAATCCAGCCGGCATCTTAGGCTTCTATTGAAGAACATCATGGCGGGAGTTTGGTTTGTAACCATATGTGTTACATTCCTGTATGCGAACAAGAAGTTATCCACCTTGTGCTGAAGTTTTATGTCTTCATTACCCATGGCCTTTATGGCCTTCTTGAAGGTCTGGACAAACCTTTCAGCCAATCCATTGGTGGCGGGATGGTATGGGGCGGACGTGTAGTGCTTAACCCCATTGTTTTTTAAGAACTTCCTGAATTCTTTGGACACAAATTGCGGTCAATTATCAGAACAGATCTGTTCCGGCAGCCCATTCCTGGCAAATATGGTCCTTAATACTGTGATGGTTTTTTCTGTGGTGGTGGAGGACATCTTTATTACCTCCGGCCACTTGGAGTGTGCATCAACCGCGATTAAGAACATTGAGTCCATAAATGGACCAGCAAAGTCGATGTGTACCCTTTGCCAGGGAGGTGAGGGCCACTCCCATGGAGGTAGAGGGGCTTGGGGTGGAGCGTTTTGGACCTTCTGGCATCCTAGGCAGCTCTTGGTCATTTCTTCGATGTCTCCATTGATACCTGGCCACCATACAAACGCCCTGGCTAGGTTCTTCATTTTCACTCCACCCAGATGCCCCCCGTGAAGCTCCTTTAGAACTTTATCCTGGAGTTTGGGTGGAATCACCACTCTGGATCCATATATCAAGGTTCCTCGGCACACTGACAGCTGTTCTCTTCTTTGCGAGAATGCTGGCAACAGTGGTTCGCCATGTGCTGGCCATCCCTTCACTGTTAAATCGTAGACTCGTGAGAGAGTCGGGTCATTTCTAGTTTCCCTTTCAATGGCAGAATTTGTTACTGGTAGACATTCGACTATGGTAGAGTTGAAAATCTACACTGGGTCTACGGTAGGTGCTTCTTCTACCATTGGCAATGGTAGGCGCGATAACCCGTCAGCATTCCCATGCTGTTTTGATCCTTTGTATTCTATGTTGTATTGGTGTGCCCCTAGAAAAAGGGACCAAATCTGTAGCCTTTGCGCTGTCATAATGGGAACACCCTTTTTAGGGTTGAATATGGAGGTGAGGGGTTGATGGTCAGTCAACAAGGTAAATTTTTGTCCGTGTAGGTAATGGTTGAATTTCTTCACTCCCCATACCAGGCTGAGTGCTTCCCTGTCGATTTGGGCATAGTTACGCTCAGCTGAGTTCAATGAGCGTGACGCAAAAGCTATCGGCCGTTCCGAGCCATCAGGGAATTTATGCGATAATACTGCTCCTACGCCGTAAGGGGATGCAACGCACACCAGTCTGATTGGCAGTGATGGGTTGTAATGAGCCAAAACTTCTTTGGACGTGATTAAGTCTTTGCATTTATGGAAGGCACGTTTACAGTCTTCGCTCCATTTCCAAATTACTCCTGTTTGTAGCAGTTCATTAAGAGGGTGTAGAAGAGTTGAAACGTTCGGTAAAAATTTATGATAGTAATTTATTAATCCCAGGAACGACCTTAATTGTGAAACATTTTCAGGTGCTGGGGCTTTTATGACCGCTTCAATTTTTTCAGGTGACTTATGCAACCCTTCCTTATTAATTATGTGGCCACAATATGATATTTGATTTTGGAAAAATTCACACTTGGGGCGATTTGCTCGTAGTGAGCCTAGTGAGCACCTGCTCCAAATTGGCAAGGTGCTCGTTGTCGTTTTCTCCTGTTACAAGGATGTCGTCTAGGTAGCATTGAGTCCCCGGAATCCCTTGGAGGACTTGCTCCATAGCTCTTTGCCAGATAGCTGGAGCTGATGCTACTCCGAAAACCAGTCGATTGTACTGGTACAGGCCTTTGTGTGTGTTTATCGTGAGATACTTTTTAGAGGCCTCCTCAACCTCCATCTGTAGATATGCCTGTGCCAAGTCAATTTTGGTGAAACGTTTCCCTCCGGATAGTGAGGCGAAAATATCTTCTATCCTCGGAAGAGGATACTGTACCGTGTGAAGAACCGGGTTTACAGTCACCCTGTTCTTCAGGTTTATCATTATTCAATGCTTTCTTCATGACTGGAACGATGGGTGTTGCCCACTCGCTCCAATCTATTTTGGATAATACGCCTGCCTTTTCCAAATTCTCCAGCTCTGCCTCGACTGCTGGACGAATTGCGTATGGCACCGGTCTTGCCTTAAAAAACTTGGGAATTGCTGCATCTTCCACTTTTATTGAGGCGGTGATGCCTTTCAAGGTTCCTAGTTTCTCTTGAAACACTTCTTTGGCGTTGGCCAAGATATCTTTTAATCATTCAGGTATGACGTCATCATCGTTTTTTTTCTTACTGGTCACCATCAGTGCCTGAATGGAGTGCCAGTCTAAACGTATTTTCCTGATCCATTCACGTCCCAACAGCGGTGGACCACCATCTTGTAGAATGTATAAATACAACTTTTGTATTTCCTTGCCGTTGTATACAACAGGCACCCTTATTTTTCCTTTGGGGTATACTTTCTGCCCCGTATATGTTTTCAAGATAATGGATGTGTCTTTTAAAGGTATATGCGGAAATAGCCGCTCGTAATCCCGTCGATTTATGACGGTCAGAGCTGATCCTGTATCTAGCTCCATTTTAACTGGGGACCCTGCTATCGTGAGGGTAACCCAAATGGTCTGGTAATCATCTTTGGCAATTACGTTATGTAATTTGAGACAGTTTAGTCTCTTGTTTTCGGAGTCGCTATCGCTCTTCTGGTCTTCGGAGCTACTGGCCGTCATCATTTGTACCTTTCTGTACTTTTCTTTATTGATTTTTTTTTCCTGTCTGTGGATTTTTTTTGTCCAGATCGGCATACCCGTGCAATGTGTCCAATCTTTCCGCATTGCCTGCATGCTTTGTCCTTGAACCAGCAGTCCCTCTGGTCATGGGTGGATCTGCCGCAGCGATAACATCTCTCGAAACCCTGTGTCATTTCATGGGTGCCGAAGTCCTGTGCCTTTTGTTGTATCTCTGCAGCTCCTCTTGCGGCTGCTTCGTATGATACAGCCATACTGAAAGCCTTGTCCAGTGTTAAATCTTTTTCAGAAAGCAGCCTTTTCTGTGTTCCTTCACTTAAGAGACCGCAGACAAATTTGTCTTGAAGATAATCTACTAGTCCTGCCCCGAATTGACTGGGCTGAAAATTCAGTAGGGTTAGCGTCCATTTTGCGGCGCTAGAGGGCCTAGCGCCGCAATGATAGCCGTTTCTGAAATTCACTTCGGCGCTGCCATCGGCGTTAGCTGGTTGCGCTGCGCCGGCACCGATGACGTCATCGGTGTGCGCAGCATCCCGGTTGCCGTGGCAACGCGCCCGAACGCCAAAATTCAGTTGCGGCCGCCTCGCCCGTGGCAGCCGCAACTAAGACTCTGGCAACCGAGTCTTACACAAGTTAGCGCCGGCGCATTAAGGTCGCGCGGCGGCCGGCCGCTTTCCCGCTGGCCGCCTGCCCGCATCTCCCTCCCCGGACTCCTCCACCCCCCCCCCGTGGAACAGATGCGTCTGGCCTGCAAGCCCGGCACTTGTCCGAGGTGCCGGGCTCATTTTTGAAAAAATCAAACGGCCAGCGATCGGGTGAAGGCAGCGCCTCCTTAACGGGAGGAGGAGGCCTGCACTTCCCCAGCCTGCCGCAGCGCCGGATTAGCACCGCAATGCGGCACTCAGCGCCCATTGGGAGGCACTCATGCCCGCCAGTAGCGCCGGCAGCCGTCTGGGCGCGGCGCTACTGAATTTTTGGTGCGCGCAAGGGAATTAGCGCTGGCGCTAAATTTCCGGCGCTAAAGCCCTGGTGCGGCGTCAACTCAATTTCTAGGCCGCAGTGTTTTGATAGCTTTCTTAATTCGGTGAGGTAATCAGCGTTACTTTCATTCTTGTGTTGATTTCTCTTGAAGAATTTGAATCGTTCCGCTATCAGCAGCGGTGTTGGATTTAAGTGCTCCTGTAGGGTATCAACAATTTCTTTAAAATTCTTGTCCTTTGGTTTGGCTGGAGTGATTAAATTTCGTAACAGCCCGTATGTCTTTGTGCCCATTAGATTTAGCAGTACTGAAGTTTTTTTTTCATCTTCTATTCCATTTGCGATGCAATATACCTCCACTCTTTCCACATATGTGGTCCAATCCTCTATCTCGTTATCAAAAGCATCAATATTGCCAGACTTAGGCATCCTAGAAATAAAATGGCGCTTCCTGCGCTTTTCTTTCTTTTCTGCAGAAAAGATATGGCGCTTCCCGCGCTTCCCCGCCGCTGCTGCCGATGACAACGCTGTTTCCAGCGGTTTCCGTTCTTTTTATTTATTTATTTACAGTTGGAGACTCGTTCCCGCTGGACTCTCTCTCTAGGTCTGAATGCCGACCTGCTTGCAGCGCCGGCCGTCTCCCGAGTGCTCCCTCCCCGTCTGTTACTGCTTGCCTCCGCTTTCGCTGCTTGGCCTAGCTGTAGAGCCAGCCGCTGGAGCCCCAGCCCGACACCCAGGAAGGATTATTGCAGTACCTGCCACCAGCTTGGCTAGCTGGTGAAACCACAGCTTTTTCTTTTTCTTGATTTTTCTTCAACTTTGTACGCCAGAGGAATCGATGTCCTTGAGGTGCTGCCGAATTGCAGGTAAATCCGTTTCCAATTCGTCGCCACTGTTGTGTCTGTGTGTTGATAGAGACACTGAAGACAGGAGTTGGTTTCATATGTGTTTACTAAACAAAGTCTGGAGGGGAACTAACTGATACAACACAATATACAGGCTTATATAGCCCGAGTGGCCATTACCGGCATTACAGTACACATGGGGCTCTTAAAGGCACATACACTACAAATGCCTTCACACTTCTCTACATTAAATTACATCTGCCATGTGTCTGCCCATTTCACCAGTCTCTCATGGGCTTCAATTTTTTTTTAATAAGTCTATCATGTGGTACTTTATCAAATGCCTTTTGGAAGTCCATATACACAACATCAACCGCGTTACTTTCATCAGCCCTCTCCGTTACTTCATCAAAGAACTCAATCAAGTTAGTCAAACACAATTTTCCTTTTTTTAAATTTGTTTATGGGATGTGGGCGTCGCTGGCAAGGCCAGCATTTATTGCCCATCCCTAATTGCCCGTGAGAAGGTGGTGGTGAGCCACCTTCTTGAACCAGTGCAGTCCATGTGGTGAAGGTAATTTCAGAGTGCTGTTAGGGAGGGAGTTCCAGGATTTTGACCCAGTGACGATGGAATGGCGATATATTTCCAAATCAGGATGGTGTGTGACTTGGAGAGGAACTTGGAGGTGATGGTGTTCCCATGCGCCTGCTGCCCTTGTCCTTCTAGGTGGTAGAGGTCGCAGGTTTGGGAGGTGCTGTTGTAGAAGCATTGGCAAGTTGCTGCAGTGCATCTTGTAGATGGTACACACTACAGCCACGGTGGTGGATGGGATGCCAATCAAGCAAGCCTCTTGAGAGTTGTTGGAGCTGCACTCATCCAGGCTAGTGGAGAGCATTCCATCACACTCCTTACTTGTGCCTTGTAGATGGTGGAAAGGCTTTGGGGAGTAAGGAGGTGAGGCACTCGCTACAGTATACCCAGCCTCTGACCTGCTCTTCTAGCCACAGTATTTATGTGGTTGGTCCAGTTAAGTTTCTGGCCAATGGTGATCCCCAGGATGTTGATAGTGGGGGATTCAGCGATGGTAATGCCATTAATTGTCAAGGGGCGGTGGTTAGACTTTCTCTTGTTGGAGATAGTCATTGCCTGGCACTTGTGTGGCACAAATGTCGAGGAACCAACTAGAGATCAGGCCATCTTAGACTGGGTATTATGTAATGAGAAAGGATTAATTAGCAATGTTGTTGTGCAAGGCCCCTTTGGGGAGGAGCGATCATAATATGATAGAATTCTTCATTAAGATGGAGAGTGAAGTAGTTGACTCAGAGACTAGGGTCCTGAATTTAAATAAAGGAAACTACAATGGTATGAAGCGGGAATTGGCTAGGATGGATTGGGGAATGTTACTTAAAGGGTTGGCGGTGGATAGGCAATGGCAAACATTTAAAGATCGCAGGGATGAACTACAGAATTGGTTCATCCCTGTTTAGCATAAAAATAAAACAAAAAAGGTGACTCAACTGTGGCTAACAAGGGAAATTAGGGATAGCATAAGATCCAAGGAGATGACATAAAAATTGGTCAGAAAAAGCAGCAAACCTGAGGATTGGGAGTAGTTTAGGATTCAGCAAAGGAGGACAAAGGGATTAATTAAGAGGGGGAAAATAGAATATGAGAGTAAGCTTTCAGGGAACATAAAAACTGACTGTAAAAGCTTCTATAGATATGTGAAGAGAAAAAGATTGGTGAAGTCAAGCGTATGTCCCTTGCAGTCAGCATCAGGGGAATTTATAATGGGGAACAAAGAAATGGCAGACCAATTAAATACATACTTTGGTTCTGTCTTCACAAAGGAGGACACAAATAATCTTCCAGAGATGTCGGGGAAAATAGGGTCTAATGAGAGGGAGGAATTGAATGAAATCAGTATTTGTAGGGAAATGGTGTTAGGGAAATTGATGGGATTGAAGGCCGATAAATCCCCAGGACCTGATAATCTACATCCTAGGGTACTTAAGGAAGTGGCCCTAGAAATAGTAGATGCATTGCTGGCCATTCTCCAAAATTCTATAGACTCTGGCACAGTTCCCATGGATTGGAGGGTAGCTAATGTAACCCCACTATTTAAAAAAGGTGGTAGAGAGAAAATGGGGAATTATAGACTGGTAAGCCTGAAATCGGTAGTGGGGAAAATACTAGAGTCTATTATAAAAGATGTAATAGCAGAGCACTTGGAAAACAGTGACAGGATCAGACAAAGTCAACATGGATTTACAAAAGGTAAATCATGCTTGACTAATCTACTGGAATTTTTTGAGGATGTACCTGGTAGAATAGATAAGGGAGAACCAGTGGATGTGGTGTATTGGGACTTTCAGAAGGCTTTCGATAAGGTCCCGCATAAGAGATTGGTGTGCAAAGTTAAAGCACATGGGATTGGGGGTAAAGTACTGACTTGGATAGAGAACTAGTTGGCAGACAGGATGCAAAGAGTTGGAATAAACGGGCCTTTTTCTGAGTGGCAGGCAGTGACTAGTGGGGTACTGCAGGGATCGGTCCTTGGACCCCAGCTATTCACAATATATATTAATGATCTAGACGAGGGAACTAGATGTAATATCTCCAAGTTTGCAGACGACACAAAGCTGGGTGGATGTGTGTTCTGTGAGGAGGATGCAGAGAAACACCAGTATGATTTGGACAGGTTGGGTGATTGGGCAGATGCATGGCAGATGCAGTATAATGTGGATAAATGTGAGGTTATCCACTTAGGTGGCAAAAACAGGAAGACAGATTTTTATCTGAATGGCAATAGATTGGGAAAAGGGGAAGTGCAATGAGACCTGGGTGTCCTTGTGCACCAGTCACTGAAGGTAAGCATACAGGTGCCGCAGGCAGTTAAGAAGGCAAATGGTATGTTGGCCTTCATAGCGAGAGGATTCGAGTACAGGAGCAAGGATGTCTTGCTGCAGTTGTACAGGACCATGGTGAAACCACACCTTGAGTATTGTGTGCAGTTTTGGTTGTCTTATCTGAGGAAGGATGTTCTTGCCATGGAGGGAGTGCAGTGAAGATTCACCAGACTGATACCTGGGATGGCAGGAATGACGTATGAAGTGAGATTGGGTCGATTAGGCTTATATTCGCTAGAGTTTAGAAGAATGAGAGGGGATCTCATTGAAACTTATAAAATTCTAACAGGATTAGACAGACTAGATGCAGGAAGGATGTTCCTGATGGCGGGGGAGTCCAGAACCAGGGGTCACTATCTAACGATAAGGTGTAAGCCATTTAGGACTGAGATGAGGAGGAATTTCTTCACCCAGAGAGTGGTGAACCTGTGGAATTCTCTACCACAGAAGATAGTTGAGGCCAAATTATTAAATGTATTCAAGAAGGAGTTAGATATATTTCTTAAGGCTAAAGGGGTCAAGGGATACGGGGAGAAAGCAGGGACAGGGTACTGAATTTGGATGATCAGCCATGATTTCATTAAATGGTGGAACAGGCTCAAGGGACCGAATGGACTACTCCTGTTCCTATCTTCTATGTTTCTATGTTTCTATGTTAGTTGCTACTTAAAAGCCCAAGCCTGAATGTCGTCCAGGTCTTGCTGCATGCAGGCATGGACTGCTTCATTTTCTGAGGAGTTGCAAATGGAACTGAACATTGTGCAATCAACAGTGAACATCCCCACTTCTGACCTTATGATGGAGAGAAGGTCATTGATGAAGCAGCTGAAGATGGTTGGGCCTAGGACGCTGCCCTGAGGAACTCCTGCAGTGATGTCCTTTCATTTATTAATCCATATTTTTCCCAGTACCAATTAATTTTGTCCCAGATGATTGTCTCTAAAAACTTCCCCACCATTGACACTGGCTTGTAGTTGTCGGGTTTATCCCTCTCCCCTTTTTAACAGTGGTGCAACATTTGCAATCCTCCAGTCCTCTGGCACCACTCCCATATTTAAGGAGGTTTGTATGATTGAGACACAGCTTGCCACACACAGATCAACTTTGACCGCACTCCCACAGATTTATTTTGTACATAAATTCCTGAGCTGTTCTACTTAAGTTTCAGCATACCTCCTTTCTGTTAATTGTAGATTTTTTTATTGACACTAATAACCACAGCAGTTACCATCAAGTTTCATGTTACATTTGTGTCACTTAATAGGTAGGTGGTGTTTTAAAGGATTTTGAAACTCTAATGAAAAAATATATTGACAGTCTGGACTGTATTACTATATTCCCATGTTACTCCAGAACATTGTACAAGGCGAATTTTAACTCCCGGCGGAAACTAAGCAGAATGGGAGTAAAATCCAAGTGGTACACTTACTGCTCATTTCCCATTCCATAGCTATTTTAACGTCGCTTTTTTCTTGGACAGTTGAGCTGCTCACCTGACTCAGATGGGAAACTCTGTGATGCAAATCGGAGTCCTATCACGTAGTTCCCCAACTTCCCACTCACAAAACCCTCCCAACACTCCCCCCACCCCCACGACATAACTGACTGCCGGCAAAATTAGGCCCAAAGTTGGAAGCCGCCTCTGGATGCAGGCCCACCCATCCCACCGGCTTCCCACCCAGGAGTTAAAATTCCCCCTTATATTTTTACATCAGAACATCGAAGTGACTGCTTCCAAAACAGCAGTCTTGCCCCCCTGATGTAACAGATCAGTTTACATTCAGTAGCAGAGACATTGAGGGTAAATTTCTTCGGGGCTGTCCCCGCTGAGCTGCTGTAACTTTGGCAGAGCTTAAACGGGGTTTTTGCCGAACCTCTACTGAAGTTATGGAGTGGTGGAGCAGGAGAGGCCCCGAGGAAATTCATCCCATTTGTTACCTGCCTGTGCAGTTTACCTATCCACCAGTTTGTGAGAAGACTGGATATATTGCACAAGATCATTAGGCGTGGTGTAATACAAGGCTCCCTGTCAAACAATATCAATAAGGTACCTTGATTTGCAGTTTTCAGGGAAAATGAATGAAATTGTGGAATATGATTGCCAAACACCTCTAAAAATTCTGGAAATGCCATGTGATGAAAATTGAATTTGGCTTAGTTTGTCATCATAAATCAGTGGGCTTAATTATGAACAGATGGAATCCTGCAATACTAGCTCCAAAAAACTGCAAGAATCCCGTGTAATGAAAACAGAATTTGATTTAATAGTGGCCCCGAATATGAGATTCAATTCTCCATTGTCAAGCCTCTCTTGTCATTTGAACTCAATTTCCCTCTATGGGTACATTTTCTAAGTCACCTGTGGCTCCACCCACCCACCACTTGTATATACCTAGCTTCAGTTAAACCAACTTTGTAAGAGTTAAATGGTTTCAAACACCTGGAAATGCTGGAGAGACAAACAAAGGCCAATTTTGTTACATTCACACGCAATGACGAGCCTCGTCCATCTGAAATGCACATCAGGAAACTGTGAGTGCAATCCCTGCAATTAAAAGTAATGGGTGGAAAATCAAGAGGATTGCGCCTGTGATTGCCTGATATACACTTCCACCAGCCACGATTCCAGCAGCCAGCAGCTTGCACTTGGAACACTCGCCATTTTAAACTGACCATCCTAACATCTCTAATGCCCTTAACCACTGCTTTATCACATTTGCTTCACAATGCTGACTTCAGCAAGTAACATTCTGCAGCCTTCAGTTGTTCTAAAATCTATTCTTTAATGAACTACTGAAACTAATAAAGAGTGCTATCATAAAAAATCATACAGTGCAGAAGGAGGCTGTTCAGCCCATTGTGCCTGTGCCGGCTCTTTGAACGAACTATCCAACTACAGGAAACTTTGTGTTATCTGGAGGCTAACTGTCCGGAATGCTCGAGCAACCGGCAAAAATCAGGTGCCATTTTCGTTAGGTTTTTTTTCTTCTCGTTGCTTTTTTCCTCAACAGTCAAGCTCTGCAAGGTCTGCTGAAGCTGTTGCTAAGCTACAGAGATGCTACAGAGACACTTGGACTGTTTAGAAGCTGTTGCTAAGCAACAGGGTTTGTTGACAGATACGGAGCTCAGAAGCTTCCGTATCTTTCAACATTAGTGCTGGAGTGTCTGGCAGTTTTGAGGGAACGGCAACAGCTCGGTCCCGTCGGTGCTGGATAGCACAAAGTTTCCTGTAGTTATAAAAACAGAAATGCTGGAAATACTCAGCAGGTCAGGCAGCATCTGTGGAGAGACAAACAGAGTTAACGTTTCAGGTCGATGACCTTTCGTCCAATTAGTTATATTTAAACAGTGACGGATTTTTTTAAGTGTCGGCAATTATTGAAGCTTTATTATTAAAGATTTTTTATTAGATGACCTGAACGGATGCCTTCCATTTTTTAATAAAATAATATACATTAAGTTATTTTTTTCTCTGTGCTCAGGTAATGATACGTTAAACTTCAAGGAAGCAGTGTGTGGAATGTGAACCAGATGATGAATCCTTGGAGACTATCTGATCCCATAAGGTACCAATCTGTAACCAATTAAAATTAATTCCTTCACAAAGTGTAGCTATTTCCTTCATCTTGCCTCACCCCAGCATGTTGAGAGTTGTGGGAGTATTTGACCTTATTATGTATTGCTAAGATGCAATGATAATGTTACTTTAAGCTGAGTCTCCTGTTACTGATTATTATCTAATATTTTCTGTGTCACTTGGCAGATTTTTGCCTAGTCCTTTAACTGATACCATTGTTCAAGAATTTTCTTCCTCCCTGCATTAATGCATTAATTTGTAAAAAAGAGGAGGCCAGTTTTTATGTTTTTAATAGAAGGTACAAATTAGAGTACGCTAGTTTACATAACGTTAACCATCAAGTGACAAGGGCTCTCAGCTCTGGTAACAGTGCTATAATTAGAAAATTCCAGTATTCAAAAACATTCCAACCTAATGGGCCCCAAAATACACGGGCCTGCAAACCATCAGTTTTTCCAAGATTGTTCCCACTAGGAACCTCTGCTGCTGACCCTGGCAGACATTCTGGGGTTAGGGTCCCCTATTTTTCATACTAATGGAAGGTGCCCACAACCCTACAGACACATTTCAGGAGCCAGATTTCCCCCAAAGGCTGGAAAATGTCATATTCTGTGCACCGTGAGGGAGATATCAATGCCTGCCCCCAGAAAGAAGTTTAAAGTATCGCAGTGGCCCTGCTTTAAAAAAAAAAATTTTTTAATTGGTATTCCTCTTCAGGGCACCATGCCATGATCCCCAACCTGGACCCCCGGATGGGTACCAATTCTGCCCTTTGGTAACCTGGTATAGCTGGTCCCACCTGGCATACCACTGCTGATGCAGTGGGCCCCTCTGCATGCCAGAGACATAGAAATTCCTGACATGGATGTCCCCACCTGTGGCCCCACCCTCTCTGATGCTCCCTTTGTAAGAGGCCTGGCAGAGGTGTGACACTTTCTAGCAGTAGTCACTAGATAACAACCAGGAATGGAAACCCTGATCCATTTTTCACCACTGAAGCCAATTTTGGCACCCCATTCGCTGTCCTGGCTGAAATGAGCTAACTCAGCATGAACTGGGAATCAAACCTGGGACCTACTGGCCCAGCTATTCATTGCCATTAACAACTGAGCTATCAAAGAAGCACATTCAGTATTTAAAATTCAAGTAAAGAACTTGCATTTATATAGCACCTTTCACGACCTCAAGACGTCCCAAAGCATTTCACAACCAATTAAGTACTTTTGAAGTGTAGTCATTGTAGTAATATAGGGAAATGCAGCAACCAATTTGTGCACAGCAAGCTCCCACAAAGAACAATGAGATAAACAACCATATAATCTGTTTTGGTGGTATCCGTTAACAGATAAATGCTGGCCAGGACATTGGGAGTGTGGTGTATGTAACCTGTTCCACCTTAAGAGAACTTAAGCCTGGTCCACCTTAAGAAAGGTACTACTTTCTTTGGCTGCTGTATACGTAATACCGGTGGTGACCACACCGGTATATAAGCACAGTGTAATAATATTGTATTCAGTATAGTCCGACCTCCAACCAGTAAAGACCTGTTGAATTTACTCTTGTGGTCTGTGTAGTAATTCTCACTATAACACACAGACTTAACAGTGGCGACGAGTCCGATTCTTACCCTGCTGCAGTAATTTCCACGGCGACTTCGTCCACAGACAGGATGTCGAAGAGAGGTTTCCACCCTCATCACCTACGGGAAGACACGTCGAGCGGCAGGCATCGAGCAACTGGAGTGCAGAAGACATCCTGACCTCGAAGCCTCCATCAGCGACTGTCAGCTTCTTCTACTACCTCGTGGTGGGTAAGCCGGGCAGCGACGCGACAGAAGTCAACCGCGTTGGCTGTACAGACGGGGCTGGGAAGATGGAGGAATAAGGGCGGTGAGGTCGATCGCGACCAGAGATAAGGGCCGGGCCGCTTTCGAGCGAGAGGCGCAGCACGGGACATCGATCGTGACCGGAAATAAGGGCCGCATTCGGGCTAAAGGCGCAGCGTCTGGGGAAACTGAAGGCGCGAGAGCCGCGGTGAAGCGGAGACAGCGTCGGGGGACGGGTGAAGACCGCCAAGCGCGGGAAAACCGCCATTTTGTGGGCGGAGGACGACGGCAAGAGCGGGAAGCCGCCATCTTAGATAACATTAAAAATACGATAAATTGCTACGATGCCTAAACATGGGAACATTAATGCCTTCGACAGTGATATAGAAGACTGGCCTATGTATGTAGAATGCATACAAAACTATTGTAAGGCAAATAAAATTCCTGAGGCAGATAAAGCATTAACATTACTAAACTTAATGGGTGCAAAGACATACGGGCAATTGAAACACCTGTTATCACCAGATGAACCGGCGGATAAGACGTTCTAACAGATTGTTACTGTCCTAAAAAATCATCTTAGCCCCACGCCGCTGATGCTAGCGGAACGATTTAAATTTTACGATAGAAGACAGCTGCAAAATGAAAGCAATGCTGAATATTTGATGGAATTACGTAAGCTAGCAAAATATTGTCAGTTTGGAACGGGACTGACAGAGGCACTTCGAGATAGATTTGTGTGTGGTTTATTTAAACAGGATACACAAAGGCGACTGCTCGAGGAGAATGAGCTGTCTCTCGAGAAGGCGGTCACTATGGCAGCAGCACACGAGGCCGCAGCGAGAGGCACGGCAGTAATGCAGCTACGGCCACCGGAACTCGGTACAAACAAATTGGGTTTGAGTTCTGTCAAATGTTATCGTTGTGGAAAGACAACGCATGATCAGAACCAGTGTTGGTTTAAAACCAAGAATGCAGAACGTGTGGCAGGCTTGGCCACATAGCTAAAGTATGCCGGTCAGGAAAGAAGACCAGCAATAAAAAGTCACCGCAAGGAAAATATGCAAAGGTACACAAGGTGACAAAGAACAGTTTGACCGAACAGAAGTCAGATTCAGACGCTAGCAGTAATGAACTGGATAGCTTAAGAATACACAACGTTGGTAAGGATACAGACCTCCAGACAATTTGGGTCACTCTTAAGATAGCAGGAGTCCAAGTAAAAATGGAATTGGACACTGGATCGGCATTGACGGTCATGAATAAGAAAGATTACAGAAGGTTATTCCAACATATTCCCTTACAGGATACGGAGATTATATTGAAAACGTACACGGGGCAAAGAGTGTACCCCATCGGAAAAATAGAGGTAGAAGTGGTCCACAAGGGCGAAGGAAGCCAAGTAATGGACTTATATGTGCTACCTGAAGGAGGTCCACCACTACTAGGATGGGAGTGGATTAGGAAAATGACTATGGACTGGCACTCCTTGAAAGCACTAACGGTAGATTCCGGGGAAACAGCTGTCAAACCTAAACGATTGTCCAGAATATTGGATGAGGCTAAAGAGGTGTTCCAGCCGGGACTGGGAACACTGAGAGGAATTACGGCAAACATCAAGATTGATGAACATGCACAACCAAAATTTTTTAAAGCCAGACCGGTACCCTATGCAATACGACCTGCGGTTGAAGCGGAGCTGGAAGCACTAGAACGTTCAGGGGTACTGTCTAAAGTAGATTGGAGTGAGTGGGCTACGCCCATTGTTCCCGTTATGAAACGTCCTGCGAACAATAAGCCAGGAGATCCAGGGAAGTTTCGCATCTGTGGAGATTTCAAAATCACCGTTAATCCGGTGCTTCACACGGTGCAGTATCCGCTTCCACGGATTGAGGATATTTTCGCTTCACTGTCTGGTGGGAAACACTTCACCAAGATAGACCTGGCGCAGGCGTACTTGCAGATGGAGGTTGAAGAAGAGTCACGCCAATACCTCACGATCAACACGCATCGAGGGTTGTACCGGTACAATAGGCTGGTTTTTGGTGTGGCATCGGCTCCAGCAATTTGGCAGAGGGCCATGGAGCAGGTATTACAGGGAATTCCAGGCACACAATGTTACCTGGACGACATTCTGATCACAGGTGATGGTGATGAACAGCATCTCGCTAACTTGGAACTGGTGCTCAACAGACTGAAAGAGTATGGACTTAGAGTAAATCGGCAGAAATGTGAGTTCTTCCAGAAGCGGATCTCGTACTGTGGTCATGTCATTGACCAGGAGGGGCTTCATAAGTCTCCTGACAAGATAGCGGCAGTTGTAAAGGCTCCCGCTCCGGAGAATGTCTCTCAGTTGAGGTCGTTTCTAGGATTAATTAACTATTACCATAAATTTCTGCCAAATCTATCCACGGTGCTGCATCCGTTGAGCGCTCTTTTACAGAAAGGGGTACCATGGGACTGGGGCGAAAACTGTAAGAAGGCATTTCGCAAAAGCAAAGAATTGATCACCTCAGAGGAAGTGTTGGCTCACTTCAACCCGACACTGCCTATTCGGTTGGCTTGTGATGCTTCTCCATATGGTATTGGGGCAGTACTCTCACATAAATTGCCAAATGGCACGGAAAGGCCAGTCGCGTTTGCATCCAGATCATTGACCTCCGCTGAGCGCAACTATGCGCAGATCGATAGGGAGGCCCTTAGCCTTGTATGGGGAGTGAAGAAGTTTAATCATTACCTACAGGGCCAAAAATTCACACTTCTGACGGACCATCAACCGTTGGTGTCCATTTTTAACCCTAAGAAGGGTGTTTCGGTGATGACAGCACAGCGTCTCCAGAGATGGTCTCTTTTCTTAGGGGCACATCAATATCAGATAGAATTCAAAGGTACGAAACAGCATGGCAATGCTGATGGCCTGTCGCGCCTGCCACTACCTGAAGATGAAGACACGATGGAAGTTGACCCTGTTGAGTTATTTCATTCGACCATTATCGAGTGTTTACCTGTCACCAACGCAAGTATTGAAAGAGAAACCAGGAACGACCCGACACTGTCCAGAGTCTACGAGGTGACAGTGAAAGGATGGCCAACACGGGGTGATCCTCTGTTACCGGCATTCTCGGCAAGGCGAGACCAGCTGTCCGTCTGCCATGGTACTTTGATGTACGGGACAAGAGTGATTATTCCTCCCAAGTTAAGGGAACGAGTTTTAAAAGAACTACATGAAGGTCATCTGGGGGGAGTTAAAATGAAAAGTCTTGCTAGGGCTTACGTATGGTGGCCGGGTATTGACCAACAGATTGAGGAGTTAACGAAAAGCTGCGCTGGGTGTCAAAAAGTGCAAAATGCACCTCCGATAGCACCGCTACACCCATGGGAATGGCTTTCAGCCCCATGGCAACGCGTACACATTGACTTTGCTGGTCCATTCATGGACTCCATGTTCCTAATCGCGGTGGACGCACATTCCAAATGGCCAGAAGTCATCAAGATGAATACCACTACTTCAGAAAAGACAATTGCGGTGTTAAGAACAATATTCGCAAGGAACGGATTGCCAGAACAGATCTGTTCAGACAACGGACCACAGTTTGTATCGGAAGAATTCCAACAATTCTTAAAGAAGAATGGAGTTAAACATTATACCTCTGCCCCATATCATCCGGCGACAAACGGGTTGGCTGAAAGATTTGTCCAGACATTCAAAAAGGCTATTAAGGCCATGAATGATGATCAGATTCCGCTGCAACACAAGGTCGATAAGTTCCTGATGTCATATAGAAACGCCGATCATGCCGTGACTAACCAAAGTCCTGCTATGATGTTTTATAACAGGAGGTTGCGGTCCAAGCTGGACTTGTTAAAACCAAATGTGCAGAGGGAAGTGGAAAACAAACAGTTTCGGCATATTAACAGCAAGACCACTCGAACTTTCGACGTAGGACAACCAGTGATGGCAAGGGGCTATGGAAACGAAAAATGGCAGTCCGGAACAATCCGGGCCAGACAAGGACCTCTGATGTACACCGTAGATATTGGTCATAATGTGATAAGGCGTCATGCGGATCAACTGGTAGAGTCGAGAGCAAGGGTCGAACCCATGGTTGTGACAGAGACAGCTGTGGAAGACGTTCATGAACCTGAAGCATCTACCTCGGCCGAGAACGTATTTGATGATGATGACACCCAATACATTGGCAACCAACTAGAGGAGGCACCTCAACAACAAGAATCAGAGACCACTGAAAGGCGTTATCCAAGCCGAATCAGAAAGCCTCCTGAGAGACTGAACCTTTGAACTGTTATACCTGAAGTTATATATGTATATATGTTATGTTTATTTGGGGATATGACTGTTAAGCTAAAAAGGGAGGATTGTGGTGTATGTAACCTGTTCCACCTTAAGAGAACTTAAGCCTGGTCCACCTTAAGAAAGGTACTACTTTCTTTGGCTGCTGTATACGTAATACCGGTGGTGACCACACCGGTATATAAGCACAGTGTAATAATATTGTATTCAGTATAGTCCGACCTCCAACCAGTAAAGACCTGTTGAATTTACTCTTGTGGTCTGTGTAGTAATTCTCACTATAACACACAGACTTAACAGGGAGAACTCCCTAGTCTTCTTCGAATGGGATGTTTTATGTCCACCTGAGAGGGAAGACAGGGCCTCGATTTAACATCTCATCTAAAAGATGGCACCTTTGATGATCTTGCGAACACAGCAGCCAATTTGTGCAGAGTAAAGTCCCACAAACAGGAATGAGAGGAATGACTACTTAAATCTGTTTTTGGTGGTGTTGGTTGAGGGATAAAAGATGGCCAAGAGAACTCCACTGCTTTTCTTCAAATAGTGTTGTGGGATCTTTTACATCCACCTGAGCAAGTAGATACGGTGTCAATTTAACGTCTCATCCAAAAGATGACATGCCTGACAGTATAATACTCCTTCAGTTTTTCATTGAAGTGTCAGACAAGGATATGTTGCAAATCTATGGAGTGGGGCTTGAACACATGACTTTCTGATTCAGAAGTGAGAGCTACCACTAAGCTATGTCTGAAACCTTACACGTATTATAAACCTTTGAATGAGCAGTTCTGTAAGTACACAAGGAAGTTCTTTAGCTAAAGAAAGAAGAAAGAAAAGAAAGACTTGCATTTACATAGTGCCTTTCACGACCACCGGAAAGAAATAAATATTAATAATCTGGAAGAATAGATAAAATGAGAAAAGCAGGCCAAGTTTGCTATGAGAAGCCAATGTACATGTGAAAGATGGAGGGAAGGCAATTTGTTTCAGGGAGACAGATGGACTGAGACAGGGAAAACAGCAAGGCTGGGAGATTTTAAAAAAATCATACCCGCAGAGGAAAGTAAAATATAGCATGCGTTAGTTACTAGGTAAATGACAATGTAATCGGGAAGGAGGCACCTGTACAAACATTTGAAAGTAATTCCACACAATACCTTTAAACAGATCACCATAAATCACTATTGTAAACAGAACAGAACAAATGATTCTAGTACAATAGAGTTTGACACAAAACATTGGGGCTCAATTTTAATTCCCGAGGCGGGTTGGAGTCAGGTTGCGTGGTGGGCGGGTTCTGGAGCCGCTTCCGGCGGGAACAGCTGCAGAGTTGCGATTTTTATTAAAGTACCTTTCTGATTTCATAGAGGCACGCTGGGCGGTCCAATGAGTGGGATCGGATTGGCTGGCCGCCTCTGATGACGTCATAATAGCAGCTGCTTTTAAAGCTGCCATCCAGCCTGAGCCTTTCCATTGTGGGTTCCTGCACTTCTTTCAAAGCAATGACTTAATCCAGAGGAAAGGCAGCTCCTCGGTTTAACGATGAGTCCCTTCAAGTTCTTGTGGATGCTGTCAGAGGGCGCAGGGAGATTCTCTTCCCTCCTGATGGCTGGAGGAAGCCTCCTCAGCAAATCAAGGCAGCCTGGCTGTGCATTGCTCAGGAGGTGAGCGCAAGGTGCATTTATGCACGCTCATCGATCCAGTGCTGCCAAAGGTTTAATGATCTTGTGAGAACATCAAAAGTGAGTATCCCACCTCACTTGCCTTCACTCTGCTTCCCTTCTCTTCTAATCACCTGCACTCTGCTTTGGAAGCCTCCTCCTTCACATTCCACCTTACCCTTACTTCCCTTGCACCCTTTCCTATCCATCTCTGTCTCTGCACTGAATCACTTCAGCATCCTGTCTATGCACCCTTTCGACTCACCCTCACTGTCATGCAGTGACAACAAATAACAACGCACAGGGAGCTACCTTCCTCTTGGCACCTTACCCCATCTTTGTCTCACTCAAATCTTCTATGGTAGGGATTAATCACACACTCCATCACTGTGGCTGAAACACCGCTTGTGTCCCTCCTTGCAGGAAAAGATAGCCCACAATAAGAGGGAGGGACCAATGACTGGAGGAGGAACAGCTTCCCTTGCAACATTGACCAGCGCTGAGGAGGCAGCAAACAAAATTGTTGGAGGTGGCTAGGACCTCGAAGTGGGCAATGAAGAGACAGGCACACTAGAGGAAGCTGGTGACATAATAGATTTTCATCCCTCTCAGAAAGCAATGCAATATGATGTTCATAGAGAATCGCTTTGTATCATCTGCTCAAAAGAATGTGTCTGCTACATCAATTTCAGATGTCTAATTCAAGCCTTTACTCTCCCACAGGACCATCCCCATGATCCAGGACGAAGACCCGGACATCTCCTCAGAGGAACCTGAAGCCTCTGAGGGACCAGCATCACCAGGGCTCAGTGCACCCAGCACCAGCGCAGTAATGCACACATCGGTGGGGCCATCACGAGTTAGAGTAGTGTTGCCACCTGGTCTATCACAGCGCACAAGTGAGCATCAGCAGATGGTGGAGACAGCGACAGCAATAGAGAGCCCTCCTCAGAGGCTGCAGGACTCTCCTAGTTCTGCTGAGCTGCATGCAGGCGCTGTGCCCCTGGGGCCATCCAGAAAAAGAGCGGTTCGTGAAATACAGGAACAAGTGCAGATGTCTCTGGAAGGTTTGCTTCTAGTGCGAGTGTGGAGAGAATGGAGGAGTCCATCTGTATCATCAGCACTGCCGTGGTGAAGGCAATGGAGCATGAACGCAACACCGTGGATAGGATGGCAACCTCCGTGGAAAGGATGGCTACCTCAGTGGAAAGGATGGCTACGGCCATGGAGGAAATAAGTTACCAGAGTCAGGAAAACATGGTGACTGTTCAGAATAGAATGACATCTCTGGAGGAGCGATGGGCAGCTATTGAGCAGAGAGACCAGAGCTTCATGGATGTCCTTGTGATGAGGACTGCCAGTGCAGATATGGGTCCTCAGGGCCCCCCTGAAGTGCAGCAAGGTGCTCTCCTGCCACTTGCCAGCACTGAGGTGCGGCTGATCCATGACAGGGATGTTGTTGGTAGGACAGAAGGAAGTGTGGGCTCCTCTCAAAGCGCTCGCACAACCATGCCACTACGGAGCCCTGGGTCAGAGGCCCACTTTGCAGAGACAACTGAGATGGCTGTTTCAGCCCCTGCACAGCCGCAGGAAGAGCAGACTGTTGAAGAGGCCTCCCAGGCTCCCAAACCCAGAGGACGCCCGCCAAAGGCATCTAAGCAAGCACAGCATCCTAGTCAGCAAGATGCCTCTACATCTGCTGAAGCCACAGGGGAAGCACCATGTAGAAGCATGCGTAAGAGAAAGATTTAGCACCTATAATCACAAGGGGAGTCACTTGGGTGATGTTTCTTTTTTTTCTGACTGTTGTTGGTATATTTTGTCATGTGTTAAAGATACATTATGTCAAACAGTTGATTGTGTGGCCTATGTGTTCTGGGAAATGGTAAAAGCGCATTGAGGGCTCAGGGCGACTTACATTTGTAATGCTGATGGTAAAAGTGATAGGAAATAAGATGGTCTAGCAGAGATGAAGTGTGACATTGGACAAGTGTCACCTGCAATTACACAGGCATATGGTGGCCACCTATGGTCGGAGAGTAAGTTTATGGTAGTGTGGCATGGCAGTGTGCATACCCTGGTTGACGTGTAGCAGTGAACTAGAGGGATGCTGCATTGGTCACAACAGGGCATGCAAGGCTTCCCTCGTCTTCCTCCTCCTACTCCTCTTCCCAGGAAGATCTGTGGTGAGCCACGTGGCTACTACTCCCCCGATTATGAGGACCAGGATGAGGGGGCATAAATATTTCCCATCTCCTTGCTATAGATTTCATTTGAGGTAACAATCTTGCAAGCGCACAGTTAAAGTGGCCTGAAATAATTCTATTCATGTCACACTGCAGATGGGTGTCAGCTTGAACAGTCACAAGGTCAGTAGATGTGATAAATGTTATCCCATACCTACATCAGCAAAGTTGTTGCATTTGAATGTCAGCCATGTTTCAGGGGCGCTTTTAAAGCGCTCCACCACTGCATACAAATCATGTCCTCCAGCAACTTGTCTCCTTGAACCTGGCCTGTTTCTGACTAGGCGGGAAACAGGAGCCAGAAGCAGGAAAATGGGAAACCACGATGAAAATAGGATTAGCAAGGCAGTTAACAGGCTGTTAACTGCCTTACCTACCTGTCCCACCGGTTGGAGACAGGTCAGGTTGGGAGCAGCTAAACAGACACTCAGGAAAATTGGGTGGGGGTGGGATGGATGCAAGTTGGGTGTCTGAAGCCATTTTTCCCAATTTTCCCAACAGACCCGCCTCCAAACCCGCCTCCTCAGGGCTATTAAATTCGAGCCCATTAACTGCCTTTTCAAAAATGTGTTCTTTCTATGAAGTTTTGACTTCATCAAGGTGAGGGACAATACTGTTCGAAATGGGACAATTTTGATCTCAAGTGCATCTAGATCACTGTTGAGTACACCTCCCTCTACTCTCTCTGAAAAGATCACGCTGGTTTAGTAAGGGAAGGCCTTCTGAGCTTACAGTTGAGGGACATTGTTAGGGGTTGTGTAGATGGTGCTTTACTCTGCAGCTAACCACACTATACATGACCTGGCAGTGCTTGATACTAACATTACTCATCTTTGATGAGCACAAAAGGTATTTAAAAAATTCATGTACCTGTTTCCTTAATGGGATCCACACCTATGGAGTTGCTTGAGCACTCCTGCTCCTCCTGGCTCCACGGAAAGGTGCTTTAAAAATTATTTTTTACAACAATCTATCCAAGTCTTCCTGTAATCTTTTACAGTCCTCCTTACTGTTTGCCAAACTTCCACTTTTGCTTTGTCAGCAAATTTTAATATTGTGCTCCCTATGTCGAAGTCCAATCCATCTATAAATAGAGAACAAAGGTGGACCTAGCACTGACCCCTGGGGTACACTGCTTCCAATCCTTTTCTAATCCGAGCAATACCAATGAATTCTAATCCGTTAGTTTCCTCTTATACCATACATATCTTGTAATAGGCCTCCTGTGAGACACCTACTGAAAATCTGTATACACGACATTTAAACACAAGTTGTTGTTGATTTGAAGCACAGAGAGAAAGCACCGTGTAGCCAACAACAGAGGAAGTACAGACAATAATATGTGCAAGGGTTGAATAAAGTTCAGGAAGAGAACATGAATGAAATATCAGGAAAGATGACCAATTATGACTCACCACAAATGTACCCCTGCGGTAAACCAACATTACAGAGGGAGACAAAACTGCCAGAAACTGCAGCCAACTTTCTATATAAGGAATGTGGTTGTCTGGTTTTATGCAAGGGAGAGGCTTAACAGCACCGCCATGTGATAAGAGTGTAAACTTAATTTCTTCAAGTCCATACTGTAGTTTTGAGCATCGACTGCTATCATTACCTTTTAATACTGTTATTAAGTTAAATCATGTTGATGGTGAGATTTGGTAATACTTAAAATTAAGTTTATTGTGACGCTTAACAGCATTTAGATTTTGCCAATTTATGTTACCAGTTGCTTGTAATCATTGATACTGAACTCATACTCTATGCATCGCAGATGCAGTTGAATAAAGTGGTGATAGTGATACATCTCTATATCTGACTCAATCCTTGATGCCTCTGGGAGTGAACAGTTAAGCTACACTTCACTCAGTGTTGTATGCTGGGCCAACTGGTGGCAAACTTGGCTTAATAATAAATATACTTTGGACTTGGTTTATGGAGGGTAGCTTGAAACTAGCAATTTGGCATCATAGTGCCAATGGTCTGTGTGTCTGCTCCCAGTGCAGAGCCTCACTCACCATGAGTGCATATCAAGAAATCATGGGCACCATCCTCATAATGTTCGGTCCATCCAAATTAAAACAGCTGACATACGTCAAACTCTATACACATAGGAACAGGAGTAGGCCATTTAGCCCCTTGAGACTGTTCCGCCATTCAATGAGATCATGGCTGATCTGTGACCTAACTCCATATATCCGCCTTTGACCCATATCCCTTAATACCTTTGGTTAACAAAAATCTATCAATCTCCGATTTAAAATTAACAATTGATCTAGCATCAATTGCCGTTTGAGGAAGAAAGTTCTAAACTTCTACCACCCTTTGTGTGTAGAAGTGTTTCCTAATTTCACTCCTGAAAGGTCTGGCTCTAATTTTTAGACTATGCCCCCTAGTCCTAGACTCCCCAACCAGCAAAAATAGTTTCTCTCTATCTACCCTATCCGTTACCCTTAATATCTTGAAAACTTTGATCAAATCACCCCTTAACCTTCTAAATTCTAGGGAATACAACCCTAACTTGTGTAATCTCGCCTTGTAATTTAACCCTTGGCATCCAGGTATCATTCTGGTAAACCTACGCTGCACTCCCTCCAAGGCCAATATATCCTTCCTAAGGTGTGGCGCCCAGAACTGCTCACAGTACTCCAGGTGTGGTCTAACCAGGGCTTTGTATAGCTGCAGCATAACTTCTACCCCCTTGTATTCTCGTCCTCTAGATATAAAGGCCAGCATTCCATTAGCCTTTTTGATTATTTTCTGCACCTGTTCGTGACATTTTAATGATTATGTACCTGGAACCCCAAGTCTCTTTGGACCTCCATTGTCTTTAGCTTTTCACCGTTTAGAAAGTGCCTTATTCTATTTAGGTCCAAAGTGGATGACCTCATATTTGCCTACATTGAAATCCATTTGCCATAGTTTTGCCCATTCATTTAATCAATCAATATCCATTTGTAATTTTATGGTTTCATCTACACTGCCTACAATGTCAGCTATCTTTGTGTCATCTGCAAATTTGGATATATGGCTTTCTATGCCATCAGCTAAGTCATTAATAAATACTGTGAATAATTGAGGCCCCAACACAGATCCCTGTGGGATACCACTAGTCACATCCTGCCAATTAGCGTATCTACCTATTATCCCTACTCTCTGTCTCCAGCCGCTCAGCCAATTTCCTAAGCAGGTTGGTAATTTTCCTTCAATTCCATGGGCTCCTACCTTAGTTAACAGTCTCTTATGTGAGACTTTATCAAATGTCCATATAAATAACATCCATAGACATTCCCCGTCCACTACTTTAGTCACCTCTTCAGGTTTGCCAGGCATGTCCTACCTTTCACAATCCAAGATGGCTCTTTCTGATCATCTGAAAATTTTCGAGGTGTTCAGTCACCTTATCCTTAATTATAGACTCTAGCAATTTCCCGACAACAGATGTTAGGCTAACTGGTCAAAATTCCCTGGTTTCTCTCTCTTACCATTCTTAAATAGCGGAGTGACATGCACAATCTTCCAATCTAAAGGAATGGTTCCTGAATCAAGAGAACTTTGGAAGATTATAGTTAAAGCATCTGCAATGTGCTCACCTACTTCCTTTAAAATCCTGGATGGAAACCATCTGGTCCTGGAGATTTCTCACTCTTAAGTGCCATTATTTTCTTCATTAGTATTATTTTACTTACGTTAATTTTATTAAATCCCTGTTCCTGATTCAATATTCGTTTCCTTGAGATTTCCAGCATGTTATCCTCTTCCTCTACAGTAAATACTGACACAAAATAATTATTCAACATGTCCGCCATTTCCTTATTACAATTTTACCAATCCTGACTACCCTCTTTTTCCTAATATAATTGTAAAAATTCCTTATGTTGATTTTGATATCCCTTGCAAGTTTCTTTTCATACTCCCTTTCTGTAGCTCTAACTATTTGGTTTGTGGCCCTTTGCTGTTCTTTGTATCTTTCCCATTCACAACGATCTGTGCTTTTTTGTATTTTTTAATGCTTTTTCTTTTAGTTCTATGCTGTCCCTTACCTCTTTTGTCATCCATGGCTGGATTTTTTGTAAGCTCTTGCCTCATCAGGGGTATAAACTGGTTCTGTATCACTTTAAGTTATTTTTTGAACATCTCCCACTGATCTTCTGTCATTTTACCCATTAATAGATTTGTCCAGTTTACTGTGGACAGTCTCTGCCTCATCCCATTGAAGTTGGACTTACCTAAATCTGGAATCTTACTAGCTGTTTCGCCTTTCTCCTTTCCAAACACTACACTGAATTCGATCATGTTATGATCACTATTGGATAAATGTTCATGCACCATTAGGCTGTTAACTAAATCTGGCTCATTACTCATTACTAAATCTAGCATGACATGCCTCCTTGTTGCTTCTAGGACATATTGTTGTAGAAAACTATCCCACAAACATTCAAGAAATTCACTACCTTTCTGACAGGTGCTAATCTGCTTATCCCAGTCTATATGAAAGTTGTGTACAATTTTGGTCTCCTTACCTAAGGAAGGATATACTTGCCATAGAGGGAGTGCAATGAAGGTTCACAAGATTGATTCCTGGGATGGTGGGGCTGTCCTACGAGAAGAGATTGAGTAAACTAGGCCTGTATTCTCTTTAATTCAGAAGAATAAGAGGGGATCTCATTGAAGCATACAAAATTATTACAGGGCTTGATAGGATGGATGCTGGGAGAATGTTTCCCTTAGCTGGGGAGTTTAGAACCAGGGGCCACAGCCTCAAGGTAAATGGTAGGCCATTCAGGACTGAGATGAGAAGAAATTTCTTCATACAGAGGGTGGTGAATCTTTGGAATTCTCTACCCCAGAGGGCTGTGGAGGCTCAGTCATTGGGTATATTCAAAACAGAAGTCGATAGATTTCTGACTAGTAAAGGCATCAAGGGATATGGCGATAGGACCGGTGAATGGAATTGAGGCAGAAGATCAGCCATGATCTCATTGAATGGCAGAGCAGGCTCGAAGGGCCGAATGGCCTACTCCTGCTCCTATTTCTTATGTTCTTATGACCTAGAAATTCGGTGGGCTGCGCCACCAGTTAGCGCCTAAAGAGGGCACTCAGTGGCTTTAGCGCCACTGGCCATGCCTCCCGCTATATTTAGCTGGGGCGCTAATAGCGGCGTTAGCCTGTTGCGCTGCGCCGCCACCGATGATGCCATTGGTGTGCGCAGCGCCCCGCTACCACCCTGATCACGATATTTGGTAGCGCCCGCCTCTGTAGCGCCATTCGCAAATCGCGCCTGGTTCACGGGGCCTACCTGTGGCGGGAGTGGCGCAAATTAAGGTGGAGGTGCAGGGCGGCCATTTTTTTCAGCGGCCGCCTGCCAGCACCTCTGTCCCCGGCCTCCTGATCTCCCCCCACGGCAGTGCCAGCTGTTTTCCGAGAGCCCGGCACTTCTCCTCGGTGCTGGGCTCTTTTGCCGGCACTCGCGATCTCTGATCGCGCTGGTGCAGGCCCCTCCCCCTTAAGAATGGGAGGAAGGCCTGCAGTACCGCAGCGCGCCGTGCCGCAGCGTGTGACGCTGCGGCACCTTGCGCTGTGATATTCAGTTTCAGCGCCCTAAGAGGGACGTGGAGCGCCTTGAGCAGCACCCCGTGTCCCTCTTGGGGCGCACAAGCTGAATTTCCGGCGGTCGCAACTGCTCCGATCGCAGTGGTAATTCCGGCGCCCAGGCAAGCTGGGCGCCCCGTTTGCGGCTCCACCGAATTTCTCCCCCTATGTTCTTAAAATTCCCCATTAAAACCACTCTGTCTTTACTACATGCTTGTCTAATCACTGCATTTATACAATCTAGCATGTCACAGCTGCGACCAGGGGACCTATACACAACTCCCACTACAGTCTTAAATCCTTTCCTATTTTTTAATTCTACCCATAAAGTCTCCACTGCCTGCTTACCTCTCTTTAAATCCTCTCTTATTATTGAAATAATTTCATCCTTAATCACTAAGGCCTAGCCACCTCCTTTACCATTTTGCCTATCTTTCCTGTAGACCTTATAACCTGGTATATTTAGTTCCCAGTCCTGACCGTCTTGCAGCCATGTCTCAGTAATGGCTACCATGTCATACCCTCCAATTTGAATTCACTCCTGCAGTTCATTCAATTTATTCCTTATACTCCGTGCGTTTATATAAAGAACGCTTATTTGGGCCACACACCCTAGCCTGTCCTTCAGCTCTAATGTTTTACTCACCTGTTTCTTATTTCTTTCTCCTGGTTAACTCACTTTACATCTTTTAGTTTTCCCTTTACCTGTGCCTAAAGCATAATTTCTGACTGTTACTCTACTCTCTTCCCCTTTGTCTGTTTTTGAACTATTATTTGTACTACAATTTCCACCTGAGCTCTCCCCCCCCCCCCCCCCATTTACTAGTTTAAAATCCTTGTGAGCGCCCTATTTATCCTTTCCGCTGGGATCCTGGTCCCAGACCAGTTCAGATGGAGCCCATCCCAATGGTACAGTTCCTTCCTGTCCCAATACTGGTGCCAGTGCCCCATGAAATGGAACCGCTCTTTCCCACACCACTACTTCAGCCACGTGTTCATCTCCCTAATCAGTTTATCCCTATGCCAATTTGCATGTGGCTCAGGTAATAATCCAGAGATTATAACCCTTGAGGTCTTGTTCTTTAATTTAGCTCCTAGTTCCTGGTACTTCGCAAACAGGACCTCTTGCCTACTCTTCCTTATATTGTTGTTCCCAACATGGACCACACAACTGGATTCTCCCACTCCCTCTCCAATATCCTTTCAAGCCAGTTTGAGATGTCCCTCATCCTGGCACCAGGTAGGCAACATACCATGTGGGACTCTCAGTCTTGCTTACAAGGATGCTATCTGTTCCCCTAATTATAGAATCCCCTACAACTACCACATTATGCTTCCTCTTCCCTTTGGACAGCTTCCTGCTCCAAAATGCCAGGGTCTGCATTCTGGCTGTCCTTCCGACAGTCTTTATCCTTATCCTCACAGGTAGCAAGTACATTGTACCTGTTGGGTAGGATCAGTTTCTGTGGATCCTCATTCTCTTTCTCACCTGGGTTTCCCCTACTCTGTCCTGAACCTGCACCTAGCTATGAGGTGTGACTGAATTCTGGAGCAAACCGGCCAGATACTCCTCCCCCTCCCTTATGTGTCGGAGTGTCTCCAGCTCAATGACGCTGAGCTGGAGAGATTCGAGACGGAGACATCTACTTCAGACATGTTCGCTTGGGACAGTCTCGCTGTCCACAAACTCCCACAGACTGCAGTCCAGACACACAACCTGCCCTGCCATGTCTTAGTCTAACCTTATTTTATTTATCTGATTAGTTAAAGTCTTTATTCAAATGATTATTTATTGTTATATTAATGAGTTTATTTAGTTAAGTTATTAATTCAGTAAAGTACGAAATTGCTTCCCAGCTCTTAGTTTAAAGCACTGTCCTAGCTTAGAGAGAACAAAAGTTACTGCTCACCAACCAATCACCTACCTACTGTCCTGTGACATCACTCCTTGGGAAAAATTCGGTTGTTTTGCGCCCCCGTGAGCGCCCTGATAGGGCGCTAACGGGGTGCAAAGCACCTAGCGCCCGTGCATGGCACCGCTAATGCCTCCCATGAAATTCAGCATGAGGTTAGCGGCGGCAGTAGCTAGTAGCGCCCCCCTGGCGCTACGCCTCCAGCGATAACATCGCCGCTGTGCACAGTGCCCCGGCTATTGTCTCGCGCCCCCTGACCTACCACTGGACACTATGTCTGACAAGGTCAGAGTGCCGTGTTTGTGGCCGAGGCGGCACAAATTAAAAGGCAGGTACCGGGCAGCTATTTTTTTGGGGGGCTGCCTGCCAGCACCTGCCCCCTCTGGCCTCTTCCTGCGGGGTGCGGTCTGCGATCGGTCAGCCCAGCTCTCCTCTTGAGTGCCGGGCTCTTTTGCCGCACCCCACTCCCCGGTGGTCCAGCAGGGCCCCGGTGCATGCTGCGCTAGGCCCCTCCCCTTTAATCAGGGGAGGGAGGCCTGTAGTACTGCAGCACTATGTGCCGACGTGCATGGCGCTGCTGCATGTAGCGCCACCATATTCAATGGGAGCAGCCCAAGAGGGAGGGGGAGCACTTCCGGTAGAGCCCTGCCTCCTGCTTGGTGTGCTACTGTTATGTTCATTAATAAATGGACATTCTTATTATGAACACAGCTAGCTTTTGCTAGTTACTTTATTGAACCATGTGGACTTGGTACAGTATCTGTAGAGATGCAGCATTGTGCTGCTGTGTGCAGGCTGCCATCTTGACTGTTGCCTTCTGGGTAGCCTAGCCTCATGGGTAATGTAGTCTTAATATATATATAGCTGGGTAGTGTAGTTTTATACATACAGCTCTATACAGCTCCACTGCTCCACCTAGTGTCCACCACAGAATGACATGTTATTGATCACTACATCCCCCTTTCTTTGGAGGTTTAACAAAATCAATATCAATCAACTTTCAAGAAAACAATAAAGATAATATCAGTAACACTTTTGTTAGTGCTCTATAAACATAAACATTTTCAAAACAGTCACCACATTTTCAAAGCTTTACATTGTACTCAAAGATTAAGTCTATCAGGCTCTTTTACTTCACGTGTGGATCTTCTCAACACGGGTAAGTCTGATGTGTCTTCATGAGATTGTTCTGGCGGTGAATGACAAGATGCAGTTGCGGCATTGTCATCAATCTGCTCTTGTATAGATCGAGGTCTCCTTGCGATCTTTGCTTGGAGAGGGTTTCAGTGTTTCCTTCACTCTTCATGCCATAACTCTCAATGTAGTCAATGCACTCTCGAAAAACTGCTGGCAGCTGGATCCCATCATACAGCATAGTCCTCTCAGCAGCCTCGGCTAATGGAACACCAAAGATTGGCCTGAGGGAAGAAGGAGTATCCACCGGAACTGCTTCCTGCTCTGCTGCAGGCTTCTTCTTTTTCTTTTTCTCTTTCCACTGCTTAACAACATCTACTGCGGTTATATCTTTGGACTTTTCCTCCTTGTGTTTTTCCTCTTTGTGCTTTTCTTCCTTTGGCTTCTCTTTGACCTTAAAGTATTTTTCTTTCTTCTTGGAGAAACTAGGCTTTTTGAAGACATGGATACCCTTTGGCCTTTTCATCCTTGATGGGCTCTCTGCTTCATCACCTGAGTCATCTGGTCTGCTTATGGCACAGTTTATACGGTAGACTCTCTTGACCAGTTCTAAGTCTTCACAAGCTTTGTCACCTAGTATCGAATCAAGTCTTTCAGCCACAACAGAAAACATGAGATGATGCACTTTGTCTTTGACTGTCACTTTAAGTCTGCATACACCTAAGCTATCTATTTTCTGTCCATTATAGTCCTTCAGTAGTACTGACTTTTTCTGTATTTTGGGCTTTTCTTTCATATTGTTAATGTCACTCATACTGATTAAGTTTGCTTTTGCCCCAGTGTCCAGTTTCAATGTAACTAATGCTCCATTTATCTGTAGTGGGATCATCCATTTGTCCTCTTTTACTGCATTAACTTTATGTTCAGCATTGTCTATTTCTGAGGGCTGCACATTTTCTGTATCTTTTTTGATATCGTCACATGACACCATTCCTACAGAAAATGTCTCACTTAAATCAGTGTCCTCAATCACATTAACTCGTTGCCCTTTCGTCGTTTTTACTTTTGAAAAGCATTGTTTGGCAAAGTGATTCTTTCCATTACACTTTGTGCACATTTTTCCAAATGCTGGGCATTGTCTTAACTGGTGTTTGTAACCACAGCGTTTACAATTAAAAATTTCATCCTCCGATTGCTTTTCATTTCTGTTCTGCCCACGTTTCTTCCCCTTGTAGGACACAGCACCGACAGCAGCATTATCACTCATTACATTTGCATCATTATTGATTTCACTGAAAGTCTTCACGTGATTTCGAGCTAGCTCGCTGGCTTTGCATATTGTCACAGCATTTTCCAAGGTTAGTTCGGTTTCTCTCAGCAGACGTTCCCTGACTTTTTTATCATGAATACCAAACACAATCTGGTCACGAATCATGGATGCTTTGAGCTCAGAGAAATTACATGTCTGTGCTTTCAGTTTCAGATCAGTTATAAAGCTAACAAAAGTTTCATTTTGTTGCTGTGTCCGAGAACGGAAGATGTATCTTTCATACGTCTCATTCTTTTTGGGAGAACAATGTGCATCAAATTTTTTTAGCACATCTTCTAATCTTTTTCTGTTCTCAGCTGGATTAAATACAAATGTATTAAATACCTCTATCGCCTGTGGGCCTGCAACCGTAAGCAGCAACGCTATCTTCCTTGCGTCTGGCTTCATACCGAATCCGATGGCTGCAATGTAGAGTTCGAATTGTTGTTTAAAAATCCGCCAATTGTAGTCGACATTTCCCTCGAGATTCAAACGCTCTGGTGGCTTCAAATTCTCCATGTCGCTTTTCACAATTTTCAGCAGATCTTCACCACCCTGGTACCATGTTATGTTCATTAATAAATGGACATTCTTATTATGAACACAGCTAGCTTTTGCTAGTTACTTTATTGAGCCATGTGGACTTGGTACAGTATCTGTAGAGATGCAGCATTGTGCTCCTGTGTGCAGGCTGCCATCTTGACTGTTGCCTTCTGGGTAGCCTAGCCTCATGGGTAATGTAGTCTTAATATATATATAGCTGGGTAGTGTAGTTTTATACATACAGCTCTATACAGCTCCACTGCTCCACCTAGTGTCCACCACAGAATGACATGTTATTGATCACTACACTACCATTCAATTTCGGGGCGCGTGGGCGCTAACTTTTTCAGTGCGCTAAAAGTAGCACCCCGGCGCTAAAAGTCAGCGCCCCAAAGGGGGCGCGAGCCAATTTTCCCCCTTGTTGTTTTTGAGTTAATTGGAGATACTCCGCCTCCGCTGCTGCACCACTCAGATCCACATTTCCTCGGCCTCCAACTCTGTTTATATTCTGCCACCTCCGTTGCTGCTGTCGCTCAGGTCTGGACTATCCTCGGCCTCCCGCCCTGTTTATACTCTGCTGCCTCCGTTGCTGCTGCCGCTCAGGTCTGGACTATCTTCAGCTTCCCACTCAGTTTATACTCTGCTGTCTCTGCTGCTGCCGCCACTCACTCCCAATCCCAATCCATATTGCTTACATTAGTAAAAGGAGTGGGGGCAAAACTCATCTGATACCCTTAAACCAATATATGTTATGCAAGGGGATTTCGAATTCACTTTCTCTACTTAGAACACTTACAACTGCAGGGAAAGGATATTTTCACTCCTTTTGTTTGGATTAAATTCAAGACCAAGTCCCAGACATTAAAAAGGCTGTGTTCTAACTTAGTGTACTACCAATTCCCCATGACACTTACATTTGAAATGTTGCCATACATTTGGAGACTTGTTTATTTAACAATGTAGTACAGAGTGAACTAAATCAATTTCTGGTAAATAATCAAAACAATTGCATCTCTGGCATCTATTATCTCTAATAAATGTTGAGAGAAATTGTCTAATTACACATTTATAACTGATTATAGAAAGCAGGATTTGTCTCAGTATCAATTGATGAGACAACATGCACCATTATTGTACCTATTAGGCCCTAGTACATCTAATTCACTTTAGAATAACATTAACTGACATGTAAATTAGTAAAATATTATTGAAACTTATTTTGTATAAAAGTTCACATCCTGCCCCCTGGATTTCATATTACTTCCAAGTTTAAACAACAAGAAGGCATGAACACATATAGTTAAAAAAATGGCCTTTGCAACTCATTTGGATACAGTCAGAATACATGAATGCTTAATGTTTTTTGTATTAAATCTCCTTGCTATTTTAATGAATGCGTTAACTCTTATTTTTAATGAGTTAAAACCTTGATTAATTCAGCAGGCAAAGTAATATCTTATTCATGCTGCAGATAGACGTCGTGCTGAGCCAAATCTACCTCCCTGTAAGTGATGGCACAAATCACCAAGGTGATCAAACAACTGTGCATGGTTTCCTGTATCCCAATCTTACAAGCAAGACTCGGTGAGATAAGAACAGAAACTGACAAAGAATGGCTGGTATGAAAATTGAAATCTTTGATCTTAGAAGGATTTCTAGACGTAAAATCTGAAATTGATCCTGAGATACAACAATTACCGGACTTCTGAGAGGAATTGACATTCTTCAAAAGTGACAAAGCTCTGGTGCCTGCCAGCCTGAGAAGACTCATATTAGTAAAAATGCATCAAAGCTAGCACGGAATTGAAAAATTCAAAAGGTAAGCTTATTCTAGCTTGGCATGTTGTCACAAATTGCCGATGTCTAACATGTAACATGTACAGAAGTAAAGCATGCAAAGAACCAATGAAAGCACATGACAGTCCAACCTTTCCTTGGCAGTTAGGAATTATATATTTGAACCTCATTCAAATCAATATTTAATCACTGCTGACTACTTTTTAATTTTTTCAACTCAATAAATAAACCAATATCAAGAGTTCAAATGTGAATGAAGTAGTTTCAAATAATGGACTCCAGTTTGCAAGCGAGCAGCTAGAAAGCTAGCAGTAACACAGAGCAAAACCCTGCCTCATCTGCTCAAAGAAGGAAGTAGGCATTTTGAATAAATATCAAGACAGAAGAACATAAGAAATAAGAGCCAGAGTAGGCCATGCATCATTCAATAAGGTCATGGCTGCTCTTCGACCTCAACTCCACTTTCCCGCCCTTTCCCCATATCGCTTGATTCCCCTCGAGTCCAAAATTTATCGATCTCTGCCTTGAATATACTCAACGATTCAGCATCCACAGCCCTCTGGGGTAGAGAAATTCAAAGATTCACAACCCTCTGAGTGAAGAAATTCCTCCTCATCTCAGTCTTAAATGGCCAACTCCTTATCCTGAGACTATGCCCCCTAGTTCTAGACTCTCCAGCCAGGGGAAACAATCTCTCAGCATCTACCCTGTCAAGCCTCACAGAATGCTATATGTTTCAACGAGATCACCTCTCATTCTTTTAAACTCCAGGGAGTATAGGCCCATTCTACTCAATCTCTCCTCATAGGACATACTGCACGCTGTATGTGAATTGTTGTTCAAACCTTTATATGCCCAAGACTTTTCCTGATGTTAAGAGAAGGCAGTACTAGTCTGGGCAGAATGATATCCACCCATGTCCAAACCCGTAATAATAACCTGATCTTCCTTCTACGATCAGCGGCACAAGAGTAAACCCTCTCTCCCCATTACAGGGTTGCCTCCAACATCAATTTTGGGGCAATTATGGAACACTCAATTATGGAACCAACGTTCGATTTTCTGACTTTTTTGTCCATATTGACACCGTAAAGAAACTCCCAAAACGCTTAACTTTGACACATATTAAAGGTACTTTAAAAATGTGGCTATGAACTAAAACTAGAAATGCTGCACACAGAGTTTGTCAACTTCAGCCTGTTGTGCCTCGAAGCTGTTGACTACAAGTTCCCCCTGCTATTCCCTACCCTGAGTTTTCTACTTCAGCTGCCTTATAATAGGGAGGAATTGAGGAGTGGGCAATTTTTCCAAGAGACAGGGAGGAAAATCAGAAGGCCTGCCATTCCAATCAAAAAATGGAGAGTTGTTCTGTTCTCCAGCTTTACTGAGCAAACTTTTCTGACTTTACACTCCTGAGTGCACATGCCAGAAATCCTGGTGAGCCCTGCGTATGATTCTTCAATAGTTAGAAAATCATGTGCAATGTGCACTGGAATTTCCAATATGCACTCATGATTGACAAGGCTCCCTACCAGGAGCGCAAAGTCAGAAAATTACTCCTTAATCGTCTGAACACATAAAGTCATTGGCCTAGAAATTGGATCGCACCCGAATGGGGAAAGCGATGGTGGTGCAGTGCACACTGAGTGCGCTCAATAAGGCCAGAGGCTGGGCCATGGCAAATCGGTCTGCCAGCCTCATTAGGATAACACCGGAATACTACAAGTGCCTGTCACGACCCCAGAGGCAACTCATCAGTCATGGGGGTGGGGGGACTGAATTGTGCCGGCAGCCGAGAGGGGCGGAGGCAATCGGGAGGGGAGGGTGAGTGGTGGTGGTCAGCGGCCTGTGGGTTTTAATGTGGAGCCAGGAGGATCACTCCTAATCCTCTTGGCTCCACATTCAGGTATGTAAAAAAAACTTTAAAGTTACCTTTTGGGTGGTGCCCTCCAGCGGTCCTGTACACTGAAGAAAACTGACTGCAACATGCATAATGCACGTGCAATCCAAAAACAGGCACTGCACAATCAAATTTCTAGACCACTTTTTTATGCCATAAAATATAAATATTCACCCTATGAAATATGACATATTTAACACATATTGTAGTTTCCCAAATGCAGTCTGGAGTCTTGGCTCAATCAAAAATATAATTTAGTGCAAATTGTACAACAATTGATGGAATCTGTCTTGTGTTTGAGGCTTTGCCAGTAGATGGCGCCATTGCAATAAAGTGGAGAACAGCTGATCTGATTCACACAAGGCTGAGATTTTCCCATTGAGTGATTCCATTTAAATGTAATCCCTAGAGGACAAGAGCATTCAACTTTAGATCATGTTAAAGTTCTGAAACATATACCAACAACTTTCAAGGGTTCCTGAAAATTTTCTAGAACACAGCAATGTAAAATTCCCAAATAACAACAGAAAACACTGGAAAAACTCAGCAGGCCAGGCAACATCCGTGGAGAGAGAAACAGTGTAAATGTTTCAGGTCGAAGACCCTTCCTCAGAACTGAGAAAAAAGCAGGAAATTAAACGGATGAAAAAGCAAGTTTGGGGGCTGCGAAATGGGGGAGGGGATAAAAGAACAAAAGGGAAGGTCTGTGTGAGGTGAGGAGACATTAAGAGATATTCAAAGCGAGGTGAGATGGTAATAGGGCAGGTAAAGACACAAAGGATGGCTCTAGATGAAGTGTGAAATATGCTGGCAGAGTGAAAGACAGCTGCCATGTGGGAGAGAGAAAAAAAGGAAAAGACACAAACCAAAAGTGTGGATAAAAAATGTATAAAAATATGACAGGGGCCGAGGTTCTGATCTGAAATTGTTGAACTCTATGTTGAGCCCTGAGGACTGTAAAGTGCCGAATCGAAAGATGAGGTGCTGTTCCTCGAGCTTACGCTGAGCTTCCATGGAACAACGCAAGAGGCCGAGGACAGTGAGGTCCGAGTGGGAGTGGAGCGGTGAATTGAAATGACAGGCGACCGGAAGCTCGGGGTCACCCTTACGGACTGAACGGAGGTGTTCCGCAAAGCGGTCACCCAATCTGCGTTTGGTCTCCCCAGTGTAGAGGAGACCGCATCGTGAGCAGCCCACTGGGTGGTATTGGTACCACTGGTGGGATTCAGAGCACCAATCACTTTAGCCAGAACTTGTTGGCAACTCCCCCGTTGATATGGTCCTATGGGGCCGAAAGCCCATGTTATTTATTCATGCTTATTCTGATCCAACTTTGTCCACTAAGTTAATTAGACATAACCTACCGTTCATAAAACAAAGCTGACTCTCCCCAATCAACTTATATTTTTCTAAATGTTCACTTACACTGTCTATGCTAATGTAATCTAACAATTTTCCTACTACTGATTTCAAACTTACAGTCCCTTTTTCCCTTTTTGAATAATAGTGCAAAATTTTCACATTTCTAATACTTCGGCATTATGCTCGAATCAAGCAAAAGTTGGAAGATCATAATGAGTGTATCGCCAGTTTTGTCATCTATTCATTTTAAGCTCTTGGCTGAAGATTTGTCTGCTCGCCATCCTATTAGTTATTTATTATAATTTCTTGGTTTATACTAAAGGGGAAGGGAAAAGGGTCAACTTAACTCTCTGAAGTGGCCTAGCAAGCCTCTCAGTTGTATCAAACCGCTATCAGCAGTTCAAAATGAAGGCCCACCACCACCTTCTCAGGGCAACTAAGGTTAGGCAATAAATCCTAGTCTTGCCAGCGATGCCCACATCCCCAGAATGAAAATTAAAACCTCACTAATTTCTAGCCTTTCCTCCGCCTCTTGTATTGTATGTTCCTTTTCCATCATGAAGACCAAAACAAAATATTAATTTAGTAATTCCACTATGTCTTTATCATCTACTATTGTTGTGCCTAAATCTGTTTTAATAGGCCAAATTTCTCCTTTCTCACTCTTTTTTCTTGCTACACTTATAAATATCTTTGTTGTAAATCTTGTCATCATCTGATCCTTTCTTTTCATAAGCACTCTTCGTCCTCATGATTTTCTTGAGCTCCTTTTGCTGTTCTATTATCCTCCAAATCCCCCTTCTTGCCATTTTTCTTTGTCTTCGCATAAGCATTTTCTTTTAATACTGTTTCCTACTATCTTTGTCGATTGTGGTTGTGATACGCTTATCAATTAATCCATAAAAAGCGATGAATTAGGATAGTAATGAAAAGGTTTTTATTAACTAAAGAACAGAGCATGCCTCTCGTGGATGACTGGTTCCAAGAATGAAGTGGGTTGCCGAGCAGCCACCTTTATACCAGGTCATGTAGGCGGAGCCATGGGTGGAGCCAGCTGAGGCATGCATTGGTACACAGTGAGTAGCAAGAGGTAACAATGTGCAATAACGATAACAGTAGTGAACAACAATGAAAACGATAACAGTGGTTTACCACATTCACCCCTTGTTTAAAATTGAGTCCGGCGGTGTGAAGTGTACTAAAAGTTCGTGTAGGTAAGTCTATCAGGAGGCCTTGTATGCCATCCTGATCGTCGTAGCAGCGGCGGCGGTGGTGCAGTATCCAACGTCGAATCTGGTGTCTGAGTGGTCAACGAAGGGTCCTGGGGCTCCGGCATGCCGTCTACAGGGGTTGGGTTGGGAGAAGTGGTGGAGAATAACGGTGGTGATTCAGGGGCGCCCGAGGCTGCGAGGTCTCATATGGAGACCGTGTCCTCCCGCCCATCTGGGTATGCCACATAGGCATACTGGGGGTTGGCTTGTAGGAGGTTCACCCTCTCGACCAGGGGGTCCGTTTTATGGGTCCTCACGTGCCTCCGCAGTAGGACGGGCCCAGGAGAAGTCAGCCATGTCGGTAGCGAGGTTCCCGATGTGGACTTCCTGGGGAAAACAAACATTTGCTCATGAGGGGTGGCATTAGTGGCAGTACAAAGCAGTGACTGGATGGAGTGGAGCGCCGCAGGGAGGACCTCCTGCCAGCGAGAGGTCGGAAGGCCCTTAGATTTTAAGGCTAAGAGGACGGCCTTCCAAACCGTCGTGTTCTCTCTTTCCACCTGGCCGTTCCCCCGGGGGTTGTAGCTGGTGGTCCTGCTCGTAGCAATACCTCTCGCGAGCAGGTACTGACGAAGTTCGTCGCTCATGAAAGATGAGCCCCGGTCGCTATGTATATAGCTAGGGAACCCGAACAAGGCGAAGAGGTCATTCAGACATTTGATGGCCGTGGTACTGGTCATGTCTGGGCAAGGGATGGCAAAAGGGAAACGGGAGTACTCATCAACTATGTTGAGGAAGTACACGTTGCGGTCAGAGGAAGGGAGAGGCCCCTTAAAGTCGATGCTCAAGCGCTCGAAGGGGCGAGTGGCCTTGATCAGGCGTGCTCTGTCTGGCCTATAAAAATGCGGTTTGCATTCGGCACAGATTTGGCAGTTCCTGGTCATAGTCCTGACCTCCTCGGTGGAGTAGGGCAGGTTGCGGGCCTTAATGAAGTGGCAGAATCTGGTGACCCCGGGGTGGCAGAGGTCATTGTGGAGGGTCCGCAGTCTATCAACTTGCGCGTTGGCGCATGTGCCTCGTGATAGAGCATCTGGGGGCTCATTGAGTTTCCTGGGCCGGTACAAGACATCGTAATTGTAGGTGGAGAGTTCAATTCTCCACCTCAAGATCTTGTCATTCTTGATTTTGCCCCTCTGCTTATTAGTGAACATAAAAGCAACTGAACGCTGGTCAGTGAGAAGGGTAAATCGTTTTCCGGCCAGGTAATGCCTCCAGTGTCGCACCGCTTCCACAATAGCCTGGGCCTCCTTTTCGACAGAGGAGTGTCGAATCTCGGGGCCCTGGAGGGTCCTTGAGAAAAAGGCCACGGGTCTCCCCGCCTGGTTAAGGGTTGCAGCTAGGGCGAAGTCGGATGCATCGCTCTCCACTTGGAAAGGGATGGACTCATCCACTGCGTGCATTGTGGCCTTCGCAATATCACTGTGAAGGCTGCACACGCCTCTGATGTCAGGGGGAAGGAGGTGGACTTGATGAGGGGTCTGGCTTTGTCCGCATAGTTGGGCACCCACTGAGCATAGTAAGAGAAAAACCCCAGGCATCTCTTCAGTGCTTTTTGGCAGTGGGGGAGGGGGAGCTCCATAAGGGGGCACATTCTGTCGGGGTCGGGGCCGATGACTCCGTTCTCCACTACGCAGCCGAGAATGGCAAGGCGCGTGGTGCGAAACATACATTTCTCCTTATTGTATGTTAGATTCAGCCGCTGAGCCGTACGGAGGAATTTCTCTAGATTAACGTCATGGTCCTGCTGGTTGTGGCCGCAGATGGTGACGTTATCCAGATAGGGAAAGGTGGCCTGCAGCGCGTTCTGGTCAACCATCCGGTCCATCTCCCTTTGGAAGACCGAAACCCCGTTGGTGACGCCGAAGGGAACCCTAAGGAAGTGGTAGAGGCGGCCGTTTGCCTCGAAGGCAGTATACTGGCGGTCCTCAGGGCGGATAGGGAGTTGGTGGTATGCTGATTTAAGGTCAATGGTGGAGAATACCCTGTATTGCGCAATCTGATTGACCATATCAGATATGCGGGGAAGGGGGTACGCGTCCAGCTGAGTGTACCGGTTTATGGTTTGGCTGTAGTCAATGACCAGGCGGTGTTTATTGCCGGTCTTAACGACTACAACCTGGGCTCGCCAGGGGCTGGTGCTCCCTTCGATAATGCCCTCCTTCAGCAGCCGCTCCACCTCAGAGCTAATAAAAGCTCTGTCCCCGGCGCTGTACCGCCTGCTCTTGGTAGCGATGGGTTTACAGTCGCGGGTGAGGTTAGCGAACAAGGGAGGGGGGGAGACTTTGAGTGTGGAAAGACTGCAAATGGTGCGCGGCGGGCGATTTAAAAGCTGTTGGTTGCAGACTGTGAGTGGGGGGAGGGGTCCACCGTATGCCAATGTGACACTTTTAAGGTGGCACTGAAAATCCAACCCTAGCAGAACGGCAGCGCAAAGACGGGGCAGGACAAGAAGTTTAACATTTTTATATTCTGTGCCCCTAACCGAAAGGGTCACCACACAGTAGCCGCCGACGTCCGTTGAATGGGACTTGGACGCCATAGAAATCCGATGGCGCGTTGGCAGGACCGTGAGGGAGTGGCTACGCACCGTGTCGGGGTGAATAAAACTCTCCGTGCTCCCGCTGTCAAACAGGCAAGTAGTGGCGCGGCCGTTTACCATAATGTCCATCATGGACCTGGACAGATGATGAGGGAGAGCTTGATCCAGCGTAACGGAGGCCAGTGTATGGCTGAGTGAGCCGGTGTGGTCGTCAGACGAGGCGGTGGTCGAGTCCAGAGACAAAATGGCGGTTGAGTGCGGCGGACAAAATGGCGGCGGCCATGATTCCGATCCCCACGCGGCCGGAGGTCATCCACGAGAGGCACGCTCTGTTCTTTAGTTAATAAAATTGATACGCTTATCAATTAATCCATAAAAAGCGATGAATTAGGATAGTAATGAAAAGGTTTTTATTAACGAAAGAACAGAGCATGCCTCTCATGGACGACTGGTTCCAAGAAGGAAGTGGGTTGCCAAGCAGCCACCTTTATACCAGGTCATGTAGGCGGAGCCATGGGTGGAGCCAGCTGAGGCATGCATTGGTACACAGTGAGTAGCAAGAGGTAACAATGTGCAATAACGATAACAGTAGTGAACAACAATGAAAACGATAACAGTGGTTTACCACAGGTTGTATCCAAAGAACTGACTCAAATGTAAAGTTGCCGGCAATCAGAACCCCAGGTACCAATATTAATCAATAATCAGGATTGATCTGGTAATTCCTTTAGTTAAAAAAAGCTTTGGTTTGGAAAGATTTATGAGATGTCATCTAGAGTCTGCAGATGTTTAGATTCAGTGGGGGAGAAATTCGGTTGTTAGCGCCATCGATTAACACCTAAAGAGGCCGAGAAGTGGGGCGCTAGTTAATTTCCGGGCGGGCACAAGGCGCCTAGCGCCTCGCCCCATATTGAGCATGCATTTAGCACCGACGCTAAATCTTAGCGCCTGCTCATGGGCGCAGGCTGATTATGACGTCATTTGAGTGTGCAACGCCTTTTGGGCGCCCCAGACCAGAAATTCAGTGGCGCCCCCCTCCGTTGCGCCTGGCGCTAATAGTGACAGCTTACCTGGACCTTACCAAGTCGCTCTTGGGCTGGAGGAGCGTTATTTAAAGGGGACTGGTGTGGTTTAAAAGTGGCAGCCATTTTTGGAGCACAACTTCCTTGAGAGCTACAAAGAGTTGCTGAGCTTCACACTGAGAGCCATTTGACCACTGAGCCAGCGCAGGCAAACGATCTTCAGTCTTCTGACCATCACCTTGCTGTTGGTGAGCCTTGACAACGGGGAACCTTCCTGTGGGCACTTATTATGGGGGCTGCATTGGAGGGGAACGTCCTGCTGCTGAATCATCTGGAAAGGGCACTGAGACGCTGGGAGAGGGGGGCGGGCATGGCCAGACGGAGGAGGGCCAACAGAAGTCGCCACAGCAGAGCTTACGCTGGCAGGGTTTTCCGACAGCAGTTTTCCTACATGAACATGCCAGAGGAGCAGTGTGTCAGAAGGCTGTGATTTAGAAAGGAGGTGGTGACTGAGCTGTGCCAGCTGCTTCAGCCAGATCTGCAGCCTCAGATAAGGTGCAGGACATCTCTGTCGGTGGCTGAGAAGATGCCTGCTGGCCTGAACTTCTACGCGAGCAGCTCTTCTCAGGCTGCGCGTCAGAGGCTGATCAGAAGTAGCTTCTAGGCCCCTCTCACGGAATGCTTGCTGCCATTCCAAGAACAGGAATGGAGCCGGTCTCATACCCCCAAGCCTGTGAAGGGCAAGATGCATGTAAATAGCAGGCATGGCCATTGTAAATGAAGAAAGTGTTTCATTAAACAAAATGTGGTTCATTCAAACATGAGAAAGCTATGGCAACAGAAAGCAAAACTAATACATTGACACATAACTGCCTCTCACACCCAGGAGACTGTCCAAAACATAAATCACATTCCGACCATCTTCCTTGGCCTTGATTCCACTGCACCAACCAAAGCATCCAATGCCCCATCAGTGAGTCGTTCCGCCCTCTGCCTCACCCTTGCTAGGCTGGTGCGCCACAGGTAGGCTCCCACCGCTTTGAAGGCCTACAATGCAGTGAGTGTGTCTGGTGATGCCAATTGACCTGCCCCTTTAAGAGCTGGCCGGCGCCACTGTGTCTCAGGGAAAGTGATTATTGACAGCACCTTCGCTGCGCCCCGCCACCGCGAAATTGGGTTGCGCCGCCAGGTTAGCGCCTTAAGAGTAGCGTGCAGCGCCTGATTTAGCTCCGCAATCACCTTTAGGGGCGCTGCAACCCAATATCGCGCCAGGTGGCACTAAATCACAACTGGCGCTAGGCTTTGCGCTTTGCCAGAACTAGTGCCCCAAACGGGGCTATACCCAATTTCTCCCCCAGTATGTTTGTAATGGCAAGTTGGTAAAGGTTACATTCAGTGAGCCATGAATGAGTGGGTGCATTTCCCATATAATGGCTATTATTACTCAAAGAACAGTTCAGTAAACTTCCCACTGTAAATGGAAAAGTTAATTGTGATTATCATAGAGTGCATTTTACTTGGATGAAAATTTTAAACTTCTCCACTTATTGAATAAAGTTCTGGACTCAATGGATCTCAATATAAAAAATGAAGAACTGTCTTTTTTAAGCTGAACCCCATGCAATATTTTCAATGTTTTTAGCAATTTGGCAGCTTTACGATATGCATCATACAAAGGAAATTCTAACACCATTGTTTTCTGGTATACAGGTCTGTACGTGTACAAGACTGCACAAGGATGCTGTGATTTGTAGATCATGGTGCTTACATCAGATGTGCAAACCTTTTCCTGCCATACGATCAATTTGCCCTTGACAACACTAGGATATCCACACTGTAGCCTGGACAGATGGCCATAATTGTTTTTCCTCCCTCACTTTAAGTCAGGTTGAGATCAGGAACTCATGAAGGGAATTACTGGTGAACTGTAAGATTTGCAAAATTACTACATTTCCCAAAAGGTTATTATTAATAAAAGGGGCCCTGCGTGGACATTTATAAAAAGGGTACCCAAAGATGGTGTCCGCACCCCGTGGCCAAAAGCCTGCAAGATTTTAAAAGCTTGGACTCTGTGGCACAAGCAGCTTGTGGGGAAATCGAAACCAAAGCTGCAGTTTCTGTGAAGAGAGACTTTTGTATTTTGAAAAGCAGACAGCAGGACTTTGAATTATGCATTAAGTCAAATCACAGACAGACCAAAACCAGTTAGGCCTATACTTGAGGCCATCAAGCTGTTTGCATAAATAATCGGGAACAACTTAAGGAAGCCATCGAGGCTGGACAGGCCCATTAAGAGGTATTAATAACAAAACAACTCGATAATCAGGCCAGTAGATGCGATTACCGGCCATCTAAAAACAGTTAGTTTAGATTGCTACCATTATTTAAACTAGCCCGCCAAGATTGGAACAAAGAACTAACCTGATTTGGCGTGCAGATAAGGGCCATCCGAAGGAGTATAACTGAAGATCCCAGGTAGCAATCTCTCTCTCTTGCTCTTGCCCTTGACTCTGCTCTCTGCTCTCGTGGCTCCGGCCTCTTGGGCTGCCGCTCGTACTCGTGCCCTGGCCTCGTGGCGGGTTCTCTCCCCGGAGCAGATTTTCAGTAGCCAGTAACACCATACCAACTGCTAGGAAGGGGAACGAGACCCAAGTCCATAGCCATCCAGGATGCCCAGGCCGCAGAAAGGGGCGAGACGAAGTTGAGCAGGTAGCCCAGGACTCGTATAGTAGTGCGATGAGACGAGACGAGTGGAGACGAAGAAGACGATAATAATTCGATAAGGGCAGAGCAGGGCAGCGAAGAAAACGTATTGATAAGTAAACCAAGTGCCTAGTTATAAGCTGGCGCTTGGGAAGACAAGTATCTCATTGAGCACTGCGATAACGCAGGTGTCCATGCCATAATGAATATGCTGGCGTTCCAAGAATGGGTAGTAAAATCTAAGCAGTAAAGATTGCTAACTGTCTCATTGACAGCACGTTACCGCCGACGACTGCCCGAGGGAGAAGAAGAGGAGAACCCATCGCGACGAGACGACGACGGCAGCGGAGGGGAGAAGGTGTGTCGCAGTAGCAGACCCAGCACCGCACCCCTGAAGACCAGGTGGCGACGGGGTACCTAGAAGGACCAGAAACCAGATTTCAAAACTTGCACTCGTTAACAGTTGGCTTTTATCTTTGGATTGGTGAGCATGAATTCTGGCCCCTCATAGCTTAATCTAGTTCGGTATAAGGGGTGGGATAAGGATAGGGGATTGTTAAGATAGTTTGTTTTCCCTCGATGTGCCGTGTGTTCCCCATTCCCTGTATAAGTATATAAGTATTTCGCATTGGCCTGTAATTTTATACCAGTAACTTCTCGTAAGATTGTGTTAATTTCTATTTCAATAAAATCTTGGTTTTGCTTACATCCAAACCACCTGTCTACTCGAATCTTTTCTGTATCGTCGCCTGTACCTAAGTCCAGTGTCTAGAACCCAGGGGCGTGGGAGCGATTCGAACTGCTCACAAACAGTCAGGGGCATAACTGACTGGGCGCACGCGCCAACCACACCACCACCCCCTACAGAACCAATGTTTTACCACTCCATTACACAATGTATTGATACACTAACACAGTGGATAGAATGGTTCTGAAATGAAGGCAGAGAAAACACTTCAAAAATAATAATCCAAATATTATAACTGTGGTGGCAAATGTGTTTGAATATTCCCAGAATTTCATTTATTTAACATCAAATGATGCAGACATTGTCATTGAAACCTAAATGAATTAAAATAGAAACATTGATAGAATTGATCTTCAGAAATCAAATGAATTAGATTCAAAAACTGATTATCTACTTAGTTTGCAAATCTAGTTTTATAGTTAATCTATTTTTAATATGCTTATTTATCCTTTTGAATTCTTGAAGCTTATAGTCCAGAAAATCTTGTTATATCCGATAGCACATTATTTTAGTTAATTCATGAGGTAATCACCTTATTAATATGCATTGATTGATTTAACATTTTTAAATATATTAGATTTATTGCAAATTTCAGTGGAATTCATGAATCCAAAGTATCAGTTGTTATCATATATGTTAATGTTCTGTCTAAAAGTCTTATTTCCTGTTACTAGAGTCCATTATAAAAGATGTAATAGCAGAGCACTTGGAAAGCAGTGACAGGATTGGACAAAGTCAATATGGATTTACAAAAGGTAAATCATGCTTGACTAATCTACTGGAATTTTTTGAGGATGTAACTGGTAGAATAGATAAGGGAGAACCAGTGGATGTGGTGTACAGGAAACTTTGTGCTATCCGGCACCCATGGGACCGAGCTGCTGCCGTTGCCTCAAAACTGCCATACTCTCCAGAGTTAATGTTGAGAGATACGGAGATTCTTATCTCCGTATTTGACAACAAACACTGTTGCTTAGCAACAGCTTCTAAACACTCGGGTGTGGCCCTAAAGCTCTGTAGCTGAAGCTGTTGCTATAGCTACAGACCTTACACAGCTTGACTGTTCAAACAAAGCAAAAAAAACAAACAAAAAGAATAAAAAACGGCTGCTGATTTTTGCCGGTGGCTCCAGATTGCCGGATAGCTCACCTCTGGATAGCACAAAGTTTCCTGTATTTGGACTTTCAGAAGGCTTTCGTTAAAGTCCCGCATAAGAGAGTAGCGTGCAAACTTAAAGCACATGGGATTGGGGGTAAGGTACTGACTTGGATAGAAAACTGGTTGGCAGACAGGAAGCAAAGAGTTGGAATAAAGGATCTTTTTCCGAGTGGCAGGCAGTGACTAGTGGGGTACCGCAGGGATCGGTGCTAGGACCCCAGCTATTCACAATATATATTAATGATCTAGACGAGGGAACTAGATGTAATATCTCCAAGTTTGCAGACGACACAAAGCTGGGTGGGCGTGTGTGCTGTGAGGAGGATGCAGAGAAACTCCAGTATGATTTGGACAGGTTGGTGATTGGGCAGATGCATGGCAGATGTAGTATAATGTGGATAAATGTGAGGTTATCCACTTTGGTGGCAAAAACAGGAAGGCAGATTATTATCTGAACAGCAATAGATTGGGAAAAGGGGAAGTGCAATGAGACCTGGGTATCCTTGTGCATCAGTCGCTGAAGGTAAGCATGCAGGTGCAGCAGGCGGTTAAGAAGGCAAATGCTATGTTGGCCTTCATAGCGAGAGGATTCGAGTACAGGAGCAAGGATATCTTGCTTCAGTTGTATAGGGCCTTGGTGAGACCGCACCTTGAGTATTGTGTGCTGTTTTGGTCACCTTATCTGAGGAAGGATGTTCTTGCCATGGAGGGAGTGCAGCGGAGATTCACCAGACTGATACCTGGGATGGCAGGAATGACGTATGAAGAGATATTGGGTCGATTAGGCTTATATTCGCTAGAGTTCAGAAGAATGAGAGGGATCTCATTGAAACTTATAAAATTCTAACAGGACTAGACTAGACAGACTAGATGCAGGAAGGATGTTCCCAATGGCGGAGGAGTCCAGAACCAGGGGTCACAGTCTAAGGGTAAGGGGTAAGCCATTTAGGACAGAGATGAGGAGGAATTTTCCTGTGGTACCCCACTAGTCACTGCCTGCCACTCAGAAAAAGACCCATATATTCCAACTCTTTGCTTTCTGTCTGCCAACCAGTTCTCTAACCAAGTCAATACCTTGCCCCCAATCCCATGTGCCTTAACTTTACACACTAATCTCTTATGTGGGACCTTATCGAAAGCCTTCTGAAAGTCCAAATACATCACATCCACTGGTTCTCCCTTATCTATTTTACTAGTTACATCCTCAAAAAATTCCAGTAGATTAGTCAAGCATGATTTACCTTTTGTAAATCCATGTTGACTTTGTCCGATCCTGTCACTGTTTTCCAAGTGCTCTGCTATTACATCTTTTATAATGGACTCTAGCATTTTCCCCACTACCGATGTCAGGCTTACTGGTCTATAATTCCCCGTTTTCTCTCCACCACCTTTTTTGAATAGTGGGGTAACATTAGCTACCCTCCAATCCATGGGTACTGTTTCAGAGTCTATCGAATTTTGGAAGATGACCAGCAATGCATCTACTATTTCTAGGGCCACTTCCTTAAGTACCCTGGGATGTAGGTTATCAAGCCCTGGAGATTTATCGGCCTTCAATCCCGTCAATTTCCCCAACATCATTTCCCTACAAATACTGATTTCTTTCAGTTCCTCCCTCTCATTAGACCCTATGTTCCCCGACATCTCTGGGAGGTTATTTGTGTCCTCCTTTGTGAAGACAGAACCAAAGTATGTATTTAATTGGTCTGCCATTTCTTTGTTCCCCATTATAAATTCCCCTGATTCTGACTGCAAGGGACCTACGCTTGACTTCACCAATCTTTTTCTCTTCACATATCTATAAAAGCTTTTACAGTCAGTTTTTATGTTCCACTGCAAGCTTACTCTCATACTCTATTTTCCCCTTCTTAGTTAATCCCTTTGTCCTCCTTTGTTGAATCCTAAACAGCTCCCAATCCTCAGGTTTACTGCTTTTTCTGGCCAATTTATATGCCCTCTCCTTGGATCTTATGCTATCCCTAATTTCCCTTGTTAGCCACGGTTGAGTCACCTTTTTTGTTTTATTTTTATGCCAAACTGGGATGAACAAATTCTGTAGTTTATCCATGCAATCTTTGAATGTTTGCCATTGCCTATCCACCATCAACCCTTTGAGTGACATTCCCCAATCAATCCTACCCAACTCACGCCTTATCCAATCGTAGTTTCCTTTATTTAAATTCAGGACCCTAGTCTCTGAGTCAACTACTTCACTCTCCATCTTAATGAAGAATTCTATCATATTATGATCGCTCCGACCCAAGGGGCCTCGCACAACAAGATTGCTAATTAATCCTTTCTCATTACATGATACCCAGTCTAAGATGGCCTGATCTCTAGTTGGTTCCTCGACATATTGGTCCAGGAAACCATCCCGTATACATCCAGGAATTCCTCCTCCACAGTATTGTTACTAATTTGGTTAGCCCAATCTATATGTAGATTAAAGTCACCCATGATAACTGCTGTGCCCTTATTGCATGCTTCTCTAATTTCCCTTTTAATGCCATCCCGACCTCCGCATTACTGTTTGGAGGTCTATATACCACTCCCACTAAAGTTTTCTACCCCTTGGTATTTCTCAGTTTTACCCATACAGATTCCACATCATCAGAGCTAATATCCTTCCTTACAATTGTGTTAATCCCCTCTTTAACCAGCAATGCTGCCCCACCTCCTTTTCCTTTTTGCCTATCTTTCCTGAATATTGAATACCCCTGGATGTTGAGTTCCCAGCCTTGGCCACCCTGGAGCCATATTTCCGTAATCCCAATCATATCATATTCGTTTACCTCTATTTGTGCAGCTAATTCATTCACCTTATTACGAATGCTCCTTGCATTAAGACACAAAGCCTCCAGGCTTGTTTTTTTAACGCTCTTAGACCTTTTAGAATTATTTACTGTGGCCATGTTTGATTTAAACCCTTGATTTCTCTGACTGCCACCTTTGTTTTTCTCCTTCCTGTCTTTTGCTTCTATCCTTGTTTCCCTTTCCTCTGTCTCCCTGCTCAGGTTCCCAACCCCCTGCCATTTTAGTTTAAACCCTTCCCCAGAGCACTAGCAAACACTCCCCCTAGGACAACGGTGCCGGTCCTGCCCAGGTGCAAACCGTCTGGTTTGTACTTGTCCCACCTCCCCCAGAACCGGTTCCAATGTCCCAGGAATTTGAATCCCTCCCCCTTGTACCATTCTTCTAGCCACGTATTCATCTGAAATATCCTTCTATTTCTACACTGACTAGCACGTGGCACTGGTAGCAATCCTGAGATTACTACCTTTGAGGTCCTATTTTTAAATTTACCTCCTAACTCCCTATATTCAGCTTTTAGGACCTCATCCCGTTTTTTACCTATATCATTGGTACCTATATGCACCATGACAACTGGCTGTTCACCCTCCCCTTCCAAAATGTTCTGCAGCCACTGTAGGGGGTGGTGTGTGCCCAGTCAGCTCTGCCCCTGACTGTCTCTGAACGGTTCGAATCGTTCCCACACCCCTGGGTTCTAGACACCGGACTTAGGTACAGGCGGCGATACAGAAATAGTGTAGACAACTGGTTTGGTACAAGAAAACCGTAATTTTATTAAAGGCACAACAATATTACAACTAGAATAATTACAGGCATATAAAAGTACACTTAGTTGGGAATGGGGAACACACGGCACAACGAGGGAAAAATCACATTAATAATCCCCCTACCCTTGTCCCACCCCCAATACCTAACTAGATTGAGCTAAGAGGGGCCAGGGATTTATGCTCACCAATGGGGTTCCTTTTGATGGTTCGAAACCTGTGGATTAAGCCGGTTGCGGTTTTGGGGTTCGCTCTTTGTGTCCTTTGGGGCCTGCCATCATCATGTGGTCCCAGGGCGCGGCGTTGGAGTCGCCTGAGTAAAGTACCCTCTTTTCCTCCGTTAGAGATAGGGAGTAAAGTCTTTGTTGGGTACTTTACCTTGCAGAATGGTTGTTCTTCTGGTGGTGGTCTGGTCATCGAAGGTTTTGTTGCGGTTGGGGTTCGGTTGGTGGTCTATGGTGTTGGCTTGAGTTTGTCACCGCGGTGCTCGTGGTCGTCAGCTGCTCCTTCTACCCATGCATCGAACATCCGCTTACCGGGGTGTGTGCCTGCTCATCCCCAACGCTTCTTTATGCTGCCCTTCTCTGCTTATTGGCCTTGCCGTTCGTCTCGTCTCGCCTGCCTGCTTGCGGCCCCTTGTGTCCTGTGTGTGTTGAGTCGGGTCCCGTTCTCCTCCCGCGTTTGGCCACCGGTGTTGTAATGGGCGTCCTCGGTGTCGAGCAGCGCGGGAAGGGAGAAGAGGAAGAGAGCGAGAGAGAGAGAGAGCCCTTGGCTACCGGTGGGCCTACAATTATACCGGCTCTTCACCCCTTATCTGTGCGCCAAATCAGGTCAGTTCTTTGTTTAATTTTGGCGGGCTCGTCTAAAGTGTTTACAGTCATTCACCTTAATGGCTTTTGGGGCGGTTGTCTCCTTGTTTAATGGCTTCAATATCCTGGCTGTTTGTCATTTATGAAGTTTATTCATCTTTTCCTGGCTTGGTGGCTCCTTTGAGCTGTTACCGATTATGTATGCAAAAAGTTAATGGCCTCACAATTACGTCTATCCTGAGTTAAACTGTTTCAATATGAAGGATGCATATTCTGTGTTTATCTAGCTGTCTGGCTTTAGAAATGACAAAGTCTTTCACACAGATCCATGCATGTTAGGTTTCATTTCAAGATTTGAATGGGCCTGCCTTTTGCAGGGCCTTGCTTTTAAAATCCTGCAGGCTTCTGTCATGAGGTTTCAGAAGCCATTTTCTTCTGGGTACCCTTTTTAATAACTTGTCCATTCAAGGTCCCTTTTATTGATAACTTTTGGGGAATGTGGGAATTTTGAGAACTCTACACTCCCCCCTGTTGATATTAAACTCGCTTTAAGTATCATACTTTTCAAGGTGAGCAAAATTCCCAACCCTCCATAGTCAATCTTCCCTTGTAATTACCTATCTATGATCCCATGACATATGCATTTCCCATTCTTTAAAAAATGTAGTGTACATAAGCATACATAGGCAGAATACAGTCGTTTACACACATCCAAGCATGGAGGGGGTCCAACACCCCTGCACCACTTGGTATACATACATCTTTATTAAAATAACATGTCAAAAGTCTTTATTAAAAATAACAAAAACAAAAGAAAAAACTATCTTTATTCAGAAACACACAAAAAACTCAAACAGGTTTATCTCCCTCCACCTTGACATAGTGTTCCTTCCAGGTCCTTTGGTTTTGGAATTCTAGTATTTGGCCTTTTCACTTGCAGTCAGTGCACACTAGGTACAATACTATTCCCAGCTGGCAAACCACGAGGATGTGGGAAGCCAGTCTAATCCATGAAGGGATCTCTATGTTTTCAAAAATGTCCCACCAGGGTGGAGCCACAATATCCAATATTTTGGCCCCTATCTCTACCGTCTTCTGCTCCAGAGTGTAGAAATGTTTCTGTGAGACTATTACTGCTTTTAGTATTTTGGTAAGATGTTCTGGGAGAGGGGGGATTTCGTAGCCGAAATGTGCCACATACTTTTGCAGGTTGGTAAAATTCTCTTTTACAGTGAGGTGAACAGTGGAGGGTTCAGGAATGGGGACAATTCGTTCCTGGGCCACTTCAACTTCTGCCTCGGGTTTAAAGCAGAAATTGCTGTCACTTACCGGACACCAGCTATGCTGTCCATGCTGGTAGTGGGGTGCACCTGTGGTGACACAATATGTCCCACCTCCTATATATGCTACCTGTGGGGGAACATGGCCTTGTGCCATTACCTCCATGGTACAGATTATAGGTTTTGCGCCAGCAGCTTTAAACCTGCACTGTGGTTTTGAATAGGTGTTCAAGAGCTGGGGACACATTATTATGTGTGCTCCTTGGCTCTGGCACCCCGAGAGGTCAATACCTGTCATAGCGTGCTCCCACTTTATGACATAAGGTGGGACCGCTGTGAAACGGATGTGTGCACCCCCTTGAATGACTCAAATGTTCTCTACCCTGTATACCGGCGCGGGTCAGGCTGTCCCACCCATGACCGGCATCCTTACTACTATACCCAAGATAGTATGATTTGAACGTCCACAATCAACTGGGACTGGGTATGCCTCAGAAGCTAGCCAGAGTTGACACGGGCTTAATGCATTCTCAAATGGATGGAGGGCTGCGAGGTGCTTGTTGCTGATCCAGGAGGGGACTAAACCCTGTTTTAAATCCTCCAGATTACTCCGGCCCTCGCCCAGCAACCATGCCCCGTACAGTACGCACACCTTGTTCTGTGCAGCCTGATCTGAAGCATTTCTGTCCTCTCTTATAAGGGCATTTACAGTCTTTGCGTGCTTCTCCAGCTCAGCTATTATCTCTTTTAAATGGACCGTCATGGCCTGGTCCTCATGTAACTCTGAGCCTACTACCTTATTTTCATCCATTAGGATTTTCCTCAATTGTGTTTTTAGACCATTTATCTGTGTCTGCAATTCTATGTCATCCAAACTGTTTATGACAGAGGACCCTGTGTTAAACGCAGTAAAAACATCATTCCAGGCTCCCCTTCTTTGTCTCCCCGCATTACCAAAATACTCAGTGTGTGTGGTGTACATTTCTGTTTTGTCTACATTGGCAAAATCGAACTCGTAGAATTTCCTAAACATGTCTTTTAACAGGACCTGGTATAGCTGTTCTGTCTCTTTGGGGCACCACTCAGGTAAGTGTACCTCGGTAAGGTTCAGGATTACAGAAGCTACCGCCTAGTGTACCCCCTGGTATAGCACCTGATCTGTCGGCACTAGTACCAGCCCATTCCCTGGTCCCTTGGTGGTGGCAGGGCACCCCTCCCTGTGTGTCCTTGCTGCCTGGGTCGTGGGCAGGGGCTTTCGGGGGCGGGTTACAAGTTCAGTGGCATTCACTGGGATCGGGGAGTATGGGACCGCGCACGCCTGCAGGCTGGAATCCCACTTCACCCCCTCCCCAGCATCTTGCCACTGCTGGTGGAAAATGATGGATATGCCTGTGTGGCAGACCTTCTCTGATCCCCACATACAGACATAAATCCCCTGATCCGGTTCCCACCACTTGTCCCAGCACACACTCAATCCCCCGTGAGTCCCTGTAATCGTCCGATGGGTATTGTTATCCAACCGTTCCCACTCGACTGCGGGTTTTCCCATATCCTTGCTCAGTTTTCTGAGCCACCACCGCCTATCCAAAGGAATCTGTCCCTTGCATGTTAAACATACACGTTTCCCTACGGTGACGCTGACCCTTGTGGCAACGACCTGTACCCTGGGGCACAGGAGGGAGGCCTCCCCGTACGTGAACCTGGTCTGGCTGGAGTACTGAGTCGAATTGGACCCCAGCCACCTTGGCCACCTTCCCTCGTGGAAGTAAATGGTGAGCTCCTCCACACCCCGTTAGCCATCTCCATCAGTAATGATCGGTGCTCTCTCTCCTGAGCACCCATAGATGTGGGAGTCCTCCACGTCACCTCGCTTTCCAATGCTCATTACTACCAGGGCGAGTAGGAGTACGCCCCCCTTTATCTTGAAATCCTCTCCTGCAAAGAGACACATGAGCATATAGCCAGGTCCCGAGGAGATTCTCTGGCTTGGGTGAAGCATAGTCGAGTCTTGCGACCTCGACTTAATACCAACATTCTTAACAATACTACTACTTATATAAAACTACCAATCACCTTGTTTAAACTTACACTAAACACCTAAACTTTACAATATCACACATAAATTACCTAACTATGTACATCCGCCGCCCGTCTCCGGGCGGCCAGCCTAATCCCTGTTTGGGCTGCGGCACACCGCTCCCTTCAGTGTGGCCGCACTGTCCTGTACTTCCGGTCCCTCGCAGCCTGCGGCTGCTGGCTGGGGACCTCTGCCCTCAGACCGATCCCTGACTCGAGAGGCTGCCCTTTTAAACTGGGCCGTGGCGTTCGTGGGACCTTCTAGGGACTTTGGCAGGAGGGGGTTTTCTGGCTGGTGGTTCTTTAACCCGAGCCAATGCCCCCTCCGGTGCGGTCTGTTGGCTTTCCACTACCGCTGGCTGGGGATCTTCCTCCTCAGGCTTTACCCCTCCTGAACCTGGGCTAGGGGCAGGTAACTCTTCGCAGCCTGATGCTGTGGGCTGAGGGTCCTCGCTCTCAGGTCCCACCTTATCTAAAACTGGGTCAGGGGTGGGGTCTCCGCCTTTGGGTCCTACCTCATCTAAACCTGGGTCAGGGGCGGGGTCTTCGTCCTCACATCCCACCTCATCTAAATCCCAGAAGAGTGGGGGAGTGTCCCAAGCGGTGGGCGGGATGGCTCCTCCCCTTAAACAAGCCACTGCGCCTGTCTGTGCAGTCTGTGAACTTGCTCCTGCTGCAGGCTGAGGATTTCTATCCTCAGACCTTATCCCAACTGGCTGTTCTCTCCTCTCGGGCTTAAACAGTTTATACTGATTAATATGGAACCATTTGGTGCGCCGAGGCATCTTAATGGCGTATAGCATGGGGCCGGCCTTGCCTACAATGCTGTAGGGCCCCATGTATAGCGGTTCTAGACTTCCTACCCGAGCAAAATTCCTCACCATAACCTAATCCCCTATCTCCCATTCATGGTGTTTTTGGGGTTCTAACAGCAATCGATTACTCCGATGCTGCTTTCCCATGTTCCGAGCTGCCTGCCCGTGGACCTGCTTAAGGTGCTCAAAGAGGTTCCTGGCAAACCTGTCCCGGTTTACCTCCCTGGGCTGACCTTCAGTGAGCACCGGGGCTAGTACATGGGTTGGGGTCCTCATAACCCTGCCAGTCATCAGCTCGTGCGGGGAGTACCCCGTGATTTTTGACTGGCTAGCCCGGATCCCCATCAGAACCAGCAGCAGGACCTCGGCCCATTTTCTAGGCGAGTCCACCGTCTCTTTCCTCAGCCTTTCCTTCAAGGTCCTGTTCATCCTCTCCACAATCCCTGAGGACTGTGGGTTGTGGGCCACGTGCCATTTCCCCTCGATGCCGAGCAGCATAAGGGTATTCTGCATGACCTGCCCGGTGAAGTGACTCCCTTGGTTGGACTCCACATACTGTGGTAGCCCCCATCGCGAGAACACTTCCCAGACCAGGATCCTGGCTGTACCCAGAGCTGTGGCTGTTTTGCAGGGGAAGGCTTCTACCCATTTCGTGAACACATCTACCAGGACTAGGCAGTACTTATAGCCTCCCTGGGCGGTGGGCAGGGGCCCGATGTAGTCAACCTGTATCGACTGCCATGGTCCCTCTACCCTCCTGATGTGTCCCATAGGTACCTTCCTTTTGTGGGGTCAGGGTTATTAGCAGCACACACCAGACAGCCGGTGCAGAATTCGCGGATATCTTCCCTGAGTCCTGGCCACCATCCCGCCTGTTCCACCCGCTGCCAGGTGGTCTCAGGCCCGGGATGCCCTGCTCCTGGACCCTCATGGGCCAGTTGAAGGAATTCCCTCCAGCGCTGCTGTGGTACTACCCAATGTTCTCCCCTAAACAGCATGCCTTCTTTCAAAGAGAGGGCTGCTGTGCCGTAAGGACCCTCTACCCTTTTCCCCTCAGTCACTGCACTGAGGACTGCCTTGAGGAAGGGGTCTTGGGTTTGGGCCGTCTTGAGGTCCGGGGCTAAAGCTACCCCTGCACTCCCTGGTGTCCCATTCCTACCCCTGACTGCTGCTACAGGACTGGACCCATATGGATCCCAGAAAGTGCCGGTGCGGGCACCCTCCTTAGCTAGCACGTCGGCCTGCTGGTTGCCCTTACTACGGGGTTCTGTGGAGGAATGGGCTTTCACCTTATGGATGAAAACCTCCCCTTCCTCCCCCACTGCTGCTAAGATTTTGTCCAGCAGGGGTTTCACTGTGAGGGGTCTCCCGTCGGCGGAGGTGTATCCGCGGCGGGACCAGATGGCCAAGTACTCACTACACGAATTGCACGTGAACATACTGTCCGAGCAAATCGTGTACGGGGTGGAGAAGATTTCGGGGTGTGTAACAACGTACACTACCGCGGACAGTTCAGCCTGCTGGGCGCCCATGGTGCTGGGGAGCTTAATCGCCAGGGCAATGTTTGCCGCTGGGTCATAAACTCCACAACCTGTGAATCGCTCGCCAGCAGATACCGTGCTGGAGCCGTCCACATAGATTTCGCGGCCTGTGGGGTGTATCCCGGCCCGTAAACCTATGTCCACTTCCCAAACCCCTTCTATGGAACACCGGTGGGCTGTTCCAGGATATACCAAGTTGGCTGCGAGCTTTGGCTCGCAGAGCCCTTTTACTTTTAGGTCCATCTGTGAGAGAAGCAGGTTCCAGCGAGCAATGCGGGCACTGCTCACTGTCCCATCTTTGATTCTCCCGTCCAGCAGCATCTGGGTGGGTATCTGATGGGTGAGGAGGGTGATGGGAGAGGTGCCTGTGAAGTTCAGCGATCTTTTCACAGCCCAATGTGTGGCCAAGAGGTGCTTCTCACAATTGGAGTAGCTCTTCTCCACATCCGTGAGTATCCTGGAGGAGTAGACCACCGGCCTCAGCCTGCCATGCCGCTCTTGGAGCAGCACAGCACTCAGGCTGTCCCCGCTGGCTGCCACCTCCAGGAAAAACTCTTTCCCCCCATCTATGGCCCCTAGAGCTGGTGCTGTTGTGTCCGTCAGTAGTAAGACACAGACTGCAGGAGAACGGTACAACAGGTGTTTACTCAACGTGGCTCACTCTGGGACTGAACTGTACAGCTTACTACTCAGTGCTATATACAGGTGTGATCACTGCCGGTACTACAGTATACATGAGCTATAAAAAGTAGTTCCCCCCTTAAAGGTATATACATTACAATTCCTCCCCTTTTAGATTAGCAGTACCATAACACTCATTTAACAATTAAATATCAAACTAATTACAATTAATACTTTTAACATACAACGTTAGCTGAAAATAGTCCATTTATATATTCAGTCTTTGGGGAGGCTTTCTGATCCTTTCTGGATAGCGCCTTTCCCGAGTGTCTCGCTCTTGGTGCAGAGGCGATTCTGGTACCCTGTCGTCGGTTGGGTCATCAGCTTCCGATGCTACTGTTTCTGGGGTAGATGCGACCTGTACGTCGGCTTCCTCACCAGGTACGTATGGCCGAGGCATGGGGTTGACTTGTTCCTGTGACTCTAGGATCTGGTCAGCATGGCGTCTCACGATGTTCTCCCCAACGTCCACTGTGTACATTAGTGGCCCCTGCCGTGTGCATATCGTTCCTGGCTGCCATTTTTCTGTTCGGTAGTCGCGGGCCAAGACTGGTTGCCCTGCATTGAAGCTCCTTGTTGGCTTCTCATGGATGTGCTGGAATTGCTTACTCTCAACATCTCTTCGTACGTTTGGTCTGAGCAAATCCAGGCGAGATCTTAACCTTCGGTTAAAGAACATCATGGCTGGGGCCTGGTTGGTGACTGCATGTGTCGCATTCCGGTAGGCGAACAGGAAATTGTCCACCTTATGCTGCAGCGGAATGTTGTCATTGTACATAGCCTTTATTGCCTTCTTAAAGGTTTGTACGAACCTCTCAGCCAATCCATTTGAGGCTGGATGATACGGGGCGGATGTGTAATGCCTTACCCCATTCTTCTTCATAAATCTCCGGAATTCTTCGGACACAAACTGTGGTCCGTTATCGGAGCAAATCTGTTCTGGCAAGCCATTCCTGGCAAAAATGGTCCGTAGGACTGCAATAGTTTTCTCCGTGGTGGTGGAGGACATTTTGATGACCTGAGGCCATTTCGAGTGCGCATCCACGGCTATTAAAAACATTGAGTCCATGAATGGACCAGCAAAATCAATATGCACCCATTGGCATGGAGATGAGGGCCACTCCCATGGGTGTAGAGGGGCATGTGGTGGTGCATTTTGGACTTTCTGGCATCCTGAGCAGCTCTTGGTCAGGTCCTCGATTTGTTTATCGATTCCCGGCCACTACACATAAGCCCTGGCAAGGCTTTTCATTTTTACCCCTCCCAGATGACCCTCATGAAGCTCATTGAGCACTCTATCCCTTAACTTGGGTGGAATTACCACTCGGGATCCACACATCAAGGTCCCCCGGCACACTGACAGCTGTTCTCTTCTTGTCGAGAATGCTGGCAACAGTGAGTCGCCATGTGCTGGCCATCCCTTCACCGTCAAATCATAGACCCGAGACAGTGTCGGGTCATTTCGGGTCTCCCACATCTATGGGTGCTCAGGAGAGAGAGCACCGATCATTACTGATGGAGGTGGCTAACGGGGTGTGGAGGAGCTCGCCATTTACTTCCACGAGGGAAGGTGGCCAAGGTGGCTGGGGTCCAATTCGACTCAGTACTCCAGCCAGACCAGGTTCACGTACGGGGAGGCCTCCCTCCTGTGCCCCAGGGTACAGGTCGTTGCCACAAGGGTCAGCGTCACCGTAGGGAAACGTGTATGTTTAACATGCAAGGGACAGATTCCTTTGGATAGGCGGTGGTGGCTCAGAAAACTGAGCAAGGATATGGGAAAACCCGCAGTCGAGTGGGAACGGTTGGATAACAATACCCATCGGACGATTACAGGGACTCACGGGGGATTGAGTGTGTGCTGGGACAAGTGGTGGGAACCGGATCAGGGGATTTATGTCTGTATGTGGGGATCAGAGAAGGTCTGCCACACAGGCATATCCATCATTTTCCACCAGCAGTGGCAAGATGCCGGGGAGGGGGTGAAGTGGGATTCCAGCCTGCAGGCGTGCGCGGTCCCATACTCCCCGATCCCAGTGAATGCCACTGAACTTGTAACCCGCCCCCGAAAGCCCCTGCCCACGACCCAGGCAGCAAGGACACACAGGGAGGGGTGCCCTGCCACCACCAAGGGACCAGGGAATGGGCTGGTACTAGTGCCGACAGATCAGGTGCTATACCAGGGGGTACACTAGGCGGTAGCTTCTGTAATCCTGAAACTTACCGAGGTACACTTACCTGAGTGGTGCCCCAAAGAGACAGAACAGCTATACCAGACCGTTAAAAGACATGTTTAGGAAATTCTACGAGTTCGATTTTGCCAATGTAGACAAAACAGAAATGTACACATCCACCCGATCATGCCCCATCACAATCTTATATGTTTCAACCATAGTTGAATGAAATATTTCGACAGGATCCACTGCTGGTGCTTCCTCCGCCGTAGGCAGTGGCAGGCGTGATAGCCCATCAGCATTTCCATGCTGTTTCGTGCCCTTATATTCAATCTCATAGTGGTGCGCCCCTAGAAAGAGTGACCATCTTTGTAGTCGTTGCGCAGTCATCACCGGAACGCCCTTCTTCGGATTAAAAATGGAGACAAGAGGCTGGTGGTCAGTCAGCAAGGTGAATTTCTGCCCGTGCAGATAGTGATTGAACTTTTTCACTCCCCACACTAGGCTGAGGGCCTCCCTGTCAATCTGGGCGTAGTTACGCTCGGCTGAGGTTAGTGATCGTGACGCAAAGGCTATTGGCCTCTCTGAGCCGTCTGAGAATTTGTGCGACAGCACCGCTCCAATGCCGTAGGGTGACGCATCACACGCCAACCGAATTGGTAGTGCCGGGTTGAAATGGGCCAATACCTCTTTCGATGTGATTAGTGTTTTGCTCTTCTGGAAAGCTCGTTTACATTCGTCACTCCACTTCCATGGCATCCCAGTTTGCAGTAGGGTGTTCAGTGAGTGTAGTATAGTCAACAAAGTTGGCAAGAACTTATGGTAGTAGTTTACCAGCCCGAGGAACGACCTCAGTTGTGACACATTTTCCGGTGCTGGAGCCTTGACTACTGCCTCAATCTTTTCTGGAGACTTATGTAACCCCTCTTTATCGATAACGTGGCCACAATACAAGATCTGTTTTTAAAAAAAACTCGCATTTGGGGCGGTTAGCTCGGAGCCCATATTCCTTCAATCTAGTGAGCACCTGCTCCAGGTTGGCGAGGTGATCACTGTCTTTTTCGCCCGTGACCAGGATGTCGTCCAAATAACACTGGGTCCCTGGGATCCCTTGCAGGACTTGTTCCATTGCCCTTTGCCAAATAGCCGGAGCTGATGCTACCCCGAATACCAGCCGGTTGTATTGGTAGAGACCTTTATGGGTGTTGATTGTGAGGTATTTTTTTGATGCTTCTTCTACCTCCATTTGCAGATACGCCTGGGCCAGATCAATCTTAGTGAAGCGTTTCCCTCCAGATAGCGAGGCGAAAATATCTTCAATCCGCGGAAGTGGATATTGTACGGTGTGAAGGACTGGGTTCACTGTTACCTTAAAGTCCCCACAGATGTGAACCTTCCTTGGTTCCCCAGGCGTGCTGCTCAACGACTTTTTCATCACAGGGATGATGGGTGTAGCCCACTCGCTCCAGTCTACCTTGGACAGTACTCCTGAATGTTCCAAACTCTCCAGCTCTGCTTCGACGGCTGGGTGGATCGCATAAGGTACCGGTCTGGCTTTAAAAAATTTGGGCTTGCATTTTCTTCGATTTTAATTGTTGCTGTCATGCCTTTTAGTGTTCCGAGTCCTTGCTGGAACACTTCTTGCGCGTCGGTTAGGATCTTTGACAGTCGCCCGGGTGTGACGTCGTCATCCTTTTTGGCAGCCACAGTCAGTGCTTGTATCGAATGCCAATCCAGCTGTACTTTCCAGATCCATTCACGTCCCAGTAATGGTGGTCCTCCATCTTGCAATACATACAGGTCTAGTTTTGGTGTTTCCTTACCGTTATATATAACGGTCACCTTTATTTTTCCTTTGGGGTAGACTTTTTGCCCCGTGTACGTCTTCAAAATAATTTTTGTGTCTCTCAAGGGTATGTGTGAGAATAGCCGCTCGTAGTCCCATCGGTTTATGACTGTTAGGGCTGATCCTGTGTCCAATTCCATTTTTACCTGGACTCCTGCTATCTTGAGAGTGACCCAAATGGTTCGGTGATCCTCCATTTTGATCACATTATGTCGTTTCAGACAACTCAGCTCCCTGTTTTCGGAGTCGGTATCACTCTTTTGTTCGTCTGAACTATTCTCCGTCACCTTATGTACCTTCTTGTACTTTTCTTTTGGAGATTTCTTATTGCTGGTTTTCTTTCCCGACCTGCAGACTCGTGCTATGTGTCCTACTTTTCCACACTGTCTGCACACTTTGTCTTTGAACCAGCAATCATTGTGGTCGTGTGTTGTTCTGTCGCAGCGATAGCACTTCTCTGTTCTGTATGACATTTCGTTTGTGCCATATTCTTGCGGTCTCTGTTGTATCTCTGCAGCGCCCCGTGCTGCTGCTTCATATGATACCGCAATGCTGAAAGCCTTGTCTAGTGTAAGGTCCTTTTCAGATAAAAGCCGTTTCTGGGTTCCTTCACTTTGAAGCCCACACACAAACTTGTCCCTTAAGGTATCTGCCAGTCCCATTCCAAACTGGCAGTGTTTCGATAGTTTGCGCAGTTCTGTTAAATATTCAGCATTGCTTTCATCCTTATGCTGGTTCCGTTTGTGAAACTTGAATCTTTCTGCTATCAGCAGCGGTGTGGGGTTTAAATGTTCCTGTAGTATCGTCACTATGTCTCCAAAACTCTTTTCCACTGGCTTCGCTGGGATTACTAGATTTCGTAATAAGCCATACGTCTTTGCACCCATTAAATTTAACAATACCGGCGCTTTCTTGTCATCTGACACCTCATTTGCCTTGCAGTATACCTCTATTCGTTCGACATATGTAGTCCAATCTTCGACTTTATTGTCAAATGCGGTGATACTGCCACTCTTCGGCATTTTGGGTGTGGTTTAAAACGGCTTAAAATGGCGTCTCCCGCGCTTTCCTTCCTCCCCCACTGCTGCCAACGCTGCTCTCGGCGGTCCTCGTGGCAATTGCGGCACCTCGCGGGTTTCTGCGCGTCTCTCTCCCTCTCCTCGATGCTGCTCGGCCCCTGAAAACCGGCTGCGCCCTGTACGCTCTGCCCTCTCTCTCTCTCCCCCGTCAACGCTGCTCGGCCCTTTGCTGTGCCGCTCGGTCGGGCTCTAGCCCGCCGCTGTCCGGGAAGGGTCTGCGCACTACCTGTTGCCAGCCCGTTTCGCTGGACCACCACGACTGGAAAGCCAAGCCTGGCTCTCAACAGCCTCCCCCGCAATTCTCGAGTCTCTGCTGGATGACTGGGCGGTTGCCCATGGTCGACGCCCATGTCTCTGGCCTTGACCTCCAATCTACTGGTCTCCAGGAATGAATCCCTGGGAGGTGATGCAGAGTTGCAGGTAGGATCGAATTTGTCTCGTCGCCAATGTTGTGTCCGTCAGTAGTAAGACACAGACTGCAGGAGAACGGTACAACAGGTGTTTACTCAACGTGGCTCACTCTGGAACTGAACTGTACGGATTACTACTCAATGCTATATACAGGTGTGGTCACTGCCGGTACTACAGTATACATGAGCTGTAAAAAGTAGTTCCCCCCTTAAAGGTATATACATTACAATTGCGGTCTGCAGGTCTTTCTTGAGCCTGACAAATGCTGCCTGGCAACCCTCATCCCAAGCCCACTCCACTCCCTCATGTAGGAGTCGGAGCAGAGGGGCTGCTGTGGCTGCATATTCCTCAATAAAGTCTCTGCAGTACCCGGTTAGCCCTAGAAACGACCTCACACATGTGACTGTGTTGGGGACTGGTAACTCCTGTACCGCCTCCCTTCTAGCCTTATCTATGGCCCTTCCCCCAGTGCGTACGGTCAGACCCAGGAATTTCAGCTCCTGCTGGCCGATCTGCGCTTTCTTTGGGTTTACTTTAAAACCCTCCTGCCTGAGCAACTCCAGCAGTTCGGCCAGTAGTGGGCCATGGTCCTCTCTCGAATCGGTGAAGAGGAGCATGTCATCCACATACTGTAGCAGCTGCCTGGGCTGGCTGAAGCCCTTTAAACTGTTTGCCATGCACTGATGGAAGATGCTGGGGCTATTGTGGAAGCCCTGAGGCAAACAGTTCCAGGTGTACTGTTGCCCTTTAAAGGTAAAGGCAAACTTGTACTGGTCCTCCCTCCTTAAAAGGGACGGACCAAAACCCGTTGGAAATATCCAGCACCATGAAAGTGGTCGCGGATGCTGGGATACTTCCTATCAGGTCGGCAACTGCTGCTACCGTGGGTGCACAGGCTGGGATGTTGCTGTTGAGCACCCGATAGTCCACCGTGACCCTTCAGGAATTGTCCGGCTTTCTAACCGGCCACAGTGGAGAGTTTACGTGGGTGGCTATCGGTCTCAGGACCCCTTGCTGTACTAAGGAGGACATGGCCGCTTCCATGTCTGGCTCCGCTTCCCTGGGGAAGTTGTACTGTTTTTGTGGTCGGGCCATGGGGTCCCCGTCTACGCTGACCTCAAACCCGTTGACCCTCCCGCAGTCGTGTTTATGTGTGGCAAATGTGGCTAGGTGGGCTCGCACAAATGCCTGGAATGCTTTAGGGGTATTGCTGACCATGAGCTCGAGGTTATAACCCTCCTTAGGCTTCATGGCGCACAGGGTCCCCTTCCCTTCTTTCCCTGGGATGACTACTACTCCGCCTTCCTTTCCTGTACTTGCCCCCCATAGGCAATGATTTCTTAAATCCACCAGGATCCCGTGGCCTACAATAAAGTCGGCTCCCAGGATCCCTTTTCCACCCTCCTGTTCCCACTTTATTAGGATACAGGTCCACTTAGAGCGGAGTGTTCCTAAACGAATGGAGAGCGGGATGGAAAATGAGCCGGCCTGTTCTCTGCTTGTGAATCCCGCCAGACTGTATGGGACCCCGCTAGATAGAGGTGAGGTGGTGGGGTTAGCTGAATGGACCACGGTGCATGATGCCCCCGTATCCAACAGATAGGTCCCCTTTACCTTTTCCACCTCCATCTCAACGAGGGCTCTCTTCCATACATCGTACTGCAGGGAACACAGGTAAACAGGCTGCGCTGGCTCTAGTCAGGGCTGTGGGTTGGATGGGGCTGACGGGGTCAGATCACCGGTGGCGGCTGCTACTTCCCCGTGGCCAGTCAATAGGGACCTCATGGTGTCCAAAAATGACTCGACCATGGCGGGAGGGATTCCTGCCTCTGTCTTTTGGGCTGGGCTGTGGAATTCTTTCCCTTGTTATCTTTCCAAGGGTTTTTGCACTCCTTCCTCCAGTGTCCATCCTTCCCACACCCGTAACAATTGAGCTTTGTGCTAGAAGGGTTATTCCCTTCCTAATACCACTCCTTCCTACCCTGTCCAGGTTTTACCTCATGCACCTTCCCCTTAGGTGGGTGAACATAAGAACATAAGAACATAAGAAATAGGAGCAGGAGTAGGCCAATTGGCCCCTCGAGCCTGCTCCACCATTCAATAAGATCATGGCTGATCTGATCCTAACCTCAAATCTACTATCACTCTACATCCCTCCCGAACCCATGTGATCTCCTGGGAGAGGCGAAAAACCAGATAAAAAACCCAATGGCCAATTTGGGAGAAAAAAATCTGGGAAATTCCTCTCCGACCCATCTAGGCGATTGAAACTCGTCCAGGAGATCACTGTCCCTATATTTTCTACAGTACTTACCTTCTGTAAAAGGTGATCTCCACCCCAGCCAGGAACAGGAATAGAACCATCTCCTGAAATCTAACACATAATTAGAACACAAGTAGGAGCAGAACCAGGCTACACGGCCCCTGGGCCCACTCCGTTACCCACGGGGCCATGACTGTTCCAAACATAGACTCATGTCCAATTTCCTGCCCGCTCCCCGTAACCCCTAATTCCCTTTACTTCTAAGAAACTGTCTATTTCTGTTTTAAATTTATTTAATGATGTAGCTTCCACAGCTTTCTGGGGCAGCAAATTCCACAGACCTACTACCCTCTGAGTGAAGAAGTTTCTCCTCATCTCAGTTTTGAAAGAGCAGCCCCTTATTCTAAGATTATGCCCCCTAGTTCTAGTTTCACCCATCATTGGGAACATCCTCACCACATCCACCCGATCAAGCCCCATCACAATCTTATATGTTTCAATAAGATCGCCTCTCATTCTTCTGAACTCCAATGAGTAGAGTCCCAATCTACTCAACCTCTCCTCATATGTCCACCCCCTCATCCCCGGGATTAACCGAGTGAACCTTCTTTGTACTGACTCGAGAGCAAGTATGTCTTTTCTTAAGTATGAATACCAAAACTGTACGCAGTATTCCAGGTGTGGTCTCACCAATACCTTGTACAACTGCAACAATACCTCCCTGTTTTTATATTCTATTCCCCTAACAATAAAAGCCAACATTCCATTGGCCTTCTTGATCACTTGCTGCACCTGCATACTAACTTTTTGAGTTTTGTGCACCAGGACCCCCAGATCCCTTTGTACTACAGTACTTTCCAGTTTCTTGCCATTAAGATAATGACTTGCTCTATGATTTTTCCTGCCAAAGTGCATAACCTCACACTTTCCAGTATTGTATTCCATCTGCCAAATCTCTGCCCACTTACTTAACCTGTCTATGTCCCTTTGCAGGTTTTTATGTCCTCCTCACTCACTACTTTCCTTCCCATCTTTGTATCATCTGCAAACTTTGATATGTTACACTCGGTCCCCTCCTCCAAATTATTAATATAGATTGTAAAGAGTTGGGGACCCAGCACTGACCCCTGCGGAACACCACTAGTTACTGATTGCCAGTCTGAGAACGAACCATTTATCCCAACTCTCTGCTTTCTGTTAGATAGCCAATCCTCCACCCCTCCCTGAAGTGGACTGAGGGGTCCCCTTTTTCGGTGAGCTTTGGGATATGGCTCACCATAGCCCTAAGCTGTTGAGTGCTGTAGGGTAGTACGAACTGGTTTTGGAGGGGTCCCTCTTCCTCGTCATTAACGGGTGGGCCGAACCTCCGATGTCGAGTTAGGCACATCGGTCCTGGTTCCAGCCTCTCTTGCGGAGGTTGTTCCACCTCCGCTTCTACCCCTGACTTCACCCCCCTTGCTGCCAGACCTCGCTAAAACCTGGCCCTACGGGTGGTGGTCGCGGGACCTCCTGTTCCTCAACCGGGTCGTCCCTTGGCACTACCTGTGGTGTCTGAACCATTCTCCCCCTCGTTCCCTGTAAAATCCGCCTGACCTGCCTTCGGGCTTATGAGGCACACCATGCCCTTTGCCTTCCTTAGGGCCAGGCTCAGATTCTCTATTTGTTCCTTGCAGGGGCCATGTTCTGCATCTTCAAACCTCTGTTCGCTTGCCAACTTATAGGCTGCCTTTACTTCTTTTACTTTCTCCTCCTGCTCTCTTACTTGTCTCGCTAGGCGGGCATTCTTCTCCCGCAACCTCAGCTCACTGCTCTTGGCCTCAGTGACCTGGCACTGTAGGTATTCCAACCTGGCCTTATGTTCCCCCGTTAATTGTATCCTTTCCTGGTTTAGGGCCTGCAATGCTACCAGTAAATTTCCTCCTGCTAGAGCCTTGTCCTGGACCTCCAGGGCTGACTCCCTTATCTCGGCTGCCTGTGCTGCAACGGGCCTGTCAAAAAGCTGGACCTGTTTCTTGAAGCGCATCAGCCAGACTGCCTTCTCTAGGGATTTCTTGTGCTCTTTCCCTTCTGTCCACTTAGCTGCGACATCTACCGGACGCCCAGCCTTTAACAGATTGGTAATCCACTTCATGATATTCACCTTACTAAACACATAATCAGAAATCCTTTCCTCCATCATGTTTGCTCTTCCGAACCATTGTCTACTGTATCGCACCCCTGCTTCCGGAGTCCTGCCGCGATCGCCATTTCTGTAGGGGGTGGCATGTGCCCAGTCAGCTCTGCCCCTGACTGTCTCTGAGCGGTTCGAATCACTCCCACACCCCTGGGTTCTGGACACCGGACTTAGGTATAGGCAGCGATAGAGAAAAACGAGTAGACAACTGGTTTGGTACAAGAAAACCGTAATTTTATTAAAGGCACAACAATATTACAACTAGAATAATTACAGGCATATAAAAGTACACTTAGTTGGGAATGGGGAGCACACGGCACAACGAGAGATCAATCACATTAATAATTCCCCTACCCTTGTCCCACCCCCAATACCTAACTAGATTGAGCTAAGAGGGGCCAGGGATTTATGCTCACCAATGGGGTTCCTTTTGACGGTTCGAAACCTGTGGATTAAGCCGGTTGCGGTTTTGGGGTTCGCCCTTTGTGTCCTTTGGGGCCTGCCATCGTCACGTGGTCCCAGGGCGCGGCAGTGGAGTCGTCTGAGTAAAGTACCCTCTTTTCCTCCGTTAGAGATAGGGAGTAAAGTCTTTGTTGGGTACTTTACCTTGCAGAATGGTTGTTCTTCTGGTGGTGGTCTGGTCGGTGAAGGTTTTGTTGTGGTTGGGGTTCAGTTGGCGGTCTATGGTATTGGCTTGAGTTTGTTACCGCGGTGCTCGTGGTCGTCAGCTGCTCCTTCTACCCAGGCATCGAACGTTCGCTTACCGGGGTGTGTGCCCGCTCGTCCCCAACGCTTCTTTACGCTGCCCTTCTCTGCTTATCGGCCTTGCCATTCGACTCGTCTCGCCTGCCCGCTTGCGGCCCCGTGTGTCCTGTGTGCGTTGAGTCGGGTCCCGTTCTCCTCCTGCGTTTGGCCCCCGGTGTTGTAATGGGCGTCCTCGGTGTCGAGCAGCGCGGGAAGGGAGAAGAGAAAGAGAGCGAGAGAGAGAGAGAGCCCTTGGCTACCGGTGGGCCTACAATTAAAGCGGTTCTTCACCCCTTATCTGCGCACCAAATCAGGTCAGTTCTTTGTTTAATTTTGGCGGGCTTGTCTAAAGTGTTTACAGTCATTCACCTTAACGGCTTTTGGGGCGGTTGTCTCCTTGTTTAACGGCTTCAATATCCTGGCTGTTTGTCATTTATGAAGTTTAATCGTCTTTTCCTGGTGTGGTAGCTCCTTTGAGCTGTTACTGATGTATGCAAAAAGCTAATGGCCTCACGATTACGTCTATCCTGAGTTAACTGTTTCAATATGAAGGATGCATATTCTGTGTTTATCTAGCTGTCTGGCTTTAGAAATGACAAAGTCTTTCACACAGATCCATGCATGTTAGGTTTTGTTTCAAGATTTGAATGGGCCTGCCTTTTGCAGGGCCTTGCTTTTAAAATCCTGCAGGCTTCTGTCACGAGGTTTCAGAAGCCATTTTCTTTTGGGTACCCTTTTTAATAACTTGTCCATTCTGGGTCCCTTTTATTGATAACTTTTGGGGAATGTGGGAATTTTGAGAACCCTACACCTCTGAGACATCCTTGACCCTTGCACCAGGGAGGCAACACACGATCCTGGGGTCTTGTTTGCAGCCGCAGAAACGCCTATCTATTCCCCTTACAATAGAACCCCCTATTACTATAGCTCTACCCCTCTTTTTCCTCCCGTCCTGTGCAGCAGAACCACCCCTGGTGCCAGGAAGTTGGCTGCTGCTGCCTTCCCCTGGTAAGCCATCCCACCCAACAGTATCCAAAGTGGTATATCTGTTTGAGAGGGGGATGGCCACAGGGGACCCCTGCACTACCTGCCTGTGCCTACTACTCTGCCTGGTGGTCACCCATTCCCTTTCTGCCTGTGCAACCTTTACCTGCGGTGTGACCAACTGTTTAAACGTGATATCCACGACGCCCTCAGCCTTGCGAATGCTCCAGTATGTATCCATTCGCAGCTCCAGCGCCGCAATGTGGTCTGCCAGTAGCTGCAGCTGGATACACTTCCTGCACACATGGTCGTCAGGGACACAGGAAGTGTGATAAATCCATGTAGTGGAACAAGAACTCAAAGAGGCGATATCTTAGAATTAGCACGAATACTTTATTAACAACTGTGTAGCAAACAAAACAGGCCTGCAATCCTGCATCCTGGCATTCCACCTTTGCTGACCTTGACAGGAAGCAACCCCCTGACCTTAACTAGTGGCAGCACTGGCTACAGCACCACCTGGTGGATAACCTTAATCATAACATCCCAGATTACTATATTCCTCTCCCCTTAAGATTTCAGTATGAATTTCTTAACAACCAACCATTCCTAAGGGTCACATAAGAAGTCTCCATTCACTATGTTCCATACGTGACGAATCTAACAGGTCAGTATCAATCTCTCTGGTGGCTTGCGAAACCTTTGTGAACGTCTAACAGTAAAGTCCCTGCTTGTTTGTGGTGAAGTCACCAGCTGCTCCTGAGCAGTGCTCAGAGTATCTGACTCTGCAACGATGATTTCCTCTTGAAGAATAGGTTCCTGTGTAATTGTCTCTGTCCATGGTGGTGGCACCACAGATGCACTTGGATAACTGGGGGCAAACCTGTCCTCAGCCATTGCATCTGGAACCTTCATTTCAATTTCCCCATGTCTGTGAAGTATCTGATCTACATGTCTGCGTATTACCCTACCATCTCCCAACATGACCTTGTATGATACTGGCCCTGTCATTGAGTCTATGAAGCCAGGAATCCACTTTGGTCCATAACTGAAATTCCTGGTAAGGACCGCATCTCCTTCTCCAAAACTTCGTCTCTTTGTTCTTTTGTCATGGTTCTTTTTTTGTTTGTTTTGTCTGTTTTCCATTTTCCTTTTTAGGTCTGGGTGGACAAGGTCAAGAGTGGAGCGTAGTCTATGACCTAATAACATCTCAGCAGGAGAGAATCCTGTGGTGGATTGAGGTGTTATTCTGTAGCTGAACAGAACCCGTGACACTTTGGCTGCTAAACTCCCTTCTGCACTTTTTTTCATCATCTCTTTAAATGTTTGTACGGCTCTCTCCGCAAGTTCATTTGAGGACGGATGATATGGAGCTGAGGTCACCTGCACTATGCCATTTTTTCTCATGAACTCTTTTGTCTCTGTACTCACAAAACAAGTGGCATTGTCACTTACCACGATCTCCGGTAGCCCTTGATTACTGAAGCTCCAACGCAGGCAGTCTATAGTAGTAGTGGAGGGAGCAGAATTAACAGGATAAACATCCATCCATTTGGAATGTGCATCAATGATTATGAGGAACATCTTCCCCATGAATGGACCCACATAATCTAAGTGCAATCTTCTCCATAGTTTATCCGGCCACTCCCAGGGGTGGAGAGGAACCGCTGCTGGTGCCTTCCTGTGTGCCTGACAAGTGCTGCATGTCTTGACTAGATTTTCTATCTCCTCGTCTAGCTTTGGCCACCACAAGTAACTCCTAGCCAAGGCTTTCATACATGAGACCCCAGGATGACACTGATGTAGTTTCCCTAGGATAGACTGTCGTGCTGGCTGTGGAATAATCACTCATGCTCCCCACAACACGCAACCATCCTGCACACTCAGCTCTGTTTTCCTGACACTGTAGGGTGTGAAGTCAGCCCCTTCCGGATGCTGTGGCCATCCCCTCACCACATATTCTCGAACTCTAGACAGTACTGTCTAGAAGGGTTTCGACCCAAAACGTCAACTCAAATTTCTCTCCACGGATGTTGCCTGACCTGCTGAGTTTTTCCAGCATTTTCTGTTGTTATTTCGGATTTCCAGCATCTGCAGTATTTTGCTATAGTACTGGATCTTTACCTGTCCATGTTCTTACTTGCTCTGCAGTCACAAGTGCCGTGTCAGTGTCCTCCAACATCAAAACTCTGTCCTCTGGAGCTGCACGGATAGGTGTGCCTGGCAGTGGAAGACAGCTCAAGGCATCTGCGCTCCCATGGTACTTGCCCGCCTTGTAGACGATGCCATACTCATATGCCCTCAATATCACGGCCCACCTCTGGATCCGGGGTGACACCATCTGTGGAACTTCTTTCATTTCATTGAAAAGAGAGATAAGAGGTTTATGATCAGTGCATATGGTGAACTTCCTGCCATATATGTACTTGTGGAACTTCTGTAACCCAAACATTACTGCTAACCCCTCTTTGTCTAACTGGGAATAGTTTTTTTCCGCTGGTGTTACAGTTCGGGACATAAACCCTATAGGTCTTTCAGTTCCATCTTCCATGCCGTGTGAAAAAACTGCCCCCACCCCGTAAGGTGAAGCGTCACAAGAGAGAATGATGTCTTTCTCTTCATTGTAGTGAAACAGCACATCCGACAACAGCATCAATTTCTTGGACTGTTCAAATGAAACCCCCTGCTCCTCTCCCCACTGCCACTGTGTCTCCTTGCACACTAGTTTGTGAAGCGGTGCTAACACTGTTGACAAGTTTGGTAAAAACCTGTTATAATAGTTCAGCAGTCCCAGGTAAGCTTTTAACTCAGCCACATTGGTAGGAGCAGGGGCGTCCTGCAGTGCTTGTACCTTCTCCTTGAGTGGATGGAGCCCGGTGGCGTCCACTCTGTGTCCCAGGAACACTGCCTCATTCCCCAGGAAAGTGCACTTACTCCTCTTGAGTCGTAACCCTGCCCTCTCCAATCTCTGTAGTACCTCTCTCAGAGTGCTCAGATACTCCTGGTCAGTTCTTCCTGTCACCAGAATGTCATCCAGATAGATGGAAACATGTGGAATCCCTTGCAGTACACCTTCGATTGTCCTCTGGAAGATAGCTGGACTAGATGAGACACCAAACGGTAAGCGGTTATATGTAAACAATCCCTTGTGTGTATTTATGGTGACATACTTCTTTGATTCGTCATCCAGTGTAATCTGCAAGTATGCATGACTCATATCCAACTTTGTGAATTTCTTTCCTCCAGCCAGGTTTGCAAAGAGATCCTCTGTTTTGGGAATAGGATACTGCTCTAGTTTGGACACCCGATTGACTGTCAATTTATAATCTCCACAGAGTCTTACCGAATTGTCCGGTTTCAAAACAGGTACTATGGGAGCTGCCCATTCCGAACATTTCACTGGCTCCAGTATGTTCTCTCTCAATAGACGGTCAAGCTCAGCCTCTACCTTTGGCTTCATGGCATAAGGCAGAGGTCGTTGTTTAAAAAACCTTGTCGGTGCCTCCTTGTCTACATAAATCTTAGTTGGGGGGCCATTAAATGTGCCAAGTTCCTCCTTGAACACATTCTCATGTTCACTCAACACTTCTTGCAAAGTCAACTGTTTGCCCTCATCTATTTGATTTACTGCTTCCCAGTCTAATTTAAGTTCTTTTATCCAGCCCGACCTAACAGGTTTGGTCCGGTACCCAATACTATAATTACAGGTAGCTGTTCCACTGTGCCCCTGTGCTGCACAGTCACATTAGCTGCACCTAATGTCGTTACTTGTTCACCTGTATATGTTTTAAGATACAGAGAGCAAGACTTTAATTCTGGAACTTTTGCACGGTTCCACAATTTTGAGTACTCTGCCTTGTTCATTATGGTTACACCACACCCTGTATCGACTTTAAAGTTCACCTTAGAGTCATTTACTGTCAGTTGCAATGTGATAGGAGCCACTTTTGGAATGTTCTCTAACATGCTATACATTATGAACATGTCCTCTTCTTCCTCAGCTTCCCCGCTGATGTGGTGTGCTCCCTGTTTTTTCACTTCTCTTCCTTGGTTTTGCTTTCCTCCCCCTTTTTGTTTGGATTCCTCCACAGGTGATTTTGCCCTGCATGCTCATTTTATGTGTCCTTGTTTCCCACACTTGTGGCACTTTTCCTCCAGAAACCGGCATTCACTCGCCAGGTGATCGCCCTTGCATCTATAACATGCCTTCCCATGCTCACGTTGTGGTTTCTGATGCATGTTTAACTTGTGCACAACAACCTGACCTGCAACTTTGCTTAGCATTAGCCCTGTCTGAACCCTGTATTTCTTTTATATCTCGGTTCGCTGTCTCTATGGCTTGAGCAAGTTCCAATGCTTTTTCATAAGTAAGCCCAGTCTCGGATAATAATCTACGTTGCATTTGGTCATCCATTATTCCGCAAACTAGCCTATCTCTCAGCATTTCCTTCAGGTTATTCCCATAATTGCAATCTTGTGCTAATTTACGCAACACCGCGACATAGTCCATTACACTCTCTTCCTCTTTTCTGTTCCTTGAATTAAACTTGAACCACTGTACAATCTCACTAGGCTTGGGGTTGAAATGTTCTTTGAGCAAAGCCACTAATTCAACAAATGATTTGTCTCCAGGCTTTTCAGGACTGAGCAGATTCCTCATCAAACTGTAGGTCTGGCTTCCCACTGAACTAAGCAGAATGGCTTTCCTTTTTCCAGCATCATTTATTTCATTTGCTTCGAAGAAATAACCCAACACTTCACAGTATTCCTCCCAGGTTTGTGCTCGAATATCAAAAGCGGAGACCGTTCCTACCGTGGCAGCCATACTCTCTTCCAACTGGTAGCTAACTTTAGCTCGTAAGTTTGTTGTTTAAAAGTCCCGGCAGACTTCTCTTCTTTATTCAGGGTCCTTTTTACCTCGTCGCCAAATGTGATAAATCCATGTAGTGGAACAAGAACTCGAAGCAGCGCTATCTTAGAATTAGCACAAATACTTTATTAACAACTGTGTAGCAAACAAAACAGGCCTGCATCCTACATCCTGGCATTCCACCTTTGCTGACCTTGACAGGAAGCAACCCCCTGACCTTAACTAGTGGCAGCACTGGCTACAGCACCACCTGGTGGATAACCTTAATCATAACATCCCAGATTACTATAGGAAGTGTCCCTGATTTCCCACATAGCGCAGGAGGAGCACACTACGGGGCCGGGCTCTCCTGCCATGACTTACCCTTTAATTAATTTAAATTAAATTAAATCAAAACCACCAATTACACTATAATTAAATGATATATTCAAGGGCCCTTTTTTACCAACAGTCCCCGCTACACCACAGAGAGCTTAGAAACTATAAACCACAGAGTTTAAGTTTGGAAAAAAGGAGAAAGAGAGAAATACTCACCAACCAATCACTTACCTGCTTTCAGGCCAGCTTCTGTCCAAAACACAAATTAAAATCACATATTTCCAAGTCCTTTTCGCAGAAAAATGTTCGAAGAACTCTGAACTGTGACATATCTCCCTCCCCTTGGGTAGGTTCTTTGCAAGTGAGCCCTATGGCTTGCTCTCAAAAACTGTGCTCCTCCCCTCACTAGGTGGGCCACCATGCCTGCCGACCCCCTGTACTCTAGGAGCCCACAAGTGCAACACCTCTTTTTGCCACCTTTGACCCCTTGCATCAACTAAAGTTCCACATATTGTGTAGTGTGGTACACCTGTTCCATCTGATGGGCCCTGAATTGTCGATGCGCCCCCATGGCCAATCAAACATGCACATCTAACTTTGCCCAGGACTTAGCTGGGTGCTGCTCCTGCGTTTCTCCATAGGCTGCTTCGTCTGTCCGTACGTCACCTGGACACAGGAGCTGCTCCCTATGAACAGTGCACCCTGCCCCCGCCCGGTGGGCAATGTGCCATGCAGTCTCCCATGTCTCCCCCTAGAGCAGGTAACACATGTAAGGCTTTTGCCTTCTGCATGCTGTATGGTGCAGACTGCTGCCTTTCTGCTGTCTTGGCTGACTGCTTTCGGATGTCTGTGTTGATTCTTAAAAAACCTCTCTTCAAAGACTGGCTCAGGTGAAAGACATTTGTCAACACCAAGATGCTTGATGTCCCCTGCATGACTAGACATTGCTAACCAATGAATTGAAAACCGCTTACTTTCACTTCCATAATATCGCCCATCTCTGCCCCTGCCACAGCTCATCTACTGCTGAAACCCTCACCCATGCCTTTGTTACCACCAGACTCAACTATTCCAATGCTCTCCTGGCCGGCCTCCCATCTTACACCCGCCATAAACTTGAGCTCATCCAAAACTCTGCTGCCCGTATCTTAACTCGCACCAAATCCCATTCACCCATCACCCTTGTGCTCGTTGACCTACATTGGCTCCCGGTCCAGCAACGCCTCGATTTTAAAATTCTCATCCTTGTTTTCAAATCCCTCCATGGCCTCGTCCCTCCCTATCTTTGTAACCTCCTACAACCCTCCAAGATCTCTGCTCTCCTCCAATTCTGACCACTTGTTCATACCTGATTTTCATCGCACCGCCATTGGCGGCCATGCCTTCAGATACCTAGGCCCTAAACTCTGGAATTCTCCCCCTAAATCTCTCTGCCTCTCTACCTCTCTTTTCCTTTAAGACGCTCCTTAAAAACCTACCTTATCTCTGCTAATATCTCCTTATGTGGCTCAGTGTCAAATTTTGTTTGATAAAACTGCTGTGAAACTCCTTGAATGTTTTACTACATTAAAGGCGCTATGTAAAAGGCGCTATGTAAATGCAAGTTGTTGTTGTTGTTTGAAATTGTGCAAAACAACTGCCCACCTCACATTCAAATCACCTCTTATCTGCCTATGAACTGCTAACCCAGCACGAGGCAGTCTGGGCAGATGGTTCCCTTTCAGGTCGGCTCCTTCCCAAAACACAGAGGGAAAAATTCGGTATCGACCATTTTGGGGCAATAACATCGCCTGGGCGCTAACTTTAGTGCTCGGCACTGGAACGCAAAACTGAGTTTTAGCGCCCCAAGAGGAAAGTGGAGCACTAAATCAAACACTCCACTTCCTTCTTAGGGCACTAATGTTGGAGAGCAGGGCGGAGACTTCAGCAGCGCTGCACACTGAGCCGTGCAGCGCTGCCACGTTCAAAGGCTCCTTCCCTCCCTTAAAGGGAAGGGCCATCGCTGCAGGATCTACAATTGTAAAAGTGCCTGTAAGCAGTTTTTGATCCTAGCCCAATTGCTAGACGGACGGTTCGAATCGCCCCTGCCTTACGAAAGTTCTATACCTGGGAATTATTATTCAGAGTGTAAATAGAATAAGTCACGGACAGGAATGCTTCAGTGAAAAATCAAACTTATATTTATTTGGTCTAACATACACTACTAAACAAAATCACTGTCTCTGTGGAGAATAAAATCCAGGTTGCAAACAACATACATACAGTACACAACTGGGGACTATAACAAGCAGTAATTCCCTTGTTGCTATGGTGGACTCTAATTCCACCGCTACCAACGAATTACCCAGTCGCATAAACCCCTTTGCCTGGCTGAACCAAATGAAGCTCCCACCCTCGGAATAGCCCAAAAACTTCACTTCTGAGAGCCCTTACAGCTCACCCAGCTCACCTGGGATATCGGGTTACCGGCTTGGGACACTCGAGACTAAGCTTACCCCCACACGCGGTCGGTTTCGAGCGCTCCGCTCGGCAGCTTCTCTGGTACTTCTTGTTAGGTCGATCTTGTTGGAGCGGGAGCGAGAGAGAGAGAGAATGGTGGGAAAGGATCTACCTTTATAGGAGTCTGGCTACCCCTATCTTTCCCGCCAATCTTTAAAATCCTTTTGTTTCTAAGCACTCCAGTGCTTAATCAGTGATGGGTCATCATCGGACCCATGAGTATTCCGTGATTGGATTAATGGCCCTAAGTCTGGGACATATCTTTGGTCTTTGTGTTGGGAAAAACTGGCTCCTCTTCAGCTGGCAGAGGCTAGTGGGGTCATTGTTCTGCTTCTCTTCTGAGATGGAGGTGAGAAGTGCTTTTGCATATTAGAATGGCTTTCTAATAAGTTCAAGTTCAATGGCCCCCTTCCTTTTTCCAGGACTGTCGGGCGAACCCATACATTCTGGATGACTGACAGTTCTTTTGTCACAGCCAACTGCCATGCGTTCTCTGGAGTTTTAACAAACCAGTCGTCCACGCATCTGCACAGGGCGATCCCACCACAGGGAAAACACCCTAAGCCCATAAAGTCCACAAAAATATTCTTGACTGAGTCCATTCTTCAAACAGAGACTTTGCGATCTCTCCATACCTACCTGGACCACCAAGGCAGCTACGATCCCACGCGGTCAGCCCGACACTCAAGCAGAGTGCTGGGTCTGATCGATCGCGAGCAGGAACCCATGAAAAAACCTAGAACAGGAAAGGTAAGTTTTTTTCCACTTACCTCGGCCACCTTGCCTTTAATCATCACCCCCGAAGTGGCCGGCCGCCCGATGCATGCCTCCTGCAGCTGTCGGTGTTCTCGACTGGCGCTGCTGCAGCGGGCAGAAGTTAATTTCGGGTCTGGGGTGCTACCTGGGTGATGCACTCACCGATGACTTCATGGTCTCCAGGTGAAGGAGATCGGGCGCAATGCCATAGCGCTGCCGCAAAATTCCCACCGAATATGGCGGGAGTCGATGTCAGTGCCGCGCCCAGTCGCAAACCCATTTGCGCCCCGTTAGTGCCCCCCTCCCCCAGGGGTGCTAACTGGAGGAGCAAAAGCACCCAATTTCATCCCCATAGAATCATAGAATAGTACAGCACAGAAAGAGGCCATTCGGCCCATCGAGTCTGCACCGATTCTTTCAAAGAACAATCCAGTTAGTCCCACTCTCCCGCTCTTTCCCCATATCCCTGCAATTTTTTGTAGATCAAGTATTTATCCAATTCCCTTTTGAGGGCTACTACTGAATCTGTATCCAACACCCTATCAGGCAGTGCATTCCAAATCCTAACCACTCGTTGCATAAAAAAGTTTTTCCTAATGTCGCTTCTGGTTCTTTTGCCAATCACCTTAAATCTTTGCCCTCTGGTTATTGTCCCTTCAGCCATTGTAAACATTTTCTCTTTATTTACTCTGTCTAAACCCTTTTATGATCTTAAACACCTCTATCAAATCTCTTCTTAGCCTTCTCTGCTCTGAGGAGAACAACGCCAGCTTCTCCCGTTTATCCACGTAACTGTAATCCGTCATCCCTGGAACCATTCTAGTAAATCTCTTCTGTATTCTCTCCAAAGCCTTCACGCCCTTCCCAAAGTGTGGTGCTCAGATTTTAATATGTAATCAGCTGGGGCCAATCGAGTGTTTTATGTAGGTTTACATATTAAAATCACTTATTCCCAAATCTTTTTCACAGAAAAATGGCCAAAGACCCCATGTCTCCTGGTTTTTGAGTTTGTGGTAATCAGAAATATATTATCAGGGTTTCATTTATCTATTCCTTTAGAAATCTTGAATTTTTGAACAATATCTCCGCTGTGCCTTGTTTAAATCCCAAGGTCTTGAATCTCTCCGCATAGTTCAGATCTCTTAAATTAGATACTAGTTTGGCTGTCATTTTTCGCACTGTCTATGATGTCTGGCTATCCTTGCTGTAGTATGAACAGAACATACGAACATATGAAATTGACAGGTAGGAACAGACCAGCTAGGCCATCAAACCTGCCCCACACTCATGATGGCCGGAGCATTACGACTAAACAAATTTTTCCTTCCTCCCTGTTTCCCACCCTAGAGCCCTGTAATCTCCTGGGAGAGGGAAAGAAACAGAGAAAAAATCCAGCGCCAATATGGGAAAAAATACTTCGGAAAATTCCTCTCTGACTCCCCTCAGGCAATCAAAATCAGTCCAGGAGATCCCATGGGCCAAGCGTTACCTATAAAGACACTTACCTTCTAGATGATGTGATCCCTGCTCCAGTCAAGAACTAGTCCATCTCCCTCTTGAAGGCCAGCAGCGAGTCCGCACCCATCACACCAGCCGGCAACGTGTTCCAGAGACTCACAATTTTCTGGGAAAAGAACATCTGAATGCACGTAGCATTCGAAACAAAACAGATGAACTGATAGTGCAAATAGAAATAAATAAATATGATCTGATAGCCATTACAGAAACATGGCTGAAGGATGACATAGATTGGGACCTGAATATTGAAGGGTACATGACATTTAGGACTCAATATCGAGTTCAACAATTTCAGATCATAACCTCGGCCCCGACTACATTTTATATATTTTTTATCCACGCCTTTATTTTGTGCCCTTCCCCCTTTTATTCTCTCCCACATGGCAGCTGTCTCTCATTCTGCCAGCGCATTTCACACTTCACACTGCGTCCATTTAATAAACATCTAGAGCCGTCTTTTGTCTCTTTACTAGTCCTATCACCATCTCGTCTCATCTTGAATACCTCTTAATGTCTCTTCACTTCTCTTTTGTTCTTTCATCCCCATTTCCCAGCCCCCAAACTGGCCTTTTAATCTGTTTCATTTCATGTGTTTTCTCTCAGTCCTGACGAAGGGTTTCGACCTGAAACGTTAACTCTATTTCTCTCTCCACGGATGTTGCCTGGCCTGCTGAGTTTTTCCAGCATTTTCTGTTGTTAATTCAGATTTCCAGCATCCGCAGTAATTTGCTATCAGACGTTTAGGAAGGACAGGAAGGTGGGAAAAGGTGGAGGGGTGGCTCTGTTAATTAATGATGGTATTAGCACAATAGAGAATGATGACCTAAGTTCAGGAAACCAGGATGTAGAAGCGGTTTGGATAGAGATGAGAAATAATAAAGGCAAGAAGTCACTTGTGGGAGTGGTGTACAGCTCCCCTAACAGTAACCACATGGTAGGATGAAGTATAAAGGAAGAAATAATGGGAGCTTGTCAGAAGGGTACAGCAATAGTCATGGGGGATTTTAATCTGCATATAGACTGGAAAAATCAGATGGGCAAAGGTAGCATGGAATGTTTTCGGGATAGTTTCTTACAACAGCACATTCTGGAGCCAAACAGAGAGCAAACTATACTAGACCTGGTATTGTGCAATGAGATAGGATTCATTAATGACCTCATAGCGAAGGCACCCCTAGGTAGCAGCAATCATAATATGATTGAATTTTACATTCAGTTTGAGCGGGAGAAGAGTGGGTCCAAGACTAGTATTTTAAACTTAAATAAGGGCTATTATGAGGGCATGAAAGCAGAGCTAGCTAAATTGAACTGGCACATTAGGTTAAGGGATAGGTCAATAGAGTTCCAGTGGCAGACATTTAAGAGGATATTTCAAAGTACACAGAATATAAACATTCCAACAACAAAGAAAAATTCCAAGGAGAGGACCCACCATCCGTGGTTAACTAGAAAAGGTAAAGATGATATTAAACTTAAAGAAAAAGCCTATAATTGCGCAAAGATGGGTGGCAGGTCAGAAGATTGGACAGAATATAAAAAACAGCAAAGAATGACAAAAAGGTTAATAAGGAGAGAAAAATTAGAGTATGAGAGAAAGCTAGCTAGAAATATAAAAACAGATAGTAAGAGTTTCTATAGATATTTAAAAAAAGAAGAGTTAACAAAGTGAGCGTTGGTCCTATAAAAAGTGAGTCTGGGGAATTAATAATGGAAAATAAGGAAATGGCAGTTGAATTGAACAGGTATTTTGCATCGGTCTTCACTATAGAGGATACAAGTAACATCCCAGAAATAGCTGTAAATCAGGAAATGGAAGGGAGGGAGGAACTCAAGAAAATTATAATGGGCCAGAAATTCGCGGCCAGAAGCGTGAGTACGGTCGGGGTACTCACGCATCTGGCCGTTGGAAATGCCGGCGTTCAGCAGGAACAGCGCATGCGGGGAACGCCGGCATTTCCAGACCCGAGGTCTATTCACAGCGCGTGCAACTGCACAGGCAGCGCTTGCACAGTGAACTTTGTGGATTTCAATGATGGATTCAGTGAGGGTAAGTCCTTAGAAGTTACACTTGAAAAAAGCAAGTGTAAAGTTGTTCATTGGCTGCGGAGGAAGATATATTTTATCGTGGAGCTTCTGAAATGCAATATTTTTGTTTGGGAAAGGGAGGGAAGTTATTTTAAGAAATTTTAAGTAAGTTTTAAAGTTAAAAAATTTTTTTTTTAAAGGGTTTTCAGAACGGTAGGCAGAAGGAGCAATTGTGGCTGTGTGAATGGAATGTGAGAATGAGTTATGTATGTATGTCCACATATATTCCTTTACGTATATGTATGTATGTTTTATATTCCTTTACTAATGTGTATGAATGTATGTTTTTAATTATGATTTTCCAATAAGTTACTTTCTCTGAAAGTCATAATTAAATAATACATTCTGTAGAAGTGCCTTACTTCTTAGCTCTGGGTAATGACTCAATACACACTTGGATTCGTCAGACGGACAGGCCTTTTATTTAACTTCTCTTGCAAGGGGAATCAGCACCTCCACTCAAGGGGTGAGGCTACTATTCCAATGATACAGTGTAAACGTTCTATATTTATACAGTGTAACAAACAAGTTTGATTGAAATCCCTTTGTTCCTCTATCAGGATACATTTTAGATTAATCATCAGGTAGAAATAACATATTGACAGAAGGATCCTGGACACATAAGTCAACCGTTAATCTATAACAGGGCATGAATCGTGTAACCGGAGGTCCTCTTTAATCATATATAAGGGAGGCAAGCTTTGCTTTCGGTCACAAGTTATCAGGTCATTGGTACCATTAGGTGGGCAGGCATCTGTTCTTGGCTGTAGTTCGAGTACGTGCAATAGCTCTAGTTACACATCGACACTTGCCCAGTGTCAAGTCTGAAAACTTTTACCCAGCAAGCACTTGAAATTAACCCCTTATATCATGTAGATTTCCTCATTCCCCCCTTTTGTCCTTTCTAAGGACAATCTATTTCGCTAAGTTTAAAAAAAACTCTACATCAAAGGTCTCACCCTTAATATCCTCATATTCAGACATCATTGGTACTGGAGGAGTTGACGCTAATAAGGAAAGGACTTTTGTACACAATAATTTTATATCATCACAATTGCGATAAAAGCTTCCAAAATTTGCTTTCCCAATGCTCCTCCCCATCCTGAAATCCAATCCCACACGGACCATGGTTCAGGTTGACGTAGTTTCTCTACGGCCTTCTTTATGTGGTTTACCAGATTGGTGATATTTTCTGAGCTATCTGGGATATAGGTGCAACATTCGGTTTTTATGATTGCACATGTGCCCCCTTCTTTTGCCAACAAATAGTCCAGAGCCATGCGGTTTTGTAAGGCAACAGTGCGCAAAGCCACCATTTCTGCGTTTACATCACTAAGAGCATCTGCAGTATCATTGGCTATTTGTTCCAACACTGCTGCCATGTTTATAGATTCTCTTGTTAACTTCCCTGTTCCATACCAGGGAAATGTTTCTGTAATGGCTCGTTTTGCTCGTGTCCCAGGGTGGCTATCCAAAGATGAAATGTGATGTATATAAGGCACTACATATCCCAAATAACATGACCCAGTCCAATTTTGTGGTAACCAGGGGTATGCTCTATGCCCACAGATGAAATAGGTGTTATTATAGGCTTCAAATTTGTTCCATATCTGGTGCATCATTCCTATTCCGTATTCTCCTTTCCAGATTTTTTTTGCTAGTCAAATTTTGTACTGTGGACAGATTCCACCATCCCCAATAAGGCCATTCGATTGCACCTGGTGGTTTAGTAGTAGTTTTAGTCAAAGTGTAGTTACATTTGCACTCACTCCATCCAACCATCAATCCTTCTCCATTGTCGTTTACAAGACAGACTTCTCCTTTTGTTTTATTTATGGTTCCCATCGACGTAACTAATAGACTCTCTGGATTCCTTCGATTATCATATAGGGGATGAAACCACCCTTCAAATTTTATAAGGTTGTATCCTGCATTTTTCCATTCATTTTCCAACTGATCTGGGTTTAAACTATTTTGGGTCTGAAATGTACTGGCTGCCTCCTTATTCCAGGTGGTATTAGACTGTAATAACCACCCTACCATCTCTTCTATCTCGAAGGGAATGGGCCTTAGAGGTATTCCACCCTCTGCATGCACAGGGATGTGGCTGCATATCCAGCATTTGGCAAGGTTCTGTTTTTTAGCATACAGATAGCTCATGTATACAAAGGTATTAACTTGATGATAGTTATGCTTATTTAACAGTCTTCTACTTCTCCCTCCTTGTTTCCTAGCGGTCCTACTAATTTTTCTTTTCTGAGTAATTGATGTTGAAACGAGGGGTTGTGTAAAAGGATTATCACAAAACATTGACTTAGCTGTCAGGGCCAGTCCTCCTCTTGAATTACCACTGCAGATAACCCCTCCGTTCGCAGTTTTGTCACTTGGTAATACAGTATCAGGGCATGTGACCCATAGCTTATCAAGCCTTTGTCCACTATCTTCTTCTACTATCTTACCCTGTCTTACCCTAAGATTTAGGGGTTGATACGGGGGTACCTGCATAGTATGGTCCTGGAGCTAGACTTTCATGGTCTCATTATAACATATAACATAAAAGAGATTTTTGGTTAAAAGTACACATTCTTTTATACATGGTTTGCCTTTCAGAGGATCTGGGTAAATCCATATGGCAGTTTCAATTATCGTTAACAAAGAGAACAGTCTTGTTAAAGTTCAAATCCAGTTCATCTTGGTAGTGTATTGTCTTCAACTGATGCCTTCTTACAATGGGACGCGTGTATCCATGTTGGTCGCTCCTTTACTTTTACAGTGGTGTTTGTGGTCAGGAGTACTTGGAAGGGTCCCTCAAATCTGGGTTGAAGGCCATTCTTTCGTTTGAAGATTTTTATGTAGACGTTATCTCCTGGCTCGAAAGTATGGCACTTTCCTTCAGTGGGATCGACCTGGGCTTCCTTCACCTGTTGATGGAAACTAGAAATGCATTTGGTTAGTGCAATGCAATAACTCAACATATCTTCCTCCATTTTATGGATGTCCATTTGTTTAGCTGTTAAAGGTGCCGAAAAAGGCAATCTTTGTGGTCTTCCCATGACGATCTCGTGAGGCGACAATCCTGTAGTTCTGTTGGTAGCAGACCGCATTGTCATTAAAGCTATGGGTAACAAATCAACCCATTTAAGTCCAGTTTCTTTACATAGTTTTGCAAGCTTGTTTTTCAGCATCCCGTTATATCTTTCCACTAGTCCAGCCGACTGTGGATGATAACTGCAATGAAGGTGCTGGTTAATCTGTAAAGCTTTGCATAGTTCCTTAATCACTGTTCCCGTAAAATGGGACCCATTGTCACTTGGCAGTTTTGCTGGTATCCCAAAGCGAGGTACAATGTCCTTCAATAAACATTTAGCAACAGTAGTGGCGTCACTCTTTCTACAAGGAAACGCTTCAATCCATCTTGAAAACATATCAACAATAACTAATACATATTTAAAGCTCATACACACAGGTAGTTCAATAAAATCCATTTGCAAGTGTACAAAAGGACCCATGGGGTTTGGATGGGATGCGGGCTGTACCTTCTTGATTTTTTTTCCTGCATTCATGGTCTGGCAGATAATACAATTTTCACAAATTTGTTTTGCCAATTTTGAGATTCCTGGTGCATACCAGGTCTTGAGGATACAGTCCGCCATCCCCTCTTTGCCCGCATGGGTGAATTTATGAACACATCGGGCAATTGGTGATAGTAATGATTTGGCTGCCACCATGCGGCCGTCATGATGAACCCATAAGCCGTCAGTGTTTTTAAAACAATGATTAACAACCCATTCCTTTACTTCATCAGAACTGGCCCTATTTTGATGGGTCAGCACATCATCTAAGGACGGGGGCTGCGGTATCTCTGGCTTTTCCCTAACAGGGAAGGCTGAAACTTGTCGTTCAGTACTTGATATAGCTACTGACTTAGCAGCGCTATCTGCAGCAGCGTTTCCAAGCGCAACCTTGTCCAAATGCCCCGTGTGCGCTTGGCACTTAATAATTGCAATCTGTTTACGTCTCTGAATAGCTAGTAAAAGATTTTTCACTTCTTGTGCATTTTTAATCTGGGTTCCCGAGGAAGTCAGGTAACCATGAATTTTCCAAATTTGTCATGCTCATGTATTCATTGTCTACAATAGCCAGTCATTCCTAGAAAATGCTTCATTTCTCCTTTAGTTTTTGGCAACGATGTGTTGCAAACAACCTTTATTCTATCCGGCGTTAACTCCCTGTTTTAACAATGATCTCATCACTGGCTCAACTCCTTTTTCTGCTTTCTCTGACAATGGATACTGTGACCTTTTGGGTAATGGTGCAGCTGGATTAATTGTAACTTTATAGGGCTGTGCAGTCTAATAGTTAGGAGGTATTTTAAATCTTGTCCTGTTTTGTCATAGCAGGCCGTGCAGTGCAATTTTGAATGCCATTTCCCTAGTTTCAGGGATTCCTGGTATTGTTTAATGGAGCTTGTAACGAATCCCCACGCTCCTAACAGACTGACAAGTTTGGGACTCAAACTTGGGTCGGCAATTTCCCATGCGTAAAGAACAGGGTGTTTTATTTCTGTTACTGGGTACGCATATGCCTTATCTACTTGGATTTCTACCGTTACTCCTGATGGGGAGCAAATGATTGTAGCATTCATTTTGCACAGCAAGTCTCTTGCACATAAATTCATAGAGACATCTCCTGATAACAGAAAGGAGTGTTCTTCCTCAAATTCTTCTACTTTTACTGTGGGGGGAGTCGATTGATTCAAGCATTGTAGTATTCCAGCCAATCCAGCTATTGGGGTCTTTTTCCCATTAATAGGCATTCCTTCAGAATATCCTTTCCCTAACACCGAAAAGGTTGCTCCTGTATCTACTAAAATGACATAGGTCTCCCAGCTATTTGCATTTTAATTTCAGGTTTGCTGCGTGAATTTAAAGAAACAACGGGCATTTGGTGGTCTGTGGCGCCTGGGGCTGCTGGTGTCAGTCAGTAATTCTGATCTCTATTTCTCCTAAATCCCTGTCCGTTTGTAGGGTAACCTCCTGACTGGTCCGAAAAAGGGTTATGGACAGTGAAATTAGGACCTTTATTCTCTAACGGAGGTCCATTATTGGAGGTTTGGTTCTGACAATTTTTCGCAGGGCATTGGTTTGCCCAATGTCCGGGTTGTCCGCAATTGTAACAATTACCAGATCGTCCATACCCTCTTATTCTACCACGTCTTCCTCTATATTCCCCTCTATTCATCCTTCTATAGTTACCTTGTTATCCTACCATAATAGAGGAGAAAGGTGTTTCTTCGGGGTAATTTTTTTTTTTTTTCTTCTGACTCAACAAACATAGAGGCAGTCTTTTTATCTGGCTGTTCTCTATTTCTCTCTTGTCCGTTAAACATTCCTCGAGGCAAGTAATTCTTTCTATGTTAAATGACTATCTGAGGGAAAGGGTCTAGTCTTATTTACAGTCCATTTGGACCAATTTGGTAGGTGATCAATGGATGATTGACCAGTTCTTTAACATAAAGGCTGCTGGCGTGCCTTTCTCGGGTGGCTTACTGGTGCTAGCACCCATTTTAGCAGCTTAAATGGTTCACTTAAAACAATCTAAACTCCCGTGACAATCCATGATCTGCGTTGTACGCCCCTACAGATCAGATTAATAAACTATACATACGTATAAAACTCGAGGGTTCTCAACCCTCGTGGAAGGTATTTCTAACTGGGGAAAATACTGAATCCACAATAGCTTAGTGGATCATGTAAAAGACATCACTATTTTCTCAACCATACATTCTGCCGCGGGACTCACTTCCCCGGCTTGGGTCTTTTCCAACCCCTTCTGCAGTTTTTTTTCAGCTTAAATATTTTAGTTAAAACATACAACAATTCCGTAACACTCTATGATCTGCGTGGGACGCCTCTACAGATCAGACATGACTAAACATTAATACATATAACAATAAACAATAAACAATACACTTGTTAAACAACAACCAAAGTGTTACTAAATCCCCAACCTATGCAGCCTTACTGGACAAAGCTGCAAAGTTGATTGATAATAACAAGTAGTTAAATACTCACTCTCATAAACATTAAACATTGACACTGTGTTTCAGACAACCGCCCACTCTTCTCTCTTTTTTTTTTACCCTATTCCCTTTAGCCAAATCTTTAGCAAAAAAAGGGCCTTCAATTTGTCCCAGCTAACTTCAAGCTCTTCTCTCCTTCTACCCTACTCCCTTTAGCCAAATCTTTAGCAAAAAGGGCCTTCAATTTGTCCCAGCTAACTTCAAGCTGGAACCTTGCTAGTTCAATTTCCAGTAAATCGCTAGCTCCTTAGTTAATCAAATTCCTGACTTAACCTTCTCTCTCAGCAAGCTGGAACCTGGCTAGTTCAATTTCCAATAAATCGCTAGCTCCTTAGTTAATCAAATTCCTGACTTAACCTTCTCTCTCTGGTACCTTTATTTCAGCGCTTCCTACAGTCCTTTTCTGCACGATCCTGTTCGCGGGGCGTCAGCGCCTCATGGCTGGTCCTCTGTTCCGTTTCTGAAAGGGAAGCAGTCACAACGGCAGTTTAACCCCCGAACCTTGTGAGTCAATTACCCGATGGCAGTGCTGTCCAATGGAATAAACAGACTGTGCGCAGCTATGCTTATGGCAGGGAAAGTCCCAAAAATGTGGCAAAACACCACCTTCGGCCGATGGGATTTTCCCAACCGAGCAACGTACTCGGCGTCTGTTAACTCACCAATTGGTACAGCAAGCCATCTCGGTGGAACCTCCAAATTGTAGAAGTGCCTTACTTCTTAGCTCTGGGTAATGACTCAATACACACTTGGATTCGTCAGACGGACAGGCCTTTTATTTAACTTCTCTTGCAAGGGGAATCAGCACCTCCACTCAAGGGGTGAGGCTACTATTCCAATGATACAGTGTAAACGTTCTATATTTATACAGTGTAACAAACAAGTTTGATTGAAATCCCTTTGTTCCTCTATCAGGATACATTTTAGATTAATCATCAGGTAGAAATAACATATTGACAGAAGGATCCTGGACACATAAGTCAACCGTTAATCTATAACAGGGCATGAATCGTGTAACCGGAGGTCCTCTTTAATCATATATAAGGGAGGCAAGCTTTGCTTTCGGTCACAAGTTATCAGGTCATTGGTACCATTAGGTGGGCAGGCATCTGTTCTTGGCTGTAGTTCGAGTACGTGCAATAGCTCTAGTTACACATCGACACTTGCCCAGTGTCAAGTCTGAAAACTTTTACCCAGCAAGCACTTGAAATTAACCCCTTATATCATGTAGATTTCCTCAATTCATACACATAAGTAAAGGAATATATACATAACACGCAAAGGAATATATACAGACATACATACTTTCAGAAGCTCCACGATAATAAATATCTTCCTCCGCAGCCTCTGGAGCAACTGTACCCATGCTTTTTTCATGTGTAAGTTGTAATGACTTGACCTCACTGAAAGCATTAATGAAAGCGGCGAATTATACTGCGCACGCGCTGCCTGTGCAGTCGCACGCGTTCTGCCTCTGAACCCCTTCGTTCAGAGGACAGGAAATGCCGATTTTCCCCACATGCACTGTGCATGCTGAAAACCGGCATTTCATCCAGCCAGATGCGTAAGTACCCCGACCGTACTCGCGCATTTGGAAGGGAATTACTGGGCCAACATTTTACATGTCAATAAAATGAAAAATTTAACAATTGCACGACTTGCCCCCTCGCATCTGCGACTGAGGGTCCAAGGAGGTGCATTGCGCAAGAGGCCATCATCGTACGTATCCTCACACTGTTCCCTTTGGGGAACTGTATGAAGTGGTGGAAGGATTTATGGCCGTGATTAACGCTCATTCCGTGACCGTAACCATCTTTGAACCAGCCATTAGGGTGGTTAGTCCTATGGCGGGAGGGTTTTACGGGCTCCCACAACCCATCTGAGGGGGGGGGGCCACCAACACCCACGGACGCAAGTATCCCGCTGGATGTCCACCCAGGATTTAAAGTTGGAGCTCCGACTCCACTTGCCGGGACTGTCTGGAGTGGGGTTCAAAACCCGACTCCTTCTGGCCCAGCGGCGGGGATGCTTACTGCTACGCAAAAGGCCCACTCCGCACAAAAGGTGACACCCATACGTTTCCTGCGCCTTTTCCCTCCCCGTGACTGGAGCCCTATGCTGCCACTTCACGTTGCTAATCGGATTGGGCCTTTGTCATAGCGGTAGGATCCCCGCCGCTGGGCCAGATCAGGGTAGGGTTTCGAACCCCGCTCCAGACAGTCCCGGCAAGTGGAGTCGGAGCTCCGGCTCTAAATTCTGGGTTGACATCCAGTGGGATATTTGCGTCCGTGGGTGTGGGTGGCCCCCCCTCCTTGTAAAGCTTGTGGGAGCCCGTAAAACCCTCCCGCCATAGGACTAACCGCCCTAATGGCTGGTTCAAAGATGGTTACGGTCACGGAATGAGCGTTAATCATGGCCATAAATCCTTCCACCACTTCATACAGTTCCCCAAAGGGAACAGTGTGAAGACACGTATGACGACGACATTGCTAAATAAATAAATGGAATTTAAAAAATTCTTTTAGGGCTTTTAAAAGTCTTTAAATTGCTTTAATTCTCTTTAAAACTACTTCAGATTACTCAAAATAATGTAAACATTTTAAAAAGTTTATAAAAGTTACCAAAATCTTCAAAAAACTTCCAAAAACCTATTTAAACTGCTGCTTTGCATGTAAAAATGCTTAGCAGCTTGACAGAAACATTGGGGGCGTGTCCAGTGAAACTGAGACCTCAAGGGGCTTGTCTCACTTGCACTGCACGCTCCTGGCTTCGCGCTGGCTGCACTCCTGGGCGGCGTGACGTCATACGCTGCCCGGGATTCTTCTTTCTGTTTCAGCAAGTGCAGGCGTCCCTGGAGCTGATCGGCAGGAGCGCGGGGTAAGTGCAAAAACGGGGCTGCAAGCCCCGTTCAGCAATTTCTGGCCCAATCACCAGGGAAGTGGTACTGAGCAAATTGTTGAAGTTGCGGGTTGACAAGTCCTCGGGTCCTAATGGACTTCATCCTAGGGTCTTAAAAGAAGTGGCTAGTGAGATAGTTGATGCGTTGGTTTTAATTTTCCAAAATTCCCTAGATTTGGCGAAGGTTCCATTAGATTGGAAAATAGTGAATGTAACGTCTTTATTCAAAAAGGGAGGGAGACAGAAAGCAGGAAACTACAGGCCAGTTAGCTTAACATCTGTCATAGGGAAGATGTTAGTAACTATTATTAAAGATGTTATAGCAGGGCATTTAGAAAAGTTCAAAGTAACCAGGCAGAGTCAACATGGTTTTGTGCAAGGGAAATCATGTTTAACCAATTTATTGGAGTTCTTTGAGGAAGTAACATGTGCTCTGGATAAAGGGGAACTGGTGGATGTACTGTACTTAGATTTCCAGAAGGCATCTGATAAGATGCCACATTAAAGGATATTGCAGAAAATAAAAGCTCATACGGTAGGGGGTAACATATTGGCATGGATCGAAGATTGGCTAGCTAACAGGAAACAGAAAGTAGGCATAAATGGATCATTTTCTGATTGGCAAGATGTAACTAGTGATGTGCCACAGGGATCAATGCTGGGGCCTCAACTTTTTACAATTTATATAAATGACTTAGATGAAGGGACCGAAGGTATGGTTGCTAAATTTGCTGATGACACAAAGATAGGTAGGAAAGTAAATTGTGAAGAGGACATAAGGAGGCTACAAAGGGATATAGATAAATTAAGTGAGTGGGCAAAGATCTGGCAAATGGAGTATAATGTGGGAAAATGTAAAGTTGGCCATTTTGGCAGGAAGAATAAAAAAGAAGCATATTATTTAAATGGTGAGAGATTGCAGAGCTCTGAGATGCAGAGGGATCTGGGTGTCCTAGTGCATCAATCACAAAAGGTTACTATGCAGGTACAGCAAGTAATTAGGAAAGCTAATAGAATGTTATCACTTATTGCGAGGGGAATTGAATACAAAAGTAGGGAGGTTATGCTTCAGTTATACAGGGCATTGGTGAGACCACATCTGGAGTACTGTGTTTTTTTTTATTCATTGATGGGATGTGGGCGTCGCTGGCTGGCTAGGCCTGCATTTAGTGCCCATCCCTAATTGCCCTTGAGAAGATGGTGGTGAGCCACCTTCTTGAACCGCTGCAGTCCATATGGTGTAGGTACACCCACAATGCTGTTAGGAAGGGAGTTCCAGGATTTTGGCCCAGCGACAGTGAAGGAACGGCGATACAAGTCCAAGTCAGGATGGTGTGTGGCTTGGAGGGGAACTTGTAGGTGGTGATGTTCCCATGCGTCTGCTGCCCTTGTCCTTCTAAGTGGTAGAGGTCGCGGGTTTGGAAGGTGCTGTTGAAGGAGCTTTGGCGAGTTGCTGCAGTGCATCTTGTAGATGGTACACACTGCAGCCACAGTGCGCCGGTGGTGGAGGGAGTGAATGTTGAAGGTGGTGGATGGAGTGCCAATCAAGCGGGCTACTTTATCCTGAATGGTGTCGACCCTCTTGAGTGTTGTTGGAGCTGCACTCGTCCAGGCAAGTGGAGAGTATTCCATCACACTCCTGACTTGTGCCTTGTAGATGGTGGAAAGGCTTTGGGGAGTCAGGAGGTGAGACACTCGCCGCAGAATTCCCAGCCTCTGGCCTGCTCTTGTAGCCACAGTATTTATATGGCTGGTCCAGTTCAGTTTCTGATCAATGGTAACCCCCAGGATGTTGATAGTGGGGGATTCAGCGATGGTAATGCCATTGAATGTCAAGGGGAGATGGTTAGAGTCTCGCTTGTTGGAGATGGTCATTGCCTGGCACTTGTGTGGTGCGAATGTTACTTGCCACTTGTCAGCCCAAGTCTGAATGTTGTCCAGGTCTTGCTGCATATGGACACGGACTGCATCAGTATCTGACGAGTCTCGAATGGTGCTGAACAGTGTGCAATCATCAGCGAACATCCCCATTTCTGACCTTATGATGGAGGGAAGGTCATTGATGAAACTGCTGAAGATGGTTGGGCCTAGGACACTGCCCTGAGGAACTCCTGCAGTGATGTCATGTGATTGAGATGAATGACCTCCAACAATCACAGCCAACTTCCTTTGTGCTAGGTAGGATTCCAACCAATGGAGAGTTTTCCCCTTGATTCCCATTGACTTCAGTTTTGCTAGGGCTCCTTGATGCCACACTCGATCAAATGTTGCCTTGATGTCAAGGGCAGTCACTCTCACCTCACCTCTTGAGTTCAGCTCTTTTGTCCATGTTTGGACCAAGGCTGTAATGAGGTCAGGAGCTGAGTGGCCCTGGTGGAACCCAAACTGGGTGTCAGTTGGCAGGTTATTGCTGAGTAAGTGCCGCTTGATAGCATTGTCGACGACACCTTCCATCACTTTGCTGATGATTGAGAGTAGACTGATGGGACGGTAATTGGCCGGGTCGGATTTGTCCTGCTTTTTGTAGACAGGACATACTTGGGAAATTTTCCACATTGTCGGGTAGATGCCAGTGTTGTAGCTGTACTGGAACAGCTTGGCTAGGGGCGCAGCTAGTTCTGGAGCACAAGTCTTCAGTACTATTGCCGGAATGTTGTCAGGGCCCATAGCCTTTGCAGTATCCAGTGTCTTCAGCCATTTCTTGACATCACGTGGAGTGAATTGAATGGGCTGAAGACTGGCATCTGTAATGCTGGTGACCTCAGGAGGAGGCCGAGATGGATCATCCACTCGGCACTTCTGGCTGAAGATAGTTGCAAATGCTTCAGCCTTGTCTTTTGCACTCACGTGCTGGGCTCCACCATCATTGAGGATGGGGATATTTTTGGAGCCTCCTCCTCCTGTTAACTGTTTAATTGTCCACCACCACTCACGACTGGATGTGGCAGGACTGCAGAGCTTTGATTTGATCCGATGGTTGTGAGATCGCTTAGCTCTATCGCATGTTGCTTCCGTTCTGTGTACAGTATTGGTCTCCTTATTTAAGGAAGAATGTAAATGCGTTGGAAGCAGTTCAGAGAAGGTTTACTAGAGTAATACCTGGAATGGACGGGTTGTCTTATGAGGAAACGTTGGACAGGCTAGGCTTGTATCCGCTGGAGTTTAGAAGTATAAGAGGGGACTTGATTGAAACATAAAAGATCCTGAAGGGTCTGGACAGGGTGGATGTGGAGAGGATGTTTCCTCTTGTGGGAGAATCTAGAACTAGGGGTCACTGTTTAAAATTAAGGGGTCGCCCATTTAAGACAGAGATGAGGAGAAATGTTTTCTCTCAGAGGGTCGTGAATCTTTGGAACTCTCTTCCTCAGAGGGCGGTGGAAGCAGAGTCTTTGAATATTTTTAAGGCAGAGGTAGATAGATTCTTAGTAAGCAAGGGGGTGAAAAGTTATCGGGGGTAGGCGGGAATGTGGAGTAATCAGATCAGCCATGATCTTATTGAATGGCAGAGCAGGCTCGAAGGGCCGAGTGGCCTACTTCTGCTCCTAATTCGTATGTTCGTATGTACGCATATCCCTCACTCTACCATTACCATCAAGGCAGGGGACCAACACCTGGTTCAATGTGGAGATCAGAAGAACATGCCAGGAGCAGTACCAGGCGTACCTAAAAATGAGGTACCTACCTGGGGAAGCTGCAACACAGGAATACATGCATGCTACACAGCAGAAGCAGTGTGCTATAGACAGAGCTAAGCAATCCCACAATCAATGGATCAGATCAAAGCTCTGCAGTCCAGCCACATCCAGTTGTGAATGGTGGTGGACAATTAAACAACTAACAGGAAGAGGAGGCTCCAAGGATATCCCCATCCTCAATGATTGCGGAGCCCAACACATGAGTGCAAAAGACAAGGCTGAAGCGTTTGCAGCCATCTTCAGCCAGAAGTGCTGAGTGGATGATCCATATCAGCTTCCTTCTGAGGTCCCAACCATCATAAAAGCCAGTCTTCAGCCAATTCGATTCACTCCACGTGATATCAAGAAATGGCTGAGCACACTGGATACAGCAAAGGCTATGGGCCCCGACAACATCCTGGCTGTCATGCTGAAGACTTGTACTCCAGATCTAGCCATGCCTGTAGCCAAGCTGTTCCAGTACAGCTACAACACTGGCATCTACCTGACAATGTGAAAAACTGCCCAGGTGTTGTAGGGGGTGTTGGGTTTGTCGACCTTTTAAATTGACCTTGACGGTTTGAATCGTCCCACTCCCTGGTTCTGGGGCTTGAAATTATTTTTAAGGGATGTGATAGATGTAGGCAGACAGCTGGTTGGTGCAAGAACAAATATTTTATTTAGAAATCGCACACCACACGAATTAACTAAACAAAAATGTATACGCAACAGGTACAGAGGTTATGCTGTGAGAGAAAAAAATAAAAAAAATAAAACCACCTCCCACCACTACACTAACTAAGTTAGGCTCTGAAATTACAGGGACTATGCTCACCAAAGGACTTCTCCACAGTTTAGACCAGTTGCACACTGCTTTCTCGCTCCTCAATCTTGTGGACTCCTTGGCTGGTTGCGGTGCCTTCGGTATTAGCACTAGTTGACGTTTTGATGGTAAACAAGTTTTTCCTAGAGTCAGCGCTGGATGATGATTGATCTTTCAGTGACTCCCAGGCTTTTTGTTAGGTTTCAGTGACTCCCAGGCTTTTTGTTAGGTTTTCTTGTTGCGTTGCTGTAACCTCGTATGGCAAGTTAGATGTTTCAAAGCCAGAGTCAAAGAGCCCAGAGTCCAAGTGCTTTTCCAGCGTGTTCTTGGGTACGTTTCTTCTGCTCCGGTGTGTTGCTGCTGCTGCCCGCCGGCACTCTCTCTCTTCAGCCCGTCTGTTGAGGTTGCTTTAGCTACTAGCAAGCCCCCAGTTATACCTGAAAGGCTGCTTAAACTTTTGCACCAAAACCCGGTTGCACAATTGATTTTAGATGACTCCCTTTTGTGCGATTTTGGCAGGCTGATCAACTCTGATGTGATCCCTTTGTGAGAATTTTGGTGGGCTGATTGAGCATTAGCATGATACAAGATTCCCAAAGGTGTTGATGGGGTTTTTGAATGGTACTGTTAGAATGTAATCAGGTCTTGATACTGTCCATTGTGTGTTTTGCTGATGCCAGGGTTTTTCTGTATAGTCATTTTAAGAACTATTAAAATATGTATGTATCTGGGTCCCTGGTAAGTGGGCTTTTGTTAGACTGCTAATGTCTCCCTGGGGGCCTGCCTCCCAGGTGGGTTAGCAGCCCTAAAGGATCCCATTTTCCTGTGCAGACCCAGCATACAATTTAAAATGTCCAAACTCAATCCAATAGGCCCTAGTTTAGTCCAAAGGTGCCTAATAGTGAGATATTTCTGTCCACATTTCTCCTCCAAAAGGTTCAACACAGTCCCTTTTTAAATTCCAGACACATGCCCATTGAGTAGGGGGTCCCGGAATTTTGTGAATCCTACAGTGTGTCCTGTTCACAAAGAGCAAGACAAATCCAATCCGGCCAATTACACCTCATCAGTCTACTCTCAATCATCAGCAAAGTGATGGAAGGTCTTGTCAACTGTTATATCAAGTGGCACTTACTCACCAATAACCTGCTCACCGATGCTCAGTTTGGGTTCCGCCAGGACCACTTGGCTCCAGACCTCATTACAGCCTTGGTCCAAACATGGAAAAAAAACCTGAATTCCAGAGGTGAGGTGAAAGTGACTGCCCTTGATATCAAAGCAGCATTTGACCAAGTGTGGCATCAAGGAGTCCTAGTAAAATTGGTCAATGGGAATCAAGGGAAAACTGTAGGAGTTCCTCAGGGCAGTGTCCTAGGCCCAACCATCTTCAGCTGCTTCATCAATGACCTTCCCTCCATCATACGGTCAGCAGTGGGGATGTTTGCTGATGATTGCACAGTGTTCAGTTCCATTTGCAACTCCTCAGATAATGAAGCAGTCCATGCCCACATGCAGCAAGATTTGGACCACGTTTAGGCTTGGGCTGATAAGTGGCAAGTAACATTCACACCATACAAATGCTAGGCAATGGCTATCTTCATCAAGCGAGAGTCTAACCATCGCCCCTTGACATTCAATGGCATTACCATTGCCGAATCCCCCATCATCAACATCCTGGGGGTCACCATTGACCAGAAACTTAACTGGATCAGCCACATAAATACAGTGTGTACTGGCCTCGCTAGACGTGCTCCTATCTAGTTATCCAGCAAGTTAAACACTTATTCAAAATAATTCCTCGTGAAGCCGTTTGCTGTTTTGAAGCTTTACTTGAACAAATTTGTGAAACTGTAAACAAAGACAAAGTATGTTTTGTACATAAAACTAAGTACTATACATTCAATATTACATAAGATATAACATATTTACAACAGTAGAATAGACTAATTGTATAACTAACTAACATTTGGACTAACTTCTGTAACTATCAAATATTAACCTTTTATAAACATAGTGTTATCAAAATACTACACTGACAAAGTTACTATCATGCTAATAGACAAAGATACTCACAGATATTGCGCCTGGCCTAACATAGAAGATCAGATTACATTGGATTGCAAATCCCTCATGGAATTCTCCATTACTCAAGCCAGGTTCTTCCTGGAATTCCACTTCCTGGGATTCTACTTCCTGGGTCACACAGGAAGAAAGGTAGAACGGTCAAATGACCTCTCACACAGGAAGAAAGGTAGAAAGGTCAAATTACCTCTCCTCCCACACAAACACTGCTAACACATAACCACCACCAGAGGGTGCTATCTGCATATAAAATGGTCCATAAGTCCAGAACACTGTGGCAACAAGAGCAGGTCAGAGACTGGGTATTCTGTGATGAATGTCTCACCTCCTGACTCCCCAAAGACTTTCCACCATCTACAAGGCACAAGTAAGGAGTGTGATGGAATATTCTCCTCTTGCCTGGATGAGCATAGCTCCAACAAAACTCAAGAAGCTCGATACTATCCAGGACAAAGCAGCCCGCTTGATTGGCAATCCATTCACCACCTTAAACATTCACTCCCTCCACCACTGGCGCACCGTGGTTGCAATGTGTACCATCTTCAAGATGCACTGCAGCAACTCACCAAGGCTTCTTCGGCAGCACCTCCCAAACCCGCGACCTCTAAGACCTAGAAGGACAAGGGCAGCAGGAGCATGGGAATAACATCATCTGCAAGTTCCCCTCCAAGTTACACGCCATCCTGATTTGGAAATATATCTCCATTCCTTCATCGTCGCTGGGTCAAAATCCTGGCACTCCCTCCCTAACAGCGCTATTGGAGTACCTTCACCACAGGGACTGCAGCGGTTCAAGAAGGTGGCTCACCACCTTCTCAAGGGCAATTAGGGATGGGTAATAAATGCTGGCCTTGCCAGTGATGCCCACATCCCAGGAATGAATTTTAAAAAATGAAAATACCAAGAGATGAGACATAATGCTCCGCAACACTAAATACGACCAATCTGACCTCAGCCCAGCTAAAATCTGAATCTTTTGACTAATAGGTAAGATGCTGGTCCCATATAGCAGCTTCCTAGTCGCGACCATTCCAATTCGCCCTATCATACTGCCAAACCTTATACTTGCTCCCCTTGCAAGATAACAACAAAAGGCTACTTGGATTCAGTGGTGGTGAGAGAAGGCTGCTGGTGCTTTGTTGATGGTTTTCAGGTGGACAGGATATTCGGACAACAGACCCAAGTCAGCAGTACTTACTGTTGGAGAACAAACCCACTGAGTGAGGCTGTTTCAAATTGTGATGAGGAGGACAGCTGATCATGATGGTTAGTATATAATGTACAACAAAGTTAAAAAACTGTAGATGCTGGAAATCTGAAAGGTCATCGACCTGAAACGTTGACTCTGTTTCTCTCTCCACAGATGCTGCCTGACTTGCTGAGTGTTTCCAACATTATCTGTTTTTGTTTCATCTATATATATAAAGGAATCGATCTGTCAGTCTGCCCTTCTGTCTGTCCTTCTGTCTGTCCTTCTGTCTGTCCTCGGGTGTGCGTCTGTCCGGCTATGCGCTCGAAAGTTACAGAGCGTACCTACGCGTGCGTTACGTCGAAAGAAAGCTCACCGTTCCAAAGATGGTAAGCGTATTTACGTTTTGGCCGGACAAAAATTGCGCCCAGCGGTATCCGAAAAACCCTTCAACATTCCGCTCATTAGCATCTCATTATCCGCTCATTAGCGACAGAGTGACCTCGAGGTCGACCAATCGTACGCCGGGTTGCTGGCGCGTGCGGCCGGGCCCTCCTACGGTCGAGTGACGGGACGATTGACCAATCCTACGCTTTGGTGACCTGACGGTCGACCAATCGGTGTGTGTGTGGGCGGGCCTTATCGTTCTGAAACCAAGGTGAGTCGCCGCCATCTTGATTCCAAACTTTTCCTTTCTTTTTCACGCTTTCTGCGTCTTTAAAAAAAACGTTGCTTTTAAAACACATAGGCCTAGAAAATTCAGTTTGGGGCGCCCAGCTCGCCTGGGCACCGGAATTACCGCTGCGCGCGGAGCCACTTGCGCCAGCGGGATATTCAGTTTCAGCGCCCCAAGCGAAAACGGCCGCCTAAACAAGGGTTTCGGCGCCCCACTTGGGGCGCTGAAACTGAATATCGGCGTGCAAAGTGCCGCAGCACCACCCGCTGCGGCACGGCAGCCTGCGGTACTGCAGGCCTTCCTCTCACTCTTAAGGGGGGAGGTGCCTGCAACAGCACGATCCCCGCTCGCGAGTGCCGGCAAATGAGCCCGGCACCAAGGAGAAGTGCCGGGCTCTCTGGAAACAGCCGGTAATGCCGCGGGGGGGGGGTGTAGGAGGCCGGGGATGGAGGTGCGGGTAGGTGGCCGCCGAAAAAAGCGGCCGGCCGCACTCCACCTTAACTCGCCCCACTACCGGCACAGGTAGGCCCCTGTGTACCGGTCGCTGTTTGCAGCCGGCGTGGAGGAGGCGGAAGCGACCAAATATGGCCAGTGGGGCGATAGCGGGGCGCTGCGCACAACCGATGACGTCATCGGTGGCGGCGCAGCGCTGCAGGCTAACGCCGCCATTAGCGCCCCGCTAAATATCGCGGTAGGTTTGGCCAGTGGCACAAAAGCCCTCTTTGGGCGCAAACTGGTGGCGCAGGCCACTGAATTTCTAGGCCATATTGTTTTAAAAAAAAAAAGATTTAGAAAGTAATTAACTTATCTAATCTCATTAATTTTCCTACCTTTCCCCGTTTTTCCAGGTAGGCCTCGAAGCCATCGGCCTCTCTCCTCCACACCCACGCCCGAGCTAGGCACCTCCCGGCCCCAGTCAACAAGCGGCCCCCCCGATCGCTGCCATCTTTGTGAAGGCTGGAGGGGCGGGCCTCAGCCGAGCGCCGTTACCAGCCGCCATCTTAGTAAAGGCTGGTGCGGCGGTGGCGGCACGGAGCTCCGCGGAGCAGGTGTGCGGCGGCGTCTAACTCACCGCCCCCCCCCCAGTCTACCTCTCTCTTCCCCGCGCCTCCTGAATGCGCGGGGAAGAGGCCCGGCGCACGCCGCATTCGGCCGGCTTCAACTCCGTGACAGGTAAGGAGGGTCTTCGTTCATGTTGGGCGGCGGGCGGTTCCTCGGGTGCTGATCCCTGGCGGTGTGGGGCCGGAGCCCGGCTCTTACCTTGCCCCGGAGAGCGGGCGGACGGCGGGGCTGGAGTAGCAAATTGGGCACCACGGGCAGAAGAAAAACTGAGAGCGACAGAGGGGAACAGACGTCAGAGAGACAGAGAAATAGGGAGGGAGGAGAGGGAGAGGGAGAGGGGCAAGGACGGAGAGGGGAGCCGAGAGGTGGGGGTGAGGGGAGAGCGAGAGGGTGGGGGGAGGGGGAGAGCGGGTGGGGGGGGAGGGGAGAGAGAGGGGGTGGGGGAGGGGAGAGAGAGAGGGTGGGGGAGGGGAGAGAGAGAGGGTGGGGGGAGGGGAGAGAGAGAGAGAGGGTGGGGGGAGGGGAGAGAGAAGAGAGAGGTGGGGGGAGGGGAGAGAGGGGGTGGGGGAGGGGAGGAGAGAGAGGGGGTGGGGGAGGGGAGAGAGAGGGGTGGGGGGAGGGAGAGAGAGAGGGTGGGGGGAGGGGCGAGAGAGAGGGTGGGGGGAGGGGAAGAGAGAGAGGGTGGGGGGAGGGGAGCGAGAGGGTGGGGGAGGGGAGAGAGACAGGGTGGGGGGAGGGGAGAGAGGGTGGGGGAGGGGAGAGAGAGAGGGTGGGGGGAGGGGAGGGAGAGAGAGAGGGTGGGGGGAGGGGAGAGAGAGAGGGGTGGGGGGAAGGGGGAGGAGAGAGAGGGTGGGGGGAGGGGAGAGAGAGGGGAAGGGGAGGGGGGGGAGGGAGGAGGGAGAGAGAGTAAAGCAGGGAGAGACAGGAGGCGAGAGAGAGAGGGTGAGGGAGGGAGAGCGTGAGGAGAGGGGGAGGGAGAGTAAAGCAGGGAGAGGCGGGGAGGGAGGGAGAGGGGTGAGGGAGGGAAAGAGTGAGGGGTGGGACAGGGAGGGAAAGAGTGAGGGGGTGGGACAGGGAGGGAGAGCTTACCTTCTTTCTTCCTTCGCAGGGGTCCATCGGGCCAAGTTCCCCCCCAGTCGCACTCTCTCTTCCCCCCCCAGTCGCTCTCTCTCTTCCCCCCCCAGTCGCTCACTCTCTTCCCCCCCAGTCGCTCGCTCTCCTCCCCCCCAGTCGCTCGCTCTCTTCCCCCCCCAGTCGCTCTCTCTCTTCCCCCCCAGTCGCTCTCTCTCTTCCTCCCCCAGTCGCTCGCTCTCTTCCCCCCCAGTCGCTCGCTCTCTTCCCCCCCAGTCGCTCGCTCTCTTCCCCCCAGTCGCTCGCTCTCTTCCCCCCCAGTCGCTCGCTCTCTTCCCCCCCCAGTCGCTCTCTCTCTTCCCCCCCAGTCGCTCTCTCTCTTCCCCCCCCGCCGCTCTCTCTCTTCCCCCCCCAGTCGCTCTCTCTCTTCCCCCCCAGTCGCGCTCTCTCTTCCCCCCCAGTCGCGCTCTCTCTCTCTCCCCCCCCCCCCAGTCGCGCTCTCTCTCTCTCCCCCCCCCCCCCCCAGTCGCGCTCTCTCTCTCTCCCCACCCCCCCCCCCCCCAGTCCGCGCTCTCTCTCTCTCTTCCAACAAAACATGCCCTCGAAAAAGCCTCGGCACCGCCAGGCACTTCAGCTAGTTATTATATATAATGCATATCGCATTGCCATTTTCTGCATTATTCAGTACAGAGCATTACACATATATCCCCACTGTATTGTTTACGATTGAGACAGCCATTGAGTGTCATTTTGTACAATGTACCCAGAACCGATTTTTTAAAAACGCATTTATCATTGCACATCCTTTGGCTGGGTATACATTAGATTAGCACTGATGAAGAACACTGATTGAGTATCTACTTATTATCATTGCACATGTTTTGCAATGAGTGTAACTGGCTGCAGTAACATTGTACAGATCTGTTCTGGACACAGGCGTGGGGGCGTGATTGACAGCTTGTGGTCTGTTTAAATAGATGACTCAAACGGTTCGGGCTGGAGAACGGTGAAGATGATTCGCGCTGTGTCAGGTCAGTTCAAAATAAGTTCGGCTCTCTGTCGACTGTACGTGGCTAAAGCAACGGACAGGCGGGCTCTGCTCAACAAAAGCACAGGGAATCTGGAGCGGGCTTTCGATTATGATTTGCAAATCATGACAGTGAGAGGAGTTCGCACAGGTAAGTTTGATTTAATGTCAACGTTCTTAGAATCTACAGATGGACCAACCTATTTCACTCAATGGAAATCTTTTTCTCACAGAACGATCGTCGTTGTATAAATAAATGACTGCTTAGCGCCAATGGATCCAACTTTTCCCAAACGTATTCTCTGAGGATGTTAAGTTTCAGACATGTCGCTTTCCATTTGTAATGTTCTCCTTCTGCTTTATATGCATTTTTTCACCTTTCGGTTATGCCACCGGCGTGTTGTAAACTATTATTTAACAATCCATTCCTTCCGTTTTTCTCTGATTTGATATTGTGCAGAATTCTGTGCGGTAAAACTTGCACTGGGCACTGGAATTAGTTAAGAGAAACCATCTATGTTCTGCAAATTGGTTTCTACCTCGCACTAATTAGTATTGGGGCTCCTTTCCACTGTCGAGTACATTTGATGAATTCACACCCCTGGCGAGGGCAGAGTTTCTCCCGCAGGCAGCGTGTATCAGAACTCCAGTGTCAAGATTAATGGAACTATTCAATCTTTCTATCCATTAGAATGATTGGATAGAACATTGTGCGGGCTTACTGGACTCCTTGATACACACTCCTGTCACGTGAAGCACTGCACTAGCTTGTAAAGTTAGTGAAAGTTAAGAGAAAACATCTATGTTCTGCAGATTGGTTCTGTTGGATCCGTGATTCTTAGAGTATAATGTTTTCCAATAACTACAAGGAGGCTGTAACTTAACAATCAACAGGTGTTTACTGGAGCAGGGTAGTCTCAAGACTGGGGGTACAGAGGCATGCTCAAGGCTTATATACAGGGGTGGTCACTGCCGGTACTTACAGTATACAGGAGCTGTAAAAGTAGTTCTCTCTTAAAGGTACATACACTACAATTCCTCCCCTTTTAGATTAGCAGTACCCATAATATTCAAATAACAATTAACACTTTAACATGCACATTAAACAGAAATAGTCCATTTATAGATTCAGTCTTTGGGGCGGCTTCCTGATCCTTTCTGGATAGCGCCTTTCCTGAGGTTCTTCTTCTTGGAGTGGAGGCGATTCTGGCCCCCTTTGTCGGTTAGTTCATCAGTTTCCACTGCTACTGTTTCTGAGGTAGATGCTACTGGTATGTCGGGTTCATCCCCAGGTACGCGAGACATGGGGTTGACTCGTTCCTGTGACGCTAAGATCTGATCGACGTGGCGTCTCACAATGTTCTCCCCGACAGCCACTGTGTACATTAATGGCCCCTGCCGTGTGCATATCGTTCCGGGTTGCCATTTCTCTGTTCGGTAGTCACGGGCCAAGACTGGTTGTCCTACATTGAAGCTCCTTGTCAGCTTCTCATTGATGTGCTGGAATTGTTTATCCTCAACATTTCTTCGCACATTTGGTCTGAGCAAATCCAGACGAGATCTCAACCTTCGGTTAAAGAACATCATGGCCGGGGTCTGGTTGGTAACTGCATGTGTCGCATTTCTGTAGGCTAACAGGAAATTGTCCACCTTATGCTGTAGTTGAATTTCATCATCGCACATGGCCTTTATCGCCTTTTTAAAGGTTTGTACGAACCTCTCAGCCAATCCATTTGTGGCTGGATGATACGGGGCGGATGTGTAATGCATTACCCCATTCCTTCTCATAAATTTCCGAAACTCTTCGGACACAAACTGTGGTCCATTGTCAGAGCAAATCTGCTCTGGCAAGCCGTTCCTGGCAAATATGGTCCGTAGGACTGCAATCGTTTTCTCTGTAGTGTTTGAGAACATTTTTATCACCTCAGGCCATTTCAAGTGAGCATCCACTGCTATTAAGAACATTGAGTCCATGAATGGACCAGCAAAATCAATATGCACCTGTTGCCATGGAGAGGAGGGCCACTCCCATGGGTGTAGAGGGGCATGTGGTGGTGCATTTTGGACCTTCTGGCATCCTGAGCACCTCTTGGTTAGGTCCTCGATTTGTTGATCGATCCCCGGCCACCACACATAAGCCCTAGCAAGGCTTTTCATTTTCACCCCTCCCAGATGACCTTCGTGAAGCTCATTTAGCACTCTCTCCCTTAACTTGGGTGGAATTACCACTCGGGATCCACACATCACTTTCCCCTGGCATACTGACAGCTGTTCTCTTCTGGATGAGAATGCTGGCAACAGTGAGTTGCCATGTGTTGGCCATCCCCTCACCGTCAAATCATATACCCGAGACAGTGTCGGATCATTGCGGGTCTCCTTCTCTATATCCATGTTAGTTACTGGCAATCGTTCAATTATTGACGAATAAAATATCTCAATAGGGTCCACTGCTGGTGCTTCCTCCACAGTAGGCAGTGGCAGGCGTGATAGCCCATCAGCGTTTCCATGCTGTTTCATGCCTTTATATTCTATTTCATATTGGTTCGCCCCTAGAAAAAGGGACCATCTTTGTAACCGTTGTGCAGTCATCACCGGAACGCCCTTCTTTGGATTAAAGATGGAGACAAGTGGTTGGTGGTCAGTCAGCAAGGTGAACTTCTGCCCATGCAGATAGTGGTTGAATTTTTTTACTCCCCATACTAGGCTGAGGGCCTCCCTGTCAATCTGGGCATAGTTGCGCTCGGCTGAGGTTAGTGACCGAGACGCAAAGGCTACTGGCCTCTCCAACCCATCTGGGAATTTGTGCGACAGCACCGCTCCAATACTATAGGGTGATGCATCACATGCCAAACAAATTGGTAGTGCTGGGTTGAAATGGGCCAACACCTCTTTTGATGTGATCAATTCTTTGCACTTCTGGAAAGCTCGTTTACGTTTGTCATTCCACTTCCATGGTACCCCCGTTTGCAGTAGGGTGTTCAGTGGGTGTAATACTGTCGACAAATTTGGTAAGAACTTATGGTAGTAGTTCACCAGCCCGAGGAATGACCTCAGTTGTGACACATTTTCCGGTGCTGGAGCCTTGACTACTACCTTAATCTTTTCAGGGGACTTATGTAACCTCTCTTCATCAATAACGTGGCCACAATACGAGATCTGCTTCTGGAAAAACTCGCACTTGTGGCGATTAGCTCGTAGCCCATATTCCTTTAATCTAGTGAGCACCTTCTCCAGGTTGGCGAGGTGATCACTGTCATTTTCGCCCGTGACCAGGATGTCGTCCAAATAACACTGGGTCCCTGGAATCCCTTGCAGCACTTGATCCATCGCCCTTTGCCAAATAGCCGGAGCCGATGCTACCCCGAACACCAGCCGGTTGTATTGGTAGAGACCTTTATGAGTGTTGATCGTGAGGTATTGTTTCGAGGCTTCTTCTACCTCCATTTGCAAGTACGCCTGGGCTAGATCAATTTTGGTGAAGCGTTTACCTCCAAATAGCGAGGCGAAAATATCCTCAATCCGTGGAAGCGGATATTGTACCGTGTGAAGGACTGGGTTCACTGTCACCTTAAAATCCCCACAGATGCGGACCTTCTTTGGTTCCCCAGGCGTATTACTCAACGACCTCTTCATTACACGAACGATGGGTGTAGCCCACTCGCTCCAGTCTACTTTGGACAGTACTCCTGAATGTTCCAACCCTTCCAGCTCTGCTTCGACGGCTGTTCGGATCGCATAAGGCACTGGTCTGGCCTTAAGAAACTTTGGGCTTGCATTTTCCTCTATTTTAATCGTTGCTGTTATGCCTTTTAGTGTTCGGAGTCCCTCCTGGAACACTTCTTTTGCGTCAGTTAGCATTTTTGACAGTCGTCCAGGTGTGACGTCGTCATCCTTTTTGGCCTCAACCTTCAGTGCCTGTATGGAATGCCAATCTAATTGTATCTTCCGGATCCATTCACGTCCTAGTAGTGGTGGTCCTCCATCTGGCAATACATATAGGTCCATTTTAGGTATTTCCTGGCCTTTGTATATCACTTTCACCCTTATTTTTCTTTTGGGGTAGACTTTTTGCCCCGTGTACATCTTCAAGACAATCTCTGTAGCTTTCAAGGGTATATGTGAAAATAGCCGCTTGTAGTCCCTTTGGTTTATGACTGTTAGGGCTGGTCCTGTGTCCTATTCCATTTTCACTTGGACTCCGTCTATCTTGAGTGTGACCCAGATAGTCTGGTGATCCTCCATTTTGGTTACCTTATGTAGTTTCAGACAACCCAGCTCCTTGCTTCCGGAGTCTGTATCACTTTTCTGTTCATCTGAACTACTGTCCATCACCTTATGTACCTTTTTGTACTTCTCCTGTGGAAATTTCTTGCTGTTGGTTTTCTTCCCAGACCTGCAGACTCTTGCTATGTGTCCTGCTTTTCCACACTGTCTGCACACTTGGTCCTTGAACCAACAATCCTTCTGGTCGTGTGTTGTTCTGCCGCAGCAATAACACTTCCCTGCTCCATATGACATTTCATTGGTGCCATATTCTTGCGGCCTCCATTGTATCTCTGCAGCGCCCCTTGCGGCTGCTTCGTGTGATACTGCCATACTGAAGGCCTTGTCCAGCGTAAGATCCTTTTCTGATAGAAGCCGTTTCTGGGTTCCTTCACTTTGAAGCCCACACACAAACTTGTCCCTTAGCGTCTCTGCTAGTCCCACTCCAAACTGGCAGTGTTTCGATAGCTTGCGCAGTTCCGTTAAGTACTCAGCATTACTTTCATCTTTATGCTGGTTCCGTTTGTGGAACTTAAATCTTTCTGCTATCAGCAGCGGTGTGGGGTTTAAGTGGTCCTGTAGGATTTCTACTACGCTTCTGAAATTCTTATCCACGGGCTTCTCTGGGGTTATTAGGTTCGCAGTAAGCCATAAGTTTTTGCACCCATGGAATTTAACAAAACCAGTGCTTTCCTAGCATCTGGCTCTTCATTCGCCCTGCAGTACAGCTCAATGCGTTCCACATATGTCGCCCAATCTTCGACTTCATTGTCGAACGTAGAGATACTGCCACTCTTCGACATCCCTGGGTGTGATTTAACTGTCAAAAATGGCGTCTCCCGCGCTCTCCCTTCTTCTCCGCTGGCACAAAATGGCATCTCCCGCGCTTTCCTTTGTTCCCGCGCTCGCCCTTCTTCTCCGCTGCGGCTTCTAAAAATGGCGTCTCCCACGCTCTCCCTTCTTCTCAATGGCATCTCCCGCGCTCCCCCTTCTTCTCCCCACGGACGCTGTTCAGCCCTTGAGCCCTGGCTGTGCTCTGCGCGTTCTCCTGTGCGCCTTTCCCGTTTCCGCCGCTCGGTCCTGAGCCCGGCTGCTGCTTTACCCTCTCTCACTCTGTTTTTGTTTTTCCTCGACGCCGCTCGGTTTTCAACCCCCGGCTGCGCCCTGTGCGCTTCACCCTCTCTCTTACCCCGTCGACGCTGCTCGGCTTTTTCTCTGCCGTCGTTCGGCTCCAGCCGCCGCTGTCCGGGAAGGGTCTGCGCTGTACCTGTTGCCCGTCTGTTGCTGGATCGTCGTGGCTGGGGAACCAAGCCCGGCTCTCAACAGCCTCCCCTGCGATGTTCACTCTCTGCCGGACGACTGGGCTGTTGCTCGTGGTCGACGCCCGTGCTTCTGGCCTCGACTTTCTTCCACCGCCCTCCCGGAGCGAATCCTTGAAGGGAAATGCAGAGTTGCAGGTAGATTCGAATCGACCTCATCGCCACTGTTGGATCCGTGATTCTTAGAGTATGATGTTTTCCAATAACTACACGGAGGCTGTAACTTAACAATCAACAGGTGCTTACTGGAGTAGGGTAGTCTCAAGACTGGCAGTACAGAGGCATGCTCAAGGCTTATATACGGGGTGGTCACTGCCGGTACTACAGTATACAGGAGCTGTAAAAGTAGTTCTCTCTTCAAGGTACATACACTACAGGTTCCAACCTCGCACTAATGCTAGCATTACAGTAAAAGTCCGATCTCACTCCTTGGAAGAAGGTGGGGTTTAACACTGCATGGAATGTAACTCCATTGTACTGTTAAACTGGGGTTAAAAAGTGCCCAGGGGTCCCTTGCACCTCCTGGACACTTTTTTAAAGCCTATCTGGAATTAATTTAAATGTATGGCAATGTGATCACTCCTACTTCTGTCCTCTAAATACTTAACCATTGATTGAGAGAGGAGCTCTGCACAGCCCAGTAACCACACCTACAGAACTCTTTCCCATTGATTGAGAGAGGAGCTCTGCACAGTCCAGTAACCACACCTACAGATCTCTTTCCCATTGATTGAGAGAGGAGCTCTGCACAGTCCAGTAACCACACCTACAGATCTCTTTCCCATTGATTGAGAGAGGAGCTCTGCACAGCCCAGTAGCCACACCTACAGAACTCTTTCCCATTGATTGAGAGAGGAGCTCTGCACAGCCCAGTAACCACACCTACAGAACTCTTTCCCATTGATTGAGAGAGGAGCTCTGCACAGCCCAGTAACCACACCTACAGAACTCTTTCCTGAAGAAGAGCATTGTATTTCCAGTGAATTGGCTGTTCTGAGATTGGTAGCTGCTGTATCAATACAACTTTAAATCCTACAGTTCACTCTGTGACATGGCCACATTCTGGTCAATTTATTTCAAAGGCTGTCTGATTTAATGTTCATTATCATAGAATATTACAACACAGAAACAGGCCATTGGGCCCATCAAGTCTGTGGCAATGTTTTTTTTGTCATATGAAGCACATAGACTAATCTGACTTCCCAGCTCGTTCCCCATACTTTTTAATTTTCCTCTTTTGCAAGCAACTATCTAATGCCCTCTTTAAAATTAAGGTGATGTTTTAAGGAGTGTCTTAAAGGAGCAAAGAGAGGTGGAGAGGTTTAGGGAGGGAATTCCAGAGCTTAGGGCCTAGGCAGCTGAATGCACAGCCACCAAAGGTGGGGCGAAGGAAGTTGGGGATGCACAAACGGCCAGAATTGGAGGAACGTAGAGTTCTTGGAGGATTGTAGGCCTGGAGGATGAGAATATTTAATTTGAGGTGTTGGTGGACTGGGGGCCATTGTAGGTCAGCAGGCACAGAGGTCAGAAGCTCAGCTCAGGGTGAAATAGGACGCAGAGGTTGTGAACAGTCTGGTTCAGTCTGAGACAGTGGCCTTGGGGGGTGGGGGGGATGGTGGCTAGGGAATGGATTTTGTGGTGAAGGGCCAAAGACAATGGCTTCAATCTTCCCAATGTTTAATTGGAGGATATGTCTTCTCATCCAGTACTGGATGTCTGGCAAACAGCCTGACAACAAAGAGACAGTGGAGGGATTGAGAGAGGTGGTGAAGATGTACAGCTGTTTATATATTAGTTTAGTCAACCCTGCTCATAACAAAGAGTGCTTTCAAACTTCCCATTATAACAAACTTCACCAATGATGTTGGATTAATCTATCATAATTGGTATAGGTATCCAAATTTAAATAAGGATCTTTGATTCAAAAGAATTACTTTTGTCCCCATTGTTCAAGCATTAAAAACCTTGGAATCCTACTCAAAAGAGTGACCCATACTTTGTACACATATTCCTTTTGGTAGGTAAAACCATGCAGCCCCACCTACAAGTAAGAACCATTGGCATTTCCGGGGTAAATTTCAGACTGTACTTTCGGTGGGGAGTCTCAACCATCAGGAGCAAATATTTTAAATTTGGGGATAGACGGCATATTAATTTAAAAGATAGATTGAAAAATTATGTTCATTGTCCTGCTAAATTTCCATTAAGTGCTCCCACTGGGAGTGCAAAGTTGGAATAGGATCCCTTTTGTATTGTGTTCTATAGAATGGAAAGACACATCAGTACCAAGAAGCTGCCTAGACCCTTCCCATTAGACTACTAAAACACCCACAATATTACATAGGATTGGATATACACTGGCAGGAACTGAACGCTCCCTCCTAGACTGGGTGTCCGAGCTTTTTGTCTTTGTAGGCCACATAGGGGCATGCCATGGAAACTCAGGCGTCACATATAAGGGTCAATTCCATGATCCTATGATTCCAGCAGGGATTGGAGCCCCACTTGCAGGGGGCACATCAAAAATGTTCCACCCGTTAAACATAATTAATTTATATTAGCCTGTGGTTTCCTTTAATGAACCGAATTCCCTGTGAAGCCCACTCCCTGCTGGGAGAATGGGAGTATGGAATTTGTCCTGTAAATCCATGTTCCCATTAATGTGAATATCTCAAGTTGCTGATCATAACAAATCTTGGTGTTGATTTATGCATCAGTAAGGTAACATCTGTAAAAAGCCCTTTTCAAACCTCCAGTTCAACAAAATTCAAACACAACAAACCAGTGAATAAGAAATATAAACATACATATGACTCAGTTACCTGAGCTCGGAAGGTTGGCTCGGGGGCCACATGGCCCACAAGTGGGACTCTCCTATCTTAGACTATCAACTGGCTCGTTGCTATGTATGTGCTTTTAACTTTTAAAAATACTTTTGTTCTTTTACTGTTGTTTATTAACTGCTGTTACTTGTAGTGGGATACGTTTTGTGATCCAGAGACCTTGATTAATAATCCAGAGAATATGAATTCAAAGCCTTCCATTGCAATTTGAGAATTTGAATTCAGATTTTTTTTTAATCCACAGCCCACTACAAATCTAAGATGATCCAACATTTGTGTATTTCAAAGAAACATTAAAATGCCCAGTTCCAGGTTTCTCCTTTTAATTTGGATCTTACCCCAACTTGTGAGTTTGTAGCAACAGGTTTGACTGTAGATATTGTGCCTTGTAAATGCAATAATAATTAGGATTTCTGCCTTTCTGCCCCCCATCTCTAACATTCAGAATGCTCTGACATAGTAGGACTTTAACTCCCTGCCCCATTTATTTTTAATAAATTATAAATATTCCTCTGATATAGTGATTCAGCAGAGCATGACAGCCTAGAGACAGCTTTATAGAGATCGTTAATTTATCCTTAATTTGTGTTCTGCTGCAGACTTGCCCATTTTGCTTCCACTTGTAACCTGCAGCTTTTATCCTGGGGCAATCGCCATAGCCTTGAATACTAACAAAATGTCTGGGTGCAATGAATGCAAATCAATTTGATCAGTTTCAGCCACACAACTAAGGAGAAGCTGTTATATATAAATCTTTAAAGCAATTCTGTTAACTATATGAATAATTTCTATCATCTCAATATGGCTTAAATATTGTTGCATTAATGCATTTTGTTCCTGTACTTATCTTGAAGTTCATGACACCCAGAAAGTTCCAGGATACAGGCCCACAAAGTTTGACAAAAAGATTCTTCTCTGGTCTGGTCGTTTCAAGAATGAGGAGGATATCCCTGCCATTGTGTCGTAAGTTTCCCTATTTCTGTAGTTTTTTGCATATTAAAACTGAATCTACTTCAATTTTTTTTCATGTGGCTTAGCTATGATGTACAAAGAAATAAATCATAGAAATGTTCTCTTCCTGGATTGTTTAGGTCTAATACCAACGTCTAATTGACACACTGCATTAAACCAAGTGTGGAGGAACATATTGAAAATGAACAAAAGCAAAATACTGCAGATGCTGGAAATCTGAAATAAAAACAGAAAATGCTGGAAACACTCAGCAGGCAGCATCTGTGAAGATAGAAACAGAGAGTGTTTCCAGTATTTTCTGTTTTTATATTGAAACTGAAACTTGCAATGGAGCATTGGCCTGGATTTTGCAGTTGTAATGATAGTGAAACTGTCAGCATTCGCTGTCATTACTCTGTAAAACTGACAGCAACTTCTGGTGTCTGCACATGCACAGTTAAATGCAGAAATCCAGAAGTTACTGTCAGTGATTCCCCGCTCCTTCATAGGGTGTGCTGTTGAAGTCCCCACAGACGGCAATCTTTAGAAATCACTTGAACTGATGTGAACTTTCCCTTTTACGCTGTTATATCACTTATAAAACCCCCCCAAAAAAGATTACGCCTTGTTAAATGAGGAGTAACTGGGTTTTTATTGGTGTACTAAGTCATAACTACTGCTGAACAAACTCTCTGGCCCTGAAAAACTAATTTTATATTTGTGGAATGTCAAATTTTCCATTATGATAAAAATTCCATAGGTTTTTAATATAATTTTTTTGAAGTTTGTTTATGATATTTCAGCTTCTACCTTAATCTCATGTGTATATTCCAATCTTTATTTCACTCTGTAAAATTTATAAAAAGTGAAGGATAATTAGTGCATTTTACTTCCTGGTTTGCAGTCTGTGAGAATTCTTCAGTGTGATTGGCTGCTTGGCCTGCTTGATGACATCACTGTTGATGGACGTTGGAGATCCACTAGAATTGGTGCCAGAATCAAACTAACTTTGGGAAAGGTGAAACCTATGCCATAGATATCACTAGCACTTTGTGGGCAGCTTTCTTCGAGGTCAGCGGCGAGCGTCGTCATTTGCCACTGACCACAAACTCCAGGCCATTGTGTTTCAATCCTTAGCACCACCTGTCGATTTTAGCACTTTCAGTAGATAGTACACTGGTCCTCGGCACCAAAGACGGCTCCTGTAAGGGCACCCTTACAACCTATGAACCAAAGTGACCAGATACTCACAATGGGGGAGAAATTGGTCCTTGCTGTGCCCATTTTCTGTTCTTTATGTACAACCACTCTTAATGAGTTTTCAATCAAAATGTAGTTGAATAAGAAATTGTCCCACTCAATGACAATTTCCTGGCCTGAGTGATTATGAAACGTATGTTGGGAATTGTGGTCTAAATTGTGGGACTTCCACTGAGACCACTGGGCCCATTTGCACTGTGGCAAAGTGCTGCAGCAAAATCCCTGTCCATTCCCCCCACCTGAGGTCATTACCCCATCGCCATTGAAAATGAGGGGGACTCCCACCCACAATATGTTAATGCCGCTGACCTTGGGATATTAGAAAGGGTCAGGTTGCATCCATGGGTTGGAATGAAGTTCTACCCCATCACAGGTCCACCCCTAAATGGGCCCCCCTTGAAATTTCTGGGCCAATACCTTTTTGTACTGTAAGATCATTGCCCGAATGGACCATACAGCTGCGTAATGTCTCATGAGCAGTGTGATTTAGTAATTTATTTTTATTTGTTAGTTCAATCATTTGTGTTTCAATTTATTTTGTGAACTGCTTCTTTTTTAAAGTAGAGATGAGTATAAATGAATAGAAAATTTCTTTACACTCAAACCTCAGTTATGGTGTCGATGAGGTATGATGCTACCACACCCCTCCACACACACACACACACACACACACACCATGAATTGCACTCTTGGTTTGTAGGGTACAAGATCCCGCCCCCATGGAAGTTTTATTTATGCACTGGATGCTGCAATAGTATCATGCTGAATTTTCTTGCAGCTTTCTTCTGTGGATACTTTCAACTGGACTTGAGCTGAGACTGCCAAAATCAATTTTCCCAAGAACTCTTAATTAATAAATATCACTTTCCACGCTCCAAGCTTGGTTCTGACCCAGGGCTATGAGGGGAGAGAACAGGGCAGTGGGATTAGCTTTGGATTGCTTTGGCAAAGAGTCAACACAGACACAATGTCCTCTTTCTGTGATGTAGCCTTCCATGACTCAGAGCATTTATGTTGTATCTAATCATGTCTCTCTGAAATGTTTTCAAAGCACTTCACATACTTTAAATTGCAGTTTGTAGGCAAATACCATTTTGCATATAGCAAGGTACCACAAAGAGTAATGAGATGATTAACCAACCAATCATTATTTTTTCAGTGGTATTGGTTAAGGGAGGAATGTTGGCCAGAATATGTGTTCTTGGTCCTGTAAATTTAACGGGAGTCCATCAGAGTGTTTTGTCTTCCTTCATATTTGTATTTTCTTATACCAGGCTGCATCCTAGTGAATCTGTTCTAAATCCTCAATATCATTCCTATAGTGTGTCTAACTGAGGTCTTAATAAAGTTTCACATAAGCTCACAATTACCGCTTTGCTTTTATATTCTATACCTCTCATGATAAAACCTAGAATCCCTTAGCATGAATGTTCAAAACTTAGTTAAACTTAGCTCTTCAGGGATTTAATTCATATACACTGTAATAGCAAGGCTGTGAAGTGTAGATTAAGATTCAGATGCAGTGTGCTTTAGTTTGACATGAAAATTAGATAGGACATTTCAATGATCATTCACACCTATTCTGGTTGAAATGACTTGATTCCATTTGAGCTCAGCATGGGTAGTTGCCAGGATAGTCTGGTGAGATTTAATTCCTGGGGTCAGAATTAACAAAAAGGAGGAAAACCCATATTCAAGGTCAGTCAAGTCCAATGAAGGCTGTGAGAAGGCAGATCTGGCCATGAGCTGGAATGAAGAGATAGCAGGTGGTTTTCCCAGCTAGAAGCTGCCCCAAAAGGAAATAAAATAGTCTTAGCCGGAATAGCATAGTATTGTGGCGTACCGATCACAGAACGGACACAATCCGCTTTCCGGTCCGTAGACTATAAATCAGGCGTCAAACCTTTAAGAAGGATCACACCTTTAAGAAACTCGATCTGCAACATAGTTAAGCCCAGAGCGGGGGAGGAGCAGTCGAAGCTGTGCACTGATGAAAGAGAGTTGTACTTGGTGTAGTCTCTGACTCCATTTTGTGTTCAGCATGCAGCCTCAACAATTAAACCTTTTCTGTTGAACCTCTCCGAGTTCAGTATTTTTTGCTAGGAGTACGTAGACTCCTACATTGGTGACCCCGACGCTCAGGATGACTCCTAAGCGTAACCATGGCTGACACAAACGCAGTTTCTGTGAAGCTGCCGGAGTTCTGGGAGAACCTGGCCACCGCCTGGTTCCTTCAAGCCGAATCGCAATTCTGACTCCGCGGCATCACCGCCGACGCAACGATGTACGACTACCTCCTTGCCTCCCTGGGCAGCTCCACAATCACGAAAGTCTGGACAACACTACAAAACCCTCCGGAGGAAGGCAAGTACGCACATCTCAAGGCCGCGCTCATTAAAAAATTCACAGCCTCCCAATTCGTGCGCAACTGCCACCTCCTCGACCTCGCGGGCCTCGGTGACTCCACGCCGTCAGACTTGCTCTCACACATGCTTGCTCTGACCGACGAGAAACCGCCTGGCTCCCTCTTCCGCACGCTCTTTATCCACCAACTACCTCCCAGCATCCGCCCGGCGATCGTGGCGTCCAGCCTCACGGACCTCGAGGCCCTGGCTGACGAAGCCGATAAGCTCCTGTCCACCAGCTCCAACCACGCCGTCACCCCCGACCTGGCCTCCGCAGTGTTGGCGCGCGCTCCACCCTCTATCGCGCGGCCACACAGCTCGGCCACGAGGCCCCTCAGGCCCCCACGTCCCCCAAGCCCTCCGACCCAGGGCTACTGCTACTTCCATACCCGGTTCGGCGCACGGGCACGCCGCTGCAGCCATCCCTGCACGTTTCCAACCGCCCCCACACCGACCTACACGATGGCTGTGGGGCAAGCAGGCGCACTGCTGTACATTACGGACAGCGCCTCCGGACGCTGTTTCCTATGCGACACGGGCGCGCAGCGCAGCATCATCCCCGCGTCCGCCCTCGAGATCCAGTGAGGCGGCCGCGGCCCTGCGCTGGCTGCCGCCAATGGCACCGACATCCGGATGTACAGCACCCGCACCGTCACTATCAACCTCGCAGGCCGCCGCTACCACTGGGAGTTTATCACTGCCAAGGTGCTCTCCCCGCTCCTCGGTGCGGATTTCCTGTGCACCCACGGCCTGTTGGTCGACATGCCTCGGCGCCGCCTTGTGGACATGAACACCATGTCACCTGTCCCGGGCGCCATGGCTCCCCCCCAACCCGCCGAAATGGCGTGGCAGTGCCGCGCCCGCTCAACGGACGACTACTCAGCACTCCTGGCTGAGTTTCCAGCCCTCACCAACCCGACCTTCTCCGCGAAGGTTGCTAAGCACGGGGTAGAACACTTCATCCCCACCACAGGCCCACCGGTGTATGCCCACGCCCGCAGGCTGGACCCGGCCAAGCTGGAGATCGCGCGGGCCGAGTTCGCCACAATGGAACAGCTCGGCATCATCCGCCACTCCAACAGCCCCTGGGCCTCCCCACTCCACATCGTCACTAAACCCGACGGGGGATGGCGCCCCTGCGGGGACTACCGGCGCCTAAACAACGCCACCACGCCGGATCGGTACCCCATACCGCACATTCAAGACTTCTCGGCTAGACTGGCCGGCCGCTCAGTCTTCTCCAAAGTCGACCTGGTGCGCGGTTACCATCAGGTGCCAGTCCACCCCACGGACGTTCCCAAGACGGCCATAATCACCCCTTTTGGGCTATTCGAGTTCCTCCGAATGCCCTTCGGCCTCAAAAACGCGGCCCAGGCCTTCCAGCGGCTCATGGACTCGGTCCTCCGGGACCTGAAGTTCCTCTTTGTTTACCTGGATGACATCCTGGTAGCTAGTTCCTCCAAGCAGGAACACATCGAGCGCCTCCGCACCCTGTTCCAGCGGCTCAGTGAGCACGGGCTCATCATCAGCCCAGCCAAGTGCCAATTCGGCCTCAGCAGGATCAAATTCCTCGGCCACCACATCACGCAGGACGAAGCCATTCCCCTGCCCGCCAAGGTGCAAGCCGTCCAGCAGTTCCCCCGGCCTACCACCATCAAAGGCCTCCAGGAGTTCTTGGGGATGATCAACTTTTACAACCGCTTCATTCCCGGAGCAGCCTCCCTCATGCGGCCCCTATACGAAGCCCTCCGGGGTAAGAAAGACAGGATGGCAATCGAGTGGTCGGCGGACATGTTGACCACTTTCGACTCGACCAAAAAGGCGCTCGCCGACACCACCATGCTCGCTCACCCACAGCCCAATGCCAGGGTGGCCCTCACCACGGACGCCTCCAACCACACGGTCGGCGCCGTGTACGAACAGTGGGTCGACGGGGCCTGGCAACCACTGGCCTTTTTCAGCCGCCAACTGCGCCCCCCGGAGGCCAAATACAGCGCCTTTGACCGCGAGCTCCTCGCACTGTACCTGGCAGTCCGCCATTTTAGATTTCTTCTGGAGGGCCACCCCTTCACCGCGTTTGTCGACCACAAACCCCTGACATTCGCGATGGCGAAATCTGCGGACCCGTGGTCAGCCAGGCAACAACGCCAGCTCGCCGCGGTGTCCGAATTCACCATGGACATCCGGCACGTCTCCGGTCGAGACAACGTGGTGGCCGACTGCCTATCCCGCCCCGCCGCCCACGGTGCCCACCTGGCAGTGGACTATGCTCAACTGGCAGCGGAGCAACGCACCGACCCCGATCTGCTCTCTGCGCCCACAACCCTCCCAGGGCTTCGACTGACTGACGTCACCTGCGGCCCGTCCGCCATCACAGTCAAATGCGACACCTCCTTGGCGCAATCCTGCCCCGTAGTCCCGGCGTCCTGGCGAAAACGGGTGTTCGACATCGTCCACGGCCTCTCACACCCCGGCACCCGCGCGTCCATTAGACTGGTGGCCAACCGATTTGGCTGGCGCGGCCTGCGCAAAGATGTGCGCATCTGGTCCAGATCCTGCATAGCTTGCCAGCGTGCCAAAATCCACCAACATGTCAAAGCCCCACTCGAGGAGTTCACCGTGCCAGAAAGAAGGTTCGACCACGTCCACATCGACCTCGTCAGCCCCCTGCCGCCATCCCAAGTCACACGCACCTGCTGACAATCGTGGACCGTACCACCCGCTGTACCGAGGCCATTCCACTGATGTCCACCACCACCGCCGACATCGCAAGGGCGTTCATCGGTACCTGGGTCGCTCGGTTCGGCTTCCCCTCCGACATGACGTCGGATAGAGGCCCGCAGTTCACCTCTGATCTGTGGGCCGCCATCGCCCGAAACCTCGGGGTGGCCGTTCACCACACCACGGCTTACCACCCCCAAGCCAACGGACTGTGCAAGCGATTCCATAGATCCATGAAGGCGTCCCTCCGCGCCAGCCTTGAGGACGAGGCATGGATCGACCGCCTCCCGTGGGTGCTACTCGGCCTACGCTCCGCGGTCAAGGAAGACCTGCAAGCCTCGGCGGCGGAACTCGTGTACGGCCAGCCGCTGCGCGTACCCGGAGAGTTCCTGCCCACCGCCACGACCCCCTGGTCGGCTGACCAGCAACGCCGCGCTTTCACCAACCGAGCACAACAGTTCGCTCTGGTACCCACCGGCCGGCACGGCGAACCAGCAACCCGCGTACCACCTAGCCTGCACATGGCCAAATTTGTTTTCGTGCGCCATGACGCCCACCAAGGACCTCTACGGCCCCCATACGACGGACCCTACAAGGTACTCCAGACAGGGAACAAGTTCCTCCTCCTCGAAGTGGGCGGCAGAACTGACAAGGTGTCGGTCGACCGGCTCAAGCTGGCGCACCTAGAGCCTGACGAACCCATTCAAGTGGGCCAACCCCCACCACGGGGCAGACCGCCTAAGAGCCCGACGCGTCCGACCGCCCCGCTCCCGACACCAACCGCCAAGAGCCATTCCGGCCGTGCCATCAAGCCGCCACGCCAGTTCGTACACTCCCTACTAGCGGATTCTGGGGGGAGCTGTGTGGTGTACCGATCACAGAATGGACACAATCCGCTTTCCGGTCCGTAGACTATAAATCAGGCGTCATGCCTTTAAGAAGGATCACACCTTTAAGAAACTCGATCTGCAACATAGTTAAGCCCAGAGCAGGGGAGGAGCAGTCAAAGCTGTGCACTGATGAAAGTGAGTTGTACTTGGTGTAGTCTCTGACTCCATTTTGTGTTCAGCATGCAGCCTCAACAATTAAACCTTTTCTGTTGAACCTCTCCGAGTTCAGTATTTTTTGCTAGGAGTACGTAGACTCCTACAGTATGTCTTTTTGTATTGTAACAGGAAGCTTTGTAGAAAATACTTGACAGAATCTGGAATTACCACTTTTGTTCAGTCACGTGTATTGATTCTACCTATCAGAAGATTGCAGCAGTGCCTGTGAAGACATCTTACGAGTTTTTGGTATTCAGTTCCCATGTCAAAGTGGATGCATTGTTACATCTCCTGGATTATGCCAACATATAAGTAGATATTAGGTAGTGTGAAGCCCAACATTTTTAGCCTCCTGAACAGGGTTACATTAAAAAAACACAGAATGGGTTCAAGCAAATAGGAACTCATGAATATTATATGCCAAATGTTTTATCTGTTATTGTAACAGTGCCACATACATTGTAACAGTGCATAATGTAAATGTAAGCACTTACAGCAGCCAAGTTATTTGAACTAAAACAAATATAGCACATACAATTAAATTTCCTTCTCACAAAACCTCCATTCCAAAGTTCTTGCTTTAAAAGCATGTTTTCCCCAGGGTTTGGCTTTTGCTTCATTAACATACAAAGGATCTTAAACCCTTATAGGATGAATATTTGATGAGAACTGTTACTTTGCCAGAACACAGAAATTTATAATCACATGATTTAGCTGCAAATATGTGATCAGTTTACACACTTGATATGAAAAATATAGCTTTTAGACCAGTTAGCTCAATGTTGATGGTAGGAAAGATAATGGGATCGTTACTCAAAGATGTAATAGAAAAACATCTAGAAACCAAAAATATAATAGAGTAGTTGGCACAGATTTCAAAAGGGAAGGTCATGCTTGACCAACCTTATTGAATTCCTTGATGAAGTAACAGAAAGAGTAGACAAGGGTATTGCAATAGCTGTTAATATATTTGGATTTTCACCTTCGATAAGGCACCGCATAGAAGATTCATAACTAAGGTCAAATTATGTGGAGTCAGGGGGCATGTAGCAGAATGGATAGCAAGCTGGCTACAAAACAGAAAACAGAGAGTAGGGGTTAAGGGCAGCTACTCAGACTGGCAAAAGGGGGAAATGGTGTCCACTTTTGTTTGCAATTTACATTAACCATTTGGACTTGGGAATTTGAAGTACAGTTTTTAAATTTGCCACTATTTAAGGTGCTGGTGAATAGAGTGCGGGTTTTCTGTAATGTGAACTGATTATTTCACCAGCTGGTAACCTCTTTCATGGTCAGATAGGTTGGGATTGGAAGAGGCAGAGCATCTGGCGGGAGGCATGGCATCGCAACATGGAGCATGCATGATCTTCAGTCCTGCTCCCCTAGTGTTTGGCACATTTTGGCGCCTATGAAACCAGTTGCATATTAGTGTGGGGCACCACAATTGACCACATTATCATCAGGATAGGGAGGGGCAAAAAATATCCGGGTTCTGCTCCTGATCACTATCCAGTGGCTCCTGTTGGAAAGTGCACTTGTGTGGGTGTTGAGTGAGAACTGAATCAGGCTCAGCAAATAGTCTAGCCTCACACATTCCACTGGTGGCTAGAGCAATTGTACCTCAGCATGAAAGCAGTTGTATAAAGAGAAAATAAACAGTAAAACATATCTTTTACATATTCCTTCGCTGCTCGGTTGTCTTTAACATATTGATTAGGAAGCAAACTGGGTGAAAACTATGTTGTAAAGATGGAGAATATGGCTAAACTTTTCTTGTGAAGAAGGGCTAGGATAAATAAGTCTAACTCATTGAAGTTTATTCTGATTCTCATCTCAACATAATGTTTGCATTACTGCCTTGTGAAGTCCCACCTCTGTATCAATTCATTGCTGATGCTGTCTTTATTTATATATTACAAAACTGCTCTGCTTTTTATTAAATTATAATTTTTTAGCCATTTTCAGCACATTCTAATGATAATACAATGTCAAATAACATTTACAGAGTAGTATTGCCTGTCACTTATGATACAATTTCTGCAGGGTAAAGTGAGTTATAAACTTGTATTACAATCAAGGTGCCCTGATATCATCAACTATGAGAGTAAGTATTTGGTTGTGTAATGTTAGCTAAATACTTAGATTGAAGCAGACTTCTACACATATCTAAATACTTTCTAGTTCATACAATACAAACATACCCAGGACATTGAATGTACATGTTCATGCACAGTGAGAGTATGCATTTCAGGAAGACCATAAGCTGAACTTCACTGATTGCTGAGTGCTTTATATGAATTGCAAAGGAAACTGTAAGAATCTGTGTAAATTCAGTCTTGAGAGAAATTAGTATCACTTTCAAGATGACATCTGGTTGCCTGCAATTGGGTTTATCGAGGCAACAGCTAAAGGGCTATTGTTCATTTAAAATCTATTACACCTGTTCTGTTTTGGTAGCCCCGCGATTTGCTGTCATTTTGGGCCCGATTTTTGGCTTGTGTGGGAAATGGTCAGGTTTCCCCGAATGTGGGGTACTGACACACAAAAAAATGTCAGCCAGCTCCACGCAATTTTCCCTCAAGTGGCCAATTAATTCCCAGCATGTGGGCAGCCTTGCTAATTGTCCAATTCATGTCAGAAAGCCCCACAGTATGATGTCATCATTCGTGGTGCTTTCAAAGTGTCCAGCAAGCTTCTCCACCTCTGCAGGCTTCTCAACCACTCTTGCACAATGGCAGAGGAGCCTGCACCAGCTGCTGCCAGCGGCAGAGGCCGAGCTGCGGCCAAATTCAATGAAACGTCATTGCAGACCTTGGTGGATGGGGTAAGGGCCCACAGGGAGGTCCTCTACCCTCGCTCAGGGAGGAAGAGGCCTCCCAAAGAGTCCACGGCTGCCTGGATGGAGGTGGCAGCAGAGGTAAACTCTCTGGGTGTCACCCGTCGCACCTGGCTGCACTGCGGGAAGCGCTTCCATGACCTTCATTGCACAGGGAAAGCAAGTATGAAGTTTCCATCACCCTCAACCTGATCCCCATTGCCTTTCCCCAACAGCACTCAGCTTCAGCAATCTCTTCTTCCACATCCCACTTCACAGCCACATCCATGCACCCTTACCCATTCCGTCTCTCTCTATGCTCACATTCACATAACTATTCCACCATCCAGTCTTGTAAATAGTTTTAATGCCATCATTTTCCTGTACATAAAAAATCTGGTGCCAGCTGCTGCAGTTATGGCATCTGTCATTTGGCGAATGGGGATGTCACATAGAGGCCTTAGGATAACTTGCAGATGACTGCAAGCTGGTCAAAGTTGTTGGAAAGTGCAGGCATGGGCCACTGTCCATGGTCAATTCAGAAGCAGTGAGGCTGCAGTGTTTGATGTTCCAGGCTACGCAAATCTGCCCAGGATGAGTGCGTTCCTTGCATTCCGCCCAGCAATGTTCTCGCGCACTGGTGCCACTGGTTGGCGGGCCTCTGCAGGATGCTCGTTTCTGTCCTCCTCCTCCTCCTCCTCAGCATCATCCTCATCCAAGGCGGCTCTGTGAGGAGCCTCTTGGTCCTGCAGAATCGGCAAGCCACGACGCTGTGCCATGTTGTGAAGCACACAGCATACCACAACGATTTTGGAGACCCTGGCTGATGAGTACTGTAGGGCTCCACCTGATCTATCGAGGCATCTGAAGCGCATCTTCAGCAATCCGATGGTTTGCTCGATAATGCATCTGGTGGTAATGTGGCTGGAGTTGTAGCGCTCCTCAGCTTCGCTGGCTGGTCTCCTCAACGGCGTCATTAGCCAAGAGCGCAGGGCATATCCCTTATCTCCAAGTAGTCATCCTTGAAGGTCGTTTGGCGGACTGAATAGCGGAGGCACAGTAGATTGGCGCAGTATGAAGGAGTCATGGCAGCTGCCAGGGAACCTGGCACAAACATGCAAAATCACCTTCTTGTGGTCACACACCAGCTGAACGTTAAGGGAGTGGAAGCCCTTGCGGTTGACAAAAACTCCTGGATTGCGGTGGGGTGCCCTAAGCGCCACATGTGTGCAGTCAATGATGCCCTGCACCCTTGGAAAGTCTGCCAGCTGAGTGAATCCACGCGCTCGCGCCCTCACACTTGCGCGATCCCTGGTGAAATGGATGTGATTGTGCGCGATGGCAAAGAGGGCATCTGTTACCTGCGTGATGCATGTGTGTGCGGCAGCCTGGGAGATGCCGCTGATGTCTGCTGCTGATCCCTGGAAGGAGCCTGAGGCATAAAAGTTGAGTGCGGTGGTGACTTTGATGGCCACTGGCAAGTAGTGTGGACCTGTTGCTCTGGGCTCCAGGTCTTGCCGCAGCATTGCGCAGATGTCAGTCACAACCTCTCGTGAAAGTCGGAGCCGCCTCTGGCACTGCTGCTCAGTCATGTTGAGGTAGCTGACCCTGTGTCTGTACACCCTGTTTGGGGGTATCTCCTGCGCTGACGGCCTTCCATGCGCTGACCCCTTCTGGCCTATGCTGCCTCAGGTGGGTGAGCCGCAGCCTGCCGCTCCTGCTGGTGTTGCTGGTGATGCTGTTGCTGGAGTTGCTCCAGCCTCCTCTGCTGTTGGAGATCCTCTAATGCCAGGAAGGAAAGGTACCAAAGGCCTCCCATGCTTCTGGCAGATGCCTCCGTTGAGGAGGCGCTGAGTTAGGGTGGTGAGAGGGGCTTCCCAGGAGCTCACACTGGAGAAGTGTGTGAGGCTCCAACTTTCTACAGCTGTGCCTAAGACTTCAAAAAGTTCCCCCAAGCCTTCATCAACAAGGTCCTGCAGCCTGCAAATGCTGCCTGTTTAAATCTCTTCAGTCCTCATTGACCTGCAGCTGCAAGCAAGCAAGCCAACTGTTTTCACGCCAGGTCTCATCAGCGGGGTTCCCCGTAGGCGTGTTTCACGTGGGGATAGCCCCAAAATCGCAATAACCCATTAAAATCTACTTAAACAAGGTAATAATTGGTGATTTGTGTTAAGTCTGTGGGTTGTATTATAAATAATCACAGACTCCACTGTTAACAAAATAAAACACGTCTTTACTATTCAGAGGCTCGGGCGATTCTGCCCTAGTTAACGTATCACAACCCTTATATACTGGTGTGGTCACTATCGGTATTACAGTATACATGAGCCAATAGATAGTGCCACCCTAAAGTAGTGCTCTTAAAGGCGAACGGTTACATTCTATAGTTCCCTTAAAGGTAAACGGTTACATACACAACACTCCTCCCTTCCTAGCTTATTACTTACAGAATCCCGTTAAACATACAATCTTCAACTTTATATAAACAGTTTGCAGATATACTCTCGATGGAGTCAACGTCATATAACAATTTACAGATATACTCTCAATGGAGTCAACGTCATATAACAGTTTACAAACATACTCTCAGTGGAATCAGTTTACAGGTTCAGTCTCTGTGGGAACAGTTCATAAATTCAGTCTCTGGTATTAATTCGTTCCAGACAGCATCCTCCATAGCCTTTTTTTTTTTTTTTAACAGCTTGTACTTTCGTCCTGTTGAACCAGCAGTGCGGACTTATACAACCCACTGGCTGTCTTGATAATGTCCCTGGATTTTTTTTTACAAATTTAGCACCTTTCGTAGTGTTCGGACTGAGGTAGTAGAAGTAATAATATTTTAAACAGTTATTATTTTCTGCTTCTTCTTTTTCTTTTCTGCCTTTTTGAAACTCTCCGAGCTCTTTTCCCGGCTGCCATCTGTAGCGCCACCAACTCTCTATGTTCCTTAGACCTTAAGTGCTTCCTCAGGATTTCAGCACTTTGGGAGTTCCCATCACAATTTGGGCAGACCACATCCTCATAACATTCGGTGTCACTCAACAGGTCAAAACCCTTCTTCAAGCAATCATATTCATCCTGCTCTTCCTCGGATGTCTGCCCTTCCTTCCCTCCTGGCCTCATTTGTGCGTTCAATCCTTTCCCTTCCTTCAGGGATTTCGTTATCAGGCTATTTAATCCTTCTACTGAAGTAGCTGTTTCCCCATTCTCCTGTTCCCCTGGACGTAATTCAGCGTACTCCTCCATTTCATCCATCATTTTCTCCAATGCTTTCATCTTCTCTTCCTCTTGTACTTTGGCTTCCAGTGCTTGGAGAAGTTGCGCCTCGATGCTCTCTAGCTCATGTTCAGGGCCCATTCCCAGTTGAAACTGTTCTTCAAGTCGGTCAACCTCGGTAATTGCCGCCTCATATTTGTCTTGGGCTTCCTTCCATATTTTTATGAGTTCTGCCATGTCTTTCACCTCTACATCCTCATCTATGTATGGAACTTCTACCGATGAGTCTGTCTTGGCCCTGAGCTCCTCAAGAATTTCCTGCAGCCTTTGGACTTCTTGCTCATGTTCAACCTTTAGTTGCTCATATACTTCCAACGAAACTAGCTTTTCGGAGGTTGCTGAGTTAACCCCCTCCAGAATTGTAGTCTGGGCCTGTTCATACTGTTTTTTCAACTTCTCGCACTCTGCTTGTAAGGAGTCGTAGAGAAGAACTGGAATAAAATCCTGGCTTCCTGAAGATTCCTCTTCATTTGTTTCTTTCGCAATTTCCTGTTGGAGTTCAGCCAAGGCTGCTATGCTATCTGCCTCTCGAAGTCTCACTGCCATCAACTCTTCTTTATTCTTGCAGTCCATCTCAGCCATTTCCCGTTTACTTTCATTTAACTGAGTGAGTAGTCCCTTATTTTGGGCTGAGAGATATTGCACCTTCTCATGTAGACCCTTGCACTCCTTCTCTGCTTGACATAGCTGATTACCGCTGATTTGGTTCTGCGTTTCAAGTTCCAACATCCTTTGCTTAGCTTCTTTCAGTTTCGCCCCTATAAGCTCCTCTTGCAACATGGCCACATTATTCTCATCAGGTAAAGAAGCGTTTCTCTTTTCCATGTCCAAGATTTGTTTCTGCATCTCCTTAAGAGCACCCTGTGATTCAACTTCTCTTAACTTTGCCTGCACTAGCTCCGTCTCTAATTGCAGAACAAAATCCTCAGTGCAGCGTGATTTGCCCTTCTGCTGTATCTCTAGATCATGCAAATATTCTAACCCCTGAACATCATCAGGGAGATGTGATCGGTAATTGGTCACGATGGCTCTATGGTCGCTCTCTGCTTGAGCCAGTAGGTTCTGTTGTCTTTCCAGACTCTCCCATTCGGTGTCATAGAACTTTTTCATTGTTTTCATCTCTTGTACGAGGCGGTAACTTAATTGTTCTAATTGTTGTTGTACTTTGAAATAGCGTTGAGTTCGAGCCCGGTGTTCCTCCGTAATGCATATGTCTGTAGCTTGAACAGACTCAGAATTCTCTGTCTTTATGCACGCCATCGATTTTCCAACCTTAGTCTGTGAGTTAATGTTAACCTTGTTTTTCATACATAAGCTGGACTTATCGTCTTCCGGCTCAGAGTCTGAGCTGCTTGTCTGCACTGAGTCCTCACTCGTCATTGCTTGTCGGTAGTGCCATTCCATGTCTATTTTCTTGATCCACTCCCGTCCTAGAAGTGGTGGTCCTCCCTCAGGTAGTACGTACAAATTCATTCTTGGGTGTACTTTACCCCTATCTCTCACCTTGACTCTTATTTTCCCCATGGGGTATACGCGATGCCCCGTGTATGTCTGTAATACGAACTTGGTATTTCTTAAGGGTATGTGAGAGAATAGTCGGTGGTAGTCCTTTTGGTTGATGACTGATACAGCTGATCCCGTGTCCAGCTCCATTCGTACTTGGACTCCAGCTATTTTTAGTGTGACCCAGATCGTCTGTAGATCAGTTACTTTACCCACATTGTGGATTCTCAGACTATCCAACTCCTGGCTGTTTGGGTCTGAGTCTGAATTTTGTTCGTCTGAACTCTTTTCAGCCACCTGATGCACCTTGTTGTACTTTTCTTGTGGTGGTGGCTTCCTTTGTTTGTTGGTCTTCTTTCTGGACCTGCATACCTTCGCGATGTGACCCAGTTTGCCACATTTCCTGCACTCTTGATTCTTAAACCAGCACTGATTCTGGTCGTGCGTTGTCTTTCCACAACGGTAGCATTTGGAAATGCTTGCAGTCATTTGGTCCACCCCGAGTGCCGCCGCCTTCAGCTGCATTTCCGCCGTTCCTTTCACTGCGGCTTCGTGCGATGAAGCTATGAGGACAGCCCTGTCCAGTGTGAGGTCGTTTTCCTCCAGGAGTCGCTTCTGCGTTCCTTCTTTGGCCAAGCCGCATACGAACTTGTCCCGCAGCGCCTCTGTCAAATTCCCTCCAAACTGGCAGTATTTCGCTAGCTTACGCAGTTCGACTAAGTATTCCGCATTGCTTTCATCTTGCCTCTGGGTTCTGGCGTAAAATTTAAATCGTTCAGCCAGCATCAACGGTGTGGGGTTCAAGTGATCCTTCAGCACTGCTACGATCTCTTCGAAGGTCTGGTCCACTGGTTTAACTGGTGCTATTAGATGTTTCAAAAGCCCGTATGTTTTTGCTCCCATCGAATTTAACAAAGTTATTGCCTTGTCGTCATCCTCAATGTCGTTGGCTACGCAATATATTTCTATGCGTTCCACATACGTGGCCCAGTCTTCTATTTCAGCATTAAAGTCATTAATATTTCCTCGCTTAGGCATCTTCTTCTCTTTTCGAGTACAGTACAAGTATTACTTTACTTATTATTAATTTTCTTCTCTCTTCTTGAGAACACCACAAGTATTGCTGAACTTATACTTATTTTCCCTCTCTTCTTGAGAACACACCAGCCTTTCTGAAAAATCTTATTACTTTCCTGAAATTCTTAATAATTTCCAAGATGGCGGTTTCCCGCTTCTTCCTTCTTCTTCAGCGGTTTCCCCGCGAAAAATGGCGGCTTTCCCGCGCTTCTCGCTCTCCCCGCCCACTTCGATGGCGGTTTTCCCGCGCTTCTCGGCGCTCTCCGCCCACTTCAATGGCGGTTATCACCCGTTCCCCGACGCTGACTTTCAGCCCGAGTGCGGCTCTTATCAGCGGATGCGCTCGATGGCCCGGCTGCGCCTCGCACTTGAAAGCGGGCCCCGGCCTCTGGCTCACCCGCTCGCGCGGATCTTGCTCGCTCCCTCCCGGGCTCTGGCTTACCCGCTCGCGCGTTTCACCGCGGCTCTTATCAGGGATTGCGATCGCCCTTATCTCCCGATCGGTGGCACTGTCTTTGCAGTTATGCACGAGGTTATGGAGGCTTCAGGGTCCTAATGCCTGTCGCTTCCAGCCTGTCGGTTCCAGACTGGTGAGGATTGAAACCTCTCTTCAACGTCCTGTCTTCGGACGAAGCCGCCGTGGAACAACTGCCGCAGGGTTCGAATCCTGACTCGTCGCCAATGTTAAGTCTGTGGGTTGTATTATAAATAATCACAGACTCCACTGTTAACAAAATAAAACACGTCTTTACTATTCAGAGGCTCGGGCGATTCTGCCCTAGTTAACGTATCACAACCCTTATATACTGGTGTGGTCACTATCGGTATTACAGTATACATGAGCCAATAGATAGTGCCACCCTAAAGTAGTGCTCTTAAAGGCGAACGGTTACATTCTATAGTTCCCTTAAAGGTAAACGGTTACATACACAACAATTTGTGTTCCGACGGCCAGTCCCGCCAGCGGCAGCCGGGACTGAAGCGGGTTGCGGAGAAACGGCGGTCCAAAAGTCAGACGGGGCGGGGAATCAGGCGGGGGGGGGGGTCGCGACCTGCTTTTTCGGCGATTTTTCGGCCCCTGGCCGCCTGGAAAGCCGCCCGACGGCTGGCAGAAAATCGGGGCCTTTGTAACAGCAGCGGAATGTTGAGTCTCGGCCTTTTTTCTGACTTTTTTTTGTTTTTAAACTCCCCTGAGCAGCACAATAACCCACATACACACTACCCTATTCATGCAAGATGCTCCTTAATTTACTGTGCGATCCCTGCGACTCACTTCACACATACACCATTGCCTCCTGTTGTGAAGCGCACAGCCACAAGAAGAGGGTTGACACCCCTATTTCCCTTCAGAAAAAGACACTGGCACCCTGAGGCCTGTTTAAAAGTGGAGCCGATTGTATTTACACCTTTGCCATGTACAGGAAACTTTCTGGTATCCGGCACGGACGGGACCGACGTGGTGCCGGTTCAGCAACAATTCCGGATAACCGAACGCTATAGTGAAAGATACGGACCTTAGAGCTCTGTATGAAGCAACAAACCCTGTTGCTTAGCAACAGCTTCAGAACAACGTCCACAAGTTGCAAGCGTCTCTGTAGCTTAGCAACAGCTGCAGCCAAACCCTTGCCTTCCTCAATTTGTTGCTGTGCAAGTAATAAAAGTTATAAAAGTTAGCTGAAACCGACTCCTGAATTTTGCCGGTTAACCGACATTTCCGGTTATTTAGGGGCCGGTTAATTGAAAGTTTCCGGTAATACAGTTGGGTTGGGAAGTACATATCACCTCAAACTAGCTGCTCATCTTGACACAACAACAAAAAACTATTAATAGACTATTCCCCATACAATAAATATTTAAAATAAAAACTAGCTGGCTATGGGATAAATCAATAAGGTGTGTGTGGTATATGGCCCTTCATTAATTTTGTTTGTGTGTGCCACTCCATAATTACATAGAATGACATGAAAATTACAACAGGCCATTTGGCCGAACCGGCCCATTCTTATCCTCCACACGAACAGTAGTGCTAATCCCATGAGAAACTCCAGTATGATTTGGACAGGTTGGGTGATTGGGCAGATGCAGTATAATGTGGAAAAATGCGAGGTTATCCACTTTGGTGGCAAAAACAGGAAGGCAGATTATTACCTGAATGGCAATAGTTTGGGAGAAGGGGAAGTGCAACGAGACCTGGGTGTCCTTGTGCACCAGTTGCTGAAGGTAAGCATGTAGGTGCAGCAGGCAGTTAAGAAGGCAAATGGTATGTTGGCTTTCATAGCGAGAGGATTCAAGTACAGGAGCAAGGATGTCTTGCTGCAGTTTCACAGGGCCTTGGTGAGACCACATCTTGAGTATTGTGTGCATTTTTAGTCGCCTTATCTGAGGAAGGATGTTCTTGCCATGGAGAGAGTGCAGCGAAGATTCACCAGGCTGATACCTGGGATGGCAGGAATGACGTCTGAAGAGAGATTGGGTTGATTAGGCTTATATTCGCTGGAGTTTATTAGAATGAGAGGGGATCTCATTGAAACTTATAAAATTCTAACAGGACTAGACAGACTAGATGCAGGAAGGATGTTCCCGATGGTGGGGGAGTCCAGAACCAGGGGTCACAGGCTAAAGATAAGGGGTAAGACATTTAGGACAGAGATGAGGAGGAATTTCTTCACCCAGAGAGTGGTGAACCTGTGGAATTCTCTACCACAAAAGGCAGTTGAGGCCAATTCATTAAATATATTCAAGAAGGAGTTAGATATATTTCTTAAGGCTAAAGGGATCAAGGGATATGGGGAGAAATCAGGGACAGGTTACTGAATTTGGATGATCAGGCATGATCTCATTAAATGGCAGAGCAGGCGCGAGGGGCCAAATGGCCTACTCCTGCTCCAATCTTCTATGTTTCTATGTGCCTGCCCTGTTCCCATACCCTTTTCAACAATCACCTATCTAACCTAGTCTTAAATGTTTACGTGGTTGCTGCTTCAATCACTAACTTCTGCATTCTGCACCTTCAAAGATCTCTGTTAAATCTCTTACATTTAATCTTATATCTAAGACCCCTCATTCTAGACCCTTCAACCACGGGAAACAATCTGTTTCTATCTATTCTGTCCCACCCCTTCATACTTTTAAACACCTCGATCAAATCGCTCCTTAATCTCCTCTGCTCTAATGAAGACCGACATTTTATTGGGTTTATCAACTGCAACTGCTCTGTAAGGACTGTTTATAGAGAAAAAAATCCTAACATCAGAATGTCCCCTGGTTCACTCATGTGGAACTTTTCTTTCCCACACTGTCAGCTTTTGTGGTCTGTGGTATTAAGTGGTCAAAGGGCCAATGAGGAAAACTATTAACTGAATGCCAATTATTACTGAGTTGTGGAATTACTTCTTTTTTGCTGCGGACTTAATGTCCATGGGGAACTGGGTTCTTACTTCCCTAGCTCCCTTAACTTAAGACCTTAAACAGATGTCATGAAGTGGAAATTTCACCTTTCAGTCGAAGATGGATTCACGTCTCAGGTAGCAGAGGTCAAGTAGATGGAGCGATCGGGACGCTCGCCCAATGTTGCCAGCGAGAGGCCCGAACCATTTTGAAGGTCGGGCCTCACTTGCGTTCTATTGGCGAGCTGCCCATGTATTTCCAGCGCTGATAGGCGGCTCACCATTAGGGAGATGGGATACTCAGCAGCCCTCATTTACTTAAAGCAAGCTTGCTCCTCTTAAAGCTGAGGTGTCTTTTCACTGGTGGTGTTTGAGGCACAGTTTTTCACATTTTCTAAAAATGACAACTGCCAGGGCACCACATTCCTGTAATGTTGCTCTGGAGACTTGGCAGGAGCTGTGCTTGATTTTCTGACTATTAATTTAAAAACATAAATGATCATTTTATGAAATGACTCACCTGGTACAGAACCTTATCTGCCAGGAATTCACGCATGTGTTTCCCCTCCGACACTCACAATTTCCTGTTTGCCATTTTTAATGGATGGAAAATCATGGGGAAGGTGCACTCATATTCCTGATATGTGTACCTAGCCTGGAAGGCTCTATTCCAGAATACAATTTTGTAAAATGACTATGTATAATCCCCATTCATATACATATTTTCACGACATGAGATTTCTCCTCTTCATAAGCTTAATTATTAAATAAAGAGGGTTGATAAGAAATCCCCAACCCACTATTAAACGGATAATTATGAATGGTTTAGGGTCAATAAATTGATTTATATCTACCGATTACTCACATTTTATTATGATTTATTCTTTCTCCCGACATTTTTAACATGTGTTCACTGCAAAAAATAAAAGCAGCTTTCAAAAACAAACTGCATCTTGTATGAACTAAAACCTGCATCCTTATGATACTGTGGTGGGATATGATGCTCCAGGACTGGCAAATTATCCCTTACTAATATATACAGTATCACACACGGTATATCACACACAGTATATCACACACAGTATATCACACACGGTATATCACACACGGTATATCACACCAGATATATCACACACAGTATATCACACACGGTATATCACACACGGTATATCACACCAGATATATCACACACAGTATATCACACACGGTATATCACACACAGTATATCACACACAGTATATCACACACGGTATATCACACCAGATATATCACACACAGTATATCACACACGGTATATCACACCAGATATATCACACATGGTATATCACACACGGTATATCACACATGGTATATCACACACAGTATATCACACACGGTATATCACACACGGTATATCACACATGGTATATCACGCCAGATATATCACACACAGTATATCACACACGGTATATCACACACAGTATATCACACACGGTATATCACACACGGTATATCACACACGGTATATCACACCAGATATATCACACACGGTATATCACACGCGGTATATCACACCAGATATATCACACACGGTATATCACACACGGTATATCACACACGGTATATCACACACGGTATATCACACCAGATATATCACACACAGTATATCACACACAGTATATCACACACACAGGATCCACCGTGTTCTCCTGTCTACTCCAAAAGGCAGTAAATACCACAGTGTCAGACCTTTACATTAAGGCTGAAACAGATTTATTTACAAGTAGGATGATTACACAGAAGCTAAGTACTCAGTAAACTCATAATACAATTTTTTTTTTTTTTAATGGAATCCGTCCACAAGGGGTTGAAATTGTTTATTCAAAATGCATTCCTTACATTGATAATCTAAGATTGTTGGACAAAACAGTCCTTTGCAGACTTCCTGGCAGATGACAAAGTCAAGGCAATGCAGATAGCAATCTTCTCAGGAAGATTGTAACTCTCTGAGGAAGTTCCTGTCTTGAAGGGGCATTTTAATATTATACTAGTAAATTATTAGTTGCTCATTTTAAGACTAATACCTATAAATTACCATTGATGATATAAATGAACAAGTGTTCAATGCATTTGTTTGACATTTCTTTGTCTGTTAATTTAATAGAGGCATGCACCAGTTGGAATTAAATGGGTTAACGGGGGCATTAAAATAGTGATCAAAGAAAGAGTGCATTAATGTGTTAAGTGTTTGCCCACTAATATCACCAACAGTAATTTCTAGGCTCAAAAAAGTACAGTGGTATAGAAAGAAATAACTTGAACAAGAAAAAGGTTTATTATTTTGTTAATAGTAAATTACGACAATGTACATGATTCAGCATCAGATTGTCCAGATTGGTGAGGTAAATTCCCGCAAATCAGGCCCACAACCTCTCAAGATAGCTGCTGTCCTCAAATTTCACCTTCTTGAGCATCCCCAATTATAATGGCTCAACCATTGCTGGCCGTGCCTTCAGCTGCCTAGGCTCTAAGTACTGGAATTCCCTCCCTAAACCCCTCCGCCTCTCTACCTCCCTTTCCTCCTTTAAGACGCTCCTTAAAACCTACTTTTTTGACCAAGCTTTTGGTCATCTGCCCTAATTTCTTATGTGGCTCGGTGTCAATTTTTTTGCCTTATAATACTCCTGTGAAGCGCCTTGGGACTTTTTACTACATTAAAGGTGCTATATAAATACAAGTTGTTGTTGCAGTGTAGCCTATATGTGACTCCAGACCCACAGCAATGTGGTTGACTCTTAACTGCCCTCTGAAATGGCCTAGCAAGTCACTCAGTTGTAACTAACCACTACGAAACAAAATAATAAGAATGAAACCGGACGGACTACCCGGCATCGACCTTGGCACCGGCTATGGACACGGCAACAGCACACCCAGCCCAGTCAACCCTGCCAAGTCCTCCTCACCAACATCTGGGGACTTGTGCCAAAATTGGGAGAGCTGTCCCACAGACTAGTCAACCAACAGTCTGACATAGTCATACTCACAGAATCATACCTTTCTGCCAATGTTCCGAACTCCTCCATCACCATCCCTGGGTATGTCCTGTCCCACCGGCAGGACAGACCCATCAGGGGTGATGGCACAGTGGTATACAGTCAGGAAGGAGTGACCCTGGGAGTCCTCAACATTGACTCCAGACCCCACGAAGACTCATGGCTTCAGGTCAATCATGGGCAAGGAAACCTCCTTCTGATTACCACCTACTGCCCTCCCTCAGCTGATGAATCAGTACTCCCCCATGTTGAACACCACTTGGAAGAAGCACTGAGAGTAGCAAGGGCACAGAATGTACTCTGGGTGGGGGACTTCAATGTCCATCACCAAAAGTGGCTTGGTAGCACCACTACTTGTTATGTTCATTAATAACTAGTCGTTTTTTATTAAGAACAGCTAGCTTTTGCTAGACACTTTATTGAGCACATGTGGACTAGGTACAGTATCTGTAGAGGCCTCCATCTTGACTGCTGCCTTGTGGGTAGCCTGGTGCATCGTGGGTAGCCCACTCTTATATACATACAGCACCACCTAGTGTACCATTCCAGAATGACAGGTTACTGATCATTACACTACTGACCGAGCTGGCCGAGTCTTGAAGGACATAACTGCCAGTCTGGGCCTGCGACAGGTGGCGAGTGAACCAACACGAGGGAAAAACCTACTTGACCTCATCCTCACCAACCTACCTGTCGCAGATGTATCTGTCTATGACACCATTGGCAGCAGTGACCACCGCACAGTCATTGTGGAGACGAAGTCCCATCTTCACACTAAGGACACCCTCCATCGTGTTGTGTGGCACTACCACCATGCTAAATGGGATAGATTCAGAACAGATCTAGCAGCTCAAAACTGGGCATCCATGAGGCACTGTGGGCCATCAGCAGCAGCAGAATTGTATTCCACCACAATCTGTAACCTCATGGCCCAGCATATCCCTCACTCTACCATTACCACCAAGCCAGGGGACCAACCCTGGTTCAATAAGGAGTGTACAGGAGCATGCCAGGAGCAGCACCAGGCGTACCTAACAATGAGGTGCCAACCTGGGGAAGCTCCAACATATGACTACATGCATGCTAAACAGCGGAAGCAGCATGCTATAGACAGGACTAAGCGATCCCACAATCAACGGAGCAAATCAAAGCTCTGTAGTCCTGCCACATCCAGTCGTGAATGGTGGTGGACCATTAAACAACTAACAGGAGGAGGAGGAAGCTCCAAGAATATCCCCATCCTCAATGATGGTGGAGCCAGCACATGAGTGCAAAAGACAAGGCTGAAGCGTTTGCAACCAACTTCAACCAGAAGTGCCGAGTGGATGATCCATATCGGCCTACTCCTGAGGTCCCCACCATCACAGAAGCCATTCTTCAGCCAATTTGATTCACTCCACGTGATACCAAGAAATGGCTGAGCGCACTGGATACAGCAAAGGCTATGGGCCCTGACAACATCCCGGCTATTGTGCTGAAGACTTGTGCTCCAGAACTAGCTGCGCCTCTAGCCAAGCTGTTCCAGTACAGCTCCAACACTGGCATCTATCCAACAATGGACAAAGGAGCTGAATTCCAGAGGTGAGGTGAGAGTGACTGCCCTTGACCTCAAGGCAGCATTTGACTGAGTCTGGCATCAAGGAGCCCTAGTAAAATTGAAGTCAATGGGAATCGGGGGGAAAACGCTCCACTAGCTGGAGTCATAGCTAGCACAAAGGAAGATGGTTGTGGTGGTTGAAGGTCAATGATCACAGCCCCAGGACATCGCTGCAGGAGTTCCTCAGGGCAGTGTCTAGGCCCAACCATCTTCAGCTGCTTCATCCATGACCTTCTCTCCAACATAAGGTCAGAAATGGGGATGTTCGCTGATGACTGCATAAGTGTTCAGTGCCATTCACAACTCCTCAGATAATGAAGCAGTCCATGCCCACATGCAACAAGACCTGGACCACGTTCAGGCTTGGGCTGATAAATGGCAGGTAACATTCGCGCCACAGAAGTGCCGGGCAATGACTATCTCCTACAAGCGAGAGTCTAACCACCTCCCCTTGACATTCAATGGCATTACCATCGCCGAATCCCCCACTATCAACATCCTGGGGGTCACCATTCACCAGAAACTTAACTGGACCAGCCACATAAATACTGTAGCAACAAGAGCAGGTCAGAGGCTTGGTATTCTGCTACGAGTGTCTCACCTCCTGACTCCCCAAAGCCTTTCCACCATCTACAAGGCACAAGTAAGGAGTGTGATGGAATACTCTCCACTTGCCTGGATGAGTGTAGCTTCAACAACACTCAAGAAGCTCGACACCATCCAGGTCAAAGCAGCCCGCTTGATTGGCACCCCATCCACCACCTTAAACATTCACTCCCTCCACCACTGGCGTACCGTGGCTGCAGTGTGTACCATCTACAAGATGCACTGCAGCAACTCGCCAAGGCTTCTTCGGCAGCACCTCCCAAACCCGCGACTACTACCACCTAGAAGGACAAGGGCAGCAGGCGCATGGAAACACCACCACCTCCAAGTTCTCCACAAAGTCACACACCATCCTGACTTAGAAGTATATCGTCAATCCTTCATCGTCGCTGGGTCAAAATCCTGGAACTTCCTACCTAACAGCACTGGGGGAGTACCTTCACCACACGGACTGCAGCGGTTCAAGGCGGCGGCTCACCACCACCTTCCCAAGGGCAACTAGGGATGGGCAATAAATGCTGCCCTTGCCAGCGATGCCCTGATCCCATAAACGAATAAAAAAAATATATACATCATAAAATATTTATGTATATAGAAAATGTTTCCTCTAAAATGCTGGAAAATGTACCAGCAAGAATCAACATTTTTGTGGAACCGATGGCTCAGACACGCCTAGAAAATAAAGCCTGTATATGACGTACAGTATACCCACTTCTAGAATTGCCACTACATCACTGAATATTTCAGTAGGGTCTTCACAGCGAGAGATCCAGGAGAAGCGAGCACAGTTGGTACCAAGATAGAGACAAGAAATAAAGCTAGGTTGCCTCATCACATTCATGCCCTTTGTAACAGTTGGTTACAAAGAAATAGGCTTTGGTGTAATAACCTCAATAGGTGAATAGCTTGCTACTACTTACAGTCTAGGTTCACATTTGACGAATGGTCAAATGACGGGGAAGGGTACCAGAAGACTGGAATTACTTATGGAACAGTGTCCCAGTGCGAGTCGGCATTTTGAGGAGAAGAGCAGAGAAAAATGGAGAAATAAAAACAAACTGAAAATATCCTGGGAAAGCTAAAAAAAAATTGGAAAATTGTAAACACTACTGATGTGTAATAAAGATGGATATATCTTAAAATGCTAATAAGACATTTTGAACTCAAACAGTTAATGTTCTTAATTTGAGGTGCATTGGGCCAGTAAAAGGAAAGATCAGTTAATTTTAAGTATGTTGTTTATAATATACTTCATAATTTAAATTAATAAAATCTGGTCCAACTCATTTAGATGATTAGTATAGGGATGTTTCTTTACCCATGACCTATTTGACCTAAATAACAACAGAAAATGCTGGAAAAACTCAGCAGGTCAGGCAACATCCGTGGAGAGAAATTTGAGTTGACGTTTCGGGTCGAACCCTTCTTCAAAACTGGAAAGAAAAGAAACTAGATCGAAGGCAGGGCTGCGATCGGACAAAAGAATAAAAGAAACAAAAGAAGTAAAAGAGATTAGAAGCTAAATTTGACCTAATTGGATCTGAGTGAATGGTCCTTGTCACAGGCAAGCGGTTATGTTCTGTACTCTCTGTTCTACAGCTGCCACATATTATAACTAATGTCCCTTACTAATGAGTGCCTGTAAATAGACAGAGTTGTCTTTATTATGCTAAACCTGTTTTTTTTTAATGTTAATATCTCTTCAGTTTATCAGTTATTCTAAAATAATAATTGCATGTTAAAGCTATATACTACAAAATATAATTTCAAAGTTTAGTGCTTTGATGTAATTTTTCTGAAGAGAATTTTGAGGTGCTAATTGTTGGATCCTGCATTGAACCAGAGTTGGTGGCTGGTTAATGGAAATTTGTTCTAAACATTAAGATGCCCTTTAGTCATTTAAATTCAATTAAAAGCAGTAAATTGAATTAGTTACACAAAAATTAGAGATTGCTGTCTGGTACTTCTGTAGTAGTAAATGATAAAATAGCCATCTGTCAAACCAAATTTTGTACAAATACAACATATAAAAACCTTGACACATGATTGGAGAATTGTAGTCTTTATTCTGGAATAGCTGACCATCATTTAAATGTCCTGATTGGTAGAGTATTAATGGGAGAGCAAGAGAGAAAATAACAAACTGAGTGATCATTGATACCAGCAGCATTGCGGTATTGCTGCAGCAGGTTTTAGATAAATTTATCCAAAACATTGGTTGGCCTTTGATCTCGACGCAAGTGCTAGGATGTGCCCACTAGGAAGCTCTGCCACTGGACCTCGATCAGAGAAGGTTCCATACTTAACATTTTGCTGCTGAGCGCCTACCCAAGCACCCTGAGTGTCCACCAGAGCTGGGCACCTGCCTGAGTGTCTACCAGAGCTGGGCACCTGCCCAAACACCCTGAGTGTCCACCAGAGCTGGGCACCTGCCCAAACACCCTGAGTGTCCACCAGAGCTGGGCACCTGCCCCAGCACCCTGAGTGTCCACCAGAGCTGGGCACCTGCCCCAGCACCCTGAGTGTCCACCAGAGCTGGGCACCTGCCCAAACACCCTGCGTGTCCACCAGAGCTGGGCACCTGCCCCAGCACCCTGAGTGTCCACCAGAGCTGGGTACCTGCCCCAGCACCCTGAGTGTCCGCCAGAGCTGGGCACCTGCCCCAGCACCCTGAGTGTCCACCAGAGCTGGGCGCCTGCCCCAGCACCCTGAGTGTCCACCAGAGCTGGGCACCTGCCCCAGCACCCTGAGTGTCCACCAGAGCTGAAAGTAGGGTTGCCAACTGTGGCTGGACATATTCCTGGAGGTTTGATCATGTGATATTTGATCACACGATGTCTGACTAGGTGACGTCTAATCTTATGGCACTTGCCCAGTTTGCAAACGTTATTGCATTTACCTTATAAAGGTCGGGTCCCATGTAATTTCTTTGCTTGCGGTTTCGGCTAGCAACTGTCATGCGAGAAGCTCCAAGAACCCGTTTGTAACCAGGCAAAGGATGTACGCAGGTACAAACTACAGGCACGAAGCTCTACTTTTCTCCCTTGTTGCTAGCAGCTGTGCTACGGACATTTATCTTCCATTCTGGGAGACTCCAGACAATCCTAGCTGTAAGGGGTGCAGGAGATGTGGCACTGGCCAGCTACTCTAATTGGCTCCAGCAGCCCAGGCCAATGTAAGAAATTACAGGCCAGAATGCTGGAAAAGTTCTTCAGGTGTCCAGGCTTGGACCATCCTTTCACCTGATGTACCAACCATCTGGCGAATCCCAGCCCAGGGCCAGGGAAACTCCTGGCCTTAGTCCCCTTTGATGTACTGTTCCATGCTTGAGGTGGAGGGAGGTTCTGTCCCAAACAAAGTCCCACAGAAAGTAATAGTACAAGCAAGCACCCAGTGCATCTCAGCTCCAGTCTATTTCATGAGACTTCTGCCACACTCCCACCTGACTAATGGCAGGTGTGTGCTAGAATGCCCATGATGTTCGGGACAGCGTATCTTTAGGCTACTCTTATCAGAGCTGTGATAAAATTATTGTGAACTGATTCTCCTTCAATGGGATTTGGATCCAGAAATGCTAGGGAAACTAGTCTGTAGGAATAGTTTTGCATAGGTTTACCAGGATGGTACCAGGATTATGGGACTTCAGTTACGTGGAGAGGCTAGAGAAGCTGGGATTGTTCTCCTTCAAGCAGAGAAGGTTAAGGAGAGGTTTAATGGAGGTGTTCAAAATCATGAATCATGAATGGTTTTGATAGAGTAAATAAGGAGAAACCACTTCCAGTGGAAGAAGGGTCGGTAACCAGAGGACACAGATTTAAGGTAATTGCAAAAGAATCAGAGGCGAGATGAGGAGAAATGTTTTTACGCTCCGAGTTGTTATGATCTGGAATGCACGGCCTAAAAGGGTGGTTGAAGCAGATTCAATAGTAACTTTCAAAAGGGAATTGGATAAATACTTGAAGGGGAAATCATTGCAGGGCGACGGGGAAAGGGCAGGGGAATGGAACTAATTGGATAGCTCTTTTAAATAGCTGGCACAGGCACGATGGGCTGAATGGCCTCCTGTGCTGTATCATTCTATGATTCAATAATAACATCAGCATGTTCTAAAGGACCTTTTAAAATATGCTTCCACATTGTTGGGCCAGTTTCACCTCGAGTTCAGGGATTTCTAATAACAAAAAAAATTGCTTTTATCCTTAGCAATGTCCTTTGCCAGTGTCATGATTTTCCGCACTTTTGTTGAACAAGTCATGGGGGGTACCACGTCAATACAAGTAGTCCGTACTTTGTGTGTTCTTGTTTCCATTAGGTCACTGTATCTTGCTGGGGTAAAATTGAAGGAAAATAAGAAAACTGACAGAAGCCCTGGTCATGACATTGGCTTCACATCTGTGTTTAGAATTAAGATTTCCTTTGAGAGCTCTTGGACAGATTCACATGCTGGTTATTAAACTTGTTTATGTGTGGTAACTGAGAGAGGCCACAGCAGTCACTAGAGTTGATACAGTTTTCCAATCTTGTTCATAATACCATTTTCAATTGTCTGTGTGGATGAGTCAGATTTATTTCAGGTGATGAAAATGTGGATAAGGATTTTAGCGGCAGTGGGGTTAGGTAGGGACGGAAGTAGGTGATATTTTTGCAGGTGAAAATAAGTAGTCTTGATGATGGACTGGATGTGGGAGTTGATGCTCATATCAGAGTCAAACTTAACACCAAGATTGCACGCTGTCGTGTTTAGCCTGAATGAGCAGCCAAGGAGAGCGATGGAATCAAGGGCAAGGGGACAGAATTCCAGGTGTGAACTGAACAGGCTAGCTCTAATCTTGTCAATTAAGCTGGAGGAAGTTCTGGCTCATCCATGACTTGACATTGAATAGGCTGTCATACAGCATAGCAGCAGTCGTGGCCTCTTGAGTTGTTGAAGGTGAGGGACAATTGGGTGTCATCAGCATACATATGGAAGCAAGTTGATCCTTTTATAAACAGTGCCCAGATTCGTCAATTGTCAGTCCCACTGCAAATGATTACCTAAAACAAACACAAGGGCTTAGATTTTGCTCTCAGCAGTGAAGGAATGGCACTTGACGCTAATCTCACTGACAGTTGCCCACAGAGTTTTTGCAGGCTTGTCAGCGGAGATTTCTACTAATCCATGGTTTGTTTCAGCACGGTGCCCTCTACAGGAGATCTGTGGTGTCTGTGAGCAGGAAAAAGGAACAGCGAGGGTCTTCAACCAATCAGATTGAAGAATCCTCACGCACAGTCCAAACCAGGAAATATAAATTAGATTTAAATGATGTACAGAAAACAAAATGAAGATTAGGAAATACAGATTAGTTTAAGGGAGAGAGAAAAGAGACAGATAGAAAACCTTTTTTTTATACCTCTGACGTTCATTTTCTTCTGAAGGAATTAGACTCCAAACTTGTAAAATTAATTTTTCAGGGCCAGAGAGGTTGTTCAGCAGTAATTATCACTTATTACACCATTAAAAACTCCTAAATGTACCAACCCTAGCTTTTTTTCCAGCTATTTTTAGTACGGAATTAGTGGGCAAGTACAGCAAGTTCATGCGTTGCAGTCATGTCAATGAGAAGTCTATCAGCGAGGAGCAGGGTATCTTTGGCAGCAACTTCCAGATTTCCATGTTTAACTGCGCATATGCGTACTCCAGAAGTTACAGTCCAATTTCCTCCATTTTAACGGTGAGTGCTGATAGTCTCACTGTTATTCTCATCGCAAATATTTTGTGCCATGGAAGTATCATTTATGTTTGGGTACCAATAAATTGACAGTTATTTGTAGGGAGTATGCTCATTGCAAATTCTGGGCATTTATAATATTGAATAATCACATGAAAATACTTTGGCACTGAATTTTAAACGTGCAACTCTATAATTTGATTTGCTCTATTTATAAAGAAGTGTGGAAGCTTCTTTGCGCTTCAAACTCAAGCTATTCTTTGCTCCCATCTCTTCCTCATCTACATGCTAGCCCTTGGCAACTTCATCCTCAGACCTGTGGTCAACCTCCACATGTATGTTGACAACAATCGGCCTTGACCTGTCTTCCACTTCTCTTGAACCCTTGAAGGACAAGGGCAGCAAGTGCATGGGAGCACCATCACCTCCATGTTTGCCTCCAAATCACACAACATATTGGACATATGTCGCCATTCCTTCATTGTCGCTGAGTCAAAACCCTGCAACACCCTCCCTTACAGCACTGTGGGGGCACTTTCCCCACATGGACTGCAGCGGTTCAAGAAGGCGGCCCACCACCTTTTTCTCAAGGGCAGCTAGGGATGGGCAATAAATGTTGGCCTTGCCAGCAATGTCCACATCCTGAGATTGAATAATAAAAAATGCAGTAGCCTCCACTTAGTGCTTTCCTTCTCCACACAGCTCAAATTAGAAAAAAACAATTATTTGTTTTCAAATGCTAAATCACGGTACACTTGAAAATGCTGTAAAATGCATCAAATATTAACATTTTCTGGGGGCTATACCCCACAAATCCTCTGAAATAAATTTTGCACCAATTTCCCGGTCAAGCATTTCTAAATCCACCGCTATAAAATTTGCACTTTTGTGTACATCAGGGGGGGGGAAAATTTGGTTGATTTGCGCCTCCCGTTAGTGCCCTAAGTGGGCACAAATAGGACGCAAAGCAACTTGCGCCGCAGACGCCTACCACGAAATTCAGCGGGAGGTTAGCGGCGGCGATAGCCGTTAGCACCCCGTGGTGCTGCGCCTCCTCGCCGCGCACAGTGCCCCGGCCGCGATCTTTGGTAGCACCTCCTGACTTCCCGCCGGACGCTATGTCCAACAGGGTCAAGGGGGCCTACCTGCAGCTGGGGCAGGGCAAATTAAAGGGAAGTACCGGGTGGCCATTTTTGTTGCTGGCCACCCGCCAGCATCTGCCCCCGTTGCTGTCCCCGGCCTCCTGTGAAGTCCCCCCCCCCCGCGGAGTGCCGGCTGCGCTCCATAAGCCCAGCACTCCTCTCGAGTGCCGGGCTCTTTTGCCAGCACTCTGATCCCTGGTGGCCCAGCTGGGCCCCGGGTTGCGCTGCGCTAGGCCCATCCCTTTAATGAGAGGAAGGCCCGTAGTACCACGGCACGATGTGCTGTGATAGTCACTTGTTGTGCTCCAAGAGGGAGGCGAGGCACTTCCAGTCGCGCTCCGCCTCCCTCTTAGGGCGCTACCAGTGAATTTTAGGCGCGGGGGGCGTTAATTTTTTCGGGGCGCTACGGTGAAGTTAGCGCCCCAAAGGGGGCGCGTCCCAATTTTGCCCTCCAGGTCTTTTTTCTATAATACAACTGATGGAATACTGACTTCAGTTTAAATCATGACACGTTCATGTTCCGCTGGACTCCATTATAGCTAATTATTTTCAAATGTCATACGTGAGTCATTGAGTTTCAGTTTTTAAAGAAAAACAAACCAAATTGTGGAACCTGATCCCAAAACACTAACAAAAATCCTGAAATCCAATGAAATGAAAAGAAATTTGATTAATTCAGTCACTTTGAAGCAGGAACCTTGGTCCTGGGACTTTATTGAGGGTTGCTTTCCAGTTGTAAATTTTTTTTTTTTTGAGTTGTTACATTTTGAAGGGCTGTGTCAGGTTTATCATAGCACAATTTTTCTAATTTTTATGGAAAGCCAAGTCTTTCATCCATTCAGTTCACAACACGACACAGAGTAGTAACTTTGTGATTAAATCTGACTTTGATGATCAGCTGTCAGCTGATGAGTCGAGGAGAGATTGAACAGAGACATAAAACCCAGAAGCCTACAATTGGAACAGATGTTCTTGCTACAGAAAGTACAAGGAGATGATTTTTATTGCCAAAGACATAAAGACCCAATTTTTCCGAACACTCTGCCGTTTATCAGCAGACTTTTATTGAAAGTGACCTTGTTGGAAATTTAAACAGAAGATAGTTTACATAATCTCAAACTAATCTCATTATGTATTTTATAATTTTAATGTTTTGTTGGACGCTATCATTAGTGAGCAGAGTTGCCTGATAGCTTTATCTAATCACACACTTTTGTCATTATCTGTGTTACAGTATATTCTCAATAGCTTATTTGTTTTCTGTTGTAAAATAATAATTGTAATCTGATAAGGTTTATCACATAATGTTATATACCTCCAGGCCCTACATCACTACTTTCCGCTAATATTTCAGTGCGAGTAAAGAGCTTCCCAGTTTTATACTTGCATTGACTTTCCCATTCACATTTGCAACCAGATGAAAATGTACCAACTCACTTGTGAACTTGTACGCAGCACACCACTATACAATAGTAAATCATACTGTTTTGAGGTGCAGTTCATTACCAAATAGCTGATAGCAATTTTAAGACTACCATTCAGTTTCAATGTTCAGTGACTCTTAAAGCCCATTCAGGCTCCGCTTTGTGCTTTATGATATTCTGTGAACCAATTGATTGAATTGCAGATGTAAAAACAAATAAGCAGGTAGTTAGCTGAACAAAATTGGGAAAGGCAAAGATAGGTTAATCATTCGGGTGAGGTCCTACATTAGACTGAGTGCCAGCGATAGATTATCTTATTTCTAACAAGTGAAATTGCTGTTCTTGTCTTCAAATCATTGGTTAGGTCAGTTAGAATATTAGAGCTTGTTCCGCAATTGGGTATTCCCGATGCTTGCAGGGAGTGCTGGCTCAGAAATCGCAGATATTCAGTGCCTAATCGTTCATCCATTAATTTAAATGGACAGAAATCAAGTACTCCGCATTTATAATTTCTTGGCCAGCTCTTCCCGCAAGCACCGGGAAAACCTGCCTATAGAATCATTTTGGGTGCCTTACCTTAGTAAGGATGTCAAGACCATGAAGAGAATGCAGAAGAGATTCACTGAGATGATGTCGGGATGAAAGGCTTTAGGTATGAGGATAGATTAGAGAAACTGGGGCTCTTTTCATTCAAATAAAAGTAGATTAAAAGGAGATCTGATCGAAGTATTCAAAATTATGAAGGGTTTTGATGAAGGAAATCAGGAAAAACTATGTCCACTGGTTGGTGAGTCAGTAACTAGATGACTTAAACATAACATCATCACCAAAAAAGCGATGGGTTGTTCGGATATGGAATACTCTACCACAAATAGTAGCGGAAGCAGAATCCATAATAGCTTTTAAAAGAGAAGTGGGCAGGGAAATGAGTTAAAGTGGAAAGCTCTTTCAGAGTTGGCACAGCCACAATGGATCGAATGGCCTTATTCTATGCTGTAAAATTCTATGCTTCTATTCACAGAATAACTCAAAATTCTTACAGTTAGTTTTACTTGCTTCAACTGACTGCAGGCAAGTAGTGAAATAGACACAGTGCTCTGTATCGTTTGAGCAACTCCATGTACAATATATAATGTTCATTAAAATGCCTGGGTTTTTAAAGGAAGATTCAGAAACAAACCAAAGAAATATGTTATAATAGTATAATCACATTTAACAAAGCTTTTTCCTCGGATGTTGTCATCTATATCTGTTTACTGAGGCCCTTGATGCCCTGCAGAGAAAGCACGTGGTATAAAGCTGTCCAAATCAAGCCTAGAAAACGGTCAATATTCTTTCCAAAAAATCACTTCAGTCTCTAAAAATTATTGCACAATAAATAATTTAGTGAAAAAATAAAAAGGGTTTCTTTAAAAAAAAAAGCATGAACATAACATATTACAATTCACAAATGTGAGATAAATCAGTCAGTGAAAAAAAGGATTCATTAAAAAAAAAGTATGCATATGACATTACAATTCACAAGGATGTGTAAGATAAATCATTTATCTCAGCCTAAAAATTAATAAGCGTCACAATTTAGTGGATATCAAGTGATATTGTTTGTGCTGTCAGAAGCGATACTGTTTTGTAACGGGATCTTTATATTATGTAACAGATAATGTCAGTTAACTTATTTCAAAAGGAGCTCAACGACCATCCAAATATGAAAAGAATTAAAGGTTGGAAGGATAAGTATTGGCATAAATGATCAAATGCTCTGTAGTGCACTAAGGTTCTATCTGAACATAGAAAGAAACAACTTGCAATTATTTTGCAGTTTATCACATCCTCAGGGTGTCTCAAAGTGCTTCACATCAATGAATTACTTTCAGAAGTGTAGTCACTGCTGTTATGTAGGCAAATGTGACAGCCAATATGCACACAGCAAGACCCTACAAACAGCAAATTAAATAAAAGGCCATAGAATTCTACAACATAGGTCATTCAGCCATTCCCCTTGCTCTCTGAAAGAGTTATCCACTTAGTCCCATTTCCCAATATATCCTTTGAAAATGTTCTTTTCCAAATATTTATCTAGTTAATGCATTGATGGTGTTGTTGTTTGGTTGAGTGTTGACCAGGACAACAAGGCAACTCCCGCTTTTCTTTAAATAGTACCATAGATCTTCAACAGGCAGAAGAGGCCTTGGTTTAATGTCTCATCTGAAAGACTGCATTTCCAACAGTGCAGCACTCCCTCAGTACTGTAATGTCATCTCTAGAATATAACAAGGCAGGGTTGAATCATATAGATTGATGTACTGTACTGGAGAGTTTTGCTCAGTTGCCTTCAGGGTCACAGAGATTATTTCAGTTTTGTTTAGCAACTTTTGCCTGTATTTATTTGTCTCCCTCAGGAGCTAAAGAAAAAGACATTTATATAGTACGTTTCATGTCTCCACATACAATGAATCACTTTATAGTGAGAAAACACCACAGCCATTTGCATACAGCAAGATCCTACAAACAGGAATGAGATAACTGACCTGTTAATTTGTTTTTGCTGGTGTTGGTTGAGGAATTTTGGCCAGTACACCAAGGATACCTCCTTGCTCTTTGAATAGTACCATGGAGCTTTTTGCATCCACTTGTACAGGCATACAGGCCTCGGTTTAACATCTCATCCAAAAGGCAGCAGGCCCAATGACATAGCGCGCTCTCAGCACTGCACTGAAGTGTTAGTCTAGATAACGTGTTCAAGTCAGATATTGGGGCTTGCAGTTATGATCTTCTGACTCAGGGGCAAGAGTCCTATCAACTGAGCCAAGCTGATCGATGTTAAACTGTCTATTCTCATTCAGGGTGGTATTGAGGATGCTAGGATTGAAGATGCTACAATTGGTCACAATGCTGTTATAGTCTAAAGGACTTGCCAACTGTGTGTCTGTATGGTCTGGGACTACAAATAACTGCACATCAAACACTAATGATGGGAAAATTAAAAAAAAATCAACCACAGTTCCAGCCTGTTTGCTACCCAGAAACTCTTGCTGCATATGCGTGCACGCACGCTAGAGGGTTGGATTCAGGGAATTGAAAGATAGCAAAAAATAATGGACATGTTTGAGACTCATAGGTTTCTTGTTGGTAAACTTTTTTAAATTGCATTCCTTATGCTTGGTCTCAAGTTTGTCAGAAGCTTCCTCTCGTAAATATCATTCCAATTTAAATAATGGAGCATAGCATTTACAGGCCCATGACTTGCAAAATTCAATTTCCCTGCAATAAAGTGATTGGGGGAATGTAAAATATTGCCACTCTGATAGTTGCTATGGCTTGCAAGTACACTTAGTTCCTAGAATGTGCAGTCTTAATCTCACCTGTACCAACAAAAAGACCAGCTCAAGCTGGTCCTCACCAAACATGTACATCTTTGAGCAGGCAGCACTGGCTAAGAATCAGGAATAGGAACACTGGCTGATTTTCCCCTTCCTAACCTGGTACATTGGGGTCAGTTATAGCATCTCTACTGCACTGAGTGAGATCAACCAACTCAGGGCAGACCAGAGATCAAACCTACAAACTACCTGATCTGTATGGCTCAGCTACTTACTGTCGTAACCAGCTACGATCACTTGCCATCCTTAAGTTATAACTGTGACAGATCTATAAATGTTGTGCAATTGCTGATATCCTACTTTGCCAAGTACTCAAGGGAAAAGGAATGCTTAAAAGTAAAATAGAAAGGGGGAGAAGTATGCTGTTGATAATTAGTTATAAACTCTGTTAGCATGATGGTAATTGTTTTTTTTATTTGTTCTTGCATTTTATTGTCAATCCCTAGTTGCCCGGAGAAGCTGGTTATGGGCCTTCTCCTTGCATTGCTGCAGTCCTGGTCGTGTTGGTGCTCCCACAATGGTAGTAGTAGGGAATTCCAGGATTCTGACTCAACGCTAATGAAAGACTGGCAATGTATGCCCAAGTCAGGATGGCACGTGACTTGGAGGAAAACTTGGCGGTGATGGTGTTCCCACACATTACTGCTCTTGTTCTTTTTGGTGGTAGAGGTCACAGGGCAGGGAAGGGCTGTCGCAGCGCATCCTGTAGAATCAAAATGTAAACTTATTGTCTATTACTTTGACTTTTTGCCTTTGCTACTGGCAGGTTTGAAATGCTGAGTGCAGCAAGAAACAGGGCTCGAGTCAAGACTTGCTACATCATGATTGGTTTGACCATTATAGCCTGTTTTATTATGATTGCATCTGGAAAACAGGTATGAAAAATAAGCATTATTTCACAGTAAACTACACAGGCATTTGTAAACCTGCTGCTATACAGAATTCTGGTGAGATCTTATCTTCAGTCCTCTAATATAAGGGTATAGTGATGTGGCGGTTATGGTACTGGATTAGTAACCCTGTGGTCATAAGTTTAAATCTCACCACAGTAAATTGTGAAATTGAATTCAGTAAGCCTGGTATTTGAGGACTACCACCAGAAAAAAAATCTGCCGGATTATTGTAAAACCCCCCAACAGGTTCACTAATGTCCTTCAGAGAAAGCAACCTGCACCCGTTACATAGGTCTGACATTTGTGACTCCAACCAACTGCATGGCTGAATCTTAATGCCCACTGCTGTGGCCTAGCAAGCCCCTCAGTTGCAAAAACAATTGCTACCACAATGAGAAATGGGTAATCAGTGTAGTTATGCCATCACCCATAACCCAGAGAACAAATTAAAAAAAGCCATAAAACATTTGTAAAAGTATTTTCCATTTAAGAGTGATATTGGGGGTTACTTTCCAACAACAAAACTTGTATTTATATAGCACCTTTAATGTAGTAAAACGTTCCAAGGTGCTTCACAGGACAACTTCCACTTCGGTGGGGAGCAAAGAACTGGCGAGTCAGATTGGCTGCCCGTTATACAACAGAAAATGGGGGGTGTGTAGAACGGCAGTCGATCAAATATCAGCAATTTTCCACCCCCATTGAACTTCAGTTAGCCAGTTTATATTAAGTACTTGTACAAGTGTAGATACTTTAGTAGGTACAATAGTAGCCAAAAATAGGGACTTTATCAAATAATGGCTTTTAATTTCCTGGATCACACTTCTGTAGAAATTACACTGAAATTTACACCAGTTTCTGTCCAAACTTGCCAACAGGAATTTACACCAAAAATTCCTAGAGCTAATTTGCATACATAGAATGCATACATCCAGGCCCAAGGGTAGAGATAGTTTTCCTACCCAAGGTTGTTGCGCCCTGCCCTCAAAATTTTGGAAATTATGCAGCACTGTCTTCCCGAGACCAAGCACCTTGCCTACCACCATCCTGTAGCTACTGCCACCACGGCCTTCCACATTTCTGCTTCCAGCCTTCACCACCTCCATAATCTGCTAGGTTTGGTCCAGTGGCCCTGGCTCACTGGCTTTGTGCATCATTTGCCACTTTAAAATGGTCTTCCATGGCAGTCTTCCCTAACCCCTCCTTCAATGCATCTTCCTCCCCCTACTCCAAGTATCTCTTGTAAACCTACTGGACCTAAAAACTACACTTGGAATTGACTTCTCATGTGCAACACCATGGGAAATCGAATAAGTTGTTATCAGTACGACCGGTCACCAGTCTACATTCCTTCTGAACTTTTAATCAATTACAATTGTGTTCCGAACCCTGTTGCATTTGCAATTGCTTGTGACACCTGTAGGTGGCACTCCAATGGGTGTTCCCATTCAGCGCATTAACTTATTTGCCATATTTTTCAGTCACTAAAGTCTGTGACCAATGTTCCTCCTAAGCTGCATGGCTGCGCAGTAATGGGAAAGGTCCCGCGCACGCCGCTCACCAGCTTTGCCATTATAAATACTGTGCATGCGCAGAAAGTTAGAGACCATGCATTAAAAGAAACAGACTGCGCAGAACAAAGTGCACCTTACAGGGAACATCGTCTGTGACTCTGAAATTCCTCAATTGCCTTGTAGTAATTCAGCATTGTAAAATTATTTTTTGGCAGACACCCCAGAAAAGGTATTAGGAGTATAGACATTCTTCCCAGGATGGATACAGTCTTAACTATTATGTTGGAAAAGTGCTTGCTTATTCACAACTTCATATGGGGAGGAAAGCTATATTAGAGAAAGGATGGTAGTTGGAGAACAGAGAGGTGAGGGATAGAGATGGCAATTTTGAGCATTGAAGGGACAGAGCCTGAGCAAAGGGAGTGATTGATCATGTCCGGGAGCAGTTGGGCAAGAAAAGGCAGTTGTGTTATAGGGAGCTGAGTCAGCAGGGGATCAAGGGCACACTAAGTGGAAGTGAACTTGGTGGGCAAAGGCTGGCGGGGGGTGTGAATGGAGAAGCTATAGAGTGATGAGAGGTTGGGGCAGTGGCAGGTACATAACAGGGCTGGCAGGGGATCCGAAGTAGATCAGAAGTGGCTGGGGCTGCTGAGTAGATAGTTTCAAACTTGAGACAAATATGCTTGAGTTTCTACTTGTCTGAATTTGTCTGTTAAGAGCTAAAATTTAAAAATGACAGACTTTGAAATATTTTGAAAAGTGTTTATACATTCATATAAAATTACTTGATCTATTTTAGCAGAGGCTAAAATAAATGAGTTAATGCCTCAGGTAAAATCAGTATTTCATTCAAACGCATTATGCATTCATAGACTAATCTTTGTGGTGTCATTTTAAAGCAGCATAGACTGACATCCAACATCTTCAAATGATGTACAAGCTTTGGCCACGAAACAGCTAGTTAAACTATTGGATTTAAAGATTTTCACATTGACAATCCTTAAAAGTAATTAAGAGTACTTGAGCAGCATTATTGAGCGCTTTCGCTTCACCCTGCATTTTTTGTATTCCCCAGGCTGCTGAACGGCATGAATCGCTTGCCAGCTGGAATAGAGCAAAGAAGGCGAAATGGAAAGAAGAAGCTCTGCGTGAGCAGGCGGCTGCAATGGCTATTTCTGCTGCTAAATCCCGATAACCTTATTAAAGGAAACCATACAACTAACTCTTACAGCTCTCTTTCAAAGTTCTCTCTCCTCATGGACATTGGAATTCCAATGAAGACATCCTGATAAGATCAAGTTCTACATCTCAAATGAAAGCGAGGTCACTGCAAGTTTTAGGTGGCATAAAAAAAGTGTACACAGAAACACAAGCTAAGCAAATGAGTGGAGCAATATACAGAAGTGATGTTTTATATTATTCTAGTCATATTTGGATTCTTTTGCATTGGGGTTGTTTTACAATAGTAATTCTCAAACTTCATATTGGAAAATAAGACCAAACGGCAAGCCAATATGGTTCCATTTCTTAGCAACAAAATGTAAGGTTAAAATCTTACACCAGTGATATGGCTTCTGGCTTTAAAACATCAGTTCTGGTGAAGGGTATGCATCCAAAACATAACTTGTCTTTTCTCTTTACAGATGTTGACTGACCTGCTGCACGTTTCCAGCATTTTTTTAAATTTCGTATCAACACTTTATAGTATCAAATAGTATTTTAAACTAATAGAAACTGCTTACTTATCATTACAATAAGCAGGTAAACAGACTTTTAGAAAAGAGCCCAACAGCATGAGTCAGCTTGTAGATAAGGCTCACCCTACGCTTTGTAACTTTTGTTAAAAACTGTCATTTAGCACCCTCTCTAGGTCAGCCGTAGCAACTTTTAAGAAATCACTGATTCCATTAATACACAATTTAAAGCAGCATTCTGATAGAGGGGAAGCACCAACTAGTTAGAACATCGTGAACAGTTTTTTAAAGCAGCATTTGATGGGCTCATTGGTTACAACAAAAAATTGTCAGGCATGACAGCAAATATTCCAATTGCTTTCTCAGTTATCTGACATAAAAGTAATCAAGGAGGGGGAAAAAAAAACTGTAATGGCTAGTGGAACACAAGTCATTTGTGCCTTTGCCATATCAGACAGAACTTCAAGGCATGCAAATAGTCTTATTTTACAATTTAATATTTTATATCTTGGTGAGGTCCTTAAACCTCCTAGATTGTGGATTTTCTAATCTTTACTCATGTTTCATCCCTTTTATACTTGGGACAATTCTTGTTGCTCTTCTCTACACCCTCCCCTATGCCCTTTATAAAGCATGGTAATCAGAATTCAACACAGCATCCCAAGTGTGATCTGATCAAAACATTGTAAAACCTTAACATTTTAAGATTTATAATCCAGTTCTACATACTCCAACAGTTTTAGTTGCATTATCCAATCATTGAAAGGGATTGGTCAAAGGGACAATTCCAATTCTCCTGGTGCTAATTCTATTTGATTAATTTTATACTTTATAACTTTCGCCCCATTCAACATGTAATACTGTGTCAACATTAAATTTAATTTGCCATTTATCTACTGAATTGCCTAACTGCCTCAAAACTTTTGCAAATCTTTAACAGAGTTAAAAGATTTATTTAAAGATTTAAGAGTCTTTAACTTCTGTTCACACTGATTTAGTGTCTGCAAATTTGACCGGTTTAAAAGATGTTAGAAATTGAGAACAGTAGTTTCTTCCAGCAAAAAAAGGAAAAATATGCTAGTCATTTTTCTTTTGTGTTTAAGCTTATTTTTTTTATTTTTAAAAAAGTGTAGTAAGAGAATTAACAGGGAACTGGATGGTACATTCTATCAATACATTCTTATTTCACCTCAGCAAACTGGGCTTGAATGTAGTCCAGACCGTCAGGCCTCACGTGGCAGTCCTTTTAGCTTAGACAGTCTTAATCACATTTTTTGTGGGAAGTCAACAAATGGATCCACAATTCAGCAAGGACTGGAGAAGCCACAATACCAATGTTGAAAATGAAAATAAAACACTACTCCACCAGTAAGAATTGCTTTTCAGAGGTTGGTACTGCAGCACATCACTGTAGTAGTATAAAGGGAGAAGAAATGTAACCCATAGTATACATAGCAATGCTGAATGCAAAAAACTGTATAAAGGAAAAACAAGTGTTCCATTGTGTAGAAATCATTACATGAGACTGTTGCCAACACTTACCAGATTCAAACCCTACTCCAGGACTTGAGCACATAATCCAGGCTGATATGTCAGTGCAGTACTGAAAGAGTGCTGCACTGTTGGGAGTCTTTCAGATGAGATATTAAACTGAGGCCCCATCTGACTGGATATAAAAGATCCCATGGCACTATTTAAAGAGCAAGGATTTCTCCGTGTACAGGTCAACATTGCTCCCTGAACCACCATCAAAAACAGATTAACTGGCTGTTATTTAATTTGCTGTTCATGGGACCTCGCAGTGTACAAATTGGCTGCCACGTTTGCACAAAGAATGGCTACTAACTACACTTCAAAAGAAATTAACTAATTGCAAAGTGCTCGATAGCCTGAGAACGTGATACAGTGTTATATAAATGCAAGTTCTTTCTTCAGAGACGACAAAATTAACAATTTAGAAGAGGGCAAGGGTTTGATGAAAGTAGACACAGCATGTCAGAAAAGACAAACTTGTTCTTTGATACAGGCATCTTCTATCACAGATGCAAATTCAGAAGAGGATCAGAATCCAATCTTCTTTTGAGCCTTTCCAAAAAATATCCATTACAGAAATATTAGTGCTTTCATCACAAGCCAGAACACTCTTCTATCGGGATAAAACTTTAGGCTTTTCCATGTGAATTAATTATAATTCGGGTCTTTAGTGTTTCAGCACATGCTTTAGCCATAAAAGAATTAAAATGTTTAAAAGATTAAACATAATCAGTGAGACATAGCACATAAAAGCAAGCACACTGAACAATTAAAACCCAAAACATGGAGTTAAACAAACAGCAAATCAAAATCATGTGAATGGATTTTATTTTTTTCTTCGCTTTCCAGACATCTCCAAATCCAATACATTCCAATGCAACTCAATAATTCATTAGCTTGTGTATGCTTGCAAGATATTCACTAGAAAACTATTCCCCAGCCCAAAAGTGGAAGAAAAAAAAGTAACATCCTTTGCACATATACAAACAATGCACAGAACAGATTTGCAATCTTATGCATGATATTTACCCTTTCCCAACTTGGCTTGATGTATCGACAGAGTTTCAGGGCTGTTGATTCCGGGGCTGTTGCCAGCAACAGTAGAAAAAAAAGTAATTCCAAATGAAAGAAAATAGATCCAAAAGCATGAATACTCATGTCAAACTGTACAGCTCTGGTCATCGTAAAAAAATATATACACACAAACATTAGCTTTAATGATGTAGAAATGTTAATTTAGAGCACAGATTTTTCAAATCTTTAGAAACTATTCACCATGATTTATGCAACTATTGCTAGTATATATGTACTGTTATTATACTTTGTTTAATAAATGAAGCTGTATTAAACACTTCTACCTTCAGATACATCTGGTACAGTAATACTAGTTTTCAGGTTTAAATTATTTTGTAGGATACAACATACATACGGCAAGATACAGCTAGGTAGCCAATACTAAATCAAGCTCGGCAAGTGAGGCAGAGTTTATGATATATAGCTAAGGTAGCTAACAAAAACAACAAAATGCTCCAACACCTCTTTTTCTAGTCATTGCTATGTCAGCACTTGTGATTTCTCAATCCTACAGCAGATACACAAACTGGGCAGGCAGCTGAGCAAATCAGCCACATACATTTTCCAATGGAAGATGGGGCAAGAGTACAGAATGTTTCAGCTAAGACAAGAAAGAAAATGGAAAATAGGTATCCCTTTATAGTATTTTTATATACATATCAAAGTTTTATCCTAGTCAGATTAAAGTTTTTCATGAAATTGAAGCAGTTTCATGTTAAATATTAACTCTCCTTTTAATGGACAAAAATACTTCAACATTTAATTTTAAAGTAATACTGTCAGATTTTAAACTAACATTTGGTCATGGACGTCAAATACTGTGCAAATGAAACATTAAGTGAGTGATCTTTTAGAAGTAGTGACGAGAGTAATCAAGTAATATGCTTTATGCATGTAGCCTTGGTGATCTGGAACTGTATTCCGAAAAAGCCATGCATAAATAGTACGTGCAAACATTACATACATTGCAACTTTGTATTACTGTTCTATAAATTTCTAGAGTTTAGCTGTATCCAAGACTCAGCTACAACTGCAATTTCAAAAACAGTCCCCCCGCCTCGAACCTATGAATGGTACACGGTACAGAAGACACTTTTCATTGAAAGGCATCAGCTGCATTGACAAACACCATATATAATGCAAAGAAACCAAGACATTCACAGGAAAAGAAAGATGTCTCCTTTGTTGAATGGACATATTGCTAATTACAACTGTATGCATTCCAGTAATGTAGCAAGGAGTTTTTAAAAAGTGTTTTTCCAAATACTGATTTTTTTTTTATACAAGTACACACACCTGCCAGCATACAGCAGTTACATATCATAATGCAACAAATTTGGTATGTTTTCTACTTTCAGACCACAGGTTAACAATCTTTTCCACTTATCAAGTTGAGATACTCTTAAGAATTACTATTGGTAACATTCGTGGATGACCAATAACACATTTATGTCGCATGCGCCTCCCTTAAAATAGCAATAGAGGAATGCCCCACGAACAGGTTACGCACTCATCTGCTAATATTACCAGTCATTTTTAGCTTTTTACTTCCTTTTCTTAGTCTAACAGTAAAATTAACGTTAAATTCTGACGAGCAGTAAAATTCAGTATGGTCAATAGTGAGAAATTCAAAATCAAAACCTATGTTGAATACAGGATAGAATTAACCTAATTTTTTATTTTTTTTAATTTTTTTTTTAAAAGAAAAACAAGCTGAGTTTCTAGATTTAACCAAATTTATTTTCTTTTGAATGATTTAATTTAACAGTGCAGTGCCCCACCATTAACTTGACAAATGTTTAAAAAAAAGGTTTCTTGCTGGCATGGTGGACAAAAACATTAGCTTTAGTAGGGAAGAAACATGAAACCAGTAACGTTTTATATATTTACACTATGAACTTTTAAGCACACAAAATTAAATTTTCTTTTCACAAAAATCAAAATCACAGTACAGCATTCTTCACACTAAAGTTTGTCCATTTGTCTTCCCTATTGACAGAAAAAAGGAATCTTAGGATGCTGCAACACATACGAAATAACATCGGAAACTGTGGATGTGATTTTAAACTGCAGATTATAAATAAGAGATTCAAGAGAATCACTTCTGCCACCATAGTTGAGTCTTCAAGGTTACTGTAGCGACAAGACCCAAGATGTTCTAATTGGCATTATTTTTAACACCAGCCAGAAACTCAGTGTAGGTATCTACCAACCAATTTAGTGATGAAGCAAACAAAAGGAAAGTAGTTTATAGACATATCTAGTACATAAAGTGAGCTTTAAGGGGTTACCTCTAGTGAATAAGACAAAGGGAATTTCAGTAGTGCTATTAAGAGAAAAACATGGCAAATGCACAATAAGACTAAACAGCATTGTTCCAAAATCCCACTTTAGCCATTATTAACCAGTAACCTGCACCCATTTGGTTATTCAAAATTCTTAAGTTTACTACTAAATTTACTTGAGCTAATTTCACAAATTGAAGAATCATTATGTCTCCACCTACGTTAACACTTTTTTCCAGGGGTGGGGAGAGAAGAGCAAAACTTACATATTGCTTCTGATCATGTATTCCTAATTTGTGCACATATTCTACACACACCTAATGCAATTATCAACACGATGTGTAGTCGGCAATGCTACAATTTCAAGTCTCCTGTTCAGAGTGCACTTATGAAATTATCTTCCAGTAAGTTATAAATAAAACGTAATTTTACAGATTTCCGTATTGAAATATAGCCTAGCAAATGCTGATAATCATTGTTTTCATTCACATATAATTGACTTGTACTGTAACAAATATTTCAACAAGTCAGTAACTTTTAAACAACAGTGTCCTAATTTAAAGAGAGGTAGATCTATCATCAGGGGGGCACCTGTAAACTCTGTTTACAGACACTAGTGTTGAAAGTTGCAGTGCTAAGTAAATTTGCTCAAACCATGTATTTTACAAATTTGAAAATACAATTTTAGGATCTTTAGAAAGGATTTTGGTCAAATAGTTTTAGACTTAATTTCCATTATTCAACACAAAGGAAACCTCACCCTGTAATAGTATTTTGAGGCTCTAGAAACAAAGAATAAATAAGCATTCTGTTTAAATTAGGGCTGTAAACAGTTAAATGAAACAGTACTATTTGGATGCCTGCAATTTCAGTTTAAATATAGGTGTCTGCTGCTCCAACACCTCATTCTTTGGAGCGATTCAGAGACAACACAGTTCAGATCTCTACGACTCCAGATACTTAAATGAATATTAAATATGCAACATGAACAGCCCCAGTTTAAATTTCATCTTAAACTGCAAATAGAAAAGTGCATAAGCTGCCTCACATTTTTGCTCTTTCAAAAATGTTCCTAACTTTAAACACGATTACAACAGCTTCTTCATAATTTTGGCTGTGAGGATTTATGAAGTTCTGAATGTGGTGCAATGGCAGTATTAATAGACAATTTCACCAATCATGCATTTACAACTGGAAACCTTCCATTGGGGCCTCTTGTTGCTGGAAGATGAACTGTTGCTGATTTTCATCCACTTGTGGTGCAATGCTCGAGTCCTCCTCCTCAATACCAAAATAATGCTCAATCAGATCGAAGGCCTTCTGATAGATCTCCTGGTTTTCATGACTTTGGAGAAATTCAATTTTGTCCAGGCCTGAAATTATAATGTTTACAATGTTATACACAAGTAGCACTATCTACCATTACTGCACAAGTAACCTACACAATGTGAATAAACTGCTATGTACTATGCATTTGTGGGGAAAAGTCACATGATTTCTTGCCTGAGGAAAATTTGCCTAACCAATTATTCCAAAAGGAATAAATCAGTGCTTCCCTTATTGAGGATGGTAGAGACCAAGTGCAGAGGTGAATATGAACCAGTACATGAAAATGGTAGATTTTTTTAATATATAAACTTTTTTTCCCTCAGCTACACAAAGGCCAGGTCCCTATACTGGGTAATTTTCAGGCAGAACCAGCTCTTGAATAAACATACTGTGAAAAACTGTTCAAAAAACCTTTCTGCTAACCACCGGAATGTATCTGCATTACAAAAAAGTATTTGCAGAAGTACCACTTTTGCAGTGTAGTTTTCTGGTTTTAATTTTTATAATACTTTATTAAATAAATAGAAATATTTCATAGTGGTAGAAGTAGAGACATCACTTCTGGATATACTTTTCCACTGTGACAATAGCTTCACATTACAAGGTCATTTCTTCAGTTACAGATGAAAATGACTTTCCTTAAGGTTCAGAGATCACACTCTTATGCAGAAACATTATTACAGTAATAAAGCTACTCCTGACAATTGAGTAACTTAATTACTATATTAATCCTAAAGTACAAAAACAGGTGAAACTATTAGATATAAACATTTAATTGTTTACTTCTGCTTTCCTTTTCTCTCCATCACCCATCTAGGCCCCCATTTTATTTTAACATCTTTAATTTTCTACTGAAAATCATTTTCCTCAAAAGGAAAAAAAAAAAAAAAAAATCTATAAAATCCTTCCCTTACCCATTTTCTTCACCCTGCCCATTTTACTGGTCAGAGGAACTTTCAATAATTGGTCTGTGATTGTCTGAAAATCAGATTCGAGACTGGTTTGATATGACTAATTCAACAATTGATATTTAAAAACATGCCAAGCCAGGAAGCGTTGCTGCCACATGTAAATTTGTTTGTGGCTCCAATGCCCAAACAGAATCCAAAGTTTTAACTCCTCCATTGCCAACTAAGGATTATTTCATTTCAGTGAGGCAAAAAGACAGTTCTTCTTTTCTAGATATACTAGTTGCTCTGTAATATTAGGAGTTTTCTCACCATAGGCTTCTTCAATAAGGGCACAGTATGGATTGATACCAGTTCCATTCTGTTTGGCCTCCTGCTCTCCTAATCGTAGAATGTTTTCTAGTCCATTCAAAGCAACCTGGACTATTTTGGAGTCCATGACTGTAAGTAAGTCACACAGAGGCTTGATGCAGCCCAATTCTACTAAGTACCTTCAAAGGAAAACAAAGGTTGCAGTTAATAACCGTTTTCAGCAAGCCAATTATACAATAGAATCTGAATATCCTCAAATCATTTACAGGAAGGCATAAAAGTGTTGAGCATAAACAGATTTGGTTTTAGCAGATATTCTAAGCTTTTTATTGCTGTAATAATAAAAAAGGATAAGAAGCTAGTTTTCTTTCTGCCATTTAACGACTTAATGCCCACTGTTGAGTGATCCAATTATATTTATTTCAGTTATTTGTACCAATTTACTCAACGTCAAGTTTTTTTTTAAGTTCCAAATTTACATTTTAGTAGTCAAGTAAACATTTGTAAATAGACAATTAGCCATCCATAATAAGCATTCGTAACACTTACGTTTTGCTCATGATTTGAAGTACAGGGTTGAAAACATGAATAGTAAAGATTACACCATTCACTATTTCATTTACAGATTTATGTTAAGAGAACAAAGACAGACAATCAGATCTTGAATGACAATAGACTAAAAGCAGTGCAAAGCGTTTTATCCGAAAGACTAGACATGTATCCTAAGAAAATGAGTGAATTGGAATGGCACTGTAGGTGGGCATTTCATTTGACTTGTGGAATTTTCTATCAGAGCTCATTTGAAGCTGGCGATACAGAAGCATTTTCCTATAGATTAAAGGTTTAAAAATACTGACTATACAGTAACTTGATAAAATAAAATCAGACTTATTGTGCAGAACTTCAAAACTAAGTATATCACAAAGAACCAGTGATCAATTATTGATTTCCAAGCACTGTAAAGCAAGTGTTGTAAATAGAAAACAAAACAGATGTTCAAGTTACACTATTTCCAAAGATAGAAGCATCTCAACAGTTATATGCTTAACCTAAAAACTCTTAAGTGGGTGGGGTGGAACAAGACATATGCATACACACCGAGTCTCCCATTCATTGGTTAGTTACCTGATCTGTTCTGGAGTGCCTCCAGAAGTTGCATTTGTGATAGCCCAAGCAGCCTCCTTCCTAGTGCGGAATTCAGCCTTTTGGAGAACATCAATCAGCACTGGGAAAATATTTGCATCTATTACAGCCTATTTAGTATAAAACAAAATATGATCATCAAATCAAGTAGTCTGAGCATATTACATTAAAAAAGCACATCAGGCTGTTCAAAACAAAATTTGAACAGTGTCTCATCATTCCTTCTCAAAAAACTGATCTATGCAATTGCTATTGTATTTCATTTTGCAACTAGGAGCTTCTAGAAGGGTGAATACACTGAACATTTCCAGCAAAAGTTGAATATAAATATCCCACACAACTATCTTTACCAGTCTGACAGATGTCTGCCAAAGTTCTTCCAAACCAGAACTAGCATGTCATATACTATTCCCTAAGTGATAGGGTGGCTGGGCAAACAGTTTTTGCTGCTCCTTAACTGGCCATCAGGAGGTGCAACAGACTTATTTTTTTTCCTTCCTTTTAAGCATAGGACAGGATCTACCCTTGAATTTAATCGCTCCATCATTGGTGGCTGCGCCTTCAGCTGCCGAGGCCCTAAGCTCTAGAATTCCCTCCCTAAACCGCTCCGCCTCTCTACCTCTCTTTCCTCCTTTAATACACTCCTTAAAACTGACCTCTGACCAAGCTTTAGGTCACCTGCCCAAATATCTCATGTGGCTTGTTGTCAAATGTTGTTTTATAACGCTCCTGTGAAGCGCCTTAGGATGTTTTACTACGATTAAGGTGCTATATAAATACAAGTTGTTATTGTTGGGAGATGCAACATTTTAAAATTTACTTTTTACTTTGTACAGTACAATTTAAGACATAACTGGCTGATTAGTTGAGAGGTTGGGCTGAATCTCGAAAGAAAAAACCTGACAAGTATGGAAAACACAGATTTAGCATTTTCTGGACAAGTTCCCTTATGGAATTTACTGTGAAAATGTGTTAATCCACCCGACTGTGAACTTTAGAAAAAATGCATAATCTTGATTTCCTTTATCCTAGCACTCGCTTTCATTTGTGGATTTTGATCGGTTCCCAACAGAGACAAGTTTAGAGTAGTACACAGGAACATGAGTAGGCCATTCAACCCCTTGAGCCTGTTGTGCCATTCAATTAGATCATGGCTGATCTGTATCCTAACTCCAGTTACCCACCGTTGTACCATATCTCTTGTACCTTTACCTAACAAAAAACTATTGATCTGTCTTCAAAATTTCAACTGATCCAGCATCCGCTGACTTTTGGGGAGAGAATTCACAATTTCCATTACAATTTATGTGGGAAAAGTGCTTCCTGATTTCACTCCTAAATGGCAGAGCTATAATTTTAAGATTGTGCCCTTTGTTCTGATCCCCCCACCAGGGGAAATACTATATACTCTAGTGAGCCCCTTTATCATTTTAAACAACAGCAACTACTTGCATTTATATAGCACCTTTAACATAATAAAACGTCCCAAAGCTATTGACACCGAGCCACATAAGGAGATATTAGGGCAGGTGAACGAGGCAGGTTTTAAGGAGCGTCTTAAAAGGAGGAGAAAGAGGTAGAGAGGTTTAGAGAGGGAATACCAGAGCTTGGGGCCTTGGCAGCTGAAGGCACAGCCGCCAAAGGTGGAATGATTAAAATCGAGGATGCTCAAGAGGCCAGAACTGGCAGAACGCAGAGATCTCCAGGGGGGTGGTAGGGCTGGAAGAGATTACAGAGATAGGGAGGGTCGAGGCCATGGAGGGATTTAAAAACAAGGATGAGAATTTTAAAATCGAGGTGTTGCTCAACTGGGAGCCAAGTAGGTCAGCGAGCACAGGGGTGATGGGTAAACAGGACTTGGTGCGAGTTAGGACACAGTCAGCAGAGTTTTGGATGACCTCAAGTTTATGGTGTGTAGAGTGTGGGAGGCCAGCCAGGAGTGCATTGGAATAGTCAAGTCTAGAGGTAACAAAGGCATGGATGAGGGTTTCAGCAATAAATGAGAGGAGGCAGGGGTGGAGTGTGGCAATGTTACGGAGGTGATGGCACGGCTCGGCTCTGTGGTCGCAAGCTCATTTCAGGGTCAAATATGACACCAAGGTTGCAAACATTCTGGTTTAGCCTCAGACAGTCGCCAAGGAGAGGAATGGAGGCGGCGGCTAGGGAAGCGTCATGGTGACTGAAGACAATGGCTTCAGTCTTCCCAATATTTAGTTGGGAGGAAATTTCTGCTCATCCAGTACTGGATGTCGGACAAGCAGTCTGACAATTTAGAGACAGTGGAGGGATCGAGAGAGGTGGTGGTGAAGTAGAGCTGGGTATCGTCAGCGTACATGTGGAAACCTTGCTGCGTTTTCAAATGATGTCAACGAAAGAAAATTACCTCAATTAGATCATCTCTCAACCATCTAAATTCAAGGGAACACAACCCAAGTTTAAGCAACCTGTCCTCATTAATTAAAGTTGTTCTTTCACAGTATAATGATATTTGCAAACATATGAAAATGAAGAACAGGAAAACACCAGCTGGTTCATCACGCCTGCCCCATACAGACGTGATGCCTTAAGCAGGACACCTCCCCACCTACCAACAATCGCCTGGGAAGCAAAAAAATATTTTTTTTAATCCACAGCCAATTTAGGGGGAAAAAGAAAAATCTGGAAAATTCCTGACGCCAAAAGTCGTAACAGATTACCACACACAAGTAGGCCACAATATACACCAATGTTCAATATCATTCCATTTTATTCAGTGTAGCTAAAAAAAAAGGCTCTAAAATAAGGCAATAGTACAGCAAAGTGGAAGTACATCACCTGGATTTGTGCTCGATTTCCTGCAGTAATGTTGGAAACTGTCCAACAAGCTTCCTTTCGTATAGATTCTTTAGGGCTGCTGAACAAATGAAGGAGGCAGGGCAATGCAGAGCAGTTCAAAATCACCTAAATGAAGTAACAAAAAGTAAAAATTGACAAGACATTTCTACTTAGTAATTTTGAAATGTGAAAGTTTGTACAAATTCATTTACAAAATCAAATGAAACAGCTAATCAAAAATAAGCTGCAAATAAAAATTTTCTCAACTAACACCAGCTCAAACTAGATACAGGAAACTTTGGTTTATCTGGAGGTTGAATGTCCGGAAACCTCTATCTACCGGCAGAAATCAGGAGCCGTTTTGTTAGGTGTTTTTTTTCTTCTCGTGGCTTTGTTTTCAACAGTCGGGCTCTGGAAAGTCTCTCTGAAGCTGTTGCTAAGCTACAGAGACGCTTCCAAGGTACGGGCCGACTATTTACAAGCTGTTGCTAAGCAACAGTGTTTGTTGTCAGATACGGAGATGAAAACCTCCATATGCTTCAACATTAACTTTGTATGTCCGGCAGTTTTGATAGATCGGCAACAGCTCGGTCCCGTCGGTGCCGGATATAACAAAGTTTCCTGTATATTAGAGAGAAAAACATACACCAGAACCAGTAAAGTGGTCTCCACACATTTAGTTTACACTGCAGAATTTGCTATTTTTTCCTAGCAAATGAAAATTTTAGACTATTATTGCAGCAGCAGAATTTAAATATTTTGATTCTGCCATAGAACAGAACAGAATATAATATAACCCTACATCCCCTTCCCCAGGATAAAATATAGTCCCTTAACACCTTTAAAACAAAAACAGAAGGCAGCTAGATCCTGGTTTAAGCATGTCATTATATTAATCCTACTACTTGTAATGACCTTACGAGAAAGGTCATATTTGCTCCGCTCATCTACCAGACGATTTGAGATAGCAGTGATTCCATCGGAGTTGCACTTGGTTTTTTTTTATAACATGCTTTCCTGATGTCTACTTGTTAGATTCCTGTGCCAAAATGGTTTCAGAATTTGACCAGTATCTATTTGTGAAACTGGTATTTCCTAATCCTCTGATTCCACTGAATCCCATCCCTTAGAGCAATACTCACCAACTCTTAAGCAAGTGCCACAATTCCAGCTAGCATCCTCCCAGAGAACACGGCACCATCACCACAGTATGAAAGGATGTGGGTCTGTGCCTGCAAATCCCAGACCGAGCTACTGATTTTAATCAGGTCAATGTGGCGAGTGCCAAGGGAAGGTCAGGCAATTTCCCCCTCAGTTGTTTTATTCAGACCCTTTCACTTGCTGTAACCTGGGATAATTCTATCTCTCATTAACATTCCCTTGTCTTCTTATGCAAGGACAAATACTGAATCCCAGTTCAGTCAACAACTTACAGGTGGGTAGGCTGTGAAAGGAGATCCAGAGGCAGACAGAGCAGCAAGTCTGCCAAGTGTCATAGGTGAAAGGCAGGTGGGCTGCAAATGGTTCTTGGCTGTACAAAGAGCATCAGTGCTTTAAAAAATCTAGTCACAGATGAACCATTTTGCAGCTCAACATGAGCAAGACCAAAGCCATCCTGTTCAGTCCCTCAGTCCATGATCCAATGCCCACTCCAGCTCAGCCTGATGGTGTACAACCGTGGTGCCATTTGACCCAAAGATGAGCTTCAAACCCACATCCTCGAAATATAATCTGCCTTCATCCCTGCCTCATCCCACTGCTACTGATATCCTGATTCATGTATTTGCCAGCTTAGCTCACTTCCTAGTCAAAATTTGCATTCACGCCCCATTATGGACTCAAGTACATAATTTATTTGACACTTCAATGCAGTACTGAGGGAGTACTGCATTGTCAGAGTTTCCACCTTTTGGATGAGACATTAAACTGCTTGCTCTCGTGGACGTAAAAAGATTCCAGGGCACTATCCAAGGTTGGCAGCTTTCCAGGTGCCTTCACCAACAATCCTCCCTCAGTCAATGCCTCCAAAAACAGATTATCGGGCCATTTGTTCATTTTGCTGTTTGTAGGACCATAATAGATGCAAATTGGTTGCATTTGTTTATTTAACATTGACTGCACTTCAAATGTAATCTGGGATGTCCTGAGGGCATGGTAAGATGCTATATATACGCAAGTTCTTTGTCCCTCCAGACTTGACCTTTCTAATGCCTTTTTCACCAGCCTCCTAAATTCCACCATCCATTAACTTCAATTCACACCCCATCCCAAAATCCAAGCATCGACTTCAAAATCCTCATCTACAAATGCCTCAACGGTCTCATTTCTGCTTACCTCTACAACCACTCCTAAACCCCAGCTAGCACTTTCTGCTCTTCCAACTCTGGCATGTGTGCTCCCTCCTCTCCACTTTACATGTATGTTGGAACTGCATCAACTTGTCACCATACTCGTTAAACCCTGCCATCTTGCTACATCTCTCCCCACTGTTAAAATCACATTAATGCCCATCTCTCCAACAGCACCTTTGCTCAATCTTCCTAATTTCCCTCCCACTCTGATCGCCAACTGTCAATTATTGTATCCTCTCTGTAGATTTGTATATACTTTCTGCTGGTGTCATACCAGTGTCACTAATTATCATTCCAGGTTCCAAGTGCATTAGTAAAACTTTGGCTCACCAGTTCTTTTAAATTTTAATTTGAAGTTATTAATTTTCATCAGCAAACATGAGACAAGATCATCTGCAGCAAGGTTGAATGCTATATCTGGGGTGACAGTTGCCTTCTCCTGCCACTGATAGCTACATAATTTAATTGCTGTTCAAAGAGGCTCTTCATACAGGTCACTACTGGCTACAAAACACAGAGGAAGGGGTGGAAACATCCTCTCAGAATTTACCATTTGCTGGCTTCAATGCAAAAACAAGTTACATTTATATAGTGCCTCATCAGGTCTCAATCATCCCAAAGCACCTCTCAGGCAATAAATTACTTTGAAGTGTAGTTGGATAAATTATTTGAGTTATTTGGGAAAGGAGACAGCCATTTTGCACACTAAGATTCCACAAAAAAAGTGATGAATGATCACCTAATCTATTTGGATGTTGGTTGAGAAAAAAAATACTGGCAGGTCACCAGGATAAATGCCTACTCTTGGGATCTTTAACGTCCCCCTAAAACAGAATAGGCAGTTAGAGCCTTGGTTTAAAATCTTAACTGAAGCAAAATGCAACAGAACTCCCTCAATGCTAAGCTGAAATATCAGCCTAGCTTGTGCGCTTCGGTCCTAGATGAAGCTTGAACCAATGACCTTTTGACTCGGGTCAGAGTGCTAACAATTGAGCGAAAATGACACTTATAATCACAAACCAAAAAAAAAAGTAATTGAATAAATAATAAAAATGCCAGGTGTGTAAATTTTGGGGCAGGGCAAAGGTGGTATAGTTAATTTGTACAGACTATCAGGAGATTACTTCAAGATATTTGGCTCAGTTGATTTCAAGACCAAAGTGCAAAAAAGCCATATGCAGTCATGGAAAGCATAGTGTTTCAGCATAGTAATGCATGCACAAACAGAAATTGCAGTTGTGCTGGAAGAAAACAATAACAGTCTCTCAAATCTATTGTGAAGCTGGAGGGCAGAATTTGAAAAATGTGTTTAAACTCTATAGTGTGCATGAATCTGCTCTTACCTGTGTCTGGATGTCATCTCCAGTAACTATGTTTCCTACAGCTCTCAGTGCAGGTGATACAACCTTATAATCATTATGCCTATTAAAGAAATGCAGAACAAATTAGTGCAACACTCATCCCATTTGAAAGCAAAATATCTACAAATTGTTAAATACTTCTGTTCTGCAAGAGTAGACATACAGAACAGATGTGACTTTATTAAAAACTTCAAGCCGCCAAAATCATTTTATTTAAGGCAATAAATATTATCAGTGCCAAATCAGATCCATTTTTTATCTGAAACTATATAAAACAGACTATATGAATTGTACAAAATCAACAGCAATATATTTTGGGATTCTGTGCACAGATTAGTTCTGACTAAGTAGTATTACTTCCTACTACAGGAACCTGTCAATGCATATGACCAAATTATGACTGGTTTACAGTGACTAAGTCAAATTCAATTAACTTATATGGGATTCTGACATTTTACATGGCAGGGGGAAGAGAGAATCACATTCCACAATTCTGTCCATTTTTCTATGAAAACCATAAATCAATGGTCTTATGATTTAAATAAAAATGCTTTTGAGAGACAGAAAAAGAACTGCTATCACAAAATTAAGACAACACTAGTTTAGTAAACTTATTAAAAGCCAAGAAAGAAAATCCAGATACTTACATCAAAAGCTCCACTAAACGCCTGCAAACTCCAGAATCAATAACTATTTGTATTTTCTCATTGGGTCCATCGGAAAGATAAGAAAGGGCCCAGCAGGCATCAGCCAAGACATCAGGGTCACCGCTAAATAATAGTCTTGACAATACATTCAAGCAGGGCGACACCTAAAACAGGGCAATACTAACAGTAGTAAGATTTATATTGATTATTAAGTCACTGCACAATGGAATAGTTTTACATAGGGTTCAAGATTGTTGGAAGGGTATGGAACACAGTTCTGAAGACAAATTGAGATTACTCTGACCAATATGGATGTTGAATGTCCCACCTTTAGAATGGATGATGGGCTCCTGAAGGCACAAACAGGTAATTATTTGAACTTCAAGAAACAGAAATGCTGATTGGGATAAAATTTAAAATTTAAATAGTTTCACTTCTTGGTTTAGCGCCGACTTCAACACTGAAAATGTTATGAAGAATATGCAATGTTTCTTTTCATTTTAAAGTGCATTAACGAACAATGGCTTAAACTATACCTTTTCAAAATCTGGGGGTGGATTCTTTCCCCTGCATAAGTTGGACAAAGCCCACACAGCATTTCTTGTTGTAGTAAGTCGGTTGGACTTGGTTAATAACCTGGAGTTTAAAAAAAAGTTAGTCTATATTAAAAAGAAAAAGCTTTGAGCAACCAATACCATTTTACAATCTTAATTATGGAGCCAGAGCTACAAAATTTATCAAAATAGAACTAATTTATTAAAAATGGCTTTGATGACAATGGTTCTGATAACACTTCTAATATGTTACATTTTGCTTTCAAAATAAAATGTTAGATTACTTACTGCAATAACAGGTTTAGGAGAAGTAATCTAACATTCTTCAGTTGTTCAGCCTCTGCACAGAAAGCTGTACAGCATCAATGGTGCAATCTAAGGTCCCACACCATCAAGCCAGCTTGGAGCAGAACAGCACCAAAGTGTCTTTAGCACTGATACATCAAATCAAAACAGTAATATTTATATAAAGCATGGAAACAGTTCCAGCAGCACAAGAGGAACCCTCAATATGTTGGCACAATAAGTGTGCACTGTACAGATAGAGTGAGCCTTAATTTTCTTTGTCAGCTCTCCCCTAGGGAGGGAAGACAGACGGAAAGAAAAAGTCTTGCATTTTTCTAGCGCCTTTCACGACCACCGGACATCCCAAAGCCAATGAAGTACTTTGTAAAGTGCGGTCACTGTTGTAATGTAGGAAACACAGCAGCCAATTTGCACACAGCAAGCTCCCACAAACAGCAATGTTATTATGACCAGATAATCTATTTTCAGATTATTATTTTTAGCGATGTGGATGGAGGGATAAATATGGGCTCGGACACCTAATGCAAAACCTTCCCTCAGATTAAATGGGTTGGGTACAGTGCAGGATAGGATACATTTTACATGGTCTGTGGAAGGAAATGGCTCGACGGACCAAATGGCTTCTCATTCCATGCTCACATTGGCATAAAACGCTAATGCTCTGCACACATCTATTAAAGTCAATGGCTCATAAAATGCTTCTGCATTTCTATTCTTTTCCCCCTAGAGCAGAGCCTGACCATTGGCAATTGAAATTTGTGGCAGGAGATGAGGACTCAGGCCCCCCGCCATGTCACACCTCGACAGGTCCCCATCCACTCGGCAGTCCGAGTACCATTGCCTTGAAAAAAGGCCTTACGGCACATCCATCTGATGTCCTGCTTTTTGTTCCAGACTCTTGTTCATATGTAGCCTTGATGAGTGAGGCCACTGCTTATCAAGTCTAATCTCATTTCCCCATACCGAGAACAAAGATGCTACAGTAGGCTACTTTCCAGACCCATCAAAGGCATCTACAAGGCTAAAGTCAGGAATGTGACCAGTGTCTGGACAGGTGTAGCTGTAACACTCGAAGTTCGACACTATCCATGACAGAGCTGTTTGCTTTATCAGTGCCATTGGACTGCATATCCACTCACTCCATCACTAGTGCTCTGTGGATGCAGCATGTACCATCTACAGGATGCTCTGTGGCAAGTCAAGACTGCATCAACAGCACCTCTCTCCCCTGCGACCTCCACCGCCAAAAAGGACAACAGCAATAACCTGGGAACATGATCACCTCCAAGTTCCCTCCCAAGTCACCTGAATTGGAAATTTATTGCCATTCCTTCACTTTCACTGGGTTGATACACTGGAATTCCCTACTTAACACTAGCAGTGGCTCAGGGACAAGGCCCACCACCACCTTCTCGTGTCAACTAGCGATAGGCACTAAATGCGGTCTTGCCAGCAGTGCCCACAGCGAGAACAAAAAAACACCCGTGTACATTTGTTGATCAACTGCCATAAACTTACTGTAAGAGAGGCGGAAGAATTCCACAGTTTAATACAAAGTCTCTGCATTCAGCATTGTCACCTGCAATGTTGCCCAGTGCCCAGACTGCCTAGAAGACAATACAATAACCAAAACTAATGAAAGGTATGCCGACTTAAAAAGTTACATTTTGGCATTTAAGAGGGATTAAAGTGTTACAAAAGCTATTTGTTTTCAATTAAATTGCTCCCTTGGCTTAATTCTGGATGAGCATAAAATGCTGGATTAGATCACAGACTTGTAATATATATTCTTCTTGGAAAAAACTAAACTTTTCAAATTTGAGGCACACAGTGCTAATGTTGATGGGCACCATCATGTTATGACAGGACAGAATAAGTAAGCACCTGACAAAGGTCTTGTTGCTTTTTTCCTTTCCTCGGTGTACTTGTATTTTACATTAAGGAAACAAATAAAATTTAAACATCAATATTCACTACTTCATAGATGTTACTTTTCCAATGTTCTAAAATCATTCCAATGCTCAATGCGTGAATGTCTGAAAATCATTTCAGAATCTTGCATTTTTCTACCTGCACTTTTGATATATACTTGAGATGTGATTAGTCTAAACATTCATAAGGTGACAAAAAAAGTTTTAAAACACGTAGTTTTTGTTTTCTGAAGTATAGTTCTACATTGTAAATTTGGTTGTCTGTGGTTAAAAAAAAAAAGGACCAATACCACTTGACTATTTTAAAAAAATGAGCTGGATATAAAAGAGTGTAGGAATTAAACAACAATAAAATATATAGATTAAAGGGAATACCTGTTCTTGCACATCCTCATATTCGGAGTTAAGTAGCTCAATGAAGATAGGAACAGCATCAGCTTCTATAACTACTTTAGTATGGAGAAATGTTCCAGAAGCTATGTTTGTTAAAGCCCATGCAGCCTCAAACTGCAGATATAAAATAGCACAGAAGTTAATAATCCAATGAATTACTATAGTTCTTTAGCCTTAAAAAAGGCACCAGTTTTAGTTTGCTATTCTTACACATATATGTTCTATGTTCAGGGTAAGAAACATTTCATTCTAATTATTTATAAATACTAACAACTTGTCACTGTAAATTATAGAATATGAAATAATCTGCTGCATGGAAACTCAATACAATTCTCAAGAGTGCTTTAATGAGGCTGGAGCTGTAAAGATGCAAAACTTTTTTGGGGGGCTGGCTGCACATAGGCTAAATTTAAAAATGAACCAGAAAGAAAAATTCAAAAGTCAGTGCAATACAATGAGAAGAGTTTGTAGCTAGGCTTGGGAATGAAAAGGCACATTATAAAAAGGCCTGTAACAAAAATATTTGTAATTGTTAATCTTAAAGTCTGAGCGACCATAGGAAACCATCTGATTTTATCAATGATACACCCATAGAACTGAAATTCTGCGGCTTACCAACCATTTTCCTTGCTGAAAAAGTAAATAATTTACAATGAAATGATATCTACTAGCAGTGAACTTTTTTGATTCAATGAAAAAAGCTAAAATTGATTTTTAAGGTCATTAAAAAAACTTAAGCAGCCGTTTTCGTCATTCAAGTTTGTGGCAGATTTTGGAACAAATTGGGCAAAGTATAAAATGCATGGTAAAGAAACGAAAAAAATTGCAAATGCAGGAACTCTGAAATAAACAGCAAGTCCAACACCATCTTAAAATAGCAAAGATGTTACATGCATAGGCTAATCGAGAGCAATCAATGCAGATTTTTAAAAGGCAGGTCATTCTTGATTTTTAAAAATAAATTGTTGTATAGAATGCTAGGGATGTTGTGTACCTGGACTTCAGGTGTTTGATAGCAAGCCTCTTGTGTGGCACCTTATGAAAATTAAGGTGCATTGTATCAAAGGGGAAGTAACCACACAGATAGAGGTGCCCAAGGAATAAAACACAAAAAGTAGGGATAAATGACTGATTTGTTATTGGCAGGATATAGGTAGTATTCACTACAGATCTGTGCTGGGATCATTTTTATAAATGATTTGGACATAAAGATAAAAGGATATTGAGTTTGCGGAGGATGCCTAGCTAGGGAGTATTGTAAAGTGTGAGTAAGAATGGAGGAGGGCACAGTAGAGTAGAAAAATAAGTGGCAGGTGAAGTTCAATGCAGAGAAATGTGAAGTAATATATTTGAGAAACAAAAGTGATGGGAAGCATACGCTAAATGGTTAAGTTTCTTAAAAGCGGAGGAACAGAGATCCAAGGATGCGTGCAGGTAGAAGAGGCCATTAAATAAAAGCAAATGGGATTCTGGGGTTTAACCAGAGACATTGAATATAAAAGCAAAAAAGTGATGTTGAGTTTGTACAAGACATCGGTTAGGCTAGTTGAAAGTTGTGTAGTTCTGGGTACCGGATTACTCCCCCAGACACATGGTAGAATAGGGAAGGATAAAATGATTAGGGAACTCAACACGTGGCTAAAGGAGTGGAGATAGGAAAAAATAAGATTGTTTTATAGGGCATGGGTACCTATTTTAAAGAATATAGGAGACATTCTGCAAGGATGGGCTACCGCCAAACAAGAAAGGAGCTAATGAACAGGCAAAACAGAAATCGGGAAGAAAATAGGAAGGAAGTGGAAAGGTAAAAAAAAAAAACCCAGAAAGAGCAAGTAGAGGTAGAAATAGATGAGGACTGACCGGATACATCCCAGGATCCCAAGAAAAATGGGGGAAGAAATAACAGAGTCCCTAGGAATTATATTCAGGGTTCTATTGAGAGTGGACGTGCAGAGGACAGGTCAGTGGCTAATACAATACCCATCTTCAGAATGGGAGACAAAGCTAACCTGGGTAATTACAAGCCATTTAAGTTAGAAAATTTGGGAATCTATTAAAAATTAAATTAATATGTAGATAAAGAGAAAATAATTAGAAGCAGCCAATGCAGATGTCAGAAGGGAAAAAATCGCGCTTGACAAACTAGAATTGTTTGAGAAGGTGACAAATATGGTGGATGGGGGAAATACAGAAGATGTGGTGGATGTGGACTTTCATAAAGCCTTTGAAAGATATTATGGAGAGGATTAATTGGTACGGAATTAGGGGGAGGGCAGCAAATTGGAATAAACAACCTCCTTCCCTTCCATGCAGCGTCACTTCCAAAGTCCTGCAAGGATCTATCATTTGTCCCCTCTTTCTCATCTGTCTAATTTCCCTCCATGACATCATCGATAGGCATAGGGTAATTTTCCAGATGTATGCTGATGACACCCAGCACTACTTCCCACAACCTCTATGCAGTCAGACTGCATGTCTAACATTTGGCCTGGACAAATCATAACTTCCTCGAACTCAACATTGGGAATGCTGAACTAGTCAATTCGGAACTTGGCATGTTGCTTGACCATGAGCTGAGCTTTAAGCTCATATCCTTTCCATCACAGAGCTCAATGCCATCTCTGCAACATTGTCCACCCTAGCACTAAAAACCTTTATACATTCATGGTAGCTCCAGACATGACTGTTCTAATGCTTTTACTGCTAATCACCCATCCTCCAAGAACTTGAACTTGTCTAAAACTGATGCACACACCCTGTCTCACACATGACTTCATCTTTAAATTCCTCATGGCCCCACCCAATCTGCAATCTCATCTAGCCCTCTATCTGCCCCATTGAACATTCCATTCCTCTAGTTCCAGCCTTTTGTGCAGTCCCGACTTCCTTCACCCTACCATGATTGCAAAGCCTTCAGCTGCCTGGGTCCTTCCTTTCCTCCCCCTTTCCATCCCTCTTTCCTTTTCAAAACTCACCTTTGTGGTGTATGTGCCTTTAAGAGCCCCTGTGTACTGTAATGTCGGTAGTGGCCACTCAGGCTATAGAAGCCTGTATAGTGTCTTGTATCTTTTAATTCACCTCCAGACTTTGTTCAGTAAACACCTGTTAAACCAACTCCTGCATTCCGTGTCTCCATTAACACACGGATACAACAGTGGTGACGAATTGGAAACGGACTTACCTGCAATTCGGCAGCACCTCAAGGAGATCGATTCCTCCGACGAAAGTCGAAGAAAAAAAAAAGGAAAAAAACAGTGGTTTCACCAGCTAGCCGGGCTGGTGGCAGGTACTGCAATAATCCTTCCTGGGCGTCGGGCTGGGGCTCGATCGGCTGGCTCTGCAGCAGGGCCTAGCAGCGGAGGCAAACAGAGACGGAGGGTGGAGCACTCGGGAGACGGCCAGCGCTGCAAAGCAGGTCGGCGTTCGGACCAAGCAGAGGGAGGGAAAAGTCCCAGAGAGTCCGACGGGAACGAGTCTCCAACTATTAAAAATATCTGTATAAATAAAAACTGCGGAGAACAGCGTTGTCAGCAGCGGCAGGAAGCGCCATTTTTTCTCGACAGGGAAGAAAGGAAAGCGCGGGAGGCGCCATTTTTTTTTCAGGATGCCTAAGACTGGCAATATTACTGCTTTCGATAGTGATGTAGAGGGTTGGACCACATATGTGGAAAGAGTGGAGGTATATTGCACAGCGAATGAAATAGAGGATGATAAAAAGGCATCAGTACTTCTAAATCTAATGGGCGCAAGGACATACGGACTGTTACGAAACTTAATCACTTCAGATTGTTGATACCCTACAGGAGCACTTAAACCCAACACCGCTGCTGATAGCGGAACGATTCAAATTCTTCAGGAGGAATCAGCACAAGAATGAAAGTAACGCTGATTACCTCACCGAATTACGAAAGCTGTCAAAGCACTGCCAATTCGGGGCAGAACTGGCAGATTCTCTACGAGACAAATTCGTCTGCGGTCTCCTAAGTGAAGGAACACAGAAAAGATTACTTTCTGAGAAAGATTTGACACTGGACAAGGCTTTCAGTGTGGCTGTATCATACGAAGCAGCAGCAAGAGGAGCTGCAGAGATACAGCAAAAGCCACAGGACTTTGGCACCCATGAAATGACACAGGGTTGAGAGAGATGTTATCGCTGCGGCAGATCCACCCATGACCAGTGGGACTGCTGCTTCAAGGACAAAGCATGCAGGCAATGCGGAAAGATGGGACACATTACACGTGTATGCCGATCTGGAAACAAAAAATCCACTGTCAGAAAAAAAATCAATAAGGAAAAGTACAGAAAGGTACAAATGATGACGGACAGTAGCTCTGAAGACCAGAAGAGCGATAGCGACTCCGGAAACAAGAGACTAAGCTGTCTCAAATTAGATAATGTAATTGCCAAAGAAGATTACCAGACCATTTGGGTTACCCTCACGATAGCGGGGTCCCCAGTTAAAATGGAGCTAGATACAGGATCAGCTCTGACCATAAGTCGACGGGATTACGAGCGGCTATTTCCGCATATACCTTTGAAAGACACATCCATTATCTTGAAAACATATACGGGGCAGAAAGTATACCCCAGAGGGAAAATAAGGGTGCCTGTTGTATACAACGGCAAGGAAATACAGAAGTTGTATTTATACGTTCTGCAAGATGGTGGTCCACCGCTGTTGGGACGTGAATGGATCAGGAAGATACATTTAGACTGGAACTCCATTCAGGCACTGACGGTGACCAGTAAGAAAAAAAATGATGATGACGTCATACCTGAACGATTAAAAGACATCTTGGCCAACGCCAAAGAAGTGTTTCAACAGGAACTAGGAACCTTGAAAGGCGTCACCGCCTCAATAAAAGTGGAAGATGCGGCAATTCCCAAGTTTTTTAAGGCAAGGCTGGTGCCATACGCAATTTGTCCAGCAGTCGAGGCAAAGCTGGAGAATTTGGAAAAGGCAGGCGTGTTATCCAAGATAGATTGGAGCGAGTGGGCAACACCCATCGTTCCGGTCATGAAGAAAACGTTGAATAATGATAAATCTGAAGAACAGAGAAAAATTCGCATCTGTGGGGACTTCAAGGTGACTGTAAACCTGGTCCTTCACACGGTACAGTATCCTCTTCCGAGGATAGAAGATATTTTCGCCTCACTATCCGGAGGGAAACGTTTCACCAAAATTGACTTGGCACAGGCATATCTACAGATGGAGGTTGAGGAGGCCTCTAAAAAGTATCTCACGATAAACACACACAAAGGCCTGTACCAGTACAATCGACTGGTTTTCGGAGTAGCATCAGCTCCAGCTATCTGGCAAAGAGCTATGGAGCAAGTCCTGCAAGGGATTCCGGGGACTCAATGCTACCTAGACGACATCCTTATAACAGGAGAAAACGACAACGAGCACCGTGCCTATTTGGAGCAGGTGCTCACTAGGCTGAGAGAACAGGGCCTACAAGCAACTCGGCCCAAGTGCGAATTTTTCCAGAAACAAATATCATATTGTGGCCACATAATTAACGAAGAAGGGTTGCATAAGTCACCTGAAAAAATTGAAGCGGTCATAAAAGCCCCAGCACCTGAAAATGTCTCACACTTAAGGTCGTTCCTGGGATTGATAAATTACTATCATAAATTTTTACCGAACGTGTCAACTGTTCTGCACCCTCTTAACGAACTTCTACAAACGGGAGTAGGGTTGCAAAGGGGTGGAAAGTTTCCGGTAAATTTCCGGAAATTTTCCACGGGAAGTTTAGCTTGGGAATTTTGCCCAAAAAAGCACATGCTAGCATAATATAGTTTTTTTTGTATTTCTTTCTTTTTTTTCCCCACAGGTCCTCTCTTAAAATTACTAACAGAGATGGAATCTTAATTATTAAGGAATTTCTTAATCAATATATGTTTATCTTCTTACTTGGCTTGTTTTAATAATTACAAGTTTTGTGTGTGACTGTGAACAAATGTGTCCTGATTGGTTGGATGAGTGGATGAGCGATTAGCTCCCTCTATTTGTAATATTTGCATATCGAATTGTGATTGGCCTGCAGGCATCTGTAAGACTGCTATAGTTTTTTTAAGATCCAGGTTAGGGGTCCTGAGGGAAGTCATTTTGTTTTCTGCTGATGTTGTGATGATGCAGTAAGTAAATCAGACTTTATACCAAATAAACCAGTTACTTGTTGAACTCTGTTGTCCTTCGATTTAAAATATACAAAATAATACACTATTGGTGATGTAGCGTCGTGTGTGTACAGGTCATGCTTCCATCACATGGAGCATCAGCAAAAATGTACTCACCCTGTTGCAATTGTGCTGATCGACCGCAGTTCAACACAGAGATGAATGTCCTTTATTTCTCTGCATAGGAACAATGCCACGTTTACCGTCGGATGTCATAGAGTCATAGAGTTTTACAGCACAGAAAGAGGCCCTTCGGCCCATCGTGTCTGCACCGCCCATCCATCCCTGTGGATGTGTGGAAGCATTTTACCCCAGGCATTAAAGATGGAAAGACTGTGTACATGTGCAAACACTGTAGAAAGCCATATGTAAAGAATGCCACAAAGATGCAGCAGCATTTATCCAACTATCTTGGATCACAAAAGGTCTTTGCAGTAGTTACTGACAATGCTGCGAATATGAAGGCTGCTTGGGCTCAAGTGGAGGAGGCCTACCCTCATATTACGTCTATTGGGTGCGCAGCTCATGGGCTTAACCTGCTCCTCAAGGACATCATGGGTTTGAGAACCATGGAAGCACTGTACAAGAGAGCCAAGCAAGTTGTTAAGTATGTCAGGGGAAAACAGGTAGTTGCAGCAACCTACAACTCCAAGCAAATGACAAAGAACAAGAACACCACACTGAAGCTGCCCAACAACACTAGATGGGGTGGTGTTGTCATAATGTACAACAGCCTTCTGGAGGGTAAGGAGTCGCTGCAAGAAATGGCAATATCCCAGTCTGGGGATATGGAAACCAACATCAAGAAAATACTGCTGGATGATGTGTTTTGGGAGAGAGTGGTTAGCAGCCTTAAACTACTCTCACCAGTAGCATCTGCAATTGCTCAGATTGAAGGAGATGACGCTGTCTTGTCAGATGTTCTCAGGCTTTTTACTGATTTAAAAGAACAAATCAGCATTGCCCTACCCACATCCCTGCTGCTCAAAGCAGAGGAGAAGGCAATTGTTCAATTCATACAGACGCGTCAAGAATTTTGTGTCAAGCCGATTCATGCTGCAGCATACATGCTGGACCCAAAGCATGTTGGGAGACCAATACTTTCCGGAGAACAGATCAACAGCGCTTACAGTGTGATTTCTACCCTCTCACACCATCTCAATCTGGATGTGGGCAAAGTTCTGGGAAGTCTGGCAAAGTTCTCTACCAAGCAAGGTCTTTGGAATGGGGATGGGATATGGGAATCATGCAAGCATATCAGTGCACATACCTGGTGGAAGGGACTTTGTGCATCTGAGGCCCTGTCACCTATTGCATCGGTGATACTCCAAATCCCACCTTCATCAGCGGCCTCTGAACGAAACTGGTCACTTTTTGGGAATACACATACAAAGGTGTGCAACAGGCTGACTAACAAGAGAGTGGAGAAACTGGTGGCTATCCGGGCGAACCTACAACTTATTGAGCCAGATACAGAAGTGTTCACCACACAGCTAGACACTGACACAGAGGAGGAAATGGACACGTCAGAGCCAGAGAATCAGGAGGAGCAATGAGGAGTAGAAGACTCAAAGGGACAAAATAAGGACAAATTACAGGCTAAATAAGCTGACGCTCTTTTTATTTTATTTTAGATGGGTCTTTTTTGTGGGGGTTCAATAAAGTTCAAAATTATAACCTAAATAAAGTTTTGAAAGCCTGTTTTTATTTGTATGGAACAGTATGTCTATTTTGACAACAAAGATAATATAAGGGTCAGAGACAAAAACCATCAGTGTGCAAAAAAACTCAAAATTCCCATAAATTCCCGAAAATTCCCATGGAAAGTTTCCTCTTTTAAAAATTTCCAGAATTTTGCAACCCTAAACGGGAGTAATTTGGAAATGGAGCGAAGACTGTAAACGTGCCTTCCATAAATGCAAAGGCTTGATCACGTCCAAGGAAGTTTTGGCTCATTACAACCCATCACTGCCAATCAGACTGGCGTGCGATGCATCCCCTTACGGCGTAGGAGCAGTATTATCGCATAGATTCCCTGATGGCTCGGAGCGGCCGATAGCTTTTGCGTCACGCTCATTGAACTCAGCTGAGCGTAACTATCCCCAGATCAACAGGGAAGCACTCAGCCTGATATGGGGAGTGAAGAAATTCAACCATTACCTACACGGACAAAAATTGACCTTGTTGACTAACCATCAACCCCTTGTCTCCATATTCAACCCTAAAAAGGGCGTTCCCATTATGACAGCGCAAAGGCTACAGAGGTGGTCCCTTTTCCTAGGGGCACACCAATATGACATAGAATACAAAGGATCAAAACAGCATGGAAATGCTGACGGTTTATCGCGTCTACCGTTGCCAACGGTAGAAGAGGCACCTACAGTGGACCCAGTGGAGATGTTCCACTCAACCATAGTGGAATGTCTACCAGTAACAAATTCTACCATTGAAAAGGAAACGAGAAATGACCCGACTCTCTCACGAGTCTACGATTTAACGGTGAAGGGATGGCCAGCACATGGCGAACCACTGTTGCCAGCATTCTCGCAAAGAGGAGAACAGCTGTCAGTGTGCCGAGGAACCTTGATGTGTGGATCCAGAGTGGCGATTCCACCCAAACTCCAGGATAAAGTGCTAAAGGAGCTCCACGAGGGGCATCTGGGTGGAGTGAAAATGAAGAAACTAGCCAGAGCGTTTGTGTGGTGGCCAGGTATCGATGGAGACATCGAAGAAATGACCAAGGGCTGTCTAGGATGCCAGAAGGTCCAAAACGCCCCACCACAAGCCCCTCTAAATCCATGGGAGTGGCCCTCATCTCCATGGCAAAGGGTACACATCGACTTTGCTGGTCCATTTATGGACTCAATGTTCTTAATCGCAGTTGATGCACACTCCAAGTGGCCGAAGGTAATAAAGATATCCTCCACCACCACGGAAAAAACCATCACAGTATTAAGGACCATATTTGCCAGGAATGGGCTGCCTGAACAGATCTGTTCTGATAATGGACTGCAATTTGTGTCCGAAGAATTCAGGAAGTTCTTAAAAAAACAATGGGGTTAAGCACTACACGTCCGCCCCATACCATCCCGCCACCAATGGATTGGCTGAAAGGTTTGTCCAGACCTTCAAGGAGGCCATAAAGGCCATGGATAATGAAGACATAAAAATACAGCATAAGGTAGATAACTTCTTGTTTGCATACAGGAATGCAACACAGAAATCACAGAAACCTCACAGTGCAGATAGAGGCCATTTCGGCCCATCGAGCCTGCACCGACACATATCCCACCCCCGATCCCCGTAACCCCTACACCAACACATATCCCACCCTATCCCCGTAACCCCACGTATTTAATCCCCCTAACACTAAGGGTCAATTTTATCATAGCCAATCAACCTAACCTGCACATCTTTGGACTGCGGGAGGAAACACATGTGGTTACAAACCAAACTCCCGCCATGATGTTTTTCAATAGAAGACTAAGATGCCGGCTGGATGATCAAGCCAAACATCAGAAGGGACGTAGAGAACCGGCAATTTCAAGGCACGAATGAAAGGCCAACTAGAACCTTCCAGATAGATCAACAAGTTTTGGCTCGGGACTACCGTACCAAGAAATGGCAGCCTGGAACTATTTGCACACGACTAGGACCGCTGATGTATACCGTGGACATTGGAGAAAGCATAATAAGGCGCCATGCTGACCAGATCATAGAGTCATCCGAAAAGGGACAACCTACACCACAACTCTATACGCCTAATGATGAAGCAGAGAAACCCATAGTATCTACCTCCGATCCGGTGATACTGGAACCAGATGAACCCGACACTGGCATTCAAGCTGAATCGACCTTGCCAAAAGAACCTACTACACCACCGAAAACTACTACACCACCGAGGCGTTATCCGGACCGAGTCAGGAAGCCTCCAGAGAGACTAACTTATAATTGATTAACTGCAGCAAGTGTAGATTATTGTTCTTGTAAACATGTTAATTAATGATTACTTAAAAATGTTATGTACTGGTTGTCTAGAAGGGGAGGAATTGTGGTGTATGTGCCTTTAAGAGCCCGTGTACTGTAATGCCGATAGTGGCCACTCGGGCTATATAAGCCTGTATAGTGTCTTGTATCTTTTAGTTCACCTCCAGACTTTGTTCAGTAAACACCTGTTAAACCAACTCCTGCATTCCGTGTCTCCATTAACACACGGATACAACAACCTTTGCATCCAAGTTTTCAGTCCCACTCTAATCTCTGCCTTCTTGGCTTGGCATTTCTTTTACCTACACCTATCTGAAACGCTGTGCTACTTTAAAAAAAATGTTAAAAGGTGCTATATAAATGCAAGTTGTTTTCTTTACCACTCCCTCTAAGCTCAAGCTGCATTTCCAAATTCAATGCCATTTACAATATTGAGTGCAACCCCTGCTTGCAATACAAGTGCTGCAGAGCGGCTCTCAATTCAGCTGTATGCATGCTTAGTTCAGCAGCACAATGATTTTGTGGGTGCTCTCTTTTCAGCTGAATGCGGACCACATATTTAGTTTTACTCAATAGGATCAGTGAACGGACAGGATTTCAAGGAGCTGTTTAGATTACTCTCAATACCACTGAGTCTTGAAGTAGAGCTGAGCAGTGGGTTTCTTCAACATTTTCAATTGCAGTATGTGGACAAGGGGTTACATGGATCTGATCATTTTCATGCAAGCATACTCGTTCCTGTGCAAGCAATTCATATGACAGCTGAGGCATGTAGCTGGTCCTATACTTAAACACAAGTTTCCAGCAAGGCACACAAAATTTGCAATGTTAGTTGTAAAGTAACAAATGTGTTCTCCTGTAGCAGACACAAATAGTTGCATTAAGGTTGCCACATAGTGCAATGTCCTGAGATTAGCTAGTAAAACATACAAGCATTTTATTTTGTTTTAAAAACTCACTTGGAGGGTAAAATTCTCATTCCTCTTCAAAAACTCCACAAATCTCGGCACAATACCAGGTGTATTTATGACCTCATCTATGGGAGGATTAGGTTCTGGAAGGGGAAAAATTATAAAATATCAAGTAGTAAAATCCTACAATGCCATCTTTCCACAACTCCAAACATCCTGTTTTATGACAGATCATAATAAAAATTACATCAAATATTTCAGTAAAATATGTAATTTTATTTGTAAGAAACTGAACTCATTCTTACCATCTTGAAGCATCAATCTTATTTTTAAAAGCACAAGGACAGAATCATGCAGACAATTTGGACATATGAATCATCAATACTTTAGCAGGCACAAAAATTCAGCCATTTTTTTGACGTCAGTCAGGCCAGCTAAATGATCGCCTACAGTAAGCTATTCAGCAGGCAACGAAAGCTGAAACATCGACTAGAGCAATAGGGATTATCCTAATTACTCTGATTTTTGATTCACTAAAAAAGGCTTAGTGGCCATTAAAAGTGATGAGACAGCAATCTCACAGAACTGATGCAGGTAAGGAGACAATGTAATTACTCTTAAAAACTGTAATCTACAACTAGACACAATTCAATCTTAAGATTGGTTTAGGCTTTCATTGCCTACGTTTAGGATTAGATGGATGCTGCAAGGATTATTTCAGCACAATCCATGGGAGAACTGCACACAGTTACTGTTCACAAAAGCTCTACTGCCCATATCCCTGTAACTGGGTTCAGCACAATTGGTTGTACTTTTATTTGTGGACTCACCCATATTGATTGGCTACCCAAAGTATTTCATACATAAGGAAGGGTTAAAAAAGTACTTTTTATTTCAAAGTCTTTTGGAAAACCAAAGCAACTTTCAAATCCTCACAGGATGAGGGACACAAACTTCTTCCTCGCAACCTGTACATGCACAGAATGCAGTAATGATTGAAATTTCTTTCTGTTGTGGGTTTAAAATATCCAGTCTGAGCTCAGGCTTTGAGGCAGGCCGAGACCGTCAAGTAAAAAATATAATTAAGGTATTAAAAGACAGACAAATTCAATTGACAAATGTAATTGTTGTTGTGAAATATGTAATTTTATTTCATTTTGTTTAAAATACTTATTTTGGAAATTAAAAATGGAGAAAAATGGTGCATGAACAAAATTTCAGATGAAATTTTCCCGTAAGGAGGAATGATGGGGCATACAAAGCTAGAGTTCCCTGGGTGACAAAGGAAATAGAGCTTAAAATAAAACAGAAAAAGGAGGTTTATGACAAATGTCAGGTACAGAATACAGCAGAAAACAAGGCAGAATACAGAAAGCAGGGGGAAATTGAAAAAGGATACAAGGGAAAAGAGAGCACGAGAAAAGATTAGCAGGTAACATAAAAGGGAACCCAAAGATCTTTTTATAAACATAAAAATTAAAAAGATAGTTAAAGGAATGTTGGGACCGATTAGGGCCAAAAAAGGAAATCTTATGGAGGCAGAGGGCATGACTGAGGTACTGAATGAATACTTTGGATCTGTCTTTACAAATGAAGATGAAGTTAATGTTGCAGTGGTGTGGGGGGGGGGGGGGAGGGCGAAGTAGAGATATTGGATAGGATAAAAATAGACAGAAAGGAGGTGAACAGGTTGGCATCACTCAAAGTTAACAAGTCAAACGGTGCAGATGGGTTGCATCCTAGGTTGCTGAGGAAAGCTAGGGTGGAGATAGAAGCTCTGACCACAATCCTTCAATCCTCCTTGGGTATGGGAGTGGTGGCTGTGGACTGGAGGGTTGCAAACGTTACACCCCTGTTCAAAAAAAGGGGTGAGGGATAAGCTTGGTAACTACAGGCCAATCAATGTCAGTATTGGGAAAACTACTAGAGACCATCGTCAAGGAAAAGTTAATTCTCACTTGGAGAAGCCTTGTTAAAGGCAAATCGTGTCTGACTAACATGACTGAGCTCTTTGATGAAGTAACAGAGAGGGTTGAGGAAGTTAGTGCAGTAGATGTTGTATTTATCAACTTTCAAAAAGGCATTTGATGAAGTACCACATAACAGAATTATTCAGAAAATAGAAGCATATGGTACTGAAAGGACGGTGGTAACTTGGGTACGTAATTGACTAAGGGATAGGAGGCAGGGAGTAGTGGTGAACGGATGTTTTTCTGACTGGAGAGATGTATGCAGTGCGGTTCCCCCAGGGATTGGTATTAGGACCATTGCTTTTTTTTTGTTATATATAAATGACCTGGAGTTGGGTATAGGAAGTACAATTTTGAAGTTTGCGGATGATACAAAACTTGGTAATAATGTAGTAAGTAGTGAGCAGGAGAGCTGACTTCAGGAGGACAGACAGTCTAGTGAAATAGGCAGACACATAGCAGATGCAATTTAATGAGGATTGGGAGAAACAATATGGAGAGGCAGTTTAATCTAAATGGTTCTATTTTGAGCGGAGTGCAAGAGCAGATGTACCAGTGGGTGGGCGGGCATATTCACAAATCCTTGAAGGTGGCAGTGCAAGTTAATAAGGTAGTTAAGCGTATGGGATACTTAACATGGAAGTCATGCTAAACCTTTACAAATCACTGGTTAGGCCTCAGCTGGAGTATTGTGTACATTTCTGGGCAACACGCTTTAGGAAGGATGTCAAGGCCTCGGAGAGGGTACAGAGGAGGTTTGCCAGGGATGAGGGTCCTCAGTCACGTAGAGAGATTGGAAAAATTGAGATTGTCCTCCTTAGAACAGAGATGGTAAAGTGGAGACCTAATTGAGGCATTCGAAATTATATGGGGTTTTGATAGAGCAAGTAGGAAGAGACTATTTCCTCTGGCGATTGGGTCAGTTACCAGAGGTCATAGATTTAAAATAATTGGCAGAAGAACTAGAGGGGAAATGAGGAGAAACTATTTCACAGAGGGTTATGATGATCTGGAACACACTTCCTAGGAAGGTGGTGGAATCAGATTCCATAGGAATGTTCAATAGGCAACTGGACATGTATTTGAAGAGAACTAATTTGCAGGGTTATGGGTATAAAGCAGGGGGGCGGGGACTAAATTGGACAGCTTTCAAAGAGCTGGCACAGGCAGAACGGGCTGAATGGTCTCCTTCTGTGCTGTAAGATTCTAATCCACTCCACAACACCATCTAGTGGCTAGAGCATGGAACCTCAGAGTCACAGCTGTCACATTAATAGGAGAAAATCCTATTGGCCCGGAATTTGCAGTCCTGATGACCGCGAACTGGCAGCATTGGCCGTCATTTCGCCATTGAAACGGACCACGTCAGGATTTTGCTCATGCGCAGCCTAATGCATAAATCCCGAAGTTGCGGTTTTTCGTTCACTGGTCCTCCACAGGCTGTGCCGTTAACTTGCGTTTCTTTCAATTATGCATCAGAAAACACGAATTTCTCATCACAGAGATCACGAGATCTTTGCGGGAGCTTACTTCGGGGCCAGCGGCGAACGCCTTTGCTTCGCCACTGACCGCAAATTACGGGCAATTAAAAACGTGACCAGGCAGGCATCACCAGATGAAGACAATATCAATAACAAAAAGCTACAATTTGTTACTGCCAAATTATAACTGTTAAACATCTACAGTTGTCAGAGACCAAGAAAAGAAATGAGGAAGCAGAATAATTCATCTTCCAGTTTAGTAGGAAACAAATAGCAACAGAAAGAAAACAAAATAAAAATTCACAAACTTTTATATTTCAAATTTACATTTCCACAACTTGCTCATTAGGGTTAAAATCCTCTTCAAAGATTTAAATACTATTTTTTCTCCAATATTTCTAGTCCAGTAACAAAATTGTGAGAATGCCTTTGAGATGTTTGATTTCAGAGATTGCAATTACTACCGGCGTGTTAATTAAGAGCAAAGCAGGCATCCCCTCTGTTTTTGTTAAGAGGAATATAACCCAATTTGGCCTTTTAAAGGCCACAATACTGGAAAAATGAAAGTAAAATGCCAATAGGCCACTTTTGCAAATGAAGGAGGATGACATTACGTCATGCAGTTTCTCTACAATACACTATTCAGAGAGGTTCTCACCTTTTGAAAGCAATTTCCGAAACTTTTGTGTGGCTGCAAGCTGCTGATCAGGATCTTCTGAAAATATCATCTGTACCATTTCCACTGTGATTACACCTTCCTACAATTGAGGGCATTTAAGAGCATTAATAACACTTAACGGCACAGAAGGAGGACATTCGGCCCATCGAGTCTGTGCCGGCAATCTGCAGAGCAATCCAGTCAGTCCCATTCCCCCGCTCTACCCCCGTAGCCCTGCAAGTTTATTTCCCTCAAGTGTCTATCCAGTCTCCCCCTGAAAACATTGAAGCGTGTCCGCTTCCACCACTTCCGTCGGCAGCGAGTTCCAGGTCCTCACTCGCTGCGTAAAAAAGTTTCTCCTCACGTCCCCCCTGTATCTCTTGCCCAAAACCTTAAATCGGTGTCCCCTAGTCCTTGTACCATCAACTAGTGGGAACAGCCTTTCCCCGTCTAGCCTATCCAAACCCATCATAATCTTGTACACCTCTATCAAATCACCCCTCAACCTCCTTTGCCCTAATGAAAACAAATCCAGATTCTCCAACCTGTCCTTGTAGCTAAGATCTCCCATCCCCGGAACCATTCTGGTAAATCACCTCTGCACCCTCTCAAGGGCCTTCACATCCTTCCTATGGTGTGGTGACCAGAACTCGATGCAATACTCTAGTTGTGGCCTAACCAGTGTTTTATAAAGGTTCAGCATAACTTCTCTACTTTTGTACTCAACACCTCTATTTATGAAGCCCAAGATCCCATATGCTTTGCTAACCACTCTCTCAATACATCCTGCCACCTTCAGGGACCTATGCACATTAACTCCCAGGTCCCACTGTCACTGCACACTCTTTAAAACTGTGCCATTAAGTGCATATTGCCTCTCCCTGTTCCTTCTGCCAAAATGCATCACCTCTCACTTCTCTGTATTAAATTCCATCTGCCACTTGTCTGCCCATTCTGCTAGCCTTTCTACGTCCTGTTGCAGTCGATTGGTATCATCCTCACTGTTTGCCACACCCCCAAGTTTGGTGTCATCAACAAATTTAGAAATTCTATTCTATTCCAATATCCAGGTCATTTAGATACATCAAAAAAAGCAGTGGCCCCAGCACTGACCCTTGGGGAACACCAATGTCTACCATCCTCCAGTCTGAAAAACAACCATTTACCACAACTCACTGTTTTCTATCCTTAAGCCAATTCGTTATCCAAGCTGCCACTGACCCACCTATGCCATGAGCCTCAATTTTGGTAACCAGCCTTCTATGTGGGACTTTGTCAAACTTCCTAAAATCCATGTAGACAACATCCATTGCATTCCCTTCATCAATCCTCCCTGTTACTTCATGAGAAAATTCAATTCGTTTAGTCAAACACAATCTGTCTTTTATAAATCCATGTTAGCTCTCCTTAATTAGCTTAAACCTCTCCAAGTGCCAGTTAATTTTTCCTTGATTATTGTTTCTAAAACTTTACCCACCACTGATGTTAAACTGACCGGCCTGTAGTTACTAGGATTGTCCTTACAGCCTTTCTTGAACAATGGTGTCACATCCGGCCAATTACCACCCCATCAGTCTACTCTCAATCATCAGCAAAGTGACGGAAGGTGTCATCGACAGTGCTATCAAGTGGCACTTACGCACCAATAACCTGCTCACTGATGCCCAGTTTGGGTTCCGCCAAGACCACTTGGCTCCCGACCTCATTACAGCCTTGGTCCAAACATGGACAAAGGAGCTGAATTCCAGAAGAGAAGTGAGAGTGACTGCCCTTGACATCAAGGCAGCATTTGACTGAGTGCGGCGTGAAGGAGCCCTAGTAAAACTGAAGTTAACGGGAATCGGGGGGAAAACTCTCCACTGGCTGGAGTCATTCTTAGCACAAAGGAAGATGGTTGTGGTGGTTGAAGGTCAATCATCACAGCCCCAGGACATCACTGCAGGAGTTCCTCAGGGCAGTGTCCTAGGCCCAACCATCTTCAGCTGCTTCAATGACCTTCCCTCCAACATAAGGTCAGAAATGGGGATGTTCGCTGATGACTAGAGTTCAGTGCCATTCACAACTCCTCAGATAATGAAGCAGCCCATGCCCGCATGCAACAAGACCCGAACGATTCGTGCCACAGAAGTGCCAGGCAATGACCATCTCCAACAAGCGAGAGTCTAACCACCGCCCCTTGACATTCAATGACGTTACCATTGCCGAATCCCCCACCATCAACGTCCTGGGGGGGTCATCATTGACTAGAAACTTAACTGGACCAGCCACATAAATACGGTTGCAACAAGAGCAGGTCAGAGGCTAGGTATTCGGCAGCGAGTGTCTCACCTCCTGACTCCCCAAAGCCTTTCTACCATCTACAAGGCACAAGTAAGGAGTGTGATGGAATACTCTCCACTTGCCTGGATGAGTGCAGCTTCAACAACATTCAAGAAGCTCGACACCATCCAGGACAAAGCAGCCCGCTTGATTGGCACCCCATCCACCACCTTAAACATTCACTCCCTCCACCACCGGCGTACCGTGGCTGCAGTGTGTACCATCTACAAGATGCACTGCAGCAACTTGCCAAGGCTTCTTCGGCAGCACCTCCCAAACCCGTGACCTCTTCCATCTAAGACAAAGGCAGCAGACGCATGGGAACACCACCACCTCCAAGTCACACACCATCCTGACTTAGAAGTATATCGCGATCCTTCATCGTCGCTGGGTCAAAATCCTGGAACTCCCTATCTAACAGCACCGTGGGAGTACCTTCACCACACGGACTGCAGCGATTCAAGAAAGTGGCTCACCACCACCTTCTCAAGGGCAATTAGGGATGGGCAATATTGCTGGCCTTGCCAGCGACATCCACATCCCATAAACAATTTTTTTTTTTTTTTTTTTTTTTAATTGCCACTTTCCAATTCTCAGGCACCTCCCCCGCATCTAGGGAAGATTGGAAAATTATGGCAAGTGCTTCCGCTATCTCCTCCCTCAATTCCCTAAGCAACCTGGGATGCAAGCCATCTGAACCAGGCGAGTTATCCACTAAGCATACCCAGTCTTTCTAGTACATCCTGTCTATCAATTTTCACCCCTTCCATTGCTTCTACCTTTTCCACTTCTACCGATATTTTGTCAGCATCCACCGCCTCAGTAAACACCGATACAAAGTACTCAGAGTATTCTCTCCTTGCCCTGCGCCTCTAAGCATATATCTCCTCCTTTGTCCCAAATAGGCCCCACCCCGCCTCTTACTATTTACATGCTGGTAGAAGATTTTTGGGTTCCCTTTTATGTTAACCGCCATTCTACTCTCATATTCTCTCTTTGCCAATCTTATTTTCATCTTCACTTCCCCTCTCAACTTACTGTATTTGGTCTGGTTCTCCCTTGAAGAAATCACCTGACATGCATCATACACCCTCTTTTTTTGTTTCGTCATCTTCTTTATCTCCCTCGTCATTCAAGGAGCCCTTGCTTTGGTTCGCTTACCCTTCCCCTTGTTGGAATGTACCTAGCCTGTACTTGGAACATCTCCTCAAAGATCACCTATTGTTCCGTTAGTTTTTCTGGTCAGTCTTTGATTCCATTTTACCCTGGCTAGGTCCTTTCGCATCCCATTGAAGTTAGCCCTATTCCAGTTTAGAAGTTCCACTCTAGATTGCTCCTTGCTCCTCTCCATTGCTAATCTAAATCTTATGATACGATGATCATTTGCTCTCCCACAGACACTTGGTCGACCTGGCCCACCTCATTCCCCAGCACTAGATCCAGCAATGCCTCCTTCCTAGTTGGGCCAAGAACAGACTGGTCAAGTAAATTCTCCTAAACAGTAGTTCAAAGTGATGTTAAACACGCACAAAAACATTCTTATTCCCTCTACTTACCCCTGGTATAGATACTACAGTGGAACTTATATCAGGGTCCTGAATGGGGCTTTCAAACATGGCTTCATCACCTCCAGGAACTGCCACATTTCTGCGTTTGAACAACTGAAATATGAACAGAAAAAATAAAGCCATCAGCTGAAAAGTGTAACTGAGCCTATTTATCAAAAAGTATTTTCAGAGCTATTACATACACACCTGCTCTTCCCTTTTCTGTTTTCGTAGTTGGATTCCCTCTTCCTCTCGTCGCCTTCGCATTTCCTGAGTGTTTAATGCTTTGTTCTTGTAGCTTCTCATTCTGTAGTTATCTTTTACTGGGCTTGCCATGTCTGCAATTAAATGTCCCCAACATTATCAGACAAAGGTCAACACTGTTATTGCTTTAAAAAGCAGGAAAACCACTACCAATGGTTTTCTCCCACAAACACAAGGACAATCATACTTTCAATAAAAGATCCAGCACAGCATAAAAATTCCATTTGGAGATAAAGATATGAAATCTGCAGTCATACTTTTTTGTTAATGTTCAAAATCACTATGTAAACACTTCGAATAGAAAAAGACTAAAGATGCAAATATTTTCTTCACAAGTTTGTTAACAAACCAAATCACTCAAAATGCATTTGATTTTTTTTGCCAATTTTTCAGTAAATTAAGTTTCTAATTTCCAAGATAAGAGTTTAAACAAAATGAGTAGCGAAAAACTACATATTTCACAAAAATATGCTTAACTTTATGCACTGAATTCTCTTGTTTATTTTAATACTTTAAACATCTCTTCCTCCCTCCCAGACCAAAGCCTCTCGCAAAAGCCTGGCCTTGGCTAGATTTTTTAATTTAACCTCATAGTAGTTGGAGAAAGTTCTGAGCGACATTGGTGCATTCTGGCCATTTGCAATTTGTAGGATTTCCCTGCAGGCAATCTGTCCATCAGTCATCCGAAGGGTACAAGAGTCGCTTTGGTTTTTCCAAAAGACATTAAAACAAATCGAATACTCAAAGCATTATTTCAGGCAATACTGTCATTTATCTAAATTTATTAAAAATGCCATTTTTCTTTTTTGTGAATTGTTCAAACAACTAGACACAGCAGCCCTTATGATCAATGATTCTGTTTCTAAGTCAAAAAAAATTGTTTGGAGAGAACAGATTGGTTATTATTTGCAGTGGAAAATTCAGTTAAAAAATCACTCCTAAAATAGTTTGAAACAATATGAAACAATGAACTTTGTGTGCTTTCAAGTATTTTTGTTTATAGAAATTTACATTAATTAAAGACCATAAAAGTCAGCAAATTCATTAAGAATGCATTATATTTTCTACTCCTGGCACACGCAAGGAGTGCAAATCACAAAAATGGGCATCACTGCCTGTGATTTTCAGGAATATAAAAAAGACAGGAACCAGCTGACAATGGGGAAAGTGGTAAAGATGTAAAAGGGTAGCAGATAGTTATCGGGGAAGGAGCCAACAGGGGATTTGTGGTCTTATCGTTTGAAAAGGCCCAACTGAACTTTGGGTCCCATTCTCCTGGGCCCTACTATCCCATAAGGCTGTTAGATGCTGCTCCCCCAATACTGCCAGACTGGACTCACCAGTGCTTCATAACTCCTTTACTGGTCCTGCTGGAAGGCAGGTGCCCCTTCCCCAGGCTTCCCGCACCTCTTAACTCAGATCCCTGAATGCCGTCCAGTGCTCACAAACTCCTAGGTGCCATTCCAATGACCCCTGATAGCAATGACCTAAAATTTCCAGATTCTGAATTCTACCTTCCCAATAATCACTAATTCCAAATTCCTTCTCTTGTTGATCTTTTATCTCAGCGCTGTCCCAATGGTCCCAGTACTTCCCTCTTCAGTGTATCCAGAACCCTGTGACTCCCCCAAGTGCCCCCAGACCCAGAGAGCCCCCTCAAAATACTGCTAGACTCAGACCACATTTTAATACTACCAGACTCGCCTTCCCAGCGCTTCTTGGACCACCCCCAATGATGATGTCAAGGTCTTTGCTAACACAACACCCCTGTTCTGAAAAACCTCTGACTCACCACGAATAAAGTCAAGGGATATAAACATCCAGCGCTCGTTCTCTAATTTTCTAACTCAACCTCAATGTCAGTCTCCAAAAACCTTGTCTAATAGATGATTCAAAATATTTATCAGCCTTTATGAAGATTTCTTTCATAAGATCTGTTCCGAATGTATGTTGCACTAATTTAAATTTAATTTCTCTTGTACTTCCACAACTATTCTACTACAGCAAGTAATCTTCAGATGATACCAGTGGTGTTTTGAAAAGTGCATAATGCATGTACTCAAGGAGCACAGATTTCTTTCATCTGTTGTCAAGTTCTGACAAGCAAAGGCAGCATCAGAACCAATTCAATGAATGACAGCATTACAACTCAAGCTTCCATTACTGTACATACTTTGCTACTCTGAACCAAAGAAAATCTCATGTCCTTTAATTCCACAAAGACAGTTAAGGTTTCTATACTAACAACTACTACTGCATATTTTTGATAGCACCATTCTTAGTCCTTTATTTATCAACATTATTGGCCCCTCTTCTGACCTCAGCTTAAACCCCTGCATCTTCCCCACTGAAAGCTATTGCCAATAAACTCAAATTCCTATTTAATGTGAAATACTTTGTTTTCCTCCCTTAAACACTATTCTAGTATCCCTTGCACACTCCTGGACAAGAGGAAAAAGATCTAACTTGGTCCCTAAGTTCCACTCCTCCATGGTCCATCTGATTCTTCCCTTCTTCGACTTCTTCATCTCTGGGGATATGCTGGTATCTACTACATGTCTATTGACTCCCACCTTGATTATACTTGCCTGACCTGCTGAGTGTTATCAGCATTGTCTGCTTTCACCTATTTAAAAAAGAAACACCCAATAGTCTTTCCCTCTAAATCACAACTTTTATGGGCTTAATTCCACCAATAATTTTGATAGAATAGCAGAGAGTGTGGGCCGAATGGCCTCCTCCTGCGTCTAATTCTGAGAGGAAGGTCAACGCTTGCTTCCGCCCCCCCGGACTGTGCCATTAATCACTGACAAGTTTTCCCACACGAATGATGACAACCTGGGTAAAGTGGACGGCGACTGGGAAAAATGTACCCGGCAAAAAAACATCAGCAATCAGAGGAAGAAGGCGGTGGGTGGCGAGCACAGGGAGGGACGCCCCAAATCACTCGGCCGCACACACCCACAAGATGCCGGGGTCGGTGCATGTCCAGCACTAATGGAGGTGGGCCCCGGGAGCGACTCCCCCGCCTTCACCCACACACTCGGGATCAGAGTGGGGAAAACCCGCCGCACCGAGAGTCCTGGCAAAAGGTCCCTTCATTAAACACCCAGACCCGACAGCAGCGGCGGCGGCCCGCATTCCCCGAGCGGCCTACCGCACACAGCCGTGGATTTACCACCTCCACTTACTCGCTGCCCGCAGAGCTCGGTGTGGTTTGGTAATGGCGGGCGGGGAGTGGCCCCGCGGGTGGGGGTGGGGGCAATGCGGCGCGGGCTCACCTCAACCGCCGTCCTGGGCTCCGGGCAGCTGCGCGCGCACCGACCGTCGAATCCGCGCGAACAATATGGCGCGGGTGAAGGAACGTTCTCCCGGCAGGCGCTTCGCCACCAGCCCGATCTGCGCCTGCGCGTCGCCTGCCAATAACACGGGCCATTTACTCATCAGAATCACAGAATGGTTACAGCACAGAAGGAGGTCGCTTTTCGGCCTTTCGAGCCTGGTCCGACTCTCTGCAAGAGCACTTCAGCTAGTCCCACTCCCTCGCCCTTTCCCGTAGTTCTGCTATTTTTTTTGCTTCAGGTACTTATCCAACTCCCTTTTGAAAGCCACGATTGAATCTGCCTCCACCACCCTTTCATTCCAGATCATAACCACTCGCTGTGTAAAAACGTTTTTCCTCATGTCACCTTTGGGCCTTCTACCAATCACCTTAAATCTGTGTCCTTTGGTTCTCGACCCTTCTGCCAATGGGAATAGTTTCTCTCCATCTACTCTGTCCAGACCTCTCATGATTTTGAACACCTGTCAAATCTCTCAATCTTCTCTGCTCTAAGGAGAACAACCCCAGCTTCTCCAGTCTATCCATGTAATTAAAGTCCCTCAACCTCATTGAAACTTATAAAATTCTAACAGGACTAGACAGACTAGATGCAGGAAGGAAGTTCCCGATGGCGGGGGAGTCCAGAACCAGGGGTCACAGTCTAAAGATAAGGGGTAAGCCATTTAGGACAGAGATGAGGAGGAATGTCTTCACCCAGAGAGTGGTGAACCTGTGGAATTCTCTACCACAGAAGGCAGTTGAGGCCAATTTATTAAATATATTCAAGAAGGAGTTAGATATATTTCTTAAGGCTAAAGGGATCAAGGGATATGGGGAGAAGGCAGGGACGTTACTGAGTTTGGATGATCAGCCATGATCTCATTGAATGGTGGAGCAGGCTCGAGGGGCCGAATGGCCTACTCCTGCTCCTATCTTCTATGTTTCTATAACCCTGGAGCCATTCTTGTAAATATTTTCTGCACCCTCTCTAAAGCCTTCACATCTTTCCTAAAGTGTGGTGCCCAGAATTGGACACAATACTCCAGTTGTGGCCGAACCAGTGTTTTGTACTCTATGCCTCTATTTATGAAGCCCGGGATCTCATATGCTTTTTTAACCGCTTTCTCAACCTGTCCTGCCACCTTCAAAGATTTGTGCACATATACCCCTAGGTCTCTCTGTTCTTTAGAATTGTACTCTTTAGTTTATATTGCCTCTCCTCATTCTTCCTACCAAAATGTATCAATTTGCACTTTTCTGCATTAAACTTCATCTGCCATGTGTCTGCCCATTCCACCAGCCTGTCTATGTCTTCTTGAAGTCTATCCCTATCCTCCTCACTGTTCACTATACTTCCAAGTTTCGTGTCATCTGCAAATTTTGAAATTGTGCCCTGTACAGCTAAGTCCAAATCATTAATATATATCAAGAAAAACAGTGGTTCTAGCACTGATCCCTGGGGAACACCACTGTATATCTTTCTCCAGTCCAAAAAACAATCGTTCACCACTACTTTCTTTTCTGTCACTTAGCCAATTTCATATCCATGCTGCCACTGTCCCTTTTATTCCATGGGCTTCAACCTTGCTGGCAAGCCTATTTAACAACAACTTGTATTTTTATAACACAAAAAAATACAAAGTACCTTTTCCCTACTTTAATATATTCAGAATATCGTACTTTCAGCGCCTGCTAATTTGTCCCAATTTTTGTAATTTCCACATTGAAGAACTCTCTGGCGGAAGTGGTTTGTGTGTGTGGGGGGGAGTCGTTTCGCTGTAACGCATTGGTGAACAAGCTCGATCACCGGCCATGATTATCAGTGTGCGCACGCGCACTAGGGAGGGGTCTGTTGTGGGCGGACGGAATTCGATGTAACACCGGAAGTAGCGTTTCTGTGCCAGTCAGTTCCCCCCAGCCCTGATGGTGCAAGTTACGAATTTTGTGGGGCTGACAATAGTCACAGATCAAAAGTCATGTTTTTTGAGGACACGAAGCCTCTGTCGCGGTGATAACACCAAAGTGGTCGTTACTGTGGCCTCCAGTCGGCAGGGCTGAGGCGGTGAGTTCTCCTTCTCTCTCTGCCCTTTACGCCAGACCGAGCTTTCAGAATATCCCCTCTTCAAATTGTAAACTGCTTACTGAGTGAGAGGGAGCAGCAGGGAGGGATGTTAGGGGCGGGCATTTTCAACATTTGGAGGTAAACAAGTAATGGCACCAAATTCTGCACAGTGGTTTAGGCCACAACGAGTGAAGAGATGAAAGAGGGAATCCGAGGGTCAAAGAGAGGTCTAGAAAAAAAAGAGATAGAACATAACAGTAAAAATAAAATCTGTACAATAGCAAGGGAACTGTCAGAGATACAGTGAGAAAATTAAAGAGGCAAATCAGTTTGAAACTGAAGACGAACACAAGATAGTAAATATTCTGAAAATGTTTGCTCCATGTATTTACAAAGGAAGACAGGAGCCAGTGTCCTATCAAAAAAAAAAGTACCTGAAATATTAACACTGTTTCCCTCCACAGATGCTGCCCTGACTTGAGTATTTCCAGCATTTTCTGTTTTTATTATGAGGGAGTTAGTGGACACTGGGGTGCTATTATTAGTTTGGAATGACTAATATAGTGCCTATATGCAGAAAAGGTGACAACACAGACCCCAACAACTGAAGACCTATTACTTCTACGATAGCAACCTATTACTTCTAATTCAGTTCCATGTAAAGTAATAGAATTGAATATGAGGAGTAAACTTGAGAATCAGTATAACAACCTAGCTAGTTAATGGCAATCAACATAGGTTTAGATAGAGAAACTCCTGCTGGACCAACCTCCTTGATTTCTTTTAGGAAGTGATAACCCAGGTCAACTGTGGTAAATCCTACAATGCTGTGTACTTAGATTTCCAAAAAGTTCCACACAAAAGGTTACTATTTAAGCTCAAAGCTGCAGAAATTCAGGGCAACAATTGGGCATGGATAAGAAATAAAAATAGAGAACAATTGGTGCTGGTTTGAGGGGTGATGATAGGGTGGGAGTACCGAATGGAGTGTCCCAGAGTTCAGTGTTAGGCTCACTGCTGTTTCTAATTTGCATCAATGACTTGCATTCAGAAACTCAATGCAAATTGGTAAAATTTGTAGATGCTACTCAGTCCAGTGCAACAGAATCAAAGGAGACAGGTCAGAATTTACAGAATGAGCTAAACAAAATATGTAAGTGTGCTGAACAGGACAAGCAGCTGCGAGACGATAAAGAGCAGCCCGAGAGCGAACCTGAATTAAAACAGCGGCAGCGGTGAGAGGATAAAGAGCGGCCCAAGAGCGAACTTAAATTAAAGCAGCGGCGAGAGGACAAAGAGCAGCCCGAGAGTGGACCTGAATTAAAGCAGCGGTGGGAGGATAAAGAGCAGCCCGAGAGCGGACCTGAATTAAAGCAGCGGCGAGAGGATAAAGAGCGGACCTGAATTAAAGCAGCGGTAGTGGCGAGAGGATAAAGAGTGGTCCTGAATTAAAGCAGCGATGAGAGGATAAAGAGCGGCCTGAGCGCGGACCTGAATTAAAGCAGCGACGAGAGGATAAGGCGCGGCCTGAGAGCAGACCTGAATTAAAGCAGCGACAAGAGGATAAAGAGCGGCCTGAGAGCGGACCTGAATTAAAGCAGCGACGAGAGGATAAAGAGCGGCCTGAGAGCAGACCTGAATTAAAGCAGCGACAAGAGGATAAAGAGCGGCCTGAGAGCAGACCTGAATTAAAGCAGCGACGAGAGGATAAAGAGCAGCCTGAGAGCAGACCTGAATTAAAGCAGTGGCAGCGGCGAGGCTCCGATTCAAAAACAACAACAAAAAATGAGAGTGACGTCACAGGAGAGCAGGTAGGTGACTGGTTGGTGAGTATTACAGATTTTTTTGCTCTCTAAGTTAGGGAAGGGGGTTAAATTAAGAGCTGAGAAACTGTAACTTGCTAATACTTATTAAATTAATAACTTATAAGCTAGATAAAATAATCAAACAATAAAACTAAAATGTCGATTGAATAAAAGCTTTAGCTAATTAATTAATAAATAAAACAAGGTTAACGATGGCAGGGCAGGTGGTGTGTCACAACTGCAGCATGTGGGAGTTTATCAGAGCATCGCGATCCCGAGCAACCGTGTCTACAACTCGAGGAACTTCGGCTCAGAGTTGTTGAGCTGGAGTATGAGCTGCCGACATTGCGATGCATCAGGGAGGGGGAGATTTACCTGACACTTTGTTCCAGGAGGCAGTCACACCCTTTAGGTTAAGTAATACTTTAGAGTTCGTCAGTGGTCAGGGACAGGAGAGTGTGACTACGAGTCAGGAAGGTATGGAGACCCAGGATGTAGTGATGGAGGAGCCTCAGCCCTTGACTTTGTCCAACAGGTACGAGGTACTTGCTACCCGTACGGATGAGGAAAAGGACTGTAGGGAGGATGGGCAAACTGACCATGGCACTGTGGTACGGGGGGGGGGTAGAAGGAAGGAATGTGGTAGGGGACAGTATAGTCAGAGGGATAGCTACTGTTCTCTGCAGCCACGAAAGAGAGTCCTGAAGGATATGTTGCATTCCCGGTGCCAGGGTTAAGAAGCTGCTGGAGAAGAACTTGAAGTGGGCGGGGGAGGGTCCAGTTGTCATGGTCCATGTAGGAACCAACGACATAGGTAGAGTTAAGAATGAAGTTCTGCTGCGGGAGTTTGAGGAGCTAGGGTCTACATTAATAAGCAGAGCCTCAAGGGTAATTACCTCTGGATTACTACCTGAGCCATGTGCAAATTGGCATAGGGTCAAGCAGATCAGAGAGTTAAATGCGTGACTCAAAGAGTGGTATGGGAAGAAGGGGTTTCAATTCATGGGGCACTGGCACCAGTACTGGGGAAAGAGGGAGCTGTTCCGTCGGGACGGGCTCCACTTAAACTGGGCTGGGACCAGCGTCCTCGTGAATCAAATAACTAGGGCTGTAGATAGGGCTTTAAACTAAAGAAAGGCGGGGGGTGGGTCAGGTGAGGGGAAATTTAGAAATCTAAAGTGAAAGGTCAAGACAATAGAGCAGTGTAGCGCTTTTGGGTAAAATAAACAGTGACAGGAAGGGACAGAGAGTTTAACAGTAGCAGTGCAGCAGAGAATAAGGTCAAAGTAGGGAATAATGGTAAAAAAATTAAAGGCTCTTTATCTGAATGCATGAAGCATTCGTAACAAGATGGACGAACTAGTGGCACAAATCGAGATAAATGGGTTTGATCTAATAGCCATTACAGAGACGTGTTTGCAAGGTGACCAAGGTTGGGAACTAAATGTTCCAGGGTACTTGACGTTTCGAAAAGACAGGCAGAATGGAAAAAGAGGGGGGATAGCCCTGACAATGAAGGATGACATAAGGACAGTGGAGAGAAAGGATCTCGGCTCGGAAGATCAGCAAGGAGAATCAGTATGGGTGGAGATAAGGAATAACAAGGGGCAGTAAACACTGATGTGAGTAGCATATAGGCCCCCCTAACAGTAGCTATACCGTTGGACAGAATATTAATCAAGAAATAGTAGCAGCTTGTAACAAAGGTAAAGCAATAATCGTGGGGAATTTTAATCTTCATGTAGACTAGACAAATCAAATTGGCAAAGGTAGTCTGGAGGACGAGTTCATGGAATGCATTTGGGACAGTTTCCTAGAACATTGTCATGGAACCAACCTGGGAACAGGCTATTTTAGATCTTGTATTGTGTAATGAGACAGAGTTAATTAGCAATCTCATAGGAAAGGATCCTCTGGGGCAGAGTGATCATAATATGATAGAATTTCACATTAAGTTTGAGAGTGACTTGCCTAAGTCCGAAACTAGAGTCTTAAACTTAAATAAAGCCAATTACATAGGTATGAGGGTGAGTTCGCTAAGGTAGAATGGAAAAAATAGATTAAAAGGTATGGCGGTAGATAAGCAGTGGCTAGCATTTAAAGAAATATTTCATAATTCTCAACAAAAATACATTCCATTGAGAAACAAAAACTTCATGGGAAAAGTGATCCATCCGTGGCTGACTAAAGAAGTTAAGGATAGCATTAGATTGAAAGAAGAAGCTTATAATGTTGTGAAGAATAGTAGTAAGCCTGAGGTTTGGGAGAGTTTCAGAAACCAGCAAAGGATGACCAAAAAATTGATCAAAAGGGAAAAAATAGAATGAGAGAAAACTAGCAAGAAATATAAAAACAGATTGTAAGAGCTTCTACAAGTATGTAAAAAGGAAGAGAGTAGCAAAAGTAAATATTGGTCCCTTAGAGGCTGAGACAGGAGAAATTATTATGAGGAATAAGGAAATGGCAGAAACGTTAAACAAATATTTTGTATCTGTCTTCACAGTAGAAGATACAAAAAGCCTACCAAAAATGGCAGGGGACCAAAGGTCTAATGAGGGGGAGGAACTTAATGTAATTAATGTAAGTAAAGAAGAAGTACTAGAGAAACTAATGGGTCTAAAAGCCGACAAATCCCCTGGACCTGACGGCCTACATCCTAGGGTTCTAAAAGAGGTGGCTGCAGAGATAGTGGATACATTGGTTTTGATCTTCCAAAATTCCCTAGATTCTAGAATGGTCCAGCGGATTGGAAGGTCGCAAATGTTACACCGCTATTCAAGAAAGGAGGGAGAGAGAAAACGGGAAACTACAGGCCAGTTAGCCTGAGATCAGTTGTCGGGAAAATGCTGGAATCCATTGTTAAGGAAGTGGTATCAGGGCACTTAGAAAATCATAACATGATTAGGCAGAGTCAACATGGTTTATGAAAGGGAAATCGTGTTTGACAAATTTATTAGTTTTTTGAGGATGTAACTAGCAGGGTAGATCTCCTTAACAGAGACTCTGTCTTCGACGCAAGTATCCTCAACTCCATCCCGCAGCATGCTACCTGCCACCATCTCGGCACAACCCCGGCCCGGCATGAGGTTGAAAAGGCCATCTGACAACTGAAGAACAACAAGGCCTCAGGAGCAGATGGAATTCCTGCCGAGGCACTAAAGCATGGCGGAGAAGCACTACTGGCACGAATTCATGAACAAATTTCTCTTATCTGGAAGGAGGAAAGCATGCCAGGGAATCTGAGATGCTGTAATTGTGACCATCTTCAAGAAAGGTGACCAGTCCGATTGCGGTAATTACAGAGGAGATTCTCTGCTGTCTGCCACAGGGAAAGTCATCACAAGAATCCTCCTCAATCGCCTTCTCCTAGTGGCCGAAGAGTTGCTCCCAGAGTCGCAATGTGGATTCCGCCCACTAAGGGGCACAATGGACATGATCTTCATCGTGCGTCAATTACAAGAGAAATGCAGGGAACAGCACCAACCGCTGTACATGGCTTTCTTTGATCTCACAAAGGCCTTCGACACTGTCAACCGTGAGGGATTATGGAGTGTCCTCCTCAAATTCGGCTGCCCTCAAAAGTTTGTCACCATCCTCCTCCTGCTTCACGACGACATGCAAGCCGTGATCCTGACCAACGGTTCCACCACAGACCTTATTCACGTACGGACCGGGGTCAAGCAAGGCTGTCATTGCACCAACGCTCTTCTCGATCTTCCTTGCTGCAATGCTCCATCTCACCCTCAATAAGCTCCCCGCTGGAGTGGAGCTAATTTACAGAACAAACGGGAAACTGTTGAACCTCTGTCGCCTCCAGCCCAGATCCAAGGTAGGCCCATCTTCTGTCGTCTAATTACAGTATGCAGACGCGCTTGCGTCTGCGCTCACTCGGAGGTCGAACTCCAAACCAGTCAGCACCTTCACCGAAGCGTACGAGAGCACGGGCCTTGCACTAAACATCCATAAGACAAAGATCCTCTAGCAACCTGCCCCCACCACATAGTACTGCCCCCCGATTATCAAAATCCACGACAAGGCCTTGGACAACGTGGACCACTTTCCATACCTCGGGAGCCTACTGTCAACAAGGGCAGACATCGATGACAAAGTCCAACACCGCCTTCAATGTGCCAGTGCAGCCTTTGGTCACCTGACTAAGAGTGTTTGAAGACCAGGACCTCAAACCCGGCACAAAGCTCATGGTCTACAGAGCAGCAGTGATACCCGCCCTGCTGTATGCCTCAGAGACATGGACCATGTACAGCAGGCATCTCAAAGCACTGGAGAGGTACCACCACGCTGACTCCGCAAGATCCTGCAAATCCATTGGCAGGAAAGGCGCACCAACGTCGGTGTTCTCACTCAGGCCAGCATCGAAGCTTTGACCACGCTCGATCAGCTCCGATGGACGGGTCACATTGTCCGCATGCCCGATACGAGACTCCCAAAACAAGCGCTCTACTCGGAGTTCCAACATGGCAGGAGAGCCCCAGGTGGGCAGAGGAAACGCTTCAAGGACACCCTCAAAGCCTCCTTGAAAAAGTGCAACATCCCCACTGACACCTGGGAATCCCTGGCCCAAGACCGCACAAAGTGGAGGAGAAGTATCGGGAAGGCACCGAACACCGAGTCTCTTTGCTGGGAGCAAGTGGAAGCCAAGCGCAAGGAGCGCACGTCAACCCAAGCAGCCCGCCCACCCCTTCAACCACCGTCTGCCCCACCTGTGACAGAGACTGTAGGTCCCGCATTGGACTCATCAGTCACCTGAGAACTTATTTTTAATGTGGAAGCAAGTCATCCTCGGTTCCGAGGGACTGCCTAAGAAGAAGAGATAAAGGGGAACCAATGGGCATAGTCTCAGGATAAGGGGCTGGCCTTTTAAGACTGAGATGCGGAGGAATTTCTTCACTCAGAGGGTTGTGAATCTTTGGGATTTTCTCCCCCAAAGGGCTGTGGATGCTGAGTCGTTGAGTTTATTCAAGGGTGAGAGAGAGAGTTTTTTGGACTCTAGGGGAATCAAGGGATATGGGGATCGGGCAGGAAAGTGGAGTTGAGGTAGAAGATTATTGAGTGGTGGAGCAGGCTTGTGGGGCCGAATGGCCTACTCCTCCTAACTCTTATGTTCTTGAGTTCAATAAATGCAGAGTAGCAATTAATAAAGCCAATAGAATGTTGAACTACATAGCAAAAACAAGTTGGAGGAAGTTATGAGCAAACTATACTGTCAGATCACGTTTGACTACTGTGACCAGTTCTGGTCGTCCAATTGGCTAATTTAGTGTATTGATACCTAGAAACAAAACATACCTAAACCAATACACTTTACTGCAGTGCTAGTATACTTTTTGTATGATGCTCTTAATTTGCTACTAGTACGACACCAAACTGTTGCATAACCTAAAATGCTCTCCCAACTCTAATAGAACAAAATCTACAAATGTTGTGCTGGGTACTTTTTTTTACAGTTTTGAGTGGACATACTGTGAAGATGTAATTTTTTTAATACATATTTTACTGAAATTCTTGTGTAAACATGCCTATAGTATGACTGCACAAAAATTTCACAAGCTCACCATTGTATTATGTTCAAATCCAAGTGACAATCCTGTAATATTATTGTTGTATTAATGTAATATTCAAGTACCTTCATCCTTTCTTGGTGTACTCTAAACGTTTTCTTGTTTTATACTGTATGTGGTTAGAATCAGAGAATCTATTTCCCAATTTTATTGTTCCCAACTCTTTCTACCCTATCTCTGGGTTAGCTGAAATGATAAATTTGACAGCCTAACTAATACATATGTCACTCTACTATGTTGGATCAGACTACAGGTGAACAAATGCTGTGTTCAGTGCAAAGTGACAGCCCTGGTGAGGTGACAGGATTACTAATCCGCTTGAGATTTAATTAAAAAATCTGTTTTAAATATACATGGAGGGTGGGTGGATGGAGCACCATCATTACAAGGACTGCAGCAGTTCCAGATGAAGGCCCTCTTTCACTTTCTCAGGGCAATTGGGGATGGACAATAAATGCAGACCTGCCAGTATCGCCTAGATCCAATGAACACTTTTATTAACAAAAGAAATACATTCCTGCTTGTTAGATTTTAGAAAGTCTGTCACTAGTGATGCAAAACTAAGAAACCTAGCTCTTTAAGAATGATAACTGCAGTATGTAGTTAAAAATGTTCTTAACTTAGGCTAGAAAATATTGTGAACCTAAATAAAGTAAGCAGATGGCAGTGATTTAAATGTATGTGTCTCTGCTATTTGCATTGTCCAGTATAATTGTACTGCGTTTAGCGGTGCCATCTATAACTGTGCTGCCACATTGTCTCTGCAATTGAGCTACTTATATGCATTTTGAGTGGAAACTGTAATTATACAAAGTTATATTTCACTTTTAATTGCTTTTTTGCCAGTAGGACTTATTTCTTGTAAATTCTGTTCTAGACAGGACATTTCTGGGGAATAGACTGCTGAAAGAGATTACTTTGAATGTTTGAGATCAAGCAATTTTCAGGTGATGGAGGCTGTATTTGCAAGCTGCTACAATGTCATCAGATCACTTTGAAGATCTCAATTCTGGCAAGAAGTGCTTAATGATATCCATTGCAGTCTAGATCTACGCATGATAGAAACTTTTCAGACTGATTTTTAAATATATACATTTTGGGTTCTTGGGTGCCTTGATTTAATTAAAAGGTAAGTACCCACTTTATGTTCAGCAATCTAGAGCTGAAAAAGTTTGATAAATCTTTTAAGATTTTCAGTACTGTGGCCAAATAAGATTTGAAGCCATTGTTAATATTATGTTGAATGGAGATTTTTGAGAAGGAATTGGGATATTATCATTGCAGAGCATTACTGTTGCATGATTCACAGGAAGATATAGGCCCGTATTTTCCGATCGCAGGCCTCCCGCGGGCGGAGGCCTGCGATCTGGAAAAATCTGCGCCCTTACCTGAAAGCTCCCGGGACGCGCACAGTTCCGATGCTGGGCCTCACCAAACTCCAAGTGCGCAGGGCCCACGTATCCCAGAGGCACATGTAGTTCGCAGCATCCCTGGGATCACGTGGGCCATGGGGAGCCAATCACAGAAGGGAATATCTGGCCCATAAATAATAAGAGATACCAGAGCTGTGGGAAGAGATTTAAATGATGGTTATAAGCTGTGAGTGATGCTTCAGCAGTTGATAACAGATGTCCTTATCAGTAGAGTCTTTGAATCACTCTAGTGTGGGCTCCCTTGCCAGTTAAATGGGCCACATGGTGCCTTACTGATTACTTTCAGAAGGCTTTCGATAAGGTCCCACATAAGAGATTAGCGTGCAAAATTAAGGCACATGGGATTGGGGGCAAGGTATTGACTTGGATAGAGAACTGGTTGGCGGACAGAAAGCAAAGAGTAGGAATAAACGGGTCGTTTTCCGAGTGGCAGGCAGTGACTAGTGGGGTACCGCAAGGATCGGTCCTAGGACCCCAGCTGTTCACAATATAAATGATCTGGACGAGGGAATTGGATGTAATATCTCCAAATTTGCAGACGACACAAAGCTGGGTGGGAGGGTGAGCTGTGAGGAGGATGTCGTGAAACTCCAGTACGATTTGGACAGGTTGGGTGATTGGGCAGAAACATGGCAAATGCACTATAATGTGGATAAATGTGAGGTTATCCACTTTGGTGGCAAAAACAGGAAGGCAGATTATTATTTGAATGGCAATAGATTGGGAGAAGATGAAGTGCAAAGAGACCTGGGTGTTATTGTGCACCAGTCGCTGAAGGTAAGCATGCAGGTGCAGCAGGCGGTTAAGAAGGCAAATGGTATGTTGGCCTTCGTAGCAAGAGGGTTCGAGTACAGGAACAAGGATGTCTTGCTACAGTTGTACAGGGCCTTGGTGAGACCGCACCTTGAGTACTGTGTGCAGTTTTGGTCACCTTACCTGAGGATGGACGTTCTTGTCATGGAAGGAGTGCAGCGAAGATTCACCAGGCTGATACCTGGGATGGCAGGAATGACGTATGAGGAGAGATTGTGTCGATTGGGCTTATACTCACTGGAGTTTAGAAGATTGAGAGGGGATCTCATCGAAACTTATAAAATTCTGTCAGGCCTGGACAGACTAAATGCAGGAAGGATGTTTATGATGGCCGGGGAGTCCAGAACCAGGGGTCATAGTCTAAGGATAAGGGGTAAGCCATTTAGGACTGAAATGAGGAGGAATTTCTTCACCCAGAGTGATGAACCTGTGGAATTCTCTGCCACAGAGGGTGGTGGAGGCCAGTTCATTAAATATATTCAAAAAAGAGTTGGATATATTTCTTAAGGCTAAAGGGATCAAGGGATATGGGGAGAAGGCAGGGACAGGGTACTGAATTTGGATGATCAGCCATGATCTCATTGAATGGCGGAGCAGGCTCGAAGGGCCGAATGGCCTACTCCTGCTCCTATCTTCTATGTTTCTATGTAATACACACCTGGAAGGTTCAAGTTAGATCCCTGACATGTACTGTGTTATCTGATATCAGATGGGGTGGTAGTTTGGATCTGTTTGTTGACCTCCAGCAATCCTGAGGAAAAATCAGTCAAGTTTCCTACTTCGGATGGCTGCCCAGTGTGGGCATCAGGTTAGGACAAGATTGACCTAGGCTGCGATATACTGTGTCTTGATACCCCCTGTGTATGCTCCCACAAATCATTTTTTAAAAACTCAACAGTCAGGTGGGGGATATGAGTATTTTTAAAAGGAAATATACTTGATAACATTGCAGGGTCTGGTATATTCTTTTAATTATGCATATCCTATTTGTTGCACCATAAATATTACAGAATATATTTCTCATATTTACAAGCTAGCAGTCTTTGCATTGTACAGATATGCAATGTCACGATTTTTTTCCTTTTCTTAAATAGATGTGAGAGTGTCAATTCGTTAATACGGCATGTTCACCTGTGATATTTGTGGGCAAAGTGACCTGTCCGAACCAGACATGAGGACACATATTCTTATTGTCCACGAAGAAAATGAGTACAGCTGTCCAATCTGCAATCTTTCTGGAATCAGCTATAATGAATTAATGTTCCATATAGAGACCTCCCACAGTGAGGTGAAACCTGCAGATGATGGGGCAAGCTGTTCCATTGATAAAGAAAAGGATTCCGATTCTTCACTTCAGACCAGTAGGTTGACTCAATTAAAACATAAAAAGGCTCTGGAACAAAAAGAATTTGAAGTGGACAGGATGGAAGAGCCAAAACCAGAAGAGCTTCAGATGTCTTGCGCTGCTTCACCTTCTAACTGTGAGAGACCACTTAGACAAAACTTAAATAGAAAGAGTGAATCTAGAAGATTAATACAATCCGAAGCTTTCAATGGGCATTTTTCAGGAACTGTTTGGAGGCAACCCAAGCAAAAACTATCTGATAAGAACAATGAAGGATCAAAAGACAATGGACTTTGTGGCAGTTCTGAAGAATCTGTGAAATTTGATGCCCCAGAATGTCCTTTTTGTGGCCTAATAGGAAGTTCAGGAGAGGATCTAAATGAACATGTTAAAACCAAACATGTAGAGATGCTGGAAACCCCTCAAAAAGGTGTGATCTATGTGTATGATACAATACTTCTAATCTTCAGCAGTATAAATGTGGCAGAACTAAGAGCTCAGTGATGTGGGTAGAGAAATGTCACTTTATTTATAAAATTAATACTCTAGGGTAGTCCTCTACAATGGCCTTATCCTCACCTATTTGTCTGAGAAATGCAAACATTCCCAACCTGCTATGTCTAAATTTTTTTAAATGTTACACTTTTTTTTAAGTGGTTCATTTCCCAATTAAGATCATTATCCTCACTGCATTTCCAAGCCTAGTTGATGGAATATGTTTGCTTAATTGTGGCTCCCAGTACCTCCTGCTGCTTACTGCTTTCAGGAGAGCAGCACTATGTACCCAGTTGGTACTAACATATCTAGGCTATGGTTCCTCCTGGACTGGAATCTGCATTAGTCCCTATGAGCTGCTGGTGATGTAATGGGCTTGAATTTGCGGTCGGAGGCTTCCCATGGGCGGATGCCTCCAAACAGCAATAAAAGTACGTGCCTACCTGATGGTCCTGGATCCACAGAGGCTCGCGCATGTGCAAATAGCCCAACTCTCCGCCAGCGGATGTCCATTTCCCTGGGTTGCAGAGGATCTGTCAAGAATATTCTTGACAGATCGCAAGTTCCAGGTTTTCGCGCAACGCATGCGTAAACCCAGAACTTGCGAGGCACTTGTGGCCGTGCACGCACCGTGTACGTCGTCATAGGCCCCTGGAAAATCCGGGCCACTGTGTCCTGTAGGTGGCATCAGTTGAGTGGCTTTCTGCTAATTCTGGAGACCTGATAGTGTCTCGGCAAGTGAGGGGAAATAAAACATTTCTGTAACGTAGGAGGTTTTCTAAACTCTTTTGCTTTCTACTTGGCAGAAGTGGTTTATAACAAAAGTTTCCCCTTTCATAGAGGCTAAATCTTTTATTGGAGCAAAACCAAATTTTTGTATGAAGATTCAATTAATGGTATCTCAGACAAACTTGATATGCTAGATCAGTATGAGTGTTAATCCCCCCAACCGTTATCCCTGTCAGACCCTCCTTCCTGACTTGCCCTCGTGCTGGGGATCGTAAGAGCATAAGATACATGAGCAGGAGTGGGCCATACAACCTGCTCTGCCATTCAATAAGATCAAGGCCAATGGTCCCTGTAAGCTGCACTTTGTTCTGCGTGGCCTGTTTCTTTTAATGTGCTGTCCCGTTAAATTTTCGCACATGCGCGGTATTTACAATGGAGAAACCGGTGAGCGGCCTGCGTGGGATCTTTCCCATTACTGCGCGGCCGCGCAGCTTAGAGGGAACATTGATGATGGCTGAACTTCTACCTCAACTCCACTTCCTGCCCAGTCCCCCTATCCCTTGATTCCCTTAGTGCCCAAAATTCTATTGATCTGTGTCTTGAATATACTCAACAACTGAGCAGCCACAGCCCTCTGGGTAGAGAATTCCAAATATTCGCAACCCTCTGAGTGAAGACATTTCTCCTCATCTCAGTCCTAAATGGCTGACCCCTTATCCTGAGACTATGACCCCTGGTTCTAGATTTTTCTGCCAGGGGAAATGGCCTCTTAGCATCTACCTTGTCAAGCCCTCTAAGAATTTTATATGTTTCAATGGGATTACCTCTCATTCTTCTAAACTCCAGAGCATATAGGCCCATTCTACTCAATCCCTCCTCACAGGACAGACCTCTCATTCCGGGAATCAGTCTAGTTCCCTCTGGTCCCTGGTGGCACGCTTCTGATGCCCAATTTTAATAGCTGGGCAGCCACATCCTGCCTACTTCCCCGGCTGTTTTGGTCAGGGAGTCAGCCAGCGGTATGGTAATGAGGCTCGGCCACTGAAATCAGCTGGGCCTCCCCACTGCCAGTCGTGGATGAGCTGGCTGTTTGCTATGCTGCGTTCTTACCTAGAACTTCAACTGACCCTTATATGTTTCAGTAGCATTTCTGAAGTTGGTGCGTTAGTTTGTTTTGATGGCTTCTTGGCCGAGTTTGATATTTGGTTTAAGGCCCATTAATTCGGGCCTCCACGGGTGTGTACGCGCTGGGTACTCGCGTGTGGGCCCAATGGAAGTGCCGGTTTCCTGCATGCACTGCGCATGCGCGGGAAACCGGCACTTCCGTTCCTCTGAAAGCAGGGGTTCAGAGGTCAAACGCGTGCGTGGGGGGAGTCTGCACGTGCGCTTTGGGCTTACGTTTTTTTTTACAGGTTTTTCCGTGAGGGTAAGTCTTTAGAATTTAGAAATGTAAAAAGCAGGCGTAAGGCCTGCTTTTTCCAAGGTAAGTGGTCAATTAATTAAAATTAAAACATTTTTTCCACAGGTTTATTATTTTTAAATACTTTAAAGCAAGGTAAGTTTATTTTTAGCCCCGTTAGAATGTAAAAAAAAATTTTCCAAAAATTTAAATTGTTTAAAATAGTTATTTAATGTAATTTATAGTTTATTTAAAAAGTGTGATTTAAAAAAAAAAAAAAAAAAAAAAAAATTTGAAGGTTTACTGCTATTTTGGGGCCGTAGTATTTATAACTATTGACAGGTCTTTCTGTCAATACTTATGAATGGAGCATTCCCTGCTCCGATTGGCTGCCCATGGCCCACGTGATCCCAGGGGACGCATCGAACTAACCGCCCCTGGGACACGCAAGCACTGCGCGCCGGCAGCTGGACGGGGGCCCACGGCTCAACTGCCGGCGCGCAAGGTAAGTGCGGGTCGGGGGCTTACACCCGCGGGAAGCCCCCAACCTGAATTTCTGGGCCTATGTATTTTGCATCAATGCAAAGTGGTTTTGCCTTATGATGACACAAAAACGTGTACGCTTTGCTTAATTAAGAGCAATGAGTAGCTGGCAGTATAACTCAACATTGCAGGTTTTACATTAATTTGAGCAGGCACCTGTCCCAAACCTGTACCTGCAGTCTAACAGCACCATTCATGTTTATTGTAGTGTAGAAGGGGAAGGTATGTCATATTTTTGCTCATGAAGCTAGAATAAGACCAATTTCAGTGTGTCAGTTTGTTTATCTCTGTTAACCTTAATGTCATTTTTTGGTGGCGGGAGATGAAAATGAATTGATTTAAAAGAAGACACTCCTGGGAAGGGCAGTAAAATCACATTATAATGTTTACCTAAAATCCTCAACTATCTTGAGTCAAAATAAGTCTCAATGTTTTAAGTGGAAAAATTGATCTTTTTTTCATCTTTGTGAGCAATCCATGCTGGAAGCACTCATTTTATAGGTAGTTAGCCAGCAATTTAATTAATTAGATCACTTGAGATTGGTCAAATTCATGTACCTCCTTCCCACCACAAAGCACTTTTTGATAGGTGTGTATCTCTCTTCCTTCATATACTAAAAACAACAGGTCAGCTCATTATATCACATCACAAAACAACCTATTATCTTTTTTTTTTAAATGTCCTATTTGTATAAAATATCTGCTAGTATTTTGTATGTTGAACTGGAGTTTAATTTTCACCTTGCATTTGTTAGGTTGTGGAAAGCAGAGACTGTATTCATGTCCCATGTGCAAACTAGTATTTGCAAATTGCCAGATACTGCAGGAACATGTTGAGTTGCACTTAGCTGAGAGCAGAGCTGAAGGTAATACATTGTGTTGCTTTTCTAAATAAGATTATAATGTGAAAAGCTGTTCTTTATTGGTTTAACCTGGCAAATTCACTTAGTTGTCCAACAGCTCGGCTCTTGACACTGAAAGGCACTTTGAAAATTTGCAAAGCTTCCACAAAATTTATTTCTGTAATCACGTCTTTGACCACTTCCTGCAGAGTTTCTTCCATTTCCTGCTTGGTTTCTCAACTGATCCCCAGCTAAATTCCTTGGGGTGTTTGTTATACAAGTGAAAGATGCTGTATACATGTGAGGTTGTTGTTGTAGTAGTACCAAGAAACTGTTATTTTTGTTTCATTTCAAATTTCTAGCATTTAAGGTTTTCCATTTTATGTATGCTCTTCTGAGATTGGTGTTAAGGCATGTTCTGGGGCAGAGTAGAGCGAATGTTACCGTACGTCTATTTTTTTGAGCATTTGATGTGAATTTTGAATGCTACACATTTCATCAGTTACCCTGTTCAAATCGTCATGGTGGATGCATAGTGTTTATTGCCAAGTTCTACCTTGGCCTCTTCCCAACGCCTTTCACAGCTTTTCCTCAGAATGTCTCTTTCATCCCTCCCACCTCTCACTTGGAATCCTTGTCTTGTACCGTCCTCCAAAGCAAACCCTGTTTTCTTCAATGAGATCTCCATTAGCCTCTGTGCCAACTGAGTCCTCATCCTTGGTGATTTTCAATGATGCCTACCTCATGCTCCCTTGACCTGCTCCCAGTCAACATGCTGATCACTGAATTACTGTTCCTATGCACCATGCTTGCTGATGTTAGTGGCTTCCTTTGCTCAGGCACCTAAACTCCCTTAACCCCATTCCTCCTGTCCTTACTCGATCTCACTGCAGATAAACTCTCCCACGACTTTCACAATCCTCCCCTTGATCCTGCCATCTCTTGTGGCCTCTCCATTTTCCAAGTCTCAATAACTGACTAGGTTTTATCTTGCCACTTCCTCATCTCCCTTACTACTACATCCATCTGCCTTCCACCCACCCCAATACCATCACCATCCACTTTTGAAAAAACTCCGTTCCCTTACTAATTGCCTTTCAAGCTCCCAACTCCCTCTCCTTTGGCCCTCCACTCATCTCGACAACTCTACTGGTGTTGACCTGCTCGACTGCTTTCTTGCCCCTGCCTTTGATGCCCTCATTCCCAGTCACTCATAGTCTCCCACCCCTCCTGTTCTCTCAGTACAGCCTCCCATAATTCTGAGAGATGCAAACTTGAGCTCATCTGGTGCAGAGTTATTCATTATACTTATAATTATTATTACACATTATTGATATACTTAATTGCTAGATCTATCAGAATCATGTTAAGCACTACTGTATCTCATGCTCCTAAGCAAGGATAATCCTTAGCTCCTTTTCTTCATGATGAACCATCTCCTCAAATCTCTCCCATCACTTAGCCTGCCCACTAGGTCATCTGTTCCAATTATGCCTACCTCATGCTCATGATGGTGATGCTCCCTTGACCTGCTCCCAATCAACATGCTGACTGATCAACTAGCCTTCCTAGGCACCATGCTTGGTGATAATGGCTCCCTTTGCTCAGGCGCCAACTCCCCCCCCATTCAAAACTGCCATCATCACCCTCGCCTTCAAAAAGCTCACCTTTCACCCATTCATCTTCCCCATCTCGAACATCCCTTTCCCATATAAGATCTTTGAATGTGTCATTGCCTTGAGGTTCTGTGCCCACCTGTCCCAAAACTACTGTTCAAATCCCTTCACTCCAGCTTCTGCTCAGCTGAAAGCCCTGGCCAAAATCATGAATGGCATCTTTCGTGACCTTGACCACAATGCATTATCCCTCTTTGTTCTTGACCTCTGTAGCATTTGATATTGTAGACCATTGACTCTGCTGTATTGTCCAGCTGCTTAGGACTATCCTTATGTAGTTCCAGTCTTACACAGCCAGTGCATCTCCAGCAAAGGCCTCTCCTCCTGTCCCAGCACTGTCACCTCCAGAGCCGCTCATGGATTTAATTCCCCCCCCCCCCCGGGCTTTCCACTTTCTCAGCTACATGACGCTCCTCATTGACAAAGGCATGGGCCAGTTTCCATATGTATGCTGGTGAAACCCAGCTCTAAACTTTCTCCACCACTTACCTTGAGCTCACAGCCACCTCTGTGAGGGTCGACAGGCCTGCCATCAAATTGTGGGTGAGTCAACATTTCCTTCAACTAAACATCAAGAAGACTAAAGACATCTTTTTCAGCCTCTGCCATAAACTCTGCTCCCTTTCCAGTGCCTCCATCCTCTTCCCCAACCACTCACTCAGGTGGAATCAGAACTTGCAGAGCATTGGCTTCCTGATCAACCCAGTTTGAGCTTCAAACCATTTTATCCATCACAAAGACCGCTTATTTCAATCTCTGCCACATTGCACCTACCTCACTCCCACTATCACCTATGTAAACTTGAGGTGATCCAAAACTTGGCTGCCCGTGTCCTAACTTGCACCAAGTCCCGTTGCCCTATCACCCCTGTGCTCGCTGACCTACATTGGCTCCCAGTTAAGCAACGCCTCAATTTCAAAATTCCCATCCTTGTTTTCAAATCCCTCCATGACCTCGCCCCTCCCTATCTCTGTAACCTCCTTCAGCCCCACAACCCCCCGAGATATCTGTGCTCTAATTCTGCCCTCTTGAGCATCCCTGATTATAATCGCTCAACCATTGGTGGCTGTGCCTTCTGTTGCCTAGGCCCCAAGCTCTGGAATTCCCTGTCTAAAACTCTCTGCCTCTCTTTCCTCCTGTAAGACGCTCCTTAAAACATACCTCTTTGACCAAGCTTTTGATCACCTGCCCTAATTTCTCCTTGGCGTCAAATTTTTTGTCTTATAATATTCCTGTGAAGTGCCTTGGGACGTTTTACTACGTTAAAGGCGCTTTATAAATTCAAGTTGTTGTAAGGCCTATTTCTTATCATTTCTCCAATTGGACATCTGTCTGGTGTTCAACAGGCAGAAAGGTCTGTAACTGTATCTGATCTGATTAGAGGCAGTTCTGCTTATATAATTGTCAAATTTCTGGTGTTTTGCGACTTCTTTCTGACTATATAGAATGATGTTTTGCTAGAAGCAGAGTGAAGGAGCAGTTTCTGAATAGAAATTTTCAAGTTACGGTAATAGTATGTAAGGGCAGGAACAAGCATTTTGAGTGACTGTATAATAAATTGTACACTATATGCACAATGTTCCTGTTATAAAACAACATATCTTCTTACTTACAGGAGCAAATTAATGGAGTAACTGCTAATATATATGTAAAACTGGATTATTATTTTAATACAGGATGTTAAAATATACCTATTGAGAATGTTGTGCTGCTTATATATATTTAATATTTGTATTGGGATTGTCTGTTTCTTCTACTGATTTGTCTCTAGAATGTGCCCTGGCTGATCGTCAATTTGCCCAAAGACTACAGGAAGATGAAGAAAAACAAAGAAGGCTTTTTGAGACAAAAGGAGAGCGGGAGGAATTTCAAAAACTTCAGGTATTTGCCGAAAACTCTAGATAGATCCTTGATTTTCATTGTTCACTTGTCGCCAACATCTGAAAATGCAGTGCTGTCTCCAAGTACATCAATTTATTTGAATGTTTCTAAAATTTTCTGATATATATGATTGTACCATTTTGGAATCTTTATCTATTTGGCCATGAATAGATTTTGTTTCGGTTAATGTTATGACATTCCCTGCTGCAGCAACTGACTTTCCTCCCTGTTCCAAACACAAGGCCCTCTGCCAGTGAGTGGGCCTGCGGCAAGTTAGCATCTGGCCTATGTACATGACCTGAACTTGTAATCATGATGGCTATAATGATCTTGCTATGAAGTTTGATTCAGCTTACAAAGGGCTTACTAAGGCCAGAGATACATAAGCCATTTAGAATGTTGTTTAGGTTGGGTCATGTCTAATGCCCTCTTGAAGGACTACAAGAAGTCAATCCTCACTACCACCTCTGCAATCCCGTTCCCTCTGAGAAAATTAGAAATGCCAAACATTCAACTTCACTCCCAGCTTTCTCAATTTAAATGGGTTGTCACTAGCTCAATTTGGCCCAGTTACTTCAAACAATCTATCCACTTGTACATTACTGATACCCTTTATAATTTTAAATACCTGAATCAGATCCCCTCTAAGTCTGTATTTCTAGTAAATCCAAACTGAAGGCATAAAGTCTATTTTCATGACTTCGACTGGGGATTATTCTTGTTGCCCTTTTTTGTATCTCTCTCGAGCCAGTGTCCATATTACAAATTTCAGGTCTGCCTTAGATACTCTCTTGGATACAGCAGTGCAGATCTACTCCATAAGCAGTCCAAGCATCTTGCGTTTAGGACTGCCCGCACTCCCCAATATCTTATCTAATAATATATAGCACAACCTGGGGGTGTAACACTAGGACCCCTTGTGATCTGATATCCGGTCTTTCACATGTGCCCTCACGTGCGCTTCGCCAACCTTTAAGTAGGTGGACTGAAACAGTTTAATGGGGTGAAGCTCGATACAGATCATTAGCTGCTTTAGTTTACAAACAGCAAGTGAATACAGTTATAACTAAACATCAACTTAACTAACTTCAGATCCAACCTTATTAACAAAAAGTGCATTTTTTATTAATTATCAGCAGGCTCACTTAACTTTTTCTGGGCAACCTTCTGGTTTTGACCAGTTCTGAGTTCCAGATGAGTGAGTTTCCTCTTGCTAGGCCAGGCTCCCTTCCCAGACCTAACTGGATTGATTGCTTCATGTGTATCCCTTTTCCTCCCTGTGTTACCAGGAAATGTAAGGTCTGCCAGGGTGGTATGGGGAAAGGTAAAGCAAGAAACGAGTCTGGGGGAGGGAAGGGGGGGAGAAGGCAGAACGGGTTAGAGAAAAAGAAAGACTTGCATTTATATAGTGGCCTTCACGACCTCAGGACGTCCTAAAGCACTTTACGGCCAACAAACTTTTAAAGTGTAGTCACTGCGGTAGATAATTTGTGCACAGCAAGATTCCGCAAACATCAATGAAATAAATGACCACACAATCTGTTTTAGATGTTGATTGAAGGATAAATGTTGATCAAGATGCCCGGAGGACTCCCCTGCTCTTCACAGAGTCACAGAAACCCCACAGTGCAGATAGAGGCCATTTCGGCCCATCGAGCCTGCACCGACACATATCCCACCCTATCCCTGTAACCCCACCTATTTAATCCCCCTAACACGAAGGGTCAATTTATCATAGCCAATCAACCTAACCCGCACATCTTTGGACTGTGGGAGGAAACCGGAGCACCCGGAGAAAACCCACGCAAACACAGGGAGAATGTGCAAACTCCACACAGACAGTTGCCCGAGGCCGGATTCGAACCCGGGTCTCTGGCGCTGTGAGGCAACAGTGCTAACCACTATGCCACCGCCAGAGACATGGGAAGATGGAGAGGGAGTGGAAGAGGGGAATGGAGGAGGAAAAAGAAATACAAATCTACTCTGCAAATAACATTGCAACAAACAATGGTTTGTTTTGGAATGTAAGCTTAAATTCTTCAACTCCAAACATTTTTGCCTACAGCTTATGAACTGTTTAAAAATTTTCATTAATAGCATTTACAGAAATGTCTGGTGACAGCCTCCAGCAGTCTCTTTAAGGACTACTGGTTTGGCTGCTAAGTGCATTAAGAAATTGACCACAGCATGCACGGTGCAAATAAATTTTGCAATGGAGGCCTGAAACAGGCGTTCTACCCCATCTTTTCATCTGCAAAGGGCCTAATGCTTGTTTCAGGTGCGTGCCCTAGACACCTATACAGGAGCCTTTACCAATATGGTGGGAGGTGCACTTCGGACGCGGAATGTACATGCGCACAGTCTGCCATATTGGATGCTTGGGTGCCTGTTTTACGCCTACATAACGGACATGACAGCAACAAATTTTTAGGCCATGATTTTTATTAAGATATAGATAAATTTTTGTAACAAAATATTAACTCTTTACAAAATTATAATCTTTTGAGACAACAACATTTTGGCCATACTAAAGGTTACTCGGTTGGGAGTAAATACCCCTTAAATTCCACTTTAGTTACTAATTTACTAGATCATTGGGCGATGAGTACACCAGAACAGCAGACCATTGGACATGGCACAGCAACTGGGGGAAGCTGTGTTTATAACCAGAACAGCATGTTCTTCTTGACCTTTAGTACCTCAAAGAAGTGGGAGCATATTGGAGAAAGGTTAACTTGCTCTCATCAGACTTGCTCTTTGCTTGATTATTTTTCCATATACATATCTGTCTATAATATATTAAGTACTTTCCTGTAAGTGTTCTACTTATTTCTGGTAACACTTTCCGCACCGCACATTGTTGATTGTTTCAAGCAGCCTATTCGCAGAGTCACCATGAGCAACTCCACAGGAGACCTGCATGTAATGTATATTAAAAGTCTTTGAATACTGTTGGGGGGGATGACTCATCAGGGGAAGGCAGCAGCAGCCAACTTCCTGGCACCATGGGTGGCTCTGCTGCACAGGCTGGAAGGAAAAAGAGTGGAAGAGCTATAGTGATAGGGGACTCAATTGTAAGGGGAATAGATAGGCGTTTTTGCGGCCGCAATCGAGACTCCAGGATGGTGTGTTGCCTCCCTGGTGCAAGGGTCAAGGACGTCTCGGAGCGGCTACAGAACATTTTGGAGGGGGAGGGTGAACAGCCAGTTGTCGTGGTGCACATAGGCACCAACGATATAGGTAAAAAACGGGATGAGGTCCTAAAAGCAGAATATAGGGAGTTAGGAGGTAAATTTAAAAAATAGGACCTCAAAGGTAGTAATCTCAGGATTGCTACCAGTGCCACGTGCTAGTCAGAGTAGAAATAGGAGGATATTTCAAATGAATACGTGGCTAGAGGAATGGTGCAAGGAGGAGGGATTCAAATTCCTTGGACATTGGAACCGGTTCTGGGAGAGGTGGGACCAGTACAAACGGGACGGTTTGCACCTGGGCAGGGCCGGGACCGATGTCCTAGGGGGAGTGTTTGCTAGTGCTGTTCGGGGGGGTTTAAACTAAAATGGCAGGGGGTTGGGAACCTGAGCATGGAGACAGAGGAAAGAAAAACGGGGATAAAAGCAAAAGATAGGAAGGAGAAAAACAAAAGTGGCAGTCAGAGAAATCAACGGTTTAAATCAAACGTGGCCACAGTAAATAATAATTCTAAGAGCGTTAAAACAAGCCTGAAGGCTTTGTGTCTTAATGCGAGGAGCATTTGTAATAAGGTGGATGAATTGGCTGCGCAAATAGAGGTAAACGGATATGATTTGGTTGGGATTACGGAAACATGGCTCAAGGATGGCCAAGACTGGGAACTCAACATCCAGGGGTATTCGATATTCAGGAAAGATAGGCAAAAAGGAAAGGGAGGTGGGGTAGCATTACTGGTTAAAGAAGGGATTAATACAATTGTAATGAAGGATATTAGCTCTGATGACGTGGAATCTGTATGGGTAGAATTGAGAAATACAAAGGGGAAAAAAACATTAGTGGGAGTGGTATATAGACCTCCAAACAGTAAGGCGGAGGTTGGGGATGGCATTAATTAAAAGGGAAATTAAAGAAGCGTGCAATAAGGGCACAGCAGTCATCATGGGTGACTTTAATCTACATATAGATTGGGCCAACCAAATTAGTAACAATACTGTGGAGGAGGAATTCCTGGAGTGTTTACGGGATGGTTTCCTGGACCAATATGTCAAGGAACCAACCAGAGATCAGGCCATCTTAGACTGGGTATTATGTAACGAGAAAGGATTAATTAGCAATCTTGTACGAGGCCCCTTGGGTCGGAGCAATCATAATATGATCGAATTCTTCATTAAGACGGAGAATGTAGTAGTTGACTCAGAGACAAGGGTCCTCAATTTAAATAAAGGAAACTACGATGGTCTGAGGAGCGAGTTGGGTAGGATTGATTGGGGAATGGCACTCAAAGGGTTCACAGTGGATAGGCAATGGCAAACATTCAAAGACTGAATGGATGAGCTACAGCATTTGTTCATCCCAGTTTGGCATAAAAATAAAACAAAAAAGGTGACTCAACCGTGGCTAACAAGGGAAATTAGGGATAGCATAAGATCCAAGGAGAGGACATATAAATTGGCTAGAAAAAGCAATAATCCTGAGGATTGGGAGCAGTTTAGGAGTCAACAAAGGAGGACAAAGGGATTAATTAAGAAAGGGAAAATAGAATATGAAAGTAAGCTTTCAGGGAACATAAAAACGGACTAAAAGTTTTTATAGATATGTGACGAGAAAAAGATTGGTGAATGCAAGCGTAGGTCCCTTACAGTCAGAATCAGGGGAATTTATAATGGGAAACAAGGAAATGGCAGACCAACTAAATACATACTTTGGTTCTGTCTTCACAAAGGAGGACACAAATAACCTCCCAGAGATGTCGGGGAACATAGGGTCTGATGAAAGGGAGGAACTGAAAGAATCAGTATTTGTAGGGAAATGGTGTTAGGAAAATTGGGACTGAAGGCTGATAAATCCCCAGGGCCTGATGGTCTACATCCCAGGGTACTTAAGGAAGTGGCCCGAGAGATAGTAGATGCATTGCTGGTCATCTTCCAGAACTCGATAGACTCTGGAACGGTACCCATGGATTGGAGGGTAGCTAATGTTACCCCACTATTCAAAAAAAGGTGGTAGAAAAAAAGCGGGGAATTATAGACCGGTAAGCCTGACATCGGTAGTGGGGAAAATGCTGGAGTCTATTATAAAAGATGTAATAGCAGAGCACTTGGAAAGCAGTGACAGGATCGGACAAAGTCAACATGGATTTACAAAAGGTAAATCATGCTTGACTAATCTACTGGAATTTTTTGAGGATGTAACTGGTAAAAATAGATAAGAGAGAACCAGTGGATGTGGTGTATTTGGACTTTCAGAAGGCTTTCGATAAGGTCCCACATAAGAGATTAGCGTGCAAAATTAAGGCACATGGGATTGGGGGCAAGGTATTGACTTGGATAGAGAACTGGTTGGCGGACAGAAAGCAAAGAGTTGGAATGAACGGGTCGTTTTCCGAGTGGCAGGCAGTGACTAGTGGGGTACTGGAAGGATCGGTCCTAGGACCCCAGCTGTTTACAATATATATTAATGATCTGGACGAGGGAATTGGATGTAATATCTCCAAATTTGCAGACGACACAAAGCTGGGTGGGAGGGTAAGCTGTGAGGAGGATGTCGTGAAACTCAGTACGATTTGGACAGGTTGGGTGATTGGGCAGAAACATGGCAAATGCACTATAATGTGGATAAATGTGAGGTTATCCACTTTGGTGGCAAAAACAGGAAGGCAGATTATTATTTGAATGGCAATAGATTGGGAGAAGGGGAAGTGCAAAGAGACCTGGGTGTTCTTGTGCACCAGTCGCTGAAGGTAAGCATGCAGGTGCAGCAGGCGGTTAAGAAGGCAAATGGTATGTTGGCCTTTGTAGCAAGAGGGTTCGAGTACAGGAACAAGGATGTCTTGCTACAGTTGTACAGGGCCTTGGTGAGACCGCACCTTGAGTATTGTGTGCAGTTTTGGTCACCTTACCTGAGGAAGGACGTTCTTGCCATGGGAGTGCAGCGAAGATTCACCAGGCTGATACCTGGGATGGCAGGAATGACGTATGAGGAGAGATTGTGTCGATTGGGCTTATACTCACTGGAGTTTAGAAGATTGAGAGGGGATCTCATCGAAACCTATAAAATTCTGTCATGTCTGGACAGACTGGATGCAGGAAGGATCTTTCTGATGGCCGGGGAGTCCAGAACCAGGAGTCATAGTCTAAGGATAAGGGGTAAGCCATTAGGACTGAAATGAGGAGGAACTTCTTCACCCAGAGAGTGATGAACCTGTGGAATTCTCTGCCACAGAGGGCGGTGGAGGCCAGTTCATTAAATATATTCAATAAAGAGTTGGATATATTTCTTGAGGCTAAAGGGATCAAGGGATATGGGGAGAAGGCAGGGACAGGGTACTGAATTTGGATGATCAGCCATGATCTCATTGAATGGCGGGGCGGGCTCGAGGGGCCGAATGGCCTACTCCTGCTCCTATCTTCTATGTTTCTATGTTTGTGTACAATGTACATATCTTTTAACTGTCACACTTGCTTACTGTAACACTTTTCCCCATCACATTTTCCCTGTCACAGTTATAAAGCAGCATATTCTCTGAGCCAGTGTGAGCAATATAGTGTGCACTGCAGCAACTCCCCAAGGCTTCTTCGACATCACCTCCCAAACCCGCGACCTCTATCACCTAGAAGGAGCAGGGCAGCAGGTACATGGGAACACCATCACCTCCAAGTCACACACCACCCTGACTTGGAAATTATATCGCCGTTCCTTCATCGTCGCTGGGTCAAAATCCTGCAACCACCCCCCCCACCCCCAATTTCCAGTCAGCCGTATACCCAACTGGAATTTTAAAGTTATTTTCTCCCTCCAGAGACAGTATGGGTTAGATAATCGTGGAGGATACAAACAACAGACAGTGCACAACATGGAGAGGGCTGTGGCACGGGGTCAGATGAATCCTGCTGAGTACCAACGAAGGAGAGCAGAATTAATGGAGACATTAGCAGTGGGAGAAGATGATGGCAGAACTAGGACTTCAGGTATGATTGCTTCTTCATTTGCTTTGAATTGAATGTTCTGAAATCCTAAGCAGAATCTTGCTTCATGACTGATATTCGAGAGGCCACTGCAGCAGTAAAGCAGATTACTTTTTGATTCAGAACCTATGTTCTAAGAATCATTTTCATTGTTTGAAGCACAATATTTTTTTACAGTTTCCATGTTTGTTGGGACTGAATTTGCAGTCGGCGGCTTCCTGCGAGCGGATGCCACCATCCGGCAAAAAATCTACGAACTTACCTTCTGCCTCGGGATCCACGGAGACTCGCGCTCCTAGGCCTCTATGCGTAGACGTTGCACAGAGGTCCAAGTACCCCAGGGGCGCAGGCATTTTGCAAGCGCCCCTGGGATCAGGTGGGCCGACCCAATGAATGACAGAAGGAAATCCCCATTCATATTTATGGAGCTTCTGTATGGAATCCTAAGTATGAATGGGAGTACCCCCAAAAATACCTCTGCACTTCATCATATAAATAAAAAAAACCATCACATATTTAAAATTGATTAAAATGGCATTTAATTAAATATTTAAAACAAAAATTTAATTTTTTGAAAAATAAATTTGCATGTTTTAAAGGGGCTAAAAAACACTACCCTCGACCGTGTCAGTTCTATCTCCCGCACTTCTGCCCTCACCCCTGCCCCTTCCTCCCGGAACCACGATAGGGTTCCCCTTGTCCTCACCTTTCATCCCACCAGCCTCCACATTCAACGGATCATCCTCCGGCATTTCCGCTACCTCCAAAGTGATTCCACCACCAAACGTATCTTCCCCTCCCCTTTCAGCATTCCGCAGGGACCGCTCCCTCCGAGACACCCTAGTCCACTCTATCACCCCAAACAGCCCTTCCCCTTCGCCTGGCACCTTCCCATGCAAGCGGAGGAGATGTAACACCTGCCCCTATACCTCCGCCCCCCCCCCCCCCCCCTTCCCACTGTCCAGGGCCCCAAACACCCCTTCCAGGTGAAACAGCGATTTACTTGTACTTCTCGCAATCTAGTATACTGTATTCGCTGCTCACGATGCGGTCTCCTTTACATTGGGGAGACCAAACGCAGATTGGGTGACCGCTTTGCAGAACACCTCCATTCAGTCCGTAAGGGTGACCCCGAGCTTCCGGTCGCCTGTCATTTTAATTCACCGCTCCATTCCCACTTGGACCTCACCGTCCTTGGCCTCTTGTATTGTTCCACGGAAGCTCAACGTAAACTCGAGGAACAGCACCTCATCTTCCGATTAGGCACTCTGCAGCCTTCCGGACTCAATATCGAGTTCAACAATTTCAGATCATAACCTCGGCCCCTATTTCATTTTTTCTTGTAATTTTTCCACTCCTTTTTCCCCCCCCCCCTTTTTGTTTCTCTCTCACACCTGGCCGCTATCTCTTGCCCTGCCAGTACACTTTACACCTAATCTCAGCCTATTACCATCTCATCTAGCTTCCAATACCTTTTATTGTCTCTTTTACTTCTTTTGTTTCTTTTGTCCGATCGCAGCCCTGCCTCCGATCTATCTTCTTTTTTTTCCAGTTTTGAAGAAGGGTTCGACCCGAAACGTCAACTCAAATTTCTCTCCACGGATGTTGCCTGACCTGCTGAGTTTTTCCAGCATTTTCTGTTGTTATTTAAAAATAAACTTACCTTATTTCACAGGTTTTTAAATGTATAAATTATTGAGAGAAATTTATTTTTCTGTTTTTTTTAAAAAAAAAACTCTTACGCTGGTAAAAGCAGGTCTTATGCCTGCTTTTACCAGGCGTAAGAATTGCACGGGCATTCGCTTCCACCTCTCCGCCCGCGGATGTCCTTTTCCTGGGGATGCGGAGGATCTGTCAAGAAAATTCTTCACAGATCTCAAGTTCCGGGTTTTAGCACATGTGCAGTGCATGCCTAAACCCGGAACTTGCGAGGCCTTTACGGGCGCGTTTGCACCTTGTACGCACCCATAGGGGCTGCAAATTATGGCCCATTAGAACTAAAGGCAAAATATTAAAATAGAAACATAGAAGATAGGAGCAGGAGTAGGCCATTCGGCCCCTCGAGCCTGCTCCGCCATTCAATGAGATCATGGCTGATCATCCAAATTCAGTACCCTGTTCCTGCCTTCTCTCCATATCCCTTGATCCCTTTAGCCTTAAGAAATATATCTAACTCCTTCTTGAATATAATTAATGAATTGGCCTCTACTGCCTCCTTTGGTAGAGAATTCCACAGGTTCACCACTCTCTGGGTGAAGAAATTCCTCCTCATCTCTGTCCTAAATGGCTTACTCCTTATTCTTAGACTGTGACCCCTGGTTCTGGACTCCCTGACCATCGGGAACATCCTTCCTGCATCTAGTCTGTCTAGTCCTGTTAGAATTTTATAAGTTTCAATGAGATCACCTCTCATTCTTCTAAACTCCAGCGAGTACAAGCCCAATCCACCCAATCTTTCCTCATACATCATTCCTGCCATCCCAGGTATCAGCCTGGTGAATCTTCGCTGCACTCCTTCCATAGCAAGAACATCCTTCCTCAGATAATCTGACCAAAACTGCACACAATACTCAAGATGTGGTCTCACCAAGGCCCTGTACAACTGCAGCAAGACATCCTTGTTCCTGTACTCAAACCCTCTAGCTACGAAGGCCAACATACCATTTGCCTTCTTAACCTCCTGCTGCACCTGCATGCTTACCTTCAGCGACTGGTGCACAAGGACGCCCAGGTCTCGTTGCACTTCCCCTTCTCCCAATCTATTGCCATTCAGATAATAATCGGCCTTCCTGTTTTTGCCACCAAAGTGGATAACCTCGCATTTATCCACGTTATATTGCATTTGCCATGCTTCTGCCCAATCACCCAACTTGTCCAAATCATACTGGAGTTTCTCGGCATCCTCCTCACAGCACACACGCCCACCCAGCTTTGTGTCGTCTGCAAACTTGGAGATATTACATCTAGTTCCCTCGTCCAAATCATTAATATATATTGTGAATAGCTGGGGTCCAAGGACCGATCCCTGCGGTACCCCACTAGTCACTGCCTGCCACTCGGAAAAAGAGCCGTTTATTCCAACTCTTTGCTTTCTGTCTGCCAACCAGTTCTCTATTCTAGTCAATACCTTGCCCCCAATCCCATGTGCCTTAACTTTACACGCTAATCTCTTATGTGGGACCTTATCGAAAGCCTTTTGAAAGTCCAAATACACCACATCCACTGGTTCTCCCTTATCTATTTTACCAGTTACATCCTCAAAAAATTCCAGTAGATTAGTCAAGCACGATTTACCTTTTGTAAATCCATGTTGACTTTGTCCGATCCGGTCACTGTTTTCCAAGTGCTCTGCTATTACATCTTTTATAATGGACTCTAGCATTTTCCCCACTACCGATGTCAGGCTTACCAGCCTATAATTCCCCATTTTCCCTCTACCACCTTTTTTGAATAGTGGGGTAACATTAGCTACGCTCCAATCCATGGGTACTGTTCCAGAGTCTATCGAGTTTTGGGAGAAATGCAGACTGCACCAGGTTGAGCTAAACTGTTACACAATAGAACTTGTATATACATTATCATGGTGTTGTCTATGGTTAACTTAAGAACAGGGCCAACAATAGCCTGGACTAATAAGAAATACTGACTTGCATTTGTATAATGGCTTTCATGACCTCTGGACATCCCAAAGCACTTTACAGCCAATGAAGTCCTTTTGAAATGTAGTCAATGTTGTAATGTAGGAAACGCGAATTTGCACACAGCAAGCTTCCACAAACAACAATGTGATAATAACCGGATAATTTGTTTTTAGTGATGTTGGTTGAGGGATAAATATTGACCTGGATACTGGGAATAACTCCTCTACCTCCTTCGAAATAGTGTCATGGGATCTTTTACATCCACCTGAGAGGGCAGATGGGGCCTCAGTTTAACGTCTCATCTGAAACAAGATACCTCCTAACAGTGCAACACTCTCTCAGTACTGCACTGGAGTGTTGGCCTAGGTTTTGTGCTCAAGTCTCTGGAGTGGGACTTGAATCCACAACCTTCTTGCTTAGAGGTGACCGTGCTACCACTGAGCCATAGCTAACACCTAATAGGAGCTAGATGAGAATTTCTATAGTTTTAACTGCCATAAATTGCTTTTAATAGAAAATATTTATCTATAGGGTTAATATAATTTTGAATTTGCTTAAAACTTAAAATATAGCCAGTGCTTGAAAAGAAGTTCATTGCATTTCCTTTAACTGTGTGATCACAAATAAAACTATTTTGGGAAATGCATTGCTGAATTTCAAGTTATCAATGGGTTCAGAATTGCTTTAAACGCTATATAAATTTTGACTAAAAGCAATTTATCTAGTCTAGCGTAAGAACTGAGCTCCATTCCTTTGTACTTATTGAACTGTGTTCATGTTTTACAGGTCTAATGAGGGCTCTAAATGAGTATTATCAGGGAAATGGTACAGAAATAAGGCACGTGTTTCTGTGTGCAGAAACCGATCACTATCATGCGTCTGTAGGAGACAAAGGCTGGGGATGTGGATACCGAAACTTTCAAATGCTTCTTTCTTCACTTATGAAGATGGAACAGTATAAGCGTGATTTACATGGTACAGATATTATTACACAAAAACGTTACTGTTATAGGATGGTGAGATCGGGTCATAAACACTTGGGCCTAGAAATTCAGTGGGCTGCGCCACCAGTTAGCGCCCAAAGAGGGCACTCGGTGGCTTTAGCGCCACTGGCCACACCTCCCGCGATATTTAGCGGGGCGCTAATGGCGGCGTTAGCCTGTAGCGCTGCGCCGCCACCGATGACGTCATCGGTGTGCGCAGCGCCCCGCTCCCGCCCCGATCACCATATTTGGTCGCACCCGCCTCTTTAACGCCGGTCGCAAATCGCGACCAGTTCACAGGGCCTACCTGTGGCGGTAGTGGCGCAAGTTAAGGTGGAGGTGCGGGGCGGCCGCTTTTTCGGCAGCCGCCTGCCAGCACCTCCGTCCCCGGCCTCCTTAAACCCCCCCCCCCCCCCGGCGGCATTGCCGGCTGTTTCCCGAGAGCCCGGCACTTTTCCTTGGTGCCGGGCTCATTTGCCGGCACTCGCGAGCGGGGCTCGCGCTGTTGCAGGCACCTCCCCCTTAACAGTGGGAGGAAGGCCTGCAGTACCGCAGCGTGTGGCGCTGCGGCACGTTGCGCTGCGATAATCAGTTTCAGCGCCCCAAGCGGGACGCGGGGAGCCTCGAGTAGCGGCCCGCTTCCGTTTGGGGCACTGAAACTGAATATCGGGATGGTGCTAGTGGCTCCACTCGCAGCGGTAATTCCGGCGCCCAGGCGAGCTTGGTGCCCCAAACGGGGCCCAACTGAATTTCTAGGCCTTGGTTCGCTAAACTGGCTCTCAGTATTTATTTGTAACTCGGTAATCCTAGATCACAATCAAGCATATGAGGGAGAAGGGAATAGAGGGTTATGCTGATAGATTTAGATGAGGAAAGACTGGAGGAGGCTCAAGTGGAGCATAAATGCCGCCATGGACTGGTTGGGCCGAATGGCCTGTTTCTGTGCTGTATATCCTATGTAACAATTGTGCTTTTCCTGTTTTCCTTATTGGCCTCATGTAATACTGTGCTAATTTTCTTGTATATTTCAGGAGACTATTGCATTATGATAAAATGCTAAATAGTAAAGAACTGTAATCTATCAAATGTATCTCAAAGACTTGAATCAGCTTTTTACATTATTTAAATCGTGCATTTGACTGTTGCCCTAGTTTAGATTCTGGGAACAAAGGTAGCCATTTGGATTGGTTAGAAAACAATGAGAGCCCAAAACCTGCCAAATAGTTTCTATATATAAATAAATATAAAATTCCTTATGTAAATGGCAGCGTTAGTTTCTTCACAAAAAGTTATGAAATAGTGGTTTTAGCACTTGAAACTGTTTGGTTAGAAAAAGCTAAATACTCTTTTTACCCTGAGCTACAGCTCTGTAACATACCACAGTTTGTAAACCCTACTTCTGTGAACTTAAATGCATTTAGGAAAGGAGGGGCAAGGGGAAAAGACTTGAGGAAAAATTACAAGAGATGGGGGGAAAAGTGAAGAAAGATATCCATCTATATTGCACCTTATATACAATAGCTCACTTTAAAATGCAGTGACTGCTGTGTAAGCAGACGGGTTAGCCATTTTGCACAAAAACACTCATGAGATGAATGACTAACTAATAATCTATATTTTGGTGGTGGTGCTTCAGGGAAGTAATGTTTGCCAGGGCCCCAGAAGAGCGCTGGTCATCTTCAGATAGTGCTATGGGATCTTTAATGCCCACCAGAACCAGCAGGTGCATCATCCACAAGGCAGCAGTTCCAACAATGTAGCTCTCTCGCTCAGTACCGCATTGAAGTGTCAGCCTAGATTATGAGCTCAAGTTCTGGTGTGGGATTTTAACCCATAACCTTTTGACTCCGAAGGCAAGTCTATGTATATAAAAAAACAAACTAATACACACAAAGCTTTTGAGTAGGACTTTTTCTGTACTCTCTAGATGTCAAATTTTTGGCCATTGTCCAAAAATTGGAATGAAGGAAGTTAGCAGTTTAACTTAGGATTATATACTTGTATATTTGAACAAATGTCCTCTTTAAAATTTGGATGGACAGTTGTAAACATGTTTTAACAACTTCTTTCTTTTAGACATTGTAATCCCTTGCATTCCAAAAGTCCAGTCTATGATGGAGGAAGCGTGGAAGGATGGTTTTGATCCTCAAGGTGCTGCCTATTTTAAAAATAAACTGCGGTGCACTCGAGCTTGGATTGGAGCAACAGAAATCTATTCTTTATTGACCTTTCTAAGAATAAAGTTAGTATGAGTTAACAATACTTTGGATTGATAAAAAATTAATCTCTTAAAAATTATCTCGTGGCACTTGTAACACTAGCTTTTCAACCAGTTGCTTGCTGGTTGGAGTTCTAGAGAAACCTGATGCTCAAATTCACTTGTAATGATTAAGAGATCAAAATTGGTAGTTGCAGTATGACAGCACCATTAAAGTGCTATCCAATCCCCAACCGAATTAATGTACATATCCATTCCCCCAATTGAAGTGTTTGCACAGCAGGCTAAAGACATTGGGAATTGCAGCTGAATATTTCAACAGTCCAATAATGAGCAAACATTTATGTTTTGCAATGAATAGCGTAGTTGTGTTTTTTTAACTAGAACATTCAATCCCTGTTCCGGAATTCTGAAACCAGCAGAGCTGGTAGACAGAGGCGGCTTTTGGATAGTATGGTGTTTCAAATCAAGACGGAGGGAATAAACTGATGTTGTTTTTCTCTTTCTCTACCACTTTTCTGCCTCCCCATGGTACCTGGGTGACAATGCACTGCCATTTGAAAGAGTTGGTAGAATTTACAAGTTGGCGCATGAATTCTACAACGTTACTAAAGCTTACTAAAGAGTTCTATGTGGATGAATTGGTGTGTTGGTCAAATAGGTGAATGTTGGTGATAGAGAATAAAATAATTTTTAATTTCGGACCCAGTGTCCCTATCAAGCATTTCTAGCACTTCAAATACAGCATGTGTCGAATGCAGAGTAAAATTGCTTCTATTCTGCCCACCATTGTGCCTTAGAGTACTGCAACGGTATGAATTTTTAAATTTCCCTCACTACTTATCCTGATGGACTATGAATGATATTGGCAAATTAAGCAGTTTTGGATCTGTGCTCGCTGGAAACTAGATTGAGCACTGAAACTTGTGTAGACTCCCTACAGCTAACAGACCCAAATCCCAGAGGGAAAATGCAAGTATCCTTATCTACTTGATCCCCCAAGAAAAGTGACGAACGATGTGTTGTTACAACTCAAAGGAAACCTGAATTACCTGTTAGTTTTATAGTACTAGAAACATGAAAATACTGCTTGCAATAGTAAAAGCCTCAAAAAAGGATACTGCATTATTAAATCATTTCATATTGTGTAGATAGGGTGATGTGGTAACGACCCATGTCTATGCACTCAAAACATTGACATGATATTGTAATAACTTCATGTGAAATCAAAAGCAATTAGAGACCTACCTTGTATATAATGACACCCATGATCTCGCCATATTGATATCTGTTTCAAAGATGTACCTACGCCTTTCTGAAAATGATTTGGTTTGCTTTCAAATTCTCATTATGTTCACTGAATACCATTGACCCAGAATAGAGGTGACAGTGTTTTTAGGTTGTTGGGTAGTATGGAGTTTTCAAAAATATTTTTGAAATCTCTGGGTCATTTGGTATCTTAGAATTGTTTGAGCTGTTCTCCTTGTAGGTTCAATCCATGATCTATGCTGAGTCAGCTGTTCTCTGGGGGGGTGATAAACCTGGCCTCCCTGTCCCTGGGGAGGGGAAAAACACCAGGGATTCTATTCCTGATCAGCATCAAGCTGGAATAGCACACATCCGGATGTCAGGTGAGGACAGGAGTAAACGCAACTGTGATGCTCCCCAGGATCAATTGGGCTGCCAGCACTCGATGTCTAAATTCAGATAATAAATGGCTACTTGGAAGAGGGCTCCTTGTACATGTGGAACCATAACTCAACATTTCTGGGAGAAGAGAGGTAAAAGAGGAAATTGGAGGGAAAATTACAAGAGAAAAAAATCAAACTAATAGGAAGCATAGAAGAATACTGTTGGCTGCTCCTATTTAAATCTACCAATCAAACATTTTTTTCCCCTGTGGTGTTAGAATAAGTTGTAACTGATCACTTTGGTTAGCTTTAATCCATGTGTTCTCTAGGTGTCAAATTGTTGATTTTCACCATCCCACTGGACCATCAGACACACATCCTCGTTTGTTTGAGTGGCTAAGGCAATACTATTCTTCAGGCAGGGATGCAGGACTACGGTTACAACCCAGGGTCATATGGACAAACAAACCACCAATCTATCTACAACACCAAGGTAAAAAAAAACTGACATGATTACTAGTGTTTCCCAGCTTCCTTTCAGTGATGTGTACTTGATGTACAGGGAGAAGCTAGGAAAGTCTACACCTTTTTTATACGTAC